>NC_064640.1:137905676-139105676 GCF_023864345.2 Schistocerca serialis cubense | reverse complement strand
CGTTTTCGGATCCCATACCTGATGATGAAAAATGCTCTATTTACAATTATCTATCGATCCCGCCAATTTTGAGTCGATTGCTCTTCATAGCTTTTAGGGGTGATTTTCTCCAAAACGCGAGGGTGTTAACCAAAAATATCTTAGATTCCTTCGTTTTAGGTTGTACACAAGCGACCTGCCAAATTTGAGCCGAATCGGTTTTCCGTGTCTGAGGCCTTCCCCTAGTTAGTGTCAATAATCCTCAAGACTTTCCAGTTTCTCCTCGCCATCACGATTTATGTATAGTTAGCCAGTAAGCGTAAGTACTGTGGTGCGGAGTCTCCTCTGGATGCAATATATCTTCTGTGTGAGGTGATGTGCCTGAACTTTGCGAGAACATCGTCGTGTGTCTTGCGAAGAACGCCAATACAAATTCCCTGAGTGTTTCTGCTACACTTTCGTATAGGCTACACTGATCTGTTACGAATTTATCTGAAATTTGCTGTCACACATACCTGAGAAGAACGCAAACCACAAGAGAGTTACTCTAGAATTAGTCCCAGCGTTTCGTTTAGAGATTCACACCTTTTACCAAAGCGTCAGAAGCTTATCACTCTTTGGTTACCGGATGATGTTAGGTTACTTGCTTTTGTTATGAGTATTTACATTTATTCAAATTTAATGACACCTGTCATTCAGTACATGAACCGGAAACAGCGTGTGAGTGGTTCTGCTTTATGATCATTGTACGATGCTTCTTTCCGATAGACCACAGCATCTTCGGTGAACAGACGTAGTGGTGCTAGTGTAAGCTGATAAATCGTTAAGGACACTGTCGTGCAGAACTTAAGGACGAAAAAATTTTTTGCATGATGTGTCGTTGTCGAAAAACATAGCTCGATGACTTGGACCAAACACACGAAGAACTGCTGGGTATACTACAGAAGCTAACTGAACGAAATACGTAATGAGACAAACAGGAACGCCACTTTTATTCAAAAATAGTAATTGCTTTGAAGTCACCGTGGTTCATGATGGACCACTGCACATTACTGAAGGAGGGACATGGTTCTTAATAGTCTCGGTATGTCCATCTTTTTAGAGATGGTTGCGGGACTCGGCTGTTCGATAGAGGGTGTCAAATTAAACTCCTTGCAGCCGTCAAGTTTCCAACCTCATTTTATTTGGGAACCAGCTCCAGCGTTTCACTACGTCATCTTCAGGCCCCTGACCGACGTGTAGGAAGAATCTACCTCGTCTGTGATCAAAACAGGGGCCAGAAACACTGGTGTTAGTAGATTTCTACTTGCTATAATGATCACTTCAACCATCATGTGCCTTAATAGGACGTGTGTTCACCAAGGACAGCAATGCATGCCCTGCAATGTGCTCCCACGTTGGCCGCAAGGTTCGTAAGGAGTTGTTCTGGTAGGACGTTCCATTCCTCAAAAAAATGGTTCAAATGGTTCTGAGCAGTATGGGACTTAACATCTGTGGTCATCAGTCCCCTAGAACTTAGAACTACTTAAACCTAATTAACCTAAGGACATCACACACATCCATGCCCGAGTCAGGATTCGAACGTGCGACCGTAGCGGTCATGCAGTTCCAGACTGGAGCGCCTAGAACCGCACGGCCACACCGGCCGGCTCCCATTCCTCCACCAGTGCGGTTGGCAGCCGCTGGACGGTCTTTGGTGATGTGGACGTGCTCCTCCATCTGCGCTATTCGATGCGGTCGAGCATTGTCAGCCACAAGAATGAAGTCTGGGGCAATGCACCCCTGAAAATACCCACATGGGGAAGGAAAACATTATCACAATAACGTTGACCAAAGAGTGTACCATGTTCAAAGATGGAACATTATGTCTCCCTACGCCATAACACCTGAACCGCCGAAATGATCATGTTCTACAGTATTACTGGGTGCATTAGGAATTCCCACCTCTCACCATATGAGGGAACATACAGCATAGTCAGGCACGATGGTTTGGGTAGTCCAAGTGCTGTGGTGCGGAGTGGTATAATGTTGCATCGGTGTACTGACTTCCAAATTTTTGAACACGGTACATTCACCGGTGAACATTATTATAACACTGTACACCTCCCCACTGTACGTCTTATTAGGAGTGCATACGTTAGTGACTCAATTTTCATCGATGTTGTTGCACAGTCGCATCAATGAACCCTCTGCCAGGCACTTAAATGTGATTTACAGAGTATCCATGTAGATGTACACTACTGGCCATTAAAACTGCTACACCAAGAAGGAATGCATATGATAAACGGGTATTCATTGGACAAATATATTATACTAGAACTGACATGTTATTGCATTTTCACGCAATTTGGGTGCATAGATCCTGAGCAATCAGTACCCAGAACAACCACCTCTGGCCGAAATAACAGCCTTGATACGCCTGAGCATTGAGTCAAACAGAGCTTGGAAGACGTGTACAGGTACAGCTGCCTATGCAGCTTCAACGTGATACCACAGTTCATAGAGACTAGTGACGAGCCAGTTGCTCGGCCACCCTTGACCAGACGTTTTGAATTGGTGAGAGATCTGGAGAATATGCTGGCCAGGGCGGCAGTCGAACATTTTCTGTATCCAGAAAGGCCCGTACAGGACCTGTAACATGCGGTCGTGCATTATCCTGCTGAAATGTAGGGTTTCGGAGGGATCGAATGAAGGGTAGAGCCACGGGTCGTAACACATCTTAAGTGTAACGTCCACTGTTCAAAGTCCGTCATTGCGAACAAGAGGTGACCGAGACGTGTAACCAATGGCACCCCATAACATCACGCCGGGTGATACGACAGTACGGCGATAACGAATACACGCTTACAATGTGCGTTTACCGTGATGTCGCCAAACCCGGATGCCACCATCATGATGCTGTAAACAGAACCTGGGTTCATCCGAAAAAATGACGTTCTGCCATTCGTGCAACCAGGTTCGTCGTTGAGTACACCATCACAGGCGCTCCTGTTTGTGATGCAGCGTCAAGTGTAACCGCAGCCACGGTCTCCGAGCTGATAGTCCATGCTGCTGCAAACGTCGTCGAACTGTTCGTACAGATGGTTGTTGTCTTGCAAACGTCCCCATCTGTTGACTCAGGGATCGAGACGTGGCTGCACGATCCGTTACAGCCATGCGGATAAGATGCTTGTCATCTCGACTGCTAGTGATACGAGGCCGTTGGGATAAACCACGGCGTTTCGTATTACCCTCCTGAACCCACCGATTCCATATTCTGCTAACAGTCATTGGATCTCGACCAAAGCGAGCAGCAATGTCGCGATACGATAAACCGCAATCGCGATAGGCTACAATCCGACCTTATCAAAATCGGAAACGTGATGGTAAGCATTTCTCCTCCTTACACGAGGCATCACAACAACGTTTCACCAGGGAAAGCCGGTCAACTGCTGTTTGTGTATGAGAAATCGGTCGGAAACTTTCCTCATGTCAGCACGTTGTAGGTGTCGCCACCGGCGCCAACCTTGTGTGAGTGCTCTGAAAAGCTAATCATTTGCATATCACAGCATCTTCTTCCTGTCGGTTAAATTTCGCTTCTGTAGCACGTCATCTTCGTAGTGCAGCAACTTTAATGGCCAGTAGTGTAGATGTAAAATTGTGCAGTGGTGGAACTGTTGGAAAAGAGGAAATTCGACGCACGGAATAGCCTGCCTGCACCCCCCTCCCCCCTCCTCCTCAATCCCATCAAGCCCTTTTGGGACACGGTGAGAAAACGTATTGCAGCAGCTCCACATACGTCACTGACCATCCAGTAGTTGTCATTAGTGCTGGCAGAAGAGTGGAACGCTCTGTCACAAGAACTCCCTACGAACCTTGTAGGCAGCCAGCATGAGAATACGTTGCAGAGCATGCATTGTCGTCAGTGGTGCTCCCACACCGTACTAAGAACCATGTGCCGCCTTTTATAATTCCCATTGGACCATTATGAATATCTACTATCTTTGCATAAAAGTGTCGTTCCTGTTTGTCTCAATTGCACATTTCTTTCAGTTGCCTTCTGCACTGCACCAGTTCTTCCTATGTATGGTGCAACTTTCATCAGCCTATGTTACTTGGCAATGACACATCACGCAAAGGTTACTTCACGTTTTGCACACAGGTGTATATTGTGAAAACATTGACACTGTTATTACGATTCCTCGAGGTGCACCCGACATTACTTTCGCTTACATTTAACGTTCGCACTGGAGGATAACGTACTGGCTTCTGTTATTAAAAAATGCTCCAGTCGATCACATTTTCGTGACAGTACTCACTATGACCGCAGCTTGGGCACACTACAGTTTAGTAGAACATCGAACGCCCTTTGTAAAGCTAGGAACACAGAATCTACCTTCTCCCCTACATCTGCAATTTGCAAGGTACCGTGCGTGAGGAGAGCGAGCTAGTTTCACACGAGCTGCTCGCTGAACCCGCGTTTATCCTTTGAGACAAGCTTCCTTCCTTCTCAGAGTGGCACGAAGTTCGAGCTCAAAATATGCTCTCTGGTATTGCATCAGGTGGAAGTTGGGGATGTTGGTTTGTAGTTCCGTACATTTCTTTCTCTACCCTTCTCATAAATGGAAGTGAACTTCACTTTTATTCAGTCGCGCGCATGTGTTGCGCGAGAGATTCCCGTTAAATATCGTATTCCAACATATCATTTCCTTTTCGCATTCGTTATAGAATCTAATACGAATTCCGTTACTGCCTGTTACGTTGTTCACTGTGAGTACACTTTTTATATTTTTTTTACCGGGAGTTCTTACGTCAGTGTCATTCATTTGTCGCTTTGTGCAGCAGTGTTACGACGGTTCTGTAGTAGCATTCTCATGCGAAAATGTGTATTTAAATAGAGAATTTAATCTCTCGGCTTTCTATCTATCGACTTCAGCTACAACTCCAGACTAATCCATGAGAAACTGGATGGAATGTTTGCATTCGTTCGTTAAATTTATTTATGACCAGAACTTCTTAGGATCTCGAGACAAACATTCCATCAGGATACTGCTGTGGAAATTATTATAGGTCTCACGCATACTCCTTCTTGTGAATGTTAGTTTTTTTCCTATTAGTTTCCTCTTTCGTGGTGAGAAATCTACAAACTCTATTTTAACAGCATTCTCAGAATAATTACCATTAAACTGAGGTGTGAGTTTTGCTTTTTTTTACTAACTTACGTTGCACTTGATTGAAGATATAAATCTACTAAACGATGGGAGAATGGCTCTTAATTACTTCTTCGTGAGGATTAAGAGAACCTACTAGGGTAGATCCTAGTGTCCAGTGCAGACGTTCAAGTCGTGAAGCTGCTAATAAGGTTAGAATAATAATCGCTATGGGTCCCTTCTCGAGGAACGAATGTGAATCTTTTGTCCTGCTTTCGCAATCAACTCCCATAGTAACATTTTGTGTTGGAATCTCCTGTCAGTTATAAATTCTGCCATTCCTTGTTGATGTCTTCTATCTTTGCATCAGAATTAGAGAACGTTAGTAGATAGACTTGGCTGTTCACCAACATGCACGGTGGAGAGTTTGCTCATCTCTGAACTACATGTATCCCGGGCAACACAAAGACCGACCCGAGATTCCTGCTGTTACGTGATCAGTATGCGAAAAGGTCAAATTGATCCAAGGCTGTGTGATTTAGATTAGGCAGAAATTGCCAATGTTTATCACTGTTCACGTGTCTCGTTGAAACTTTTCTGGCTGTGAGAGATTATTGTAGCATGGGTAAAGTTGTGAGAGGCCTTACTGTTATGTGAAAATTCCTAGAATGTCTGCAGTACAACCCACATGAAAGAGTATTTGGAGTAGACGACTCAGGAAACTCAGGCAATGGACTATGCCTACACCATGATACATTTAGTTTGGCTGAGAGTCAACAGCATGGATCTTAGTGAAACCTACACTTCCGCTAGCTTTAATTTAGCGATGATATGAGTGTGAACATAGGTTTCGTGAATTGGAAGAAAAGATAAAAATAACATCGCTTAAGATTTAGTATCGCACTACCGTGTTCAGGAGTTCAGAGAAAAAGCGAAGGCCAAACAGAGTAAAAATTAGGATATATGTTTGCTACAGGGGAACATGGCAGAGAGGAAATTCTGGTATAGGTTTGTTCTAAACAAGAAAATTTAAAATAGCATTATAAATATTCGAAGTATGAGAGACTAAATAGCAAGACTAGTTTTAGAGGTGAATAAAAGATGATTCATGGGATATTACTCAAGTCTATCTACTAACGTGCTCTAATTCTGATGCGAAGATAGAAGACATCAACAAGGAATGGCAGAATTTATAACTGACGGGAGATTCCAACACAAAATGTTACTATGGGAGTTGATTGCGAAAGCAGGACAAAAAGAAAGAACGATTCTTCCATGTGAAGCTTCAGTTAAGATACCAGGAAAGGGAAAGGTCATACATTGGTGGAATTCGTGAAGAAGAACAAAACGTTTGTCCTTTTCTTCCAGAAAAAATGTAGTAAATAGATTTGGCAAGGATCAAGTTGAGCTAAAATTGTGGTGACTATACTTCATCAGACAATAAAGAATTGCACGAGACGTGACGTTCCTAAACTATCTTAAAATGTGAAGTGATTCATAAGATTCAACTTAAAAATGTATACTAAGATAGAAAGGAACGAATTCGTCAGGCACGTACTCAGAAAATTAGATTATGAAATATATTTAAAAATGTAGAGGTATACCACATTAAATTAAGCAACAAGTTCAGCATCTTACAAAATGAAGGTCACATAGCTAGAGACAAAATGGGCAGCTGTTTAACAATAATATTTATGAAAACAGCAAACATGTAAAACAAAACAAATCAAGTGGAAAGAGGCAACGATTAAAAAGAAGATAATTTCGAACACAACTGTTTGGATATCTCCCAGAGAGCGTATGAGAAGGTACATTACAAGTTTGGGAAGAGGAAAGAATAGAAACACGTAGGTACGAAGAAAACAAAACTGTAACTTACGTTGATTAGACATTACTTTTCATATGTTAAGATGGCAACAAATAACAACCAGTTTCAAAAGCAGAACCAACTCATCGACCTTGAAGACTTACTTGCTCTGTTTTATGGAAGTACCGTGTAACCGTGACTGCAAATAAATTGCTGTTAAGTGACAAATATTGCTAATGTTTCTGGACAAAATGTGTTAATTACTTAGTCCTCTTAAACTGGTGGGAACCTATTCTCTCGGATTATTACAAGATACACTAGAAAAATTCAGACGCACAGAGCCTAACCAGTCGCGATCATAAAGAAGAAAGGTAAACAATAATAACATTTCATAAACCCCTAACCTAGAAAGAACTACATTAATAAGGTCAAAGGGACAGCACACGTATCTCTTTACTTGTCGCAATTTAGGGGTTTAGGAATTTATGACATGTTATTTTTTACCTTTTTTCTTTATGATCGCGACTGGGAAGATCTCTGCGCGTCTGAATTTTTCTAATGTGCCTTGTGATAATCCGAGAGAATCAGTTCCCACCAGTTTTAGAGGACAAACGAAAGCTGTATCTCCAGGAACCTCGTGCTTCGTTGCGTGGTTCACCAGCCCCGCAGAAAGTGATGCCGGCGCATTGAAATTTCGACAATAAGCGCCTAGTGTTAGTTCGGTGCGATATCATACAACTGAGTAAATAGAGCCCGCACAATGTAGCAAGTTCTCAAAGGCAGTCAATCGATACGGTGTTATCCAATTTCGTCAACAAAGACTCAGACAATTGCAGAGGGTGGTGTCACTACAGTGCACACAACAGACGAGAACGATTTCATTTTTAAACGAAATGATAGACATGCGTTATTACAGCATCAGTGGACATCGAACGATGCCAGCTTTAGCTAGCAACTGCGTTTGTACGATAGGACGTAATTGTTGATATTCCTCTCCAGAAGAAAGGTGTTTGTTCCCAGAAACGCCTGAATACGCTGTATCTGAACGTGGATGGAATCGTAAATATTGCAGCTACCTCAACAAGAGAGTTGGAAATTGAAACAGTAGCTTTCATACAAAAGATCATTATACCGAGAATTACTAAATATTTGTTACATTAAAAGAAATATGGATATGGATGTCAGCAGTACTGTTACAGTTGGTGGATAACAGTTACCACCTTTTTTTCTAAAGAAAAATACAAAGAACAGAAAACTACCCCGCACCGCTGTTTGTACAAACAATGATGAAGCAATGTGTGTGGACACTGGCTAAATATTTTCATAAACTGAGTCATAAACTGAGTTCTAGAGACAGCTATTTTATTTTATAAGCATAAAAATGTTATGTCTGTTGTGCGTCCTTTCACGGTAATCACTTACGTTATCAGTCGAGAATACGACATCACTTTTAAACGATTACGTCTAGAGAATCATTATGGTAACGACTTCCTAAATAACTAAACGAGAAATCGCTGTTTTTAAAAACACGTTATGAATCTCTAATTCATAATCTACAATTACATCAACACCTTACGGTGTATGGCCGAGGGCAATTTCAGTGGGACTGCCATTACACCCTGTCGCAATACCCTCGCAAACGGTGCACAGGAATAACGATTTCTGGTAATCATCCATATGATCTCGAATTATTATTAGTAGTAGTGGTTTCATGCATCCATAGACAAATTTTACAAGAATATTGGGCAAGTTGTGGTATTGCAATTAGGAACAACAAAAATAACGTAATTTGTATATAAAGGTATCAAGAAAATAACAGGCCTAGTTTTACATGGCTCGGACACGTAGGCGGCGTGGTCTTAAAACAGGATTCCGACATTTGCCTGTAGTAATTCAGGGAAACCACGGAAAAGCTAAATCAGGAAGAAGACTGGAGCCTCCACCCTCCCGAATATAAGGCAAGTCTGCTTAAGACAGTGGTACATCATTCTGTGTAAATGACCATTTTGTAAATAAGTTATTTACTAATGTAAAAGACTGGTGCTACACTCTATATTCACTTCTCACTCCCAGTCACTGGACACACTATACACACATTATTTCACAATGTAACACTGCATACACTATCAACTGATTTCAGTATAACAATGACTTTAGTATCCATTTTGTGTATCGAAACCTGTCACATGCTAGCCTGGTAAACTGGGTCAATGACCGGCATAATAAGTGATATGTTGAGCTCAGAAAGAGGACACGGTGCTAGTATCACACATTGCATATCTCTGAATTAACGTTTTCCAGAAAAGAAAAAGTAAGAAAACTAAAGAAATAAAAAGAAAAATCTGGTGTGAAAGTGTTATATGAAATGATATTTTACTACAGTATTATTATTTATGTGTTACACTTTTTACCAACTCCCTTCTCCGCATAATCTAAGAACACTTTCACGGTGTAGAATGTATTACTTAATCGGTGCATTTTAACTGTCTGTTTAAATAAGTTCGTTTTAGTAGTCTTTTTAGTATCTCTTGACCATTATATTGTACAGCTTTATTAACTGGCAGAAAAGTTGTTTTGATTTTATGTTTATTCTTTCTTGGTAAACGTAAGTTCAATTTAGAGAGTGTTCCTTGGTCATGGGCAGAGTTGTTTACGCAGTAATTTTAAATGTTATTTTTTATGTGCCCAATTAATTGGTTGGTTCAAATGGCTCTGAGCACTATGGGACTCAACTGCTGTGGTTATCAGTCCCCTAGAACTTAGAACTACTTAAACCAAACCAACCTAAGGACATCACACACATCCACGCCCGAGGCAGGATTCGAACCTGCGACCGTAGCAGCCCCACGGTTCCGGACTGCGCGCCTAGAACCGCAAGACCACCGCGGCCGGCAATTAATTGGTAAATATACTCACACGATGTGGTTAAAATTCGCAGCGTTTTGAACGTATTTTTACAATGAGATCGACTAATACTTTTGGTTATTATTCTTATGGGCCTTTTCTTTAGTTCGAAAACTGTTCATATTTCCTGCATTTTTCCCCAGAAAAGAATTCCATAGCTAAGACTGATAGAACATGTGAATAGTATGTAAGCGAAAGACGCTGTCCGATACATACTGATGGCATGCTGCTTGAAGGCACCTTTATGTGTTCAACTGATAATCAGTACTCATTCCTGTATATTTTGTGTTTGTTTCACAGTCTATAGAAACACCATCTACATTTAACTTAACAGTAATATTTTCCCCCGTCAGACTGAAATTAATTTCACTTGTTTTCTTTATCTTCAATGTCACTTTATTGCATACTGACCAATGGTAAACTTCCTTGAGCGTTTTATTTGTTTTCTCTGCAAGGAGTTCTTTTGCTTTCTTGTTGACTATAATATTTCTGTCATCAGTAAAGAAAATTTTGCTCCGTGAGTAACTCTGCTGGAAAGTCGTTGATGTAAGTCAGGAACAGTATTGGTCCTAATATGCTACCCTGAGGAATTACTATATTAATGTATTTTAGTTTTAGTAAGCGTATTACTAAAATTTTGTCTGATCGTCCTGTAATGGTCTTTTCACAATACGTTTATGGGAAGAAGTGCTATGTTCGTCATCACTTCCTCACGCTTGAATTATAATTTTAACGGTCGACCAGAACATGTAGGTATTTGTAACTATCTTCATCATCCGAAACTTTAATAATAAACTTGTCAAGCTACGACTTGTTCGTAATGTGAAGAACAGCTACACAAATCTTTGCAAATACACGTACAATGAAGACAGTAAATATATTAAGTTAAAAGTTTCTTAAAAAGAAATATGGATAACACGATATGTCTAGGTAAAGAAGATAAACGCAGTGCAAAACACTGAATATGAACGGTAGACTCTGAGGGATCACTGAACGTAGCTGTTAGAAGGTATCTTGTGACCAGGACCGTCAGCACGATGAATTAAAATCGTAAAAGAGATACTTTTGCTTGCATCTAAGCAACAGTGAGAAAGCAACAGAAATACACAACGTTCACTTAGTATACACAACGCTATAGCGAATACTTGTCCAGGCCGTTTTTGAGGCTCTGAAACACAGTTCACACCGAAAGGCTAGTTCTTATCGAGGAAAAACTGAGCGCTGTGTAAAACAGCGGGCAATACCAGTAGTTACAAAATACTTATCACGATTAAAGTGAAACTGCGCGTCATTTTTAATTTCTCGTAAGAAAAATACTGAGAATGAAACATCATCTTGCTGCTTTCTGTAGACTTAATGATGAAATAAATGTGTTTCGACAGTGAATAAATCTCGTAATTAAGCGTCAATTATGCATCTTTCCACAGCAGTCAATTTTGTTTTCTCTCTCTCTCTCTATTCGTTTAGTCGGTTCCGACTCTTCGGACACCATGAACTAAATCACGCCACTTTTTCCTGTCTTGGACTTTCTCCCGTAGACCTTCCAGGTTGGAACACATTGCTTCTGTGATGCTATCGATCCATCTCATCCTCTGACGTCCTCTTCTTCTAGTTCCTTCAATCTTCCCCAGCATTAATGTTTTTTCCAGCGAGCCATGCCTTCGCATTGTGTGTCCAAAGTAGGTCAGCCTTTGTTTTAACATTAGACCTCCCAGGGAGAAATCTGGTTCTATTTGCTCCTTTCTGCCAACAGGATCGTATCGTCCGCGTACCTGAGGTTGTTTACATTTATTCCAGCTATTTTAATCCCTGTTTCTCCTTCATCTAGCCTCGCATTCCTCATAACATGTTCTGCATACAGATTTAATAAGTACAGTGACAGTATGCAGCCTTGCCGGACCCCTTTCTGAATCTTTATCCATTTCGTTGTTCCATACATAGTTCTCACCGTGGCTTCTTGGTCAAGGTATAAACTCCGTATCAGATGAATGAGGTGATCTGGTGTACCCATGTTTTTCAGTACGTTCCATAATTCGTTGTGATCGACGCAGTGAAAGGCTTCGGCGTAGTCACTAAAGCAGAGGTACACATCTCTCTGGAATTCTCTTGCTTTTTCCACAATCCACCGAATGTTAGCACCGGCCGGCCGCGGTGGTCTAGCGGTTCTGGCGCTGCAGTCCGGAACCGCGGGACTGCTACGGTCGCAGGTTCGAATCCTGCCTCGGGCATGGGTGTGTGTGATGTCCTTAGGTTAGTTAGGTTTAAGTAGTTCTAAGTTCTAGGGCACTTATGACCTAAGATGTTGAGTCCCATAGTGCTCAGAGCCATTTGACCATTTTTGAATGTTAGCAATTCGATCTCTAGTTCCTCTTCCTTTCCTAAATTCAGCTTGTTCTTCTGGTAGCTCTCGATCTAGATATTGGCGAAGTCTATTTTGTAAGATTTTTGACATGACCTTGCTAGCATGTGAGATAAGTGCGATTGTTCGGTAATCTGAGCATTCTTTAGAACTTCTCTTCTTTGGAATGGGGATGAATACTGATCTTTACCAGTCTTCTGGCCACTGCTGCGTGATCCATATTTTTTGACATATTGAGTGCAGCACTTTTCACTGCATCCTTTGTTGTGGATTGGCAAGACAGCCAACCCACTATGAGAGGAAGCCGAAAGGCACGCGTTTTAGCTCACGCAGGCTGGCGTGAGGTCTGGAACAGGACAAGGAAATGAGACTAACAAAAAACGTACGTAGCTGCTGGAATACTTAACTTTAATCCATAATTGGTGAACATCGCTCTTGACGGTACATGTTTTACAGCATCAATAGTAACTGGTAATGGCGCCTTGCTAGGTCGTAGCAAATGACGTAGCTGAAGGCTATGCTAACTATCGTCTCGGCAAATGAGAGCGTATTTTGTCAGTGTAGCGTCGCTAGCAAAGTCTGCTGTACAACTGGGACGAGTGCTAGGTAGTCTCTCTAGACCTGCCGTGTGGCGGCGCTCGGTCTGCAATCTGATAGTGGCGAACGCGGGTCCGACGTATACTAACGGACCGCGGCCGATTTAAAGGCTTCCACCTAGCAAGTGTGGTGTCTGGCGGTGACACCACATCCTTTCCAATTTTGTTAGCTGTCAGTAATACGTTCTCGTATTTCCCAGTCACACTGTGATAACTATTTGCTAAAGACGTAAAGAGATTCTGGGAAATCAGTGAAGAGAGTCTTTCAGAAGTTATCAGTTGGCAGAAAATATAGCTGATGTAATATCAGTACGATGATTTCTTAAACGCTTACGAGAGACTCATCTAAATAACAACGAGCAAGTAGCAAAGAAAACTACTACATTGGATGAAGATATATATAACGTTCTACTGAATGCTTCTCTCGGGCGTTTTTGAGGTTCTAAAACATAGTTCAAACCGAAACTGGACAAGGTATAAAGTGAAACGTGGAACTGTAGAATTATAATGTATCTAAAAGCAATCGAAAATAAATTCAACGAGTATGGTGGTCTCTCGGATCGACGCTCTGAATTTGTTATCAAGAACACACACAGTGATCGAGAAAGCTATTCTCGAGTGTACTACGAGCTCTGTCGGCTACTTTACAGCAAATAAAACGAAAGAAAATAATCGGTGAGTTGGCGGTTGTTTCGCTGTCTCGACAGAAGCGAAATAAGAAAAGGAACTGGGGGTTACGGCGGGTTGGTCGGTGTTAGCCTGCGATCGGCTCCTCTCATTTCTGTTTTGTTACAGCCAGCTACGCCCTGCAGTGCCGTCCCGCTGCAGATGGCATTCCAAGGTTTGTATAAATAGCAGCGGATCCCGGCTGCTTACAGAACACACGATATGCAAACGAGGAAACGTGTACAACGGTAGCGAGCGGAGCAGGCCATTCGTATTCCGTCAAATGCCCCTTCTACCCAGCTAGGGCCACCCTTTTGTTCGATCACACACTTTTTGAACACCTATTTTTAAATTAATGCACATTAATTATGCGGGAGGGTTTTTTGTGGTCGCGCATTGTCCGGGGCATATGTTTGCGTGGCTGCCTTGAAGGAGATAAATTCTTGCGCCGACTCGCTGGATTTGTCAGCGTTGTCTGTCCGGGCTGACAACGCCGCCTGCCTATATTCAAATCTCTCCATCTAGAAACATCTATATAAACCTCGATCTTCGTCACAATGCGCTTCTCGAGTGCGCCGGCTGGTCCGCGTTCCATATGTCTTTGTACGGCGTCGTTGTTTGACGTGCGCCTCCGGTCGGAGCAGTGAACTTGGACAAGGACAAGCGAGCGTTGTTCGCTTCTACGCCGCAGCCTCGCGATCCGTTTGCTTATCGGTGAGCTAGCAATCCCGGTTCCTGCAGTACTGCACCTGTCTTGATCATTATGCTTTCTTCAAATCTGCTAAGTACTTCCGGGGGTAAAATGTAGTCAGCCATATTCGATACTGAATCCCATCCGCAAGAATATCGCTGTTGGCTTCTGAGTATTACAAAATAGGTAACCGTCAAGAAACTACTTTGTCCTTTGCAATTTTCCAATAAAAATGGCTCTGAGCACTATGGGACTTAACTGCTATGGTCATCAGTCCCCTAGAACTTAGAACTACTTAAACCTAACTAACCTAAGGACTTCACACACATCCATGCCCGAGGCAGGATTCTAACCTGCGAGCGTAGCGGTCATGCGGTTCCAGACTGTAGCGCCTAGAACCGCTCGGCCACTTCGGCCGGCTCAATTGGTTGTGTATAAGACACGTCTCCATTAGTTAATGACGAAGATATAGTATCGTATCATTAAGTTTTTACAGAACCCTCAGCGTGCGAGTACTACTAGCACCTGCCCAGTTATTTAAATTGTCTTTTGAGTATTCGGCAGTACATTCAGAGCATCTTCGAATGTTTTAATCACATTTACGTATACACATATACATCGAGAGGGAGACCAAGAGATGAATACACTAAGCAGATTCAGAAGGATGTAGGTTGCAGTAAGTACTGGGAGATGAAGAAGCTTGCACAGGATAGGGTAGCATGGAGAGCTGCATCAAACCAGTCTCAGGACTGAAGACCACAACAATATACATCGACAGGTACTATACAGAGCACGGAGGACAATTTGCGTACCAGCTTTGGCGACACAAATGGTTCAAACAGCTTTGGCGTCACAAATGGTTCAAATGGCTCTGTGCACTATGGGACTTAACATCTGAGGTCCTCAGTCCCCTAGAACTTAGAACTACTTAAACCTAACTAACCTAAGGACATCACACACATCCATGCCCGAGGCAGGATTCGAACCTGTGACCGCAGCGGTTCCAGACTGTAGCGCCTAGAACCGCTCGGCCACTCCGGCCGGCAATTTTCTAATAAATTCGGCAATTTAATTATTTACTCGTTCATCCCACGCGGCAAGATTAAGGCCTTCATGTACTCACTTACATTTAACCAGGCGTTCTTAGTGAGTTAATATCACAAAACTCTCATTACATGAGCAGCATACAACGATAATAATAATTATTATAATAATAACAGATACAGATATGCAAGACACTGTAACACGGTAATCAAACTGGAAGCCCTATACGCGGGTGAAAAACAGTCCATCATCAACAATGCCCCAGCTGAAAGGTTAGATATCAAAGAAAGGAAGGTTTTACTAAAAATTCTACACCTCAAGTTCCATAACACAAATTAAACCACATCAGAAACGAAACCCTTTACCATACAACCCAAAAACTCTCACACACACAACGAAAAAAAGATTTATGGACACATACTTAGAATCAACCAATAGGACTAAACAAAAATATGTTTTGACTACTGCCGCAAAAATTAATAACAAATAAAAATAAAAACCAATAAAACAAAAATAAATAAATAAAGTTTAAGGAAACGGAGTATGATTTAAAAGAACGACAAGTCATCGAAAATATGCTAACAGATAAAACAACAAAAAATTATCAAAGAAAAGAAAGAGGGGTTCCAAGTCAAAACCAAAACCAAACGAAAGATCGAAACCTTCTGGATAAGAAAGGAAATCAAATCAGAAAGAATGAAACAATTCTGGGCTAACAGAAAGGCACGGAAAATTAAAAAGTGATTGATCTAATGTGCCTCAAAATCTGGTGAAAAGAGAGAAGAAGATATGACTCTGTTAGAAGAGCTCAGAGCAGACAGAAGGACTAGAGAATTAGTCTATTAGACTCTAACAAACACAACGTTTTTAGCGAAGTTTCTACATGAACATTTTGAAGTAAGTACAGGCGTTCGACAAGGAGATGACCTCCCCCCCGCTTCTGTTTGACATAGCCTTAAATAAAATCATCGGAGAATAGGGGAAAGAAATCGAGGCGATAAACGTCAGAACCTTGGAACAGAGAATCACAGTGAACTGCCTAGCTGTTAACGATATAGCTATCTTCGCTAAGAGTAGTGACGAAACTATGTATGTCAGAGAAGTTACGCTAGATAGCAACAAAGACAAGCCTCCAAATATCCTATGAGAGGATTCATTTGATGGAAAATTTACTTCATAATATCAGAAGATCACCACCACAAACGAAAAATGGGACTATTTCATAGGTGCCTACTTCTAAATATCTCGGAGAAATCATAGTACCATCTGGGATAGACAGTAAATTCAATTTAATTAGAGCCTCAAAACCCAAGAAAACGAACAGAATAACATGGAATCACTACAATAAAAGAGTGGTATCCTGTAATGCAAAACTGACATCACAAGACCGTCATTTTGCCTGAAGCATTATATGCCTCAGTAGCTACATCTCTACGAGGCCACCCAAAAACCGGTGAAACTGAAAAAGAAGAGAGAAAAATTTATGGCCCCGTTAATATAAATGGTATACTGATTCAAAGAAAAAATACAGACCTATACGCAGCAATAGACAAGTTCACCAATGAAATACGCAGAAGACGCTTGAGGTTCTATCGTCACATCCGCAGAATGGGTAACACTAAACTAACAAAAAAACTCCTTAATGCAATAAATTTAAAGGTGGTAAAATCACTTGGTTACAAAAAACAAGTAAGACTTACGAGAAATAAACGCCACAGAAGATATCATCAGAGAACCAAAACCTTTGGAATCCTAGTTGCAGATCACACATTGGCAGAGAAAGCCACTGGGAGACACTGGACAGAGGAACTCAAGAAACAACACAGAAGATTCATGAATAGATTTTGTGGAGAGAGGAAGAAAAGGTAGCTATCAGACCAAAGATAATAGTTCAAATACACTCTTCAACTAGGCATAGCGAAGAAAGAAGAAAGGAGAAGATGTAGTAATGAATATATGGAATCTAGAAATTTTTTTCAGTTCTGTTATCGTATTTAACGATTTTCTCATTAAGTTCCTGTTGAATGTGAGTTATGGCACCTAACAAAAATGTATGGCAGCAACACAGAAAGAATAAAAAGCCACTGGGAGACACTGGACAGAGGAACTCAAGAAACAACACGGAAGATTCATGAATAGATTTTGTGGAGAGAGGAAGAAAAGGAAGCCATCAGACCAAAGATAATAGTTCAAATACACTCTTCAAATAGGCATAGCGAAGAAAGAAGAAAGGAGAAGATGCAGTAATGAATATATGGAATCTAGAAATTTTTTCAGTTCTGTTATCGTATTTAACGATTTTCTCATTAAATTCCTGTTGAATGTGAGTTATGGCACCTAACAAAAATGTATGGCAGCAACACAGAAAGAATAAAAAGCCACTGGGAGACACTGGACAGAGGAACTCAAGAAACAACACAGAAGATTCATGAATAGATTTTGTGGAGAGAGGAAGAAAAGGTAGCTATCAGACCAAAGATAATAGTTCAAATACACTCTTCAAATAGGCATAGCGAAGAAAGAAGAAAGGAGAAGATGTAGTAATGAATATATGGAATCTAGAAAGTTTTTCAGTTCTGTTATCGTATTTAACGATTTTCTCATTAAGTTCCTGTTGAATGTGAGTTATGGCACCTATCAAAAATGTATGGCAGCAACACAGAAAGAATAAAAAGCCACTGGGAGACACTGGACAGAGGAACTCAAGAAACAACACAGAAGATTCATGAATAGATTTTGTGGAGAGAGGAAGAAAAGGTAGCTGTCAGACCAAAGATAATAGTTCAAATACACTCTTCAAATAGGCATAGCGAAGAAAGAAGAAGGGAGAAGATGTAGTAATGAATATATGGAATCTAGAAATTTTTTTCAGTTCTGTTATCGTATTTAACGATTTTCCCATTAAGTTCCTGTTGAATGTGAGTTATGGCACCTAACAAAAATGTATGGCAGCAACACGGAAAGAATAAAAAGCGGCGAAAAGTAAACTCACCAGAAAAAGAGTGAGAATAATAGGGCCAGATTAGCAAATGAGATGGGAGGAAGCAAACAGAAACAGATAAGGAAGAGAAAAGCATGGATAATGCTGACAATGTGACCTGCGATATGCCGAGAGGGTAGCTCAGCCGATGGTTACAAACTAAGCCTTCATCTCCTCGTGGATGCAAATGAATGCAAGTTACAGACAAGCATGGCTGAATTGGAGGAGGAGTAACTACGGCACTGGACTTCTACGGCGAACCATGTTTCAAACGCCCTTCCGGATGTCCTGATTTCTGTTTACTGTGTTTTCTACAAAGCAGAAACGGTATAATTTGTTAATTATGTATTTCCGAGAACTTTTAAGTGGTTCTCTCGAAATGGATTCCTCCTTAATTTCGGAGAAACACAGCACATTCAGTTCTGTGAATAAATAGGATAACACCAACAGTTAATGTAGCACATGAACAGGAGTCAGTATAATAGGATAGAACGCTCCACATTTTTGGGTGTACGTATCAGTGGAATTTTGAACCATAAAAAACATGTTACTGAGTTTCGTCAACAACTAAGCTCTGTACTTTTATTCGTCATATAACTGTTGGGTCTAGAAACAATACCTTAACATATTTCGCATACATCCACTCATTAATGCCTTATGAGGCAATTTTCTGTAGTTACTCATCACTGAAGAAAAGTAGAGTGATTCCGTAAAAGCGAACAGTGAAGATAAAATGTGACTTTCAGCCACAATCAATATGAAGATGCGTCTTCAAAGTGGTGGGCGTTTTACTCAATCCTTCGCAATATAAATATTAGCTAATAAAGTTAACCATAACTTATTCATTGCAGTATGAAAAGAAGAACAATGTCCGCAACTACAACAGTAAAAGAAAAAGTTACCTTCGTTAATCATTAATAAAGTCAAAAAGGAGATCAATATGCAACCACAGAATTTCTGATCGTATATCAGCAATTTAATATACGTTTGACAGGTAGCAGTACACGTAATTGAAATCATTTCTTTCGGGTAACTCACATTCTATAGACGAATATAGGTAGACGTATATATACACACAAACTAATCATGTATACTTTTCCTGTTGACTGTCATGTTTCGACAGAAATACTACAAATAACACGTGGAATATACAGTATAATTAGCCATCAGCTGAATGTCGTGATGGATCCTCCAACGAGGATACTCTCGATTCCGTTATCCATCTTCTCTGCATTCGAGTTATTGAACGATATCTCTAGAATCGACGCCGACTGAGTGTTTAAATTTAACAATCCATTTTTTCTTTTTTCCTCAAATTAAACTCAGCCATTTCTCAATGCAGGGGAAGGACATAAGACCTCAAATACGATTCCGTTTCGTCTGCGCCGTGGCAGTAGAATCCATGTTTCCTTGCATTTCAATTACACTTCTCTTACTTTGGATGCAATAGAGTGTAAATAAACCCCAAATGCTCGGAATTCCGACTTTTTGCCGCATTGGCTGTCAGTGGTAGGATTAAAGTACACCATTTTGCATTCACTACTGTACGTGTGGTACAGCTGGCCAGACTTTACAATTAAAGACATAACATCAAGTGTTTGTTAAACAGCAGTAACGCAGAACACCATTTAGGAGTGTAACAGCGCACGTGACACTTCACACACACTACGCAGTATATTAATATAAATATTGTTGGTACAGTACGAATCAAGTTAAAGATTCTGACCAACACATGAACATGCTCTGCCTATGTCGGAGACCGTGGTTCTAATGTAAGTCTCACGTTATATGCGTTTGTGGAGAAGTTTAAGCAGTAGCCCGAGGACAAGATTGGAAAACCTGAACAGGTTTCTCAGAAGCCAGAAGAGGAACATAATGAAGAAGACCAACAAGTAGGAAGTATAATACGAAAAATGAATTTAAAAACGCTGCAGTCTGGGATGTCAATGTATTTCTGTGTATAGGTCATATTTTAATTAATTCTGCAAGAGGAATATGAGCGGCTGCGACAAGAAAGAGCGATCAGAAACGACATAATCAGGTAAACAGCATTTTATACTGAATTTTGTGCGGGACTGAAGAAGAGCTGTTCCTGAACTATTTCTTATCATTAACTGGGCGAACTTGAGAATGATTAAAGTGTTTAAAACGTAACTAAAAATTAACTTCGTTGTAAAACTAGGGAAGAGGAATGGAAATTACGGAGCAATATTTTTTTTAAAAAAATAACCCATCAGAAAGAGGCTGCCTACAGTACGCTTATCCGTCTTCTTTTGGAGTACTGTTGCGCGATCTGGGGTCCCTACCAGATAGGATTATCGGATTACATCGAGAAAGTTCAAAGAAAAGCAACACGTTTTGTATCATCGCGAAATAGGGGACAGAGTGTCACGGACGTGATACAGGCTTTGGGGTGGACATCATTAAAACAGCGGCGTTTTTCGTTATGGTGGAATCTTCTCACGAAATTTCAGTCACCAACTTTCTCCTCCGAAAGCGAAAATAGTTTGTTGACACCGACCTACATAGGAGAAACGATCACCACCATAAAATAAGGGAAATAAGAGCTCGTACGGAAAGATATAGGTGTTCGTTCTTTCCGCGCGCCATACGAGATTGGAATAATGGAGAATTATTGTGAAGGTGATTCGATGAACCTCTACCAGGCGCTTAAATGTGATTTGTGGAGTATCCAAGGAGATGTCGATGCAGATGAAGAGCAAATAATTAACTACAGACATTGGTAGCATTCCTAGCAACAACCGTTAAAGCAGACCTACAAAATGAATGTGAAAGACATACGATAGAGGAGCCTGGCATACAGATTTCGTAGGGTAAAACTGAAATGTCTCTGTTCATTGCTACAGGTGCTATTTTACACATTACCACCACGTCTGCTATATCGTACCTGATTAACATTAAGAAACGTGAGGCATAGCAACAAAGAATTCTGGCATCCAGGAAAAGGGGCTCATTATAAAAAATATAAAATTAAATTCTACGAAATGTTTGTAAGCTAGTGTTCTGAAAGGCATTGGTCTCCGCTAATTTGAACTATGAACACAACTAAAATATTGGAAAGATAATTTTTACGTCCATTGGTTAGCGTACATGGCAATTATCAGACATCTCAGTCGCACGAGACCAATTGCTCGAAAAAATAAATGTGAAAATGACATTTGCCTTGACAGTAAAGTGCATGGAAACGGTCTTTCTAATCACTCTTAACGCGACGCAGTAATTACAGCAGATAATTGAAAGTTGTCTCGGCTACTCGGACGCATTTAAAATCGAGCTGCCGCACAGAAATACAGGTAATTCTGGTTGTGCGCCATTTTGCACTCAGGCACTTCGTTTGTCCGAGTCAAGCGAATATAAAATACTAGAATATTTATCCATATAGTCAGGACAAACACATTCATTTGAAATTCCAATCAAAAAACTACTGATTATAATAAGCTTAGAAGAAATGACTGTTCATTAGCAACTTTTATTATCAGATGCTCCAAGAGAGGCCTTCTTGAACTTGTTTCACACGGACCAATAGCAAGAGCCACAAGCGAAATTTCCGTCACAAATGAGTCTTTAAGTAAATGTTTCGCAATATATTCTTGTTTTCTCGTTTCCAGTACCTACATTTTGACCTTTACTCCGTTCCAGATTGAAAAACATATAATGACACAACGTCCGATATTCCGAATATTCGGAATCCACCATGCGGAGCAATCCTAACAACGTCAGCCGTTTCAGTTTTTTTTTCATACTTAGTATGTAACATGTAATAGTAGGGTGAAAACTGTAGAGAGACAGAGATTGGTAACTGAGGACGTAGTTTGCAAGTGCGACTCTGAGATGCAGAGGTTGGCACAGGAAAGCAATTCGTAGTGGGCCACATCAAAAGACAAAACTGATGCCTCGATGCGGGATTCAACCTTAAGGTGGTGCTCGGACATATTCTGTCACTTATTGCTTCTTTCATCTGGACCAGTGATTTGTACATGTTTCATTTTTCAAACTGCACTGTGGTTCGGAATCCATGTTAAACTCCTGTAACCAGATGAATGAATCAGTTGAAAGATCAAAGAGACGGGAAGGGCGTATCACATCTAATGGGACCACGATATTACAGCATTTTGCTGTTTAGCCTTCGGATTGAGGTCTCTTTTACCTTTAGTATTTAATAACGCATCATTTCAAAACTGTTGTTAAATGTGGGAAAAATAATCAGTGCTTGGCACTCAGACTACTTGATGATTCTCAATAAGGGACCATCGAACATCGAAAGAACAAGAATAGGCGAAAAGATCTTATATTGTTTAATTAAACCGTCGCCGATACATATTTAGACTGTAGTATATTCCAAGATGAGATTCACTGTAAGAATTATTACAATGAATAAATGATCTAAGAAGAAAACCTCTTCAAAAAATATCTTTCAATCCGTTCTTGAGTCATTTTTCTATAACATGCGTCCTCTCAGAGCAGATGTTACAGAAGGTATACAGAAGACTTAAAGAAAAAACCGTATGATTCATTACGGACTTGACAAACTGCCTATTGGCTTCTGTCTCGGGTTCTTCGGCCGACGTTCATCTAATGATTTTTCTGACGTTTCGCAAGCACGAGTGGCTGGCATTGTCAAAGCTTCACCCTCCATTGCCATTCACTACCGACAATGGAGGTGAAGCTTTCACAATGTCAGCCACTCGTGCTGGCGAAACGTCAGAAAAATCATTAGATGAACGTCGGCCGAAGAACCCGAGACAGAAGCCACTAGGCAGTTTGTCAACAAGTGGCCACGAAAGCCTTAACAATTTTGCATTACGGATTTGTTTCAAAAAGAGCGATAGCTGTCAGATATTCTCAACAATCGCCAGTGCGAGCAAATACACTGAAAGGTATTAATCTTAAAATTTTGTAAATTAGTCTCCCAAAACAAGTTTAAGAAAATATTCTTTCTTTTCCCTAGCGTTCATCCCGTCTAGTAAGCGATCCGCTTTTTCGAGATTTGGCAAGTTTTATTTATTCTTTAACATTTTGATCGGCAGAACTACTTGACGTCTCAGTTGTCAAGATAACCTAAGGAAAGGAAGTCGTGTACGCCATCGGTCTAGGAATCATCTAAGCTTTTCTCAGTGTGGTACTGTATCTTAACAGTCTGCGTGTCGTACCTTCTAGGGCAGAATTTAGAGACCAGCCCAGCATTTACCTAAGGAAGTGTGGTACACCGACTAAAAGCTCGCGTGAAAGCTACGGTCGCAGGTTCGAATCCTGCCTCGGGCATGGATGTGTGTGATGTCCTTAGGTTAGTTAGGTTTAAGTAGTTCTAAGTTCTAGGGGACTGATGACCTCAGATGTTAAGTCCCATAGTACTCAGAGCCATTTGAACCATTTCACTAAAAGCTATACTCTGTCGGAAAATGTTTCAACCAATGATCGTCACTCCACGTCTAGCTCACCTGCGTGTTACACAAGGGGGCACATTGCGCGTAACTTCATACAAGCGAGTCGGGTTAATGAAAGACGCATCTCCATGCATCGGAATCCCACACTCCCACAACCTATTAACTAGCCCGGGTAGAGACACACTATAGTGCTAGTTCGATAGCTGCTACCCTGTCGTCGTCCTCCTCCTACTTAGTTGTTCGTAGGCCGGCCGGTGTGGCCGAGCGGTTCTAGGCGCTTCAGTCTGGAACCGCGCTACCGCTACGGTCGCAGGTTTGAATCCTGCCTCGGGCATGGATGTGTGTGATTTCCTTAGGTTAGTTAGGTTTAAGTAGTTCTACGTTCTAGGGGACTGATGACCTAAGATGTTAAGTCCCATAGTGCTCAGAGCCATTTGGACCACTAGTTCCTATCAACTAGACTGGCTAGAGCCAATATCTAACGTTAGGTTGATAGGTGCCATCTGGTTTGTAACCGTATTAGGTATTCGTCGCCGTTTACCGTCCTCGTCGTACTGTTGTACCATCTGCTGGTGTTTCGCAGTCACCGTCGCCGCCGTTGTCCTAGTCTCCGCCGCCTCTGCCGCCGCCGACGCCTGTCACTGTTCTCACCTCCGCAACGCTCCGGACACCACCGCTGTCATCCCTTGCTGCTTTGGAGACACTTCGTCGCCAGCCGCTTGGCTAAAGCTTATCATCTCCTCTGCAGCCCATCGCCATCGTTGTCGACCCCACTTCGGCGGCCACCCACACCACTCAACGCCGTTCATCGCCATCCACCATCATGGATCTTCCCACCCCGTCAGTAACCTGTAGCTCCTCATATCCTGCTTCCACTGTCACCACATATGGCACATCCTCTCAACCACCTCTCTACGTCTATCCTAACCTACTTAAAATTTGCTCTCCTACCACAACCACAATTCAAGCATATCTCTCCCTTCCAACATCTCCAAACCAGTTCTCTTTCAGTCTAAAATTATCAGCCGCCACAGCTACGATTTCCGCACGCACTTCAACCCGCCGAGCAACAGCTGCAACGCCTCACAGCCTGATCATCACTTCCACAAGGCGCAGTACTCAAACTGATGCAAACCATGCTAAGGACCTGCACAATGCACTGGTAACCCTCAATAACGCAATGTCCGTACTCCTCCATCCCACAATCTTCTTTCTCTGGAACAATCACTAAGAAATAACGAAAGCACCAAAACACTGACACTGCTCCCAGTCTCACATCTAAATAGCTCCAAACCAAAGAGGACAATACCGTGTACACGGACACAGCTCCTCAGCCTCAGCATCCTCCCCTACCCTTCGCACTTTTACCTTCATCTTCTCCAGTCCAGGCCCAAATTTCCTCAAACCCAAAGCCATCATCCTTGAACATAAAAAGTATCTCCCAAATATCCAAATCCAACATATCTTCTAATGGACAATCAGTCCTTCATAAAATACCTGAATCTCAACTTCCATACTTAACTCCGCTGCAAAAGCAACCATAGCACTTGTCACTCTAACCACCTGGACCAAACAAACGCAACGTCCCCACCATCCTTCGACCCTCACCACTGATGACAGATGAGGAAATGGACTTCACCTCCATAAAGATGTACCACTGTCCTCTCAAAGTTAAACTTCCAGATCCCATCCTGAGACCTACCACTACCCAAAATGTCTCCGTTACAGCGATCTCCTTGTGGCTAATTCAAGAAACCCACACACCTGTCCACACTGTAAAGCCTCTCATATTCTTAAATAATGCTCTAACCTTGCTGCCCCTCCTACCTGCAACGCCCACATATTGCACGAAATACACAGCCAAGCCTCAAACTAAGGAACAGGAATTAACTGTCCCTGTCTCTCCCAACATTAATCCTGTTCATCTCAACAATTACCTCTGCCCACCACCCACTGCTGAAGATATGATAAATTTTATGACGATAGTACTCCAAAACATCGATCCATTTTAATGACCACATATCCTATAGCAAATTTCCCATGGTATCCTAACGTCTTGTCCTTACCCTCTTCTACAAAACTTAACAGTAACTGTGCAGTCATAGACATCTGACCCAATCTCTCCATACCCTACAACTTCCTCACCCATACAGACTGTATCTCTTCAATCTATATTACTGCCACAGATCTTAATATCCATAACAGATACCCTACAGAACTCCAACAGAGCCGTCACTTTGCAGATTCCCTCCAAGCTGGCATTGTCACCCTCCCACAAACACCCATTCTCATATAACACCATCGTGTAGCATCTCGCAAACTCATTGCATCAATCTTCGATCCAATAGGTAGTGACCATCTACGTGTCCCACTCAGATCCCTCAACACGCTACCTCAACCCCCACCCCATCCCCAACATCTGTACGAATGTTATCTAAGACTACTCAAGCATCAATTGGAATTCTTATAATGAAGCCATACATACCCATATTGGAAGCCACCCAGTATCGTTCCAGCAACCTGATGATATCCCTCACACCACATCTATCCTGCATCACACCTTATCAAAAGATATTTTTCGGCCATATATCTAACAAGACCATATATCCTCACCGCCTAACACTCCTCGCATGATCCCTACTCCTCCGAGAAACCTATCGTTTATACCGCTCCTTACTACTGACTCGTGGCAGGATGTACACTCACACGTAACTGGAAAATACAGAGACACATCAGGAACTTATTAAATGTTAAAAAGCGACTGGACTGGTTCAGACTTACACCATATTCAGTGACGCGCTTCCTATGAACTCTTCCAAGTATTGGAAAGCATTCCATCGACTCATGGGCAGTTCAGAATGGTTCAAATGGCTCTGAGCACTATGGGACTTAACATCTGAGGTCATCAGTCTCCTAGACTAAACCTAACTAACCTAAGGATATCACACACATCCATGCCCGAGGTAGGATTCGAACCTGCGACCGTAGCAGCAGCGCGGTTCCAGACTGAAACGTCTAGAACCGCTCGGTCACAACGGCCGGCTCATGGGCAGTACACATTCCTTCACAAAAACCATCCGCTACCTGACAACCTGAGCCACTTTGCATTCTACATTCCCTACAACTTCACAACAAGTGACGATCCTAACATGATTTTACCCTAATCCACGCAGTACATGAACACGCAAATACCACCGTTCCTCTCTTGCCTCCCAGCTTGCATTACTCGGACAACATACGACAAACGGAATGAAATACACCAATCACAGCAAACGACGTAGCAAGTAATTCGCAAAAAAATGCAACACTTCCTCCAGTAGCCAATAGACAACCAAAAGAAACCCCCTCTCCTTTCCAGTCACCCTTGAAGCCCTTTACAGCAATATTTTATCCATAGTTACCATCCTGAAGTGTAGAAAACACTTGAAATTCTGCCTTTCCTCAAGCCACAGAAACCCCCTACTAATACTTCTTCCTACCGCCCCATTAGTCTCACCACAGTGTTTAGCAAGAATTTCGAATCCATCCTCCCCTGATGCATCCATCAACACCTGAAACTGCACACCTTCTTCCTGTTAAGAAGTTTGGCTTCTGATCCAGCTTCTCCTGCAACTCACTCGTCACCTCTCCCACTAGTTCTAAATCCAAAAATCCGCTATTTTTGTTCCCCTCGACCTGAACACAGCCTTTGGCCATGTATAGGATTCCGGTCACCTTTTTAAACTCCAGACTTATGCACTTTCAGTTAGTTACATACGCTTCATTGCATCCTTCCTATATGATCGTCCCTCCGTTGTCACTATCAACAATGCCAATTCCCGCACCTTCCATCCCACTGCAGGCATGCCTCAAGGCTCTGTCCTCTCTCCCCTGCTCATATGCCCATACCACGTGCACTGGCCCAAATCCGTCAATATTAGATGACACCGCTTCCGTAGTCCTCTAGACTACATTCCATAAATTCCAACGATCTCTACAAATACACCTAATCAGTTTACCTCCTGACGCAATCACTCCTCTAGATCAACCGCTCCAGAACCCAGGCGATAATTATAGGAAAAACCACTTGGAACTTCCATTTCCATGACAAATACAGAGTACGTCAACAATTACAATCGTCCTAGCCAGTTAACTAATACACTAAAATATATTGGAATAGCCCTCGATTGGCAGCTAACTTGGAAATCTTACGTACTATCCATCCAACATAAAGCCCACAATGGACTAAAACTAGTTACTGGCTGAACTTGGGAATTGCACCCCTACACTATCTTCCAAACTGGCAAACCCTTGATCCCATCCATCCTCTCCTATGCAAATGTTGCAAGAATATCCGTTCCACCTTAGTTATATCTCTGCCTCCAAATCGTTGAGCGCCATGCCTGCTTTATACATCCGTTAACCATACCCCACCTCTCCTTACCCACACTGAACACCTTTGCATATTCTACAATATCCGCGAACTAGATTAGAACATCGTCATCGTTCTTCCTGTGATCACAAACGCTGGTATGTTGTCACAGAATTTTCAACACATCCCATCACCCCTAACCTACACACACTGCACAACGTAATCCAATTCATCTTCAATCCAGTACCCCTCCCAGACGACGAAATCCGCTCCGATATATACCCCTATCCTCTTTTCCCTTCGCCTTTCCTCGTTCATTCTCCTTGTGATGTCAAGGTCCTACTGATACACCATAGTTACTTCCCTTACTGTCTTCCCACTATCAACCCAACATCTACCTTCATTTCTATAGGTAACACCCGAGGGCACATATATTTTACACCTACACCCTTCCACCCTACAAATACGCAGCATTTCCTCTCCCAAAAACTATTTTTCCCTCAATGCAGATACTTCAACTGTTTAGCGAAAGTGGAGTGCTCCTTTTAATAAAAGTTTCAATATGTTTTAAACATCTATTTTTTCTTTAATCTTCAATTTTTAGTCTTCTTGATTTTAGTTTGAAAACGAAGAAAAACACTGCTGTAAGTTTTTGCAAATAGCTTCAAACATTCATCTTCTTTAGATTTTAAAAAGTTTTTAAATTTGCATTCCTTAATTCTGTTTGTAATCCATGTATTTATAGTGTTAAAGCTTTTGGCTGAAGAGTGAGATGAATTACTGCTGGTAGACGACCCCCAGGCCATATGGGGAGGAGGGATGGATGGAATAACAGTAAATAAAAAAGAAATTAAGAAAATACTACTAGACCTAAAATATACGGAATGTATCAGAAATAATTCTATAAATTTCTTCGCAGAGAAAAAGAAAAAAGTCCGGGTAAACAAAAGAGCGATAATTTCTTTTTTTTAAATTATTAATGAAAATTTACTTGTGACGCATTTCGATGTAAAATTTAAGTTTGTAACCAAAAATTAAAGTTCCTTTCGACAGATTATCAATATATCAAGTCAGTCTGTTAATGCATTCATTGTATTCTCGATGGCGATTGTTGCTATGGAACGCCCACACCTTCAAATTTTTGTAAATTCTAGGTCTGCCTGCTGTGATTCAGGTGTATAGCTGTAGCATGTTACCTGATGACAGTTCTGTTTAACCTTGACAGATTATGAATCTCGTTAGTAGCCAAATATAACTTTTATGTACGAGACAAGATCCGTAGCACCACAGATGGTAAGCTGAGGAAGAACAAGATTCGTCCGTACATCTCACCACATAGAAGGCATTCTGCGGGCTGTCGGACAATATCAATGTGTGAACATACGACTCACCGTCTAGCATGTGATAAAAATGTTAGTACCCCAAGGACGGTAGTTCACAGGAAGTTCATGTATCCTTATCATCTTCAACATTTGCAGGGTATTTTGTCTTCCGATCAGCCACCATTGGAGAAATTTGATAGAAACAGTGTATGACGGGAATCGACAATGGCCAAGTGCGCTCGGGTATTCAAAGCACGTGACATGATAGCACTGCGTGGGAATACGCTTAAACGGAATTTTTCTGCAGTCAGTAGCGAGCCAGGGTGTGAATTACCCAGAGAAGCTACTATCCCTCTTCTGTCCTCCGCAGACGGGGACGAAACGTTGGGTTCAAATGTGAAACCCATTCGAAAACGGCGTAACAGTCCGAAACATTTTATTATTTGTGTGCGTATGTATGTGGTGTAAATATGCGTGTGTATGTGAGTGTGTGTGTGTGTGTGTGTGTGTGTGTGTGTGTGTGTGTGTGTGTGTGCGTGTGTGTGTGTGTGTGTCAGAGAGAGAGAGAAATATAAGGAAAATGCTAAAATTCTGCCATTTTAACTGGACTCATCTCTAAGTACACTGCTGGCCATTCTAAGCACGACTCCAGCGAGGATAGCAAATAGCGAAATGTTAACTATTGCGCGTATACAATATAGTAGGAAAAATATATGATTGAATTTGTACATGATTTGGGGGTATACAGAGTGCGAAACTTAGTACAAGAAGTTGCAACCTCTGGCAGCAAGAACGGTTCTAACCGGCTGGGCGTCGAATCCGTCAACGTTTGGGTGAGAGATATGCATACGTCATTCCATCCTGCTTCAGCTCTATGTCAGAGTTCATCGTTCACAAGGGCTGGCGAGTGGTGCTCTCGATAACACGTTACCAGATTTTCTTTCAATGAGTGAGATATTTGAAGAGAGTGACGAACAGAGCAAATCCCAGCACGTCCTGGTAAAAATTTTTTCTTCTTACACGAGGCATAACACGAACTTCCCACAAAAAATAAACCTTCTGAAGGTGAAACTCGCTGTGTTGTCTTCCCGTATACACAGACTGTAAATGGCGTAACAAATGCCTACTTTGTGGGATTGCACTGAAATCTTAACCATTTGCTTACCTAAGCATGTAGTACAATTCATGTCAATTTGACGCCTGTTGCAGACCGCCTTCGTGGTGTTGCAATTTTAGTGACAAGCAGCATTATAGTACTGGCGTTCAGGCCCCAATATCGAGTGCCCAAGAGCACTAACACAGGGAAGACGAGATAGTGGCCGAACTGATGCTGTGAGGACGGGGCGTGAGTCGTGCTTGGGTAGCTCAGTTGGTAGAGCACTTGGCCGCGCAAGGCAAAGGTACTGAGTTCGAATCTCGGTCCGGCGCACAGTTTAAATCTGTCAGGAAGTTTCAGCAACTACACAGTGCGTTCAGAAATTCCCGTTACAAACTTCTAGGACTTGTAGAAGGGAATGAGTACATAACATTATCATTTGGAACCCATGTCCGAAAACGTACAGTTTCCATGGTACAACAATTGGAAAACATGTTAGTAACGCAATCAAATGGTTCAAATGGATCTGATCACTATTGGACTTAACATCTGAGGTCATCAGTCGCCTAGAACTTAGAACTACTTAAACATAACTAACCTAAGGACATCACACACATCCATGCCCGAGGCAGGATTCGAACCTGCGACCGTAGCGGTCACGCGGTTCCAGACTGAAGCGCCTAGAACCGCACGGCTACACCGGCCGGTATTTCGAGAACAGAACTAGTACGTGAATAAATACAAAGAAAACAGTGTTTGCATTCTTTTCAAGCCATGGTCTTCAACTGATAATCAATACCAAAATTAACAAAAAATGGTTCAAATGGTTCTGAGCACTATGGGAGTTAACATCGGTGGTCATCAGTCCCCTAGAACTTAGAACTACTTAAACCTAATTAACCTAAGGACATCACATACATCCATGCCCGAGGCAGGATTCGAACCTGCGACCGTAGCAGTCGCGCGGTTCCGGACTACAGCGCCTAGAACCGCATGGCCACCGCGGCCGGCCAAAATTAACAATTGTAATTTTGTTTCACGAGGCACAGAGCAGTGTGTAGAGAGAGATACATAGCGTATCAGAACGATTAGTGGACTTCTCATTTTACTCAGAGAAGATTTGCGAGAAGAACAGCTCGGTGTGTTCCCGTGAACGGTACCCATTTTCTACGTATAAATTTACCATCGTGTGCATTAAGATGTATAGGGGAGAATCGTGAGGTATCGGACGACTTACAGAGCCGGCCACTACTGAGATTACCCTTTCCGCATCCAAGTGGCAGAAGTATACAGTAGGCAGAAGCAAGCTTGTGTATCCATGCGTAGTGCAATAGGATGTCCTCTCACTCTCTTCAGTCTTCTGTCTGCTCTTAGTGGTTGATAATGATGCTGTAGCTCTTAGTGCAAGGAAGATATTTTGAAGCCTGTGATACCCGTTTTTAAGGTTAGTGATCAATTTCGTTCCTATATGTCGGTTATTTGTGTTATAAAATGTATAGCATCCAACAAACGTTTCAAAAATTTCTATATAGAAAACGTGTAATGACTACTTCCTACTGTGTGTTTGTAGTGCAGTACCAGCCACACGATTGTCTTTCAGTATTGACCGGAAGTAATTTCAGTTTTCAAGTTATAATTTCTTCTTATTACCTCTTTTCAGATCGAAATGGCGGAAAGGGAAGCAGCTGAAGCATTTTGAACAATAAATAAAAGAAGACGATCGCCACCGAGGAGAAGAGATTAAAAGCAGAAAAGTAAATTCTGAAAGAGAGCTGAATAAAACTGAACTTAAGTCGAGTTTTCCAAAATAAAATGCATTCCAAAGGTTGGCCATGGAAAGCCAATTACAAAGCGGCAAGAAAATTGGAATTTACTGGAGATAATGGGACAGGAGAAGAGACTGAAAAACAGATTATGTGTTTGGAGTCCTCTGAAGAAGGCTGGGTGCTGTGTACCAAGTATAGATGTTGGACACGTAATGGATGTGTCGATTAGGAGAATGTTTTGTATTTTATTTACGATCTCTGTAAAACAGAGAGCTAAACATTGGTGGACTGAGCCGAAATACTAATAATATGTTCCTATGCATATATGATTTCTTATTGTGCAATGAGTATCATTGCAGTTATTCAATAACAACCGATATTATCACAGAAAAGATAATGGCCGATACTGCAAGACACTTTCTAAAAGGCTCGTAGTTGCAGCTCTTTTACTTTCGTTGTAATTAAGTACTATACACAAAAATAAAAATCATTACACTGCGTTATTCACAGAATATCTCTTGACGTAAGAGAATAGCTTATTAATTTTACAATTAACCATCTGAGTTACACGGTAAAGTCAAAAAACTTAAAACGGCCTATACTACACGACTCTCCCGTACGAGGTGTATGAGAAATAATGCAACAAATTTAACGTGCGGGTTCCTAACTCCAAGAAATGGCCGCCACATCTTATGTCCGAAAGTATTTTGTATTTGATTTATTAATAGAAATCACATACACATTGTTCTCAAGACAGAAACTTATTAAAAATGCCCCAAACGGCCTCCGCTTGTTTCTACACACGCACGTACTAGTCCTATCAAGGACTGTCTTCCCCTCTCAGTGACGTCTGAATGGAGTCGAATGAAACGTCTCTGCATAAGGAATGTCTACTGTGTAAACCAATTCTCTTGGGCGCCACCGAAGACAATAATTTAAAGACCTTAGACTCGAAGAAGATTGATATCATGGACCTGGTCCTTCTCTATCTACGTGTCGGTCAATGTAGATATCGTCCTGTATCTCTCGAACAATGTGACTGAATTGTGCTGGAGTCCCATCACGCATAAGCCACATGCTTCCTTTTATCTGGAGGGACGCATCCTCTAGCAAGTCTGGAAGCGTGTTCTGAATGAGTGCACTTAGAATATGCTCTGAGACAACGTACGGATTTACCAACAAGTCACCTGCATCTACAGCGTACACATTAATCTTAAAGTGTTTCCAGAATCAGCCTGAAGTGTATCACGAGATTTTTTTACCGCATGCAGAAGGTAGTTGTCGTTAGTTGCTATTCCATCTCTTTCAAATGTTGTTTAGTTTCTAAATTAGTTCATATTTGCCATATTTTTGACATAGATCCTCAGTGAGCACACTATATTTGACTAGAGAGGCCATCAGTCAATGCTCACATATAGTGTTTACTGGCTAAACCAGTTTCGACAATTGAAAGTCATTTTCAGTACCTTCTGAACCAATGGCTACGTTAGAATGTACTAGGAACGTTCATCCCCTAGAGTCTCCTGCTCGACGACTTATTCTTCCCGCTAGTAGGAGACCATAGGAGATGCATTTTCCCAGTACATCTGATGCTTTAGAAGGCTTTTAAGAATGTCTTAAGTGTCAAAGCAGTTTATCCAATAAACAGTGTACAACATTACTGGGTGCATTACGGATTCCCACCTCTCGCCATTTGATGGTACGTCCAGCATTTCGGTGGTCCAGACATTATGGTGTCAAGAGGCGTAATGTTGTATGGGCGTACTGATCTCCAAATCTTTGAATACGGTACACTCACCAGTCAGCATTATTTTGACACTGTAGTCATTCACGATATACGTCGTTTCAGCGGTGTATTCAGCCCTGGTTATTTTTGTGGATGACAATGCACGACCACATCAAACTGCGCAGGTGGAGGAGCACTTGGAACGAGAGGATATTGCGGGCTTTCAAAAAAATTAATGGAGGCCCTCAACTACGTACCCTTAGACTCAGAGTTGAAATATTAAAAGTTTTGGCTGTTTTCGTTGTCTAGGGGCTGGGATACGTAGTTGCAGCATTACAAACCAAATACTGCTGAGTCTACAGTATACAATATGAATATACACATGAATCGAATGGTCGAAGGTTCCTATCACTCGGCAATTGCGAGTTCTGAATGTAACATAGAAATTTATAAATGAAGGTTTGCAATTAAAAAAATCTGCAAGTACTATTTTTAACGACTTTAAATGATGAGTACGATAGCAGAAGTGCCTTTAAGAATGTCATTTATTACTGCAAAGCTGGCCGGAGTGATCGTGCTGTTCTAGTCGCTACAGTCTGGAACCGAGCGACCGCTACGGTCGCTGGTTCGAATCCTGCCACGGGTATGAATGTGTGTGATGTCCTTAGGTTAGTTAGGTTTAATTAGTTCTAAGTTCTAGGCGACTGATGACCTCAGAAGTTAAGTCGCATGTGCTCAGAGCCATTTTTATTACTGCAAAACACTTATTGGTGTCGATGGTCCAGCACTTAAATAAAATATAAGTTGAATAACAGGGAAACAATAGATTCCTACTCCACGTAATTAGTTATGAACAACAACATAGCTTGCGAGATATGCACTTCTAAATGCATACTATGACTTCACTGTAGAAACCGCGGAAATCTCACAAGTGCACGAGTCGGCACTACGAAATATTTCTATCTCCAGCGACCACACGCAACCTGCCAACACTCTCCAAGTATTTCCTGCGATCCTCCGTCGCGCCTTCCCGCCCTGCACTCCCCCGTGTCCTGTCACCTGATGCTCCTCCCCCAATTTCATACAGTCTCTCCATTGACTTCGGTAGTCGCCTAATGTAGTAACGAGTGCTGTGATTGGCTAAAGTGCTCCCACCGTGTCTCCAAGCCAATGCACACTCACAAACATATTGAAACACATACGAAAATCTGGATTTACATTTAAATAACTTGAAATTAAATAAATATTCCTACAGCTGGACCATAAACACGCTCTAACACACATTATTAAATACATAAACAAATCAAGTAAACATATATCAAAGGAACAGAAACAAAAAGTAGACCAGTAGCCTAATGTCTCTGTGCTTTGTAAAACTCAGTAAATATTTGACCAGTTTCTTCATTATTAGTATATATCGAATATATACAGATATAGACGAACAAATATATTTATAAACATGCTGCTACCTTTATTTCGTGTAACTGTGGAGTACCTATGGCCTTACACAATCAATAGTAACTGGCTACTTTGACCTCCAATAACTCATGTACTATTCAAGTTACATGACTGTAATTCATACCAATTTAAGTTTATACTAATAGCTTTCGAAAGACATGACGATCGAAAAAATCTGATGAACGGCTTAGATTTTGGAAATACGTTGCTGGGTGTTACTTGTATAATTTACAGTCAGATACTAAACTTTAAACTAATAAAGATACTGAATATCTAATTACACCATCAGAATCGTCGTGCAAATAATGGTAATGTACATGTTTCTTTTTTAGGTATCACGATTCCTCTCACTATTATTAATTCTACATGAACTGTGAAATGTCTGCCATTATGGTTTCACCAAGTCCGCCATCTTTGCCACTCCCAGCATACAAATCTCCTTCATCGACACAAAGCCCATTCCTCGACACAGTGTCGACATGGAATTCCCAGCCATGCGGTCGGCCTGGACCCGCAGAGCATCGTCCTATGCTCTGTGCCTGGACCACGCCCTGGGGCTATCCCTCTCGTTCCGGCTGATGTTCGCCACCACGTGGTTGCTGACGTGCCCCGGCTTACAGAGCGGCACACATCAACTCTGAACTTACAAGGGGAGGCCGCCAATTGTGAAATTCAGAGTCGATTCATACTGCGCATAATAAAAGCTCATGGCCAGAGGTGTAATGTGGCAAAGCACCAAGATGCACTTCTCAGCCGTTGTCGAGAAAATCGACAGTTACAAGAAACCGTTGCGGTGAAATATTCTCTACGATTAACGATTTTCTACAGCGTCATAGCGCAGCGGTAAGCGCTGGGGTTCGTAATTCGAAGGTCGCCGGATCGAAATAATAAAAAAAAATTGCAGGGCGCGAGATTCGATCCGGCGACCTTCGAATTACGAACCCCAGCGTTTACCGCTGCGCTATGACGCTGTAGAAATATATATATATATATATATATATACATATATATATAAAAAAAAAACTATTAATGAATTGCTTATGCATGTTGGTGAAGGCGGATCGCTCTCCAATTATACTGCCTCCATTTTTCCGCTTGTTTAACAGGGTGTACCAAAGTTGTCCCGTCCGCACTGATTTTCGACGATGTTATAAGTAGCGCTAGGGACCGCATCTACCTTCTTTCGAAGTTAGCAGGCAACTACGCTGTTATGGGGCGGCTCGTTTCGGCCCATTCAACATCTGTCCTTCAAGTGTAACGAGCGAGTAACGGAGTTTATATTTCATACCTCCCACAGCAAGTTTGTGTTCGTGGGGTCTCTATTCTAATTCGAACGTTTGACTTACGCTGTACGTATTCGTTTCTACGTCTTCCGTTAACTATACGTGGTTAACATTATGAAGACAATTAATAACATTTGTGAAATACAACTTTGTTTGCGGAAAACATAATGATGTTCGAAGTCGCCAGTTTTTCCACGTCAAACGACTTTCAACAACTTATTATATGCATAATTGTTGCAACTGATTGCCGGGAATTATATATATATATATGTATATATAAATATATATGAATTTCAAAAAACAAATACTAAAAAGAAGGTTGCATAGAGCGAGATTCGATCCGGCGACCTTCGGATTACGAACCCGAGCACTTACCGCTGCACCACCACGCTGTAGAAAAATTACTAATCGTAGAGAGTATTTCACCGCAACGGTTTCTTTTAACTGTCGATTTTCTCGACAACGGCTGAGAAGTGCATCTTGGTGCTTTGCCACATTACACCTCTGGCCATGAGCTTTTATTATGCGCAGTATGAATCGAATCTGAATTTCACAATTGGCGGCCTCCCCTTGTTAGAATATTTTCAGGGTTCCACAATTCGCCCGTTACCTCACAATATTCTGTACATAGGCTGGTCTGCGCGTTACCCCGACTTAAATCCCATCGAGTGCGTATGGGACGAGTTGAAAGGCTGACAGTACAAATGCTTCAAGTGCTTGCTGAAGCAAACTCTGTAAGTGACTGCCAAAGTCAAATGGATATTTATAAATTGTGTGAGTTACTATCAAAACATCATATATTTTTTCCTAATGCTCAGTTGGTCTGCATGTTACTGCAGGCGTAGTTACAGGTTGTAGTGCCCTGAATTATTTTTTTATAATATATTAAAAATCCTTATTCTCCTTGCGTCTTAAAACTGTTTAGAGTAAAACAGGTACAAGTGCAGAAACATTTTATTAACTGTGCTACATTCTGAAGTTTTTGTTTTCTTATACAACACACATGATATACACAGAACAATACATGTTCGTTCTAAAACAAGGCGTGATTAAGGTGAAATTAATATAGCAAACTGAAAAACAATAGGTAAATAAAATGAAAATACTACAACGCAAAGATATTTTTATGATGCCAACACATAAAAAAAAATTGTTTAAATGGCTCTGAGCACTATGGGATTCAACTTCCGAGGTCATTAGTCCCCTATAACTTAGAACTAGCTAAACCTAACTAACCTAAGGACATCACACACACCCATGCCCGAGGCAGGATTCGAACCTGCGACCGTAGCGGTCTCGCGGTTCCTGACTGCAGCGCCTAGAGCCGCACGACCACTTCGGCCGGCCAACACATAAAAGAGATCATTCATAGTCACTTTCTATAATCCCCTCACAGTCAATGTCTACAGCATCATCATTATTTCCTTCTGTGGTATCTCTTGAAGGATGACCTTCTGATGCAGTGCCATTAAGTTGTGCATTTTTCGATCACACTCGTCCCCTTCTTTGATAACGTCCTCGTTTCTTCTCGCGACCGCTGTGGTCGCAGGTTCGAATCCTGCCCCGGACATGGATGTGTGTGTTGTCCTTAGGTTTGTTAGATTTGTGTAGTTCTAAGTTCTAGGGGACTGATGACCTCAGATGTTAAGTACCATAGTGCTCAGAGCCATTTGAACCATCCTCATTTTCTCCACTGCCTCTCCTTACACCCAGTGTAAGTGCTGTTTGGAAATGTAGTAGGAACTGTTATAGAAATGATAAAGTGGAGGGATGTATTTCTCCATCCCCTGAAGGTTTTTCCACTTCCCAAAATTTATTTTAAACACATCTTGATGCAAACGCTGCAGAAGAGATATTAATGGGGTACCAATAGTGGACCTCCTAAAGTCGGCTTCTATAAATTCAAGAGCACTGTTTAGAGAATACTTGCACTGTATTGATAGAAGATTTTATTTATTGATTCAAATCCATCTGCTATTCCTCTGTTGTATGTTGTTTCCTTCTGTGTCTTTAGCAACTTTATCCTCTGCTATGGAAGCCATGGCTTTGACAGGAAGTAAGTTTTCCGTTTTCGTTTCAACTTTCTCCTTGTCTTCTTCACTGCTTCCATTCTGACTTGGTGGACAAATGAACGTTTGTAGTGTTTCTTTACCTCTCCAGAGCGACGAAAATCTTTATTACATTCCATCTATGTACCGCCAGGTTCAAGGAGTTTATGATCTATTGTGTCAATATGCTGATTTTACCTCAAGATGTATAACCGGTATTTCAAAATGTGGCCTATTTAAACATGCATTAAATTCTCTAAATACTTTTAAATGCATACACATTAGGCTATTGCTGTACTTTCTGACCATTTATTAAAATGTCATCACAGAGAGTGGCCCTGTGCAGGATGTGGCTTTTACTTCTTTTACTCACAAGGGATCCACACGTCAGCTTTCCAGATATGCATTTAGATCATTTTTCTGTGACATGTCACTTGCAGCACTTGGCCTCCCAGCACCTAAGTTGGAGAGGTGTGTTGCAGCACGTTCACAGCACCAATGATCACCCAGCTGTGAGCCGCTCTGGTGGGAAAATGGAATGCCTACCACAAGAACACCTTACAGAGGATGCCATTGCTGTCCATGGTTGTCACACACCCTATTAAGAATCACGTCCCGCCTTTTTTTTTTTACTTATTTATACGCATCGTCCAAGTTACATCGAGCCATGTTACTTGCCAGTGACACTTCATGCGAAAGTTACTCTCGTCCTTAAGTTCTGCACACGGATGCATAGAATAAGTTTGAATGTCAAATCACTTTCAGATCTCCCGCTGTACGACAGGCAGACAAATTAAGATGGGGGTACCATCTTCAGTTCCTGTTATAATTATGACATCACATACAATTTTCGCCCGACTACAACAACTGCTGCGAAAAAATGGTACGTTTTCAACTACGAGGGTTGACTGTGTTGCTCCACGGACGTGCCGCACTTTCGACTTCCAAGAGGCGCTTCCTCCGTCATGCAGAAGAGAACCCAACGACGAGTACTGGGACCATTGCCCATAGCATGAGCTCCCGTAGAAAACAGAGGTAAGAGCTTATTGTCCCCGTTGGGCATGTGACGTGAAACAGGAGGTTTGAAAGTGCTCTAATTTTTCAAAATTGTTTCACATCCAAACAGTACACTTATGGACACGAGGTCCTTACCATAACTTTATCAACTAAGTCTACTGTACAATCCTTAGAAGTCTGTAATCATAATTTTAGAACGTCTGTTCTGTGAACGTTGAGTAGTAATCTCTGTAGGCGCTTTTAAATTAGGATTTAATTACAAAGAATTGATTGTTACATTCTAACAATACTCACTGGTACGACATGACGTCACGTGCTTTGAATACCCGAGAGTACTTTGCCATTGTCGTTTCCCATCATCCACTGTCGCTCTCACACTATGGTGGCAGACTTGTACACATCTTCTTCAGCACCGGGATCCAAACGTCATTCAATTTCACGCCCTCCACCTTCCTAATGAAATTCCTCGGGTGTTTTACAATCTTTATGGCCTATCTGTATAGCTCTCCATGGTATCCGCTTGTGGCTGCCACAGCTTGAGTTCTATCAAAATGGAAGTGGTGATCTCCTGGCTGCAAAGCATGTTCTGCAAACAGCTGATCTATCAATCTTCCCCCTTCTACAACTGTCCTTGTCCTTTTATAGTCGTTTTTGACTGTTCTTTTTGTGATACCCACGTACACCTCCCCATAACTACACCGAATCCTACAAATCCCTGCTTTTTCCAGTGCTCTGCGAGCATCCTTGGCCAAGTAGGTAATCTTGTATCTTCCGGGTGGGTTTGTAGATTACCCGAAGTTCCGTTTTTCCAAGATTGTTCCTATCCGGTCAGTAACATACTTAATGAAAAGCAGGAAAACTTTCAATTTAGTGGCGCTTGTGCACCGCTATTATTTTTGCGCGGCGGTCTTAACGCTCTTTTTGCCTCAGCGGACGAGTAACCATTTTTGAGCTATGCATTGATAAGGTGTTTTAATTCCGCTACAAGCAGCTTCGGTTCTCAAATATCCCTTGCTTTATCCTCCAACGTTTTCAGGATGCCTCACTTTTGTGTACCAGTCTTCCACCATGGGCTGACAGCGACAGCGGACGACGGCAGTCGACAACGGTCAATTGCGCTCGATATTCAAAACGAGGCCCACGAGAAAGACAGGCCGCAGCGCGTACGTCACGAAGGTAGGCTTAAACTCGCTCGCTCGCTCAGCTCAGCAGACAAACTACATTTCTACACGTGTTAACTCGCAGTCCGCAGCTCGTGGTCGTGCGGTTGCGTTCTCGCTTCCCGCGCCCGGGGTCCCGGGTTCGATTCCCGGCGGGGTCAGGGATTTTCTCTGCCTCGTGATGACTGGGTGTTGTGTGACGTCCTTAGGTTAGCTAGGTTTAAGTAGTTCTAAGTTCTAGGGGACTGATGACCATAGATGTTAAGTCCCATAGTGCTCAGAGCCATTTTTTTTTTTTTTTTGTTAACTCGCAGCTGGGCCTGCTGTTATGAAGTCTTACTGGTTAACAGTACTGCAACAAAATTTAATTTAAGATCAATACTCGATATAAACGGTATAACGGCTTGTTTATAGCATTTAGTCTCTTCTCCTTAACAGTCCTCATTTCATACAAGAAGTGGTGCCTTATGTACTGGTATCATTTTGGCATGATTTTAATTTAATTGTACCCCTGTACAGCCGTAACAAATTATAAGTAGGCCTATGGACTTCCGATCATTGTAGGACTAATAACAGTAAGACTCCATAGTAGCGGATTTCAGTAGAAGATACAATTCTCGTTTGTACGTACAAGCCTAGTTACGAGTTGCAGGTGTAGATACGTAGTTTGTCTGCTGATCTGAGCGAGCGAGCGGGCGAGAGCAGACCTACCTTCGAGACGTACATCCCCCTTCAAAATGTCCTCCACTGATTGAAACGTTGGGTTTAAATGTGAAATCCATTCGACCACGTCATAACAGCCAGGAACATTTTATTAATTGGGACATTTTGGGTAGTGAAATTTTAAGTTTTACAATACATATACACATATAAAGATGATGTAAACCTGGAGTCTTTAAATTTTTGGTACAGTTTTTGATACAACAGAAGGTAGACAAAAATACGTGCAGCAGATAAATGCGGCTGGTTGATCTCCAAACTGAAATCGAATAAGCAAGCACACTAAAATCTCCAGCAAATGAGATTTGGCTGTAGTCCGGACATTGCATAACATTTTAAAACACGTGTCACACTCCTCTCGCTACAAGCAAAATAGGGGGCGTGCCACGACTTAAATTTACACCTGCCCTCTAGTCAGAATTTAAAATCATTCCGTTAAAATGCGGCGCACTGTTATGGACACAGCAATGTACTAGAAAGAGCTGGAGTAGCAAACCACGAGTCAGAGGATAGTGCCCTGTGCAGAGCTCACTCCCCCTGCAGCAGTGACAGGCACCAACGGAATGTCTGATTTCATGAATCACAGCTTATTATCCGTCACTTGCAACTGCTCTTCCTCGAAACGGCTTTTGATCTTTTCAGGGGGCCAGCTTATTGAACTGCACTGTGTCCTGGCGTGTCTTGTGTCATTTTAGTCATTCTCTCTACGGAACACATCTAATTGCTTGCCGGTCGGTGTATGATGAAATTAGATAACGGTAAATGAATATCAAGAGCTCAGATGGGAAACCAGTACTATCAAAAGAAGGGAAAGCTGAAAGGTCGAAGGAGTATATAGAGAGGGATAAACTAGAATGCAAGATTATAGAAAGGGAAGTGGACTTAGATGAAAATGAGATGGGAAACATGATACTGCGAGAAGAAATTGATAGAGCTCCGAAAGATCTAAGTCTAAACAAAGGAGTAGACGATATTCTGTTAGAACAATTGATAACCTTGCGAGAGCCAGCCATGACAAAATTCTCCCCTCTGGTGTGCGATATATATGAGACAGACGAAATGCCCTCAGACTTTAAGAAGAATGTAATAATTACAATTCTAAAGAAAGCAGTTGCTCACAGGTGCGAAAATTATCAAACTAACAGTTTAATAAGTCATGGTTGCAAAATACTAACACGAATTCTTTACAGAAGAATGGAAAACCGGTAGAAGCCGACATCGGGGAAGATCAGTTGGGATTCCGGAGAAATGTAGGAACACGCTAGGCAATACCGACCCTACGACTTATCTTAGAAGATAGGTTAATGAAAGCAAACCTAGGTTTATAGCATTTGTAGGCTTAGAGAAAGCTTTTGACAATGTTGAGTGGAATACTTTAAATGGTTCAAATGGCTCTAAGCACTATGGGACTTAACATCTGAGGTCATCAGTCCCCTAGACTTAGAACTACTTAAACCTAACTAACCTAATGACATCATACACACCCATGCCCGAGGCAGGACTCTAACCTGCAACCATAGCAGCAGCGCGGTTCCGGAGAACCGCTCGGCCACAGCGGCCGGCAGTGGAATACTCTCTTTGAAATTCTGAAGGTAAAATACAGGGAGCGAAACGTTACTTACATTATGTACAGAAACCAGACGGCAGTTATAAGAGTGGTGGGGCATCAGAGGGAAGACGTGGTTGAGAAGGGAGTGAGTCAGGGATGTAGCCTAACCCCGAAGTTATTCAACCTGTACAATGAACCGGCAATAAAGGAAACAAAAGAAAAATTTGGAGTAGAAATTAAAGTTCAGGGAGAAGGAATCAAGAATTTGAAGTTTGCCGATGACACTGTAATTGTATCAGGCAGCAAAGGACCTGCAAGAGCAGTTTAACGGAATGGACGTTGTCTTGAAAGGAGGATACGAGATGAGCATCAACAAAATGAAAACAAGGATAATGATATGTAGTCGAATTAAATCAGGTGAAGCTGATGGTATTAGATTAGGAAACAAAACACTTAAAACAATAGAAGAGTTTTGCTATTTGGGTAGCAAAAGAAATGATGGCCAAAGTAGAGAGGATATAAAATGTAGACAGGTAACGGCAAGAAAAGCATTTCTGAAACAGAGAAATTTGTTAACATCGAATATAGATTTGAAAATGAAATGAAATGAGCGTATGACATTGTTTACCGAGAGGCCCCATCCGGGGACGTTCGGCCGCCGAGTGGAAGTCTTATTTCTGTCGACGCCACATTGGACGAGTGATGAGGATGAAATGAGGATGGGAACAACACAACACCCAGTCCACGAGAGGAGAAAATTTCCAACCCGCTGCACGGGTGGGAAGCACGTTACAACCCAGCTAAGCAAGCGGACGAATATAGATTTAAGTTTCAGGAAGTCTTTTCCGAAAATATCTGCCTGGTGTGTAGCCATGTGTGGAAGTGAAACATGGACGCTAAGCAGTTTAGACAAGAAGAGAATAGGAGCTTTCGAAATGTGGTTCTACAGATGAATGTTGAAGATTAGATGGCTAGATCACGTAACTAATGAGAAGGTACTGAATAGAACTGGGGAGCCTAGAAATTTGTGGTACATCTTGACCAAAAGAAGCAATCGGTTGATGGGACACATTCTGAGACATCAAGGGATTACCAATTTCGTATTGAAGGGAAGTGTGGGAGGTAAAAATCGTAGAGGTAGACCAAGACATGAACACAGTAAGTAGATTCAGAAGGATGTGGTTGCAGTAGTTATTTGGAGATGAAAAGGGTCGCACAGGATAGAGTAGCATGGAAAGCTGCATCAGGTTTGCCTTAGGACTGAAGATCACAACAACAGCAACAACTACTTTCTTAAAGTAGGTCACATCTAAGAATATTGTGGACTTCCTGAAGAGAGAAGATGGCCTTTTGCTCCAATCGTAGGGTAAAACATCAGTTCTAGTTGCAGCCATTTCTAAATGACATGTCCCTATATTCATTCAGAAGGGCCTCTTTGCTCACAAACAACTGGTGAAAGTCGTTCCATTGGGGATCAGGTGTGCTGGTGACTGTGAGTTACTACACAGAGGCTGCGAATAGCGTTGGTCATAAAAACCCATATAGTCAGTCATCAGAAATCCCTCATGGTCGATTGTATCGAGTGTCAGGTAAGACCGCCTAGCACTAGAGTGACTATAATCGAGTCGGGATCATGCTTAGGCTACATTAAAGTGAAACAGAGGATTTCAGCTGACTACTTATATCTTATATCTGATGCGTTTGGAAACATCGAGCGCTTTATGGGACTGTGCTTTTAGATTTCTCGGGTGTGGCAACCAGACAAGCTAATAATTGAAGATGAAGCCCAGAAACTTCATCGATTCTTTAAGATATAAAATGGAGTCACTCAGCCGGCCGGAGTGGCCGTGCCATTCTAGGCGCTGCAGTCTGGAACCGAGCGACCGCCACGGTCGCAAGTTCGAATCCTGCCTCCGGCATGGATGTGTGTGATGTCCTTAGGTTAGTTAGGTTTAATTAGTTCTAGGCGACTGATGACCTCAGAAGTTAAGTCGCATAGTGCTCAGAGCCATCTGAACCATTTGGAGTCACTCATTTTATTTTTCAAGAGGTTAAAACACTACGTCAATTGTTATAAACATATGCCTTTCTTACACAAAAATTTAAATCTGTGTTCTCCTCATGCTCCTGCGGCCTCTTAAATGTGATGCAGCAACCGAATGATTTCTGAGAGAATGAAGGATAAACAGGAAATTGAGAAGAGGCCCACCAATAAGAAGCCCCTCATTATTGGTGTTAAGATATTGGTAGACTTTAAAACTATTGTCACATTAAAACACTACCTTGAGGGACACCTTTCACTTGCATAAAACTATGTAATACTGCGTTACCAACTTGGTATCGAAAGTAACATGTAGAAAGAAGGATTGTAAAAAAACTGGGTGGGTAAGATACATCAAGAAACCCAACTTTGCCGAGTAATAGCTGGCCACTGTGGCCGAACGGTTCTAGGTGCTTCAATCCGGAACAGCGCGACTGCTACGGTCGCAGGTTCGTATCCTACCTCGGGTATGGATGTGTGTGATGTCCTTAGGTTAGTTAGGTTTAAATAGTTCTAAGTCTAGGGGACTGATAACCTCTGATGTTAAGTCCCATAGTGCGTAGAGCCATTTAAACAAATTTTGAACCGAGTAGTATCGTACGCCCTCTCAAGGACAAAATGAGGTCCGCTTAGGGGAGCCTTTGTATAGCAACCTAAAACCGGGCTAGGTTTTCATTGGTGGAATCGTAGCTCCTGAGCTCTTGCTGAAAGCAACTAAGGAGCTGCTTTGGTCTTAAGACCTAGACAAGGCAGCGGTAGACCATTCGGTCCAAGGCCATTCCCACGCAGAAAATGAGGATGACACTACGATAACTAATCGGACACGTAGAGTCCTTCCCAGCCTGGAGAAGGGAAATTAAGATAGCTGTTTTCCACAAACGAGGGAAGCTTTCTCGTTCATATAAGAAATTAAAAACAGAGTAGGATTTTTTTTAGTGTTTGCAGTAAGGTTCCACAACTTGCTGTAATGGATTCTATTGTAATGTAGAGGCGTGTCACGTGCTGTTGGCAGTGCTGAACCCAGCTCATACGAGGAGTAAGACGGCTATGAACTTCATCGTTGAAGGAACCGAAGTCGCCGCCGCTCATCTCAGCCATAGTTCCATGACAGCTAGAAGCTTAGTCGTGACTGGCGGTGGTTGAAATTTCGCCTCATGATATAGTCAACAACTCTTTTGCTGATCCGGAGATGACAGTATAAACAGAGCACTAGGCACTCTCGCCTCAAACTTTCCTGATGGTCATTCATTCAGTCGAAGGTTTACTGTATCGAATTAGGAGCTGAGGATTTTTTAACAAAGTCTCTTCCGGTTCTCCTCAATAATTCGGTCGCATCTGGGCCTTGCAACCCGAAAGACTGCCGCCCCATCTTCTACAGTTTTGCAGCATCTGAAGCTATGCAGAGGCGCTTGGTTGCTCCTGATTGCCGAGCGGAACTCCTCGCTCCACCAGAAAACAGACTGTCTTCGTAGATGGTCTGAATATTTTGGATTTGACGTACCAGCAGCTTGGTGGATTCATAGGTGCAATGTGATCCACTTATTCCTGGACGCTGTCGTGTTATTCAAACACTACAAGTTGGCTGTCCCATCCATTGGGGCGACTTATTTCGTGTACTGATTCATCCAGAAACGGTACTGGTCGTTGGGGTGAAGACGTGAGGCTCAATAGGTCGCCCCGTGGGCCCAATGGTAATTGAACACCATAATCCATTACGTGTATTAAAGTTACCACGAAGGAAAAACAAAAGAGGAAGCTGCGCAGTGGGGTAAGTGTGGAGCCAGCTACAGCGTATCGCACATGCATTGCTACAGCAACAGACTGCGTGACTGTTGAGAGGGATAGGCGAGAAATGGCATTCGTCATTCATGATTACAACCTCTTCCAAATAACTTGAGTCTTTCTGTGGAGGGTGTACTTCATGGTCACAGGGGTATCAAATTCTTAAACATGTGTCTGCTGGCAATAGAAGCACATTGGTCTTCCCTATGCTGAGAGTTGTGAGTCGGCTGTTTAGGTTTTTATGTTGGTAATGCCATGTAGTGCTGTGTATGAAAATAGCTGACTGCGCTGTGTGCAATCTGTGGCTGGTTGGATTTATTGTTGGAATATTCGCTTGTGTAGTGATGGGCAGTTGGATTTGAACAGCGCGTAGCGTTGGGCAGTTGGTGGTGAGCATCCAGCAGAGGTGGATGTGGGGAGAGACATGCCACAGTTTTGAGCGGACGATCTGGACGTGTGTCCGTCAGAAAAAAGGAAATTTGTTTAATTGGATGTCACAAGATTATGTATACATTAATACTTTTTGAACACAATTAAGGTAAATACATTGTTTGATCTCTATCAAAATCTCTCATTTGCTAACTATGCCTATCAGTAGTTAGTGCCTTCAGTAGTTATAATCTTTTATTTAGCTGGCAGCATTGGCATTCGCTGTATTGCAGTAGTTCGAGTAAAGAAGATTTTTGTGAGGTAAGTGATTCATGATAGGTATAGGTTATTGTCAATGCTTCAAATGGCTCTGAGCACTATGGGACTTAACTACTGAGGTCATCAGTCCCCTAGAACTTAGAACTACTTAAACCTAACTAACCTAAGGACATCACACACACCCATGCCCGAGGCAGGATTCGAACCTGCGACCGTAGCGGTCTCGCGGTTCCAGACTGTAGCGCCTAGAACCGCACGGCCTCTCCGGCCGGCTGTTATTGTTAGTCAGGGCCATTCTTTTGTTGGGATTATTGAAAGTGAGATTGCGTTGCGCTAAAAATATTGAGTGTCTGTTTTGTGATGATCAGAATAAGTAAAGAGAAAACTGTTTGAGTACGTTGAATTTTGCTCAGTTGTTTGAAAATCAAATAACGTAGAAGTTTACCAGCACAGTCATTCATAATTTTTCTAAGGGGACGTTCCAGAGTCTTTACGTCTTTTTCCTGGATATGAATCCTGAAATCATTTTCGTTTCGCTGGCGTATAAGGGACGTTTTATCGGAGAGGATTTTCAGCTTATGCCCATTTTCTAACCAGGATTGTCAGCGTACGGCATCTGAGTGTTTAGAGATAGAACGAGTTGCTTTCCTCCCGTAGACAGAGGGTGCTGCAGATAGGTCCTCGTCAGGTTCGTCTGAAATCTCTATGGAAGCATTGTCTGGTGGGTTTGACTACACGCTTTGAGACTGTCTCTGGCTATTCCATTTCTTACATAGAACTACCTTAAAACTACTTCGACCCTATTAAGAAACGCTGCATGAACTCTACCTCTATATTTAGATTTATCTGTCCATGTCTCGCTTCCATAGAGGCCTTGACATAGCCATGGCTTTGTAAAACCTTATTTTTGTGTCCTCCTGGTTTATTTTACAGTTCGATCGTAATTCTTCCGCACATATAATGATATCCCCCAATTCTATGATTAGAATCTACTTGATTTAAATGTAATATATATCACCATAGGAAGTTAAAATTAGACATTTATTCGATAAGTATGTCTTCTACAGTAACTTTACGCCTTTTCCGTAAATGCCTTCACCTCACTTTTTTCTTTAGAGATGAGCAGATTATAATTCTTAACTATCCCATAGATTTTGAACAGCCTTCTTCGGAAAACACCCTCATTATTTGAAAGGATAACTTGTAATCAGAACACATACGGATCCTTGTGAATTTCTGTTCCTCTACGTCCTCTCCAATGCGCAAATTTTTCATCCGATGTTTGCTCCGTATAACAGCTTCGTCAAGGTAGAGGTTTTTACGGTACCACATGCCACAGTGTTGTTGTACTCCAATATTTAATAAGACGGAAAAAATCCTCATGCATATAATTCACTATATACATTGTGGATGGCGAATTGCAACAAAGTTCCCGTTATTTTCACCTCAACCATGACCCTGCGTCTATGGTTTTGATAATGCTTCTGTAACACCTCCACCTGATGAGCCTACAGTGGCTGGAAAACTAGTTAGCGCTACAACAAATCTATCAAAATCGAAAAGATGACTAGTTGCATATTATACCTACATAATAAGCCAGTTCTCGCGTCTGATTGTGGAGTTTTCAAACATGTTCCAGATTACCTAGGAGCGAGACTGTTTCTTACACCACAGGAAATGGAGGCACCACAGTAAAGCCAATTTCCCTGTCCCAGCCCTTCGTCCACTTTCGTTTCTTTCACTTCTGACAACCGCCGAATTTAAGAGACTTCATTCTCTGTAATCAATACATGATGGTAATTAAGAGAAAAGAAGACTGACGAGTTCTGGGGCACATTGTCTACATTAATAGAAAATATAAATAAAGATTGAAGAGATAAGTGTAAGTCTCTGTTGTTAATGAGTTTTAATAGGAGACGCACAGAAAACAAATCGAAGATAACTTCGGTCACGTAATTCTAAGTTTGAAGGATACCTTGCGGAGACATACGGCTGCCGATGTACACTGCTCCTCTCCCCTTCCTCAAACATCAGCCGTGCCCTCACTCTTGTTCCACGATAACTACGAGGGCCGGAGAAACAGAAAGACAAAGATCAAAGGCGGACAAGAAATGAGAGTGCTTCAAAGAGGTGGCAACGAATGAGATAGTTCGTTAATTTACTGTCGTTTTTGGTTTCTCATTATCAATCGATCTGCTTCATCCCGACTTCTTTTCAAATAGACGCTCTTTCAGGCGCACACTGCCTTCTGCATATTTGCTCTTTTTTCTCATATTCCATTCTTGTCGGTCCGGGCGGCGCGGCCGTCCGGGGCCCCCTACCCACTCTTTAGCTGTCTTACAATCTCCGGACAGAATCAACCCATCAAACTCGGGAATACCTCGCTTATTGCTATTATTAATATCCCTCTCCTGACGCCCAGCGCGCCTGCAACTAGATAAAATATGAGCCACCATTTCGTCTCAAATGATGTGCGCTTGTTCGTTTGGAGGACACGATGGCTATACGGATGTCATGCTCGCCCGGACTCGGCTCAAACACAACAAAACGACGACGAAACACAGCCTTCATTGTTCTCCGGCTAACAAATATCTCTCTGTATTTCGGGGCACGTCAGTATTAATTGTAAGCGCTTCTTCTCGGATTGTCGCTGTGTGTAAAAATCCTTACAAGTAACGCGGCGCTCGCGTTCCCCCTTCCCACGCCTCGAAAACAGCGCGAATGTTGCTTTTCAGGCCTTCTTTGAATCGCAATGTAAAAACGGCCCCTGTCACTGAGCATCGTGGAGCGCGCTGGGGCTTTTCAGCACTCGGCGGACATGCTCCCAGAGTGCCTTAAAAATAAATAAAAAGGCGTCCTGCCCTCCGTGTCAATAGAAAGCACGCCGCTTTATAGAAATTACGTCCCTTCTCCGCGCGGGCACTCCTTCAGCTTTTATTTGGAACCTACATTGAAGATGAAGGCCGTAGCATTCGTGTGTACCACTATCCATATCTGTCCGGCGGCGAGAGAGATAAATTGACTCGGTGATATTTTACCGAGTCTTTAGATGGCCGCATCCATCTTATTCCACTTCTCTTCAAGAAATGACCGACGCCGAATTCCTGCTATTTTATTATACCTGCGAGGGAGCAACGCACGTAGATCCGAGCCTGAGACAACGAGGTCACGTTGTCGCGAACTGGAAACAATAAAACGAAGAGGAGAAGGAGAGGGAAGTGGGAGGAGAAGAGCGAGGAGGGACTAGAAGTGAAGGAAACCGAGTGTCTAGAGAAGACGTACCTCCTCCACGCACCGTGGTTATTACCCTTTCGCAACCTGTGCCCTCGAGAGGAAACGCGCGTAAAGCAAAATGAGGAGCGCGTTACAAACCTAGTTCTGTAAATAAAACGAAACGCGGCGCGACCATTTAAAGAAGCAGACCGGCCGGATAAGCTACCTGGCGGCAACGTTGCGTCACGCAGCAAATCCCTCTGGGATTCCGGGCCTGTCAGGTATAAACATGATAAACGAATCCTGGGAATCGAGGGGCCTAATGAAATATTTTTGACCTCCGTCGTTTTCGAGCCTTTTCCGTCGCGCGTCGCGTTTTTCTTAATAAAATCCTCCGGAGATTTAAATACGACGGAATGAATAGCTCAGTTCAAAGTGGTTTTATGAGCGTTATTAACGCAGGAAGTTTAATTACAGAAACCTGTCGAGGTCGGGATTGATTTATTGTTGGGGTTGACACGTGGCAGTGAGTAATGCGCTTTACGCACAGCCGGAGTCCTGATGAAGCCGGCACTGCGCTCTGCCGTACTTCTCGAATCAACATTTGTACGGACGCGAACTTTCTTAAGCTCACTTAGAGACGAATCGCCAGAGGAGTAGGCCAAAGTGTTTCTGATGCCTCTAGTATTCTCGGAAACTGCATCGTTAGTGTCTTCTTCTTACTGCCTTTCAGACCATGAGTAATTTTCATAACAAATCTCAGAATATTATATTTACTGATTTCTTCGTAGACTCAGAACCGCTTCACTGATACTCTTTATAGTTAATAATAAGAACAAATCGAAATAAAATGATAAACATAACTTAAGGAGTCAGGCAGGAGCGCACGCCTGAATCCAGGACAACCAGAACAGTTTTCACTATAAAAAATGGTTCAAATGGCTCTGAGCACTATGGGACTTAACATCTGTGGTCATCAGTCCCCTAGAACTTAGAACTACTTAAACCTAACTAACCTAAGGACATCACACACATCCATGCCCGAGGCAGGATTCGAACCTGCGGCCGTAGCGGTCACGCGGTTCCAAACTGAAGTGCCTAGAACCGCACGGCCGCACCGGCCGGCTTTTCACTATAGAGAATAGAAACCTTTGTATTGTCATTTCTCAATGGAGACCTAAAAGGGTCGAATAGGGGAAAAATGCGTCTGCCTGCAAATTTTTGCACAGTGGTAGGAAGGAGTGTCACGAACAAAATACTAGAAATCATGACCAGTGGTGTGCAAGCGTGGAAGTTGTGGTACGTCTAAAGGTCACTTTTTATAATTTCTTGAATAGCTCGAAAATCGCGGATTTTAGCGAAAATGTTTCCTGGTACAAAATGAAACTACACTGAATACCCTACAAAAAGATCTTCTTCATTTTTTGTCTAGGATTAATAGACTCCGCATATGCAGGGGATGGAAAATCGCAGGTTATTACAAGTAGTTTTTCAATCGCATAAAATTAATATTACTTTTTAAATGAAGTGGGTTAACTGTGTGTACCCCGTGTAAGTGCAGTTGATATTTACTAATAGATAAATTGGATTGTAGGGGTGTAACAGGGTGGAGGGAGCGGGATAGAGGGTAGACGCATGAAGGAAGGTGGTCATGTACTTAGCTCCTTCATATGCCTACATACTGAAGAGATAATAGGTAATTCCCATTCTGTTTACACCAGTATGTCACAAGAAGCAACTACAAGGTGTTTCACAGAGCTATACTACCCTCAGCAGGGCGCCTTATGAATCACTGACAACCCACATGGAATAAAGGTATGAGTTACGGACATAATCTACGTAAATCTCTGCAAAATGTTCTACAGTACTACAGGGGAAATTGATTCTTTGTCATAATGTTAGGCGGCTGTTGCGTTCTGCCGGGTAAAGCAACTTCCCCCACCACAAGCACTGTTCGCTTTCCAGTTTACGGACAGACTATACATCCCCAATCCTTCCTGTCCAGTTCTCTTATGTAAATTGACAAAATAACTTCACTGAACTCGTGTTTATATAGAGGAATTGCTTTCAGTATATTAAATGAATAACTATTTTCATGTGTTAAGCGAGATATTATGTAAAAATGTTCAACAACAGGAACAGTCAGCTGTCTGAAGAGCTTGCACCAAGTGTAACATGCAGTCAGTATGTTTATGTCTCCACTGTTAGTGCGTAGAATAATTTTCACAGAATGAGTAGTAGCAAATGCATCATGCCAGTTGCAGCTCTCTCAGCTTCTGGAGAGGTCCAGAGGTTTCATTGTCTCCCTGTACAAGAGAGGTAGGTCACTAGGTGTTACGAAACTTTAATATATTTCAACGTAGGTCAAGCAGTGCATTGCAGCAGATTACTGTTATAGACTAGAACATGATCAGTCCCATTCCATCAGACATATTCACTCCTACCTTGGAACATACACTGTGGATGTGTGGTAAGTGGCTCAACTCAGTACAGGCCAATTTACAAGTGCCAGCAATTCCTGAGTGGAATAGATTTCCGCAGTTTACCAGCAACACAGTTAATGATGAAATAAGTGCAATAGGTTCCTGGTCATTCATGAATTCACCACTAAGTGACTACAACATAATTACCTGGCTCTACAATACGCTGTCCATCACAGATGGCAGCATGGTGCCACATTTACCAACCCAGTCCATGTCCCACCAACGCTTACAAACGATACACTTCTCAGCCATAGTCTGTAGGAAACAATTTACATAAAAACTCACTTAACAAGTGCAAGTAAGTACTCACTTAATAAACTGAAAGTAACTCCACAAGCTCAGTAAAGTTATTTTGTCTGCTAACATAAGATAACTGGAGAGGAAATACTTGGAAGGTGTAGTTTTTCTGTAAACTTAAAAACGATCAGCACCCGTCGTGAGGGAAATGGCCTTTCTCGCAAGAAAGCTACAGCTGCCGTACATAATGACTAAGAATCAATTTCTCCTCTAGAAGTGTAGAAAGTTACAAAGATTTGGTCATATGGGTTTCATTCATTGGCATTATTTAGCATTTTATCAAACTCAGCAACTGAAATCGCATTGTTGTTGTTGTTGTGGTCTTCAGTCCTGAGACTGGTTTGATGCAGCTCTCCATGCTACTCTATCCTGTGCAAGCTTTTTCATCTCCCAGTACCTACTGCAACCTACATCATTCTGAATCAGCTTAGTGTATTCATCTCTTGGTCTCCCTCTACGATTTTTACCCTCCACGCTGCCCTCCAATACTAAATTGGTGATCCCTTGATGCCTCAGAACATGTCCTACCAACCGATCCCTTCTTCTGGTCAAGTTGTGCCACAAACTTCTCTTCTCCCCAATCCTATTCAATACTTCCTCATTAGTTATGTGATCTACCCATCTAATCTTCAGCATTCTTCTGTAGCACCACATTTCGAAAGCTTCTATTCTCTTCTTGTCCAAACTATTTATCGTCCGTGTTTCACTTCCATACATGGCTACACTCCATACGAATACTTTCAGAAATGACTTCCTGACACTTAAATCAATACTGGATGTTAACAAATTTCTCTTCTTCAGAAACGATTTCCTTGCCATTGCCAGCCTACATTTTATATCCTCTCTACTTCGACCATCATCAGTTATTTTGCTCCCCAAATAGCAAAACTCATTTACTACTTTAAGTGCCTCATTTCCTAATCTAATTCCCTCAGCATCACCGGACTTAATTAGACTACATTCCATTATCCTTGTTTTGCTTTTGTTGATGTTCATCTTATATCCTCCTTTCAAGACACTGTCCATTCCATTCAACTGCTCTTCCAAGTCCTTTGCTGTCTCTGACAGAATTACAATGTCATCGGCGAACCTCAAAGTTTTTATTTCTTCTCCATGAATTTTAATACCTACTCCGAATTTTTCTTTTGTTTCCTTTACTGCTTGCTCAATATACAGATTGAACAACATCGGGGAGAGGCTACAACCCTGTCTTACTCCCTTCCCAACCACTGCTTCCCTTTCATGTCCCTCGACTCTTATAACTGCCATCTGGTTTCTGTACAAATTGTAAATAGCCTTTCGCTCCCTGTATTTTACCCCTGCCACCTTTAGAATTTGAAAGAGAGTATTCCAGTCAACATTGTCAAAAGCTTTCTCTAAGTCTACAAATGCTAGAAACGAGGGTTTGCCTTTCCTTAATCTTTCTTCTAAGGTAAGTCGTAAGGTCAGTATTGCCTCACGTGTTCCAGTATTTCTACGGAATCCAAACTGATCTTCCCCGAGGTTGGCTTCTACTAGTTTTTCCATTCGTCTGTAAAGAATTCGTGTTAGTATTTTGCAGCTGTGACTTATTAAGCTGATAGTTCGGTAATTTTCACATCTGTCAACACCTGCTTTCTTTGGGATTGGAATCGCATATAACAAAGAAATAAGCAACCAGTTGCCTAAAAGAAACTTAATTTCTATATCGGTTTCGGGCACTTAGTGGCCTTCTTCAGAACGTTATACCGGTTGCATTATACGCGAGTATCAACAATAGCAAGCATATAACTAAATGCTGTGGTCTTGTGATGCATAGCGTCTGTATAAAAATAGTATAAAGAAGCGAAACAATAAGTGCAGACATCATTATCATGACCACAGTATTTTGCTGTATGCATCCTATTGTCCACACTCGGAAATAATGCCGTAGGTATAACCTTCTGAAGAAGGGCACTATGTGCCCGAAATCGATAGAGAAATTAAATTTCCTTAATACAACTGGTTGTTTATTATTTCGTTATATTTGTATTACTAATAGCTTACGTATGTCTCCATGTAGTGTTAATGCGCACTGCAGAAAAATAAACACCCCTGGGCCTGTCTGCGCAGTGCATCGCCAATGATTCATAAGACGCTCTCCTGAGGGTCAGTATAACTTTGTGAAGTAACCTGTAGTTACTTCTTGTGATAAAGTAGGTTAGACAGAGCGGGGAATCACCTACTTGATCTTCAGTTTGCAAGTGTATCAAGGACAGAAGTGCATGACCACAATCCGACTAATACCTTCCGACGTTCTTCTAGCCTCTACCCCGCTCCCTACGCCCAGTTACACCCCCAAAACCCAATTTGTTCCATCATACAGCTCTACTGCACTTAGAGGTGGTGTACACAGCTAATATTTGATTCTGACAAACTTAATTTACTAATAAATATTAATTTTATACCACCAAAACACTATTTTTAATAAGCAGCGACTTTTCTGTCCCCTGCAACGGGGAAGCTATTAGTCCTAGAGAAAAACTGAACAGGACCTTTCTGCTGGAAATTTAATGTAGTTTAATTCTGTACTGGGAAACATTTTCGCTGGAAACCGTGCTGTTATCGATATTCAAGGGAAACATAACAATTTGACTCTAAAACGCACCCCCCCCCCCCCAACCCCCACGCTCACACCCTAACAGCTAGGATTTTTAGTACGTTGTTCGTAACACTCTTCCCTACCACAGTACAAAAATTTGCCACTACACCTTTTTCCCCCTATTTTTCTTTCGTTGGATCGACTACTAATAGCCGACTAAGGTGCTTTCCGACTCACTTTGCCCTTGATCATACGGAAATGGAGTAGGAAATCTTTGGTGAAACTTACACCCTGCCATACACTGTACTGTGGTTTCTATGTATTCAGATGACGAAAACAAAACGAACTTTGGTTTCCGCACTCACAGCAAATTGTAATTACGTCATCTGCACTTTTAAAAAGGAGTTACCAAATAAGAAATTGATTTCGATACAGCTTACACGCCTTGCTAACAGAGAGCGATGCTGCTACTAGCCTTATTACCTTCAACGTAATTCCTTAGGTTTACTCCATGGTGGGGTATCACCGAGGTTTACTCCATGGTGGGGTATCACCGAAGGCTTTCCAGCTGGTATAATTCCAACTCCAAAGAGGAAAGTAATCATCTTTCTTGCAGAGAAATTTCATATTTGAATGTAAAAAAAAGAAATTTCATTTTTTCCACCAACGTTTGTTTATTACGAACAAATTTTCGGTTTATGAGGTCATCATTAGTTGAAGAACTACGGAAATGAGCCAATACCAATTTTCAATGAGTTGGAAATATGTAAGATGCCAAATAACATTTATATCATCAAGCGAGGCGATGAAATGGCTACGGCACTGGACTCAGGAAAAGCTAAATTCCCCGTTCGGCAATCTCTAAGTTTTCTAAATGATTTTAGGTAAATAATAGAATGGTTCCTTTAACAATACAGACTGAGGAAGATGGTGTCGTGGTTAGCGCTCTGAACTCGTATTCTGGGGGACGGCGGTTTATATCTCCTTCTGAGCATTTAGATATAGCAACATGTCCTTGGTTTCTCTAAATCAGTCACGGTAAATGCAGGGATGGTTCCTTTGAAAAGGGCACGGCAGATTTCTTTCCCCATCCTTCCCCCAATCCGATGTAGTGCTCCGTCTCGAATGACTTCGTCGTCGACGGGACGTTAAGCCCTAATATTCTGTCCTCCCTTTAACAAGAAAGAGTAGATTTCCTTTCCCATTCTCGTACGTTGTTGTGCACAGTTATTCCGATTTCTCTAACGGCCTTTGTGTCTACATAACAATAACGCTCCTTCCTGTCTTCGATCCCCAAAAGCGAAAGTCGCAAAATTCGAAACAGAATGTAAGGGGGGGAACTTGACTTCACCCACATCGTGTGGATCGTTACATGGGAAGAAGTACTGTTAAACACAATTTTGCTGGAAAAATTTACATCTGTAGTCTGCAAACCACGAATATCTTACGGTGTGTGGCGGAGGGTGTTTCGAGTAGCACTATTATTTCAACCTTTTGCTGTTTCATTGGTGGATGTTGCGTGGGTTAGACGACTGTCTGTAAGCTGCCGGATGAGATCTAAGTTCTCTAATTTTTCCGTCACGCAAATTTGGCGAAACTGACCTCAGAGTAATTGCTATAATACTTGGCCTATTAGCCACAAAAAACCCTGAGCAAATAGGGAGCATCATGCCGGATACAAGGATTAGTGACCACAAGGCCTTTGTAGCAAGACTGAATACCGTAATATCCACATCCACCGAAAATAAACGTTATATCTATTTAAAGAATCAGATAAAAATTCGCTTGACGCCTTCATAATAGTGTACACTCCTTCCAGTCCGACGATGAAAGTGTAGCCCAGATATGGTTTAAAGTCAGAGAAATAATATCGACGACGATTGCGACATATATATCAAATAAATGAATAAGAGATGGTACTGATCCCCTATGGTACACAAAACAGCTCAGAACACTGTTACACAAGGAACAGAAAAAGCATGCCAAGTTTAAGAGAACACAAAACCCTCAAGATTGGCGAACTTTTACACAAGCTTGAAATTTAGCACGATCTTCAATGCGAGACGCTTTTAATAGTTTCCACAAGGAAACTCTTGTCTCGAAATCTGGCAGAAAGAAACTGAGGTCATATGTAAAGAACACCAGCAGCAAAATGCAATCAATACCTCCACTGCGCGATGACAATGGAAATGTTACTAATGATAGTGCCACTAATGCAGAGACACCAAACACGGTTTTCCGAAATTCTTTCACCAAAGAAGACGAAGTAAATATTCCAGAATACGAATCAAGAACAACTGCCAACATCAGTAATTTAGAATTATCATCATCGGTGTAGTGAAGCAGCTTAAATCACTTAATAAAGGCAAGGCCTCTTGTCCAGATTGTATACCAGTTAGGTTCCTTTGAGAGTATGCTCCGTACTTAGTTATAGCTAGTCCTAAAGATCATTACGTCAAAACTGGAAAGCTGTACAGGTCACACCAATACTCCTGAAAGGAAATAGGAGCAGTCTTCTGAATTACAGACCCATATCGCTAACATCGATTTACTGTAGGGTTTTGGAACATATACTGTGTGCGAACGTCATGAATTACCTCGAAGACAACTAATTTTTTGACAAATAGGCCACGCGGGATTAGCCGAGCGGTCTCAGGCGCTGCAGTCATGGACTGTGCAGCTGGTCCCGGCGGAGGTTCGAGTCCTCCCTCGGGCATGGGTGTGTGTGTTTGTCCTTAGGTTAATTTAGGTTAAGTAGTGTGTAAGCTTAGGGACTGCTGACCTCAGCAGTTAAGTCCCATAAGATTTCACACACATTTGAACATTTTTTTTTTTTTTTTTTACAAATAGTCAACATGGATTCAGAAAATATCGTTCTTGGGAAACACAACTACCCCTTTATTCTCACGAATTAATGAGTACTGTCGGCAGGGGATGTCAAATTGATTCCATAATTTTAGATTTCCAACCGGCTTTTAACATTGTTCCTCACGAGCGACTTCTAATCAAACTGCGTGCCTACAGAGTATACTCTCAGTTGTGCGACTGGCTTCGTGATTTGCTGACAGAAATATCACAGCTCGTAGTGACTGACAGAAAGTCAACGAGCAAAACAGAAGTAATATCTGGCGTTCCCAAGGAAGTGCTATAGGCCCTCTGCTGTTTCTGATCCAACTAAACGAATTAGAAGACAATCTGAGCAGCCTTCTTGGATTGTTTCCAGATGATGCTATCATTTATCGTTTTGTAAAGTCCTTAGATGATCAAATCCAATTACAAAATGACTTACGCAAGTCATCTGTGTGGTGCGAAAAGTGGTAATGGACTCTAAACACTGAACAGTGTGAAGTTATCCACATGAGTACTTAAAGGACTCTCCTGAATTTCGGTTACATGATAAATTCCACAAACCTAAAGGCTGTGAATTCAACTAAATAAATTAACCGGACAAAAAATGTGTAACGCCTCGAGGAATCATTACAAGCATCACTTAATACCTTGTAATTCCATCAAATGGTTCAAATGGCTCTGAGCACTATGGGACTTAACATCTATGGTCATCAGTCCCCTAGAACTTAGAACTACTTAAACCTAACTAACCTAAGGACATCACACAACACCCAGTCGTCACGAGGCAGAGAAAATCCCTGACCCCTCCGGGAATCGAACCCGAGAACCCGGGCGCGGGAAGCGAGAACGCTACCGCACGACCACGAGCTGCGGACTAAATCCATCAGGGACTAGATAACCCCCCTGGATTTGGTTAGAAAGAGAGTCCACAAGGTTGTGATGTTACGTCGCATCCAGGACAAGTCATTCCCTTAGGATATGATCGCGCAGTTCCAACAAATTGAAGGGATGCTGGTGTTGGAGTTTTACCCATTGTTCCAACATGTCTCACACATTTTGTATGGACTGAAGTCAGGTGATTCTGCAGGTCAGTCGAGATGCTGTAGGGTAGGGGATTGTTCAGAAAACCAGTCACAGTTTCTTCCAGCCCGATGAATTTTGCTCTTTTTGTCTTTATGTGCCTGTGTGAGCGATAGTCTCTTACGAGGTGACCGACTTCAAATGTTCATTGTATGGGGTTCCCGTCGCCATGATCTCTCGCTAATAAGTTGGGATGGACCTTTATTCACTGCCTGCAGCAGGGGACGATTTTGATTCAAAAGAAGTGAAACGCGTCTCCGCCCCCTCTCAGTAATAAATGTCTCACTGATTTCTACTGATCTATGCTCACTTAGAGGCAGTGCGCGCGCGGTTGAGCACGTGACTCGATCGCTGCACCATCTGTAAAGGCTTATCGACTGAACTCTGCATGAGCACTTGAGTGACTAATTTTTCGTCCGATCAGCTTACCTAGGGATTACAATTACGAATAACTTAAATTGGAAGATCACATACATGATATTAAGGAGAAAACGAACAAAAGGCAACGATTTATTGGCAGAACACTCAGAAAATGCAACAGTTCTACTAAAGAGACTGCCTACACTGCGCTTGTCCGTCCTCTTCTGGAATACTGCTGCGCGGTGCAAAATCCGCATCAGACTGGATTGACGGAGGAGATCGAAAAAGTTCAAAGAAGGGTAGCTCGTTCTCTATTATCGTGAAATAGGAGAGTTCTGAGGATGTGGTACGCGAATTGTGGCAATCATTAAAACGAAGGCGATTCTCTTTGCGGCACGATCATCTCATGGAATTTCAATCATGAACTTTCTTCTCCGAATGCGAAAGTTGGCGCCCACCTACATAGGAAGAAATGGTCATCACAATGAAATAAAAGAAATCAGAACTCGCACGGAAAGATTTAAGAGTTCGTTTTTACCGCGCGCTGTTCGAGAGTGGAACAGCAGAGAAATAGCTTAAAGGTGGTTCGAGGAACCCTCTGCCGGGCACTTAACTGTGAATTGCAGAGTAATTATGTAGATGTACGCATACCCTGACTCTTCCTGGGACGGAAGATTACCAGTAAAAGCATCGGTAACGCAAACGTCTTTCTTCTGGGGCCTGCCACTGGAGTACTGTGAGCATCTCCGTGACGAAACGGACCACTCTTCTTTGGATCTCCCGTATTTTCTGTGTGCCTTTAAAGACCCCAGACTGCAGAGCAATACTCGAAAACTGTTCTAGCAAGGATTTTGCGAGTTATTCCTTTCGTTAGTGATTTATACTTTCTTAGGATCTCTCGAGCAGTCTAGTATCTGTTGATATAGCTAGTTCTACGTGTTCGTTACCCATTACATCACTCTAGACGCATACTACTAGCTATTTACGGATGTATCTGTTTAATTGATCTTCAACGATTTAAACCACTGAGTATACAACTTTACGCCTGTTTACGAGCAATACTTTATAGTTTCTTTCTTTCCAATTGTAATATTTCTAGGAATGAATATTGATTCTCAGATGAAGTGGTGTGAACAAGTGGTGTGAACACACAAAGTACTTGCAAACAGAACGTTATCAGTATGTTATGTCCTTAGAATCCTATCATCAGTGTGTAACATGCAGCGTGTATTAGTTACATACTATTCGTATGTACACTCAGTTCTTAGCTATGGCAATCTTTTTGGGGGAACAAATACACAAAATATGAATACAATTTCAAACTCCAGAAAAAAGCCATAAGAATAATAACCAAAAACACTAGTCGAGCTCACTGTAAATATCTGTTCGAAACACAGAGGGTTTTAACCGCTCCTTGTGGATACCTTTACCAGTCAGTTGTACACATCAAAAATAACAATGGTTAGTACTGCACAACCAACTTTGTCCATGACCATCGAACAAGAACTAGACTCAACTTACATTTACCAAGAAAAAATATACATAAAACTCACAATAGCATTTTCTACCAAGGAATAAAATTGTCCAATAAATTACCAAAAGAGATTAAATAAATTGCAAAAATGCATTTATGTAAAGGCATCTAGAAAGTACCTGTTATGTAATACATTTTATACATTTATCTTAGATAAAACAGAATAGGGGTTTGGTAATAAAAAATGTTACACGAATAATAATAATAATGATAATACAGCATCCAACATTCCACAGAACACCTTTACACTACGTTTTTTCCTTTTCTAGAACAACTTACCGTCAAACTATGCATAGCACACTCCGGCCGGCTGTTATTGTTAGTCAGGGCCATTCTTTTGTTGGGATTATTGAAAGTGAGATTGCGTTGCGCTAAAAATATTGAGTGTCTGTTTTGTGATGATCAGAATAAGTAAAGAGAAAACTGTTTGAGTACGTTGAATTTTGCTCAGTTGTTTGAAAATCAAATAACGTAGAAGTTTACCAGCACAGTCATTCATAATTTTTCTAAGGGGACGTTCCAGAGTCTTTACGTCTTTTTCCTGGATATGAATCCTGAAATCATTTTCGTTTCGCTGGCGTATAAGGGACGTTTTATCGGAGAGGATTTTCAGCTTATGCCCATTTTCTAACCAGGATTGTCAGCGTACGGCATCTGAGTGTTTAGAGATAGAACGAGTTGCTTTCCTCCCGTAGACAGAGGGTGCTGCAGATAGGTCCTCGTCAGGTTCGTCTGAAATCTCTATGGAAGCATTGTCTGGTGGGTTTGACTACACGCTTTGAGACTGTCTCTGGCTATTCCATTTCTTACATAGAACTACCTTAAAACTACTTCGACCCTATTAAGAAACGCTGCATGAACTCTACCTCTATATTTAGATTTATCTGTCCATGTCTCGCTTCCATAGAGGCCTTGACATAGCCATGGCTTTGTAAAACCTTATTTTTGTGTCCTCCTGGTTTATTTTACAGTTCGATCGTAATTCTTCCGCACATATAATGATATCCCCCAATTCTATGATTAGAATCTACTTGATTTAAATGTAATATATATCACCATAGGAAGTTAAAATTAGACATTTATTCGATAAGTATGTCTTCTACAGTAACTTTACGCCTTTTCCGTAAATGCCTTCACCTCACTTTTTTCTTTAGAGATGAGCAGATTATAATTCTTAACTATCCCATAGATTTTGAACAGCCTTCTTCGGAAAACACCCTCATTATTTGAAAGGATAACTTGTAATCAGAACACATACGGATCCTTGTGAATTTCTGTTCCTCTACGTCCTCTCCAATGCGCAAATTTTTCATCCGATGTTTGCTCCGTATAACAGCTTCGTCAAGGTAGAGGTTTTTACGGTACCACATGCCACAGTGTTGTTGTACTCCAATATTTAATAAGACGGAAAAAATCCTCATGCATATAATTCACTATATACATTGTGGATGGCGAATTGCAACAAAGTTCCCGTTATTTTCACCTCAACCATGACCCTGCGTCTATGGTTTTGATAATGCTTCTGTAACACCTCCACCTGATGAGCCTACAGTGGCTGGAAAACTAGTTAGCGCTACAACAAATCTATCAAAATCGAAAAGATGACTAGTTGCATATTATACCTACATAATAAGCCAGTTCTCGCGTCTGATTGTGGAGTTTTCAAACATGTTCCAGATTACCTAGGAGCGAGACTGTTTCTTACACCACAGGAAATGGAGGCACCACAGTAAAGCCAATTTCCCTGTCCCAGCCCTTCGTCCACTTTCGTTTCTTTCACTTCTGACAACCGCCGAATTTAAGAGACTTCATTCTCTGTAATCAATACATGATGGTAATTAAGAGAAAAGAAGACTGACGAGTTCTGGGGCACATTGTCTACATTAATAGAAAATATAAATAAAGATTGAAGAGATAAGTGTAAGTCTCTGTTGTTAATGAGTTTTAATAGGAGACGCACAGAAAACAAATCGAAGATAACTTCGGTCACGTAATTCTAAGTTTGAAGGATACCTTGCGGAGACATACGGCTGCCGATGTACACTGCTCCTCTCCCCTTCCTCAAACATCAGCCGTGCCCTCACTCTTGTTCCACGATAACTACGAGGGCCGGAGAAACAGAAAGACAAAGATCAAAGGCGGACAAGAAATGAGAGTGCTTCAAAGAGGTGGCAACGAATGAGATAGTTCGTTAATTTACTGTCGTTTTTGGTTTCTCATTATCAATCGATCTGCTTCATCCCGACTTCTTTTCAAATAGACGCTCTTTCAGGCGCACACTGCCTTCTGCATATTTGCTCTTTTTTCTCATATTCCATTCTTGTCGGTCCGGGCGGCGCGGCCGTCCGGGGCCCCCTACCCACTCTTTAGCTGTCTTACAATCTCCGGACAGAATCAACCCATCAAACTCGGGAATACCTCGCTTATTGCTATTATTAATATCCCTCTCCTGACGCCCAGCGCGCCTGCAACTAGATAAAATATGAGCCACCATTTCGTCTCAAATGATGTGCGCTTGTTCGTTTGGAGGACACGATGGCTATACGGATGTCATGCTCGCCCGGACTCGGCTCAAACACAACAAAACGACGACGAAACACAGCCTTCATTGTTCTCCGGCTAACAAATATCTCTCTGTATTTCGGGGCACGTCAGTATTAATTGTAAGCGCTTCTTCTCGGATTGTCGCTGTGTGTAAAAATCCTTACAAGTAACGCGGCGCTCGCGTTCCCCCTTCCCACGCCTCGAAAACAGCGCGAATGTTGCTTTTCAGGCCTTCTTTGAATCGCAATGTAAAAACGGCCCCTGTCACTGAGCATCGTGGAGCGCGCTGGGGCTTTTCAGCACTCGGCGGACATGCTCCCAGAGTGCCTTAAAAATAAATAAAAAGGCGTCCTGCCCTCCGTGTCAATAGAAAGCACGCCGCTTTATAGAAATTACGTCCCTTCTCCGCGCGGGCACTCCTTCAGCTTTTATTTGGAACCTACATTGAAGATGAAGGCCGTAGCATTCGTGTGTACCACTATCCATATCTGTCCGGCGGCGAGAGAGATAAATTGACTCGGTGATATTTTACCGAGTCTTTAGATGGCCGCATCCATCTTATTCCACTTCTCTTCAAGAAATGACCGACGCCGAATTCCTGCTATTTTATTATACCTGCGAGGGAGCAACGCACGTAGATCCGAGCCTGAGACAACGAGGTCACGTTGTCGCGAACTGGAAACAATAAAACGAAGAGGAGAAGGAGAGGGAAGTGGGAGGAGAAGAGCGAGGAGGGACTAGAAGTGAAGGAAACCGAGTGTCTAGAGAAGACGTACCTCCTCCACGCACCGTGGTTATTACCCTTTCGCAACCTGTGCCCTCGAGAGGAAACGCGCGTAAAGCAAAATGAGGAGCGCGTTACAAACCTAGTTCTGTAAATAAAACGAAACGCGGCGCGACCATTTAAAGAAGCAGACCGGCCGGATAAGCTACCTGGCGGCAACGTTGCGTCACGCAGCAAATCCCTCTGGGATTCCGGGCCTGTCAGGTATAAACATGATAAACGAATCCTGGGAATCGAGGGGCCTAATGAAATATTTTTGACCTCCGTCGTTTTCGAGCCTTTTCCGTCGCGCGTCGCGTTTTTCTTAATAAAATCCTCCGGAGATTTAAATACGACGGAATGAATAGCTCAGTTCAAAGTGGTTTTATGAGCGTTATTAACGCAGGAAGTTTAATTACAGAAACCTGTCGAGGTCGGGATTGATTTATTGTTGGGGTTGACACGTGGCAGTGAGTAATGCGCTTTACGCACAGCCGGAGTCCTGATGAAGCCGGCACTGCGCTCTGCCGTACTTCTCGAATCAACATTTGTACGGACGCGAACTTTCTTAAGCTCACTTAGAGACGAATCGCCAGAGGAGTAGGCCAAAGTGTTTCTGATGCCTCTAGTATTCTCGGAAACTGCATCGTTAGTGTCTTCTTCTTACTGCCTTTCAGACCATGAGTAATTTTCATAACAAATCTCAGAATATTATATTTACTGATTTCTTCGTAGACTCAGAACCGCTTCACTGATACTCTTTATAGTTAATAATAAGAACAAATCGAAATAAAATGATAAACATAACTTAAGGAGTCAGGCAGGAGCGCACGCCTGAATCCAGGACAACCAGAACAGTTTTCACTATAAAAAATGGTTCAAATGGCTCTGAGCACTATGGGACTTAACATCTGTGGTCATCAGTCCCCTAGAACTTAGAACTACTTAAACCTAACTAACCTAAGGACATCACACACATCCATGCCCGAGGCAGGATTCGAACCTGCGGCCGTAGCGGTCACGCGGTTCCAAACTGAAGTGCCTAGAACCGCACGGCCGCACCGGCCGGCTTTTCACTATAGAGAATAGAAACCTTTGTATTGTCATTTCTCAATGGAGACCTAAAAGGGTCGAATAGGGGAAAAATGCGTCTGCCTGCAAATTTTTGCACAGTGGTAGGAAGGAGTGTCACGAACAAAATACTAGAAATCATGACCAGTGGTGTGCAAGCGTGGAAGTTGTGGTACGTCTAAAGGTCACTTTTTATAATTTCTTGAATAGCTCGAAAATCGCGGATTTTAGCGAAAATGTTTCCTGGTACAAAATGAAACTACACTGAATACCCTACAAAAAGATCTTCTTCATTTTTTGTCTAGGATTAATAGACTCCGCATATGCAGGGGATGGAAAATCGCAGGTTATTACAAGTAGTTTTTCAATCGCATAAAATTAATATTACTTTTTAAATGAAGTGGGTTAACTGTGTGTACCCCGTGTAAGTGCAGTTGATATTTACTAATAGATAAATTGGATTGTAGGGGTGTAACAGGGTGGAGGGAGCGGGATAGAGGGTAGACGCATGAAGGAAGGTGGTCATGTACTTAGCTCCTTCATATGCCTACATACTGAAGAGATAATAGGTAATTCCCATTCTGTTTACACCAGTATGTCACAAGAAGCAACTACAAGGTGTTTCACAGAGCTATACTACCCTCAGCAGGGCGCCTTATGAATCACTGACAACCCACATGGAATAAAGGTATGAGTTACGGACATAATCTACGTAAATCTCTGCAAAATGTTCTACAGTACTACAGGGGAAATTGATTCTTTGTCATAATGTTAGGCGGCTGTTGCGTTCTGCCGGGTAAAGCAACTTCCCCCACCACAAGCACTGTTCGCTTTCCAGTTTACGGACAGACTATACATCCCCAATCCTTCCTGTCCAGTTCTCTTATGTAAATTGACAAAATAACTTCACTGAACTCGTGTTTATATAGAGGAATTGCTTTCAGTATATTAAATGAATAACTATTTTCATGTGTTAAGCGAGATATTATGTAAAAATGTTCAACAACAGGAACAGTCAGCTGTCTGAAGAGCTTGCACCAAGTGTAACATGCAGTCAGTATGTTTATGTCTCCACTGTTAGTGCGTAGAATAATTTTCACAGAATGAGTAGTAGCAAATGCATCATGCCAGTTGCAGCTCTCTCAGCTTCTGGAGAGGTCCAGAGGTTTCATTGTCTCCCTGTACAAGAGAGGTAGGTCACTAGGTGTTACGAAACTTTAATATATTTCAACGTAGGTCAAGCAGTGCATTGCAGCAGATTACTGTTATAGACTAGAACATGATCAGTCCCATTCCATCAGACATATTCACTCCTACCTTGGAACATACACTGTGGATGTGTGGTAAGTGGCTCAACTCAGTACAGGCCAATTTACAAGTGCCAGCAATTCCTGAGTGGAATAGATTTCCGCAGTTTACCAGCAACACAGTTAATGATGAAATAAGTGCAATAGGTTCCTGGTCATTCATGAATTCACCACTAAGTGACTACAACATAATTACCTGGCTCTACAATACGCTGTCCATCACAGATGGCAGCATGGTGCCACATTTACCAACCCAGTCCATGTCCCACCAACGCTTACAAACGATACACTTCTCAGCCATAGTCTGTAGGAAACAATTTACATAAAAACTCACTTAACAAGTGCAAGTAAGTACTCACTTAATAAACTGAAAGTAACTCCACAAGCTCAGTAAAGTTATTTTGTCTGCTAACATAAGATAACTGGAGAGGAAATACTTGGAAGGTGTAGTTTTTCTGTAAACTTAAAAACGATCAGCACCCGTCGTGAGGGAAATGGCCTTTCTCGCAAGAAAGCTACAGCTGCCGTACATAATGACTAAGAATCAATTTCTCCTCTAGAAGTGTAGAAAGTTACAAAGATTTGGTCATATGGGTTTCATTCATTGGCATTATTTAGCATTTTATCAAACTCAGCAACTGAAATCGCATTGTTGTTGTTGTTGTGGTCTTCAGTCCTGAGACTGGTTTGATGCAGCTCTCCATGCTACTCTATCCTGTGCAAGCTTTTTCATCTCCCAGTACCTACTGCAACCTACATCATTCTGAATCTGCTTAGTGTATTCATCTCTTGGTCTCCCTCTACGATTTTTACCCTCCACGCTGCCCTCCAATACTAAATTGGTGATCCCTTGATGCCTCAGAACATGTCCTACCAACCGATCCCTTCTTCTGGTCAAGTTGTGCCACAAACTTCTCTTCTCCCCAATCCTATTCAATACTTCCTCATTAGTTATGTGATCTACCCATCTAATCTTCAGCATTCTTCTGTAGCACCACATTTCGAAAGCTTCTATTCTCTTCTTGTCCAAACTATTTATCGTCCGTGTTTCACTTCCATACATGGCTACACTCCATACGAATACTTTCAGAAATGACTTCCTGACACTTAAATCAATACTGGATGTTAACAAATTTCTCTTCTTCAGAAACGATTTCCTTGCCATTGCCAGCCTACATTTTATATCCTCTCTACTTCGACCATCATCAGTTATTTTGCTCCCCAAATAGCAAAACTCATTTACTACTTTAAGTGCCTCATTTCCTAATCTAATTCCCTCAGCATCACCGGACTTAATTAGACTACATTCCATTATCCTTGTTTTGCTTTTGTTGATGTTCATCTTATATCCTCCTTTCAAGACACTGTCCATTCCATTCAACTGCTCTTCCAAGTCCTTTGCTGTCTCTGACAGAATTACAATGTCATCGGCGAACCTCAAAGTTTTTATTTCTTCTCCATGAATTTTAATACCTACTCCGAATTTTTCTTTTGTTTCCTTTACTGCTTGCTCAATATACAGATTGAACAACATCGGGGAGAGGCTACAACCCTGTCTTACTCCCTTCCCAACCACTGCTTCCCTTTCATGTCCCTCGACTCTTATAACTGCCATCTGGTTTCTGTACAAATTGTAAATAGCCTTTCGCTCCCTGTATTTTACCCCTGCCACCTTTAGAATTTGAAAGAGAGTATTCCAGTCAACATTGTCAAAAGCTTTCTCTAAGTCTACAAATGCTAGAAACGAGGGTTTGCCTTTCCTTAATCTTTCTTCTAAGGTAAGTCGTAAGGTCAGTATTGCCTCACGTGTTCCAGTATTTCTACGGAATCCAAACTGATCTTCCCCGAGGTTGGCTTCTACTAGTTTTTCCATTCGTCTGTAAAGAATTCGTGTTAGTATTTTGCAGCTGTGACTTATTAAGCTGATAGTTCGGTAATTTTCACATCTGTCAACACCTGCTTTCTTTGGGATTGGAATCGCATATAACAAAGAAATAAGCAACCAGTTGCCTAAAAGAAACTTAATTTCTATATCGGTTTCGGGCACTTAGTGGCCTTCTTCAGAACGTTATACCGGTTGCATTATACGCGAGTATCAACAATAGCAAGCATATAACTAAATGCTGTGGTCTTGTGATGCATAGCGTCTGTATAAAAATAGTATAAAGAAGCGAAACAATAAGTGCAGACATCATTATCATGACCACAGTATTTTGCTGTATGCATCCTATTGTCCACACTCGGAAATAATGCCGTAGGTATAACCTTCTGAAGAAGGGCACTATGTGCCCGAAATCGATAGAGAAATTAAATTTCCTTAATACAACTGGTTGTTTATTATTTCGTTATATTTGTATTACTAATAGCTTACGTATGTCTCCATGTAGTGTTAATGCGCACTGCAGAAAAATAAACACCCCTGGGCCTGTCTGCGCAGTGCATCGCCAATGATTCATAAGACGCTCTCCTGAGGGTCAGTATAACTTTGTGAAGTAACCTGTAGTTACTTCTTGTGATAAAGTAGGTTAGACAGAGCGGGGAATCACCTACTTGATCTTCAGTTTGCAAGTGTATCAAGGACAGAAGTGCATGACCACAATCCGACTAATACCTTCCGACGTTCTTCTAGCCTCTACCCCGCTCCCTACGCCCAGTTACACCCCCAAAACCCAATTTGTTCCATCATACAGCTCTACTGCACTTAGAGGTGGTGTACACAGCTAATATTTGATTCTGACAAACTTAATTTACTAATAAATATTAATTTTATACCACCAAAACACTATTTTTAATAAGCAGCGACTTTTCTGTCCCCTGCAACGGGGAAGCTATTAGTCCTAGAGAAAAACTGAACAGGACCTTTCTGCTGGAAATTTAATGTAGTTTAATTCTGTACTGGGAAACATTTTCGCTGGAAACCGTGCTGTTATCGATATTCAAGGGAAACATAACAATTTGACTCTAAAACGCACCCCCCCCCCCCCAACCCCCACGCTCACACCCTAACAGCTAGGATTTTTAGTACGTTGTTCGTAACACTCTTCCCTACCACAGTACAAAAATTTGCCACTACACCTTTTTCCCCCTATTTTTCTTTCGTTGGATCGACTACTAATAGCCGACTAAGGTGCTTTCCGACTCACTTTGCCCTTGATCATACGGAAATGGAGTAGGAAATCTTTGGTGAAACTTACACCCTGCCATACACTGTACTGTGGTTTCTATGTATTCAGATGACGAAAACAAAACGAACTTTGGTTTCCGCACTCACAGCAAATTGTAATTACGTCATCTGCACTTTTAAAAAGGAGTTACCAAATAAGAAATTGATTTCGATACAGCTTACACGCCTTGCTAACAGAGAGCGATGCTGCTACTAGCCTTATTACCTTCAACGTAATTCCTTAGGTTTACTCCATGGTGGGGTATCACCGAGGTTTACTCCATGGTGGGGTATCACCGAAGGCTTTCCAGCTGGTATAATTCCAACTCCAAAGAGGAAAGTAATCATCTTTCTTGCAGAGAAATTTCATATTTGAATGTAAAAAAAAGAAATTTCATTTTTTCCACCAACGTTTGTTTATTACGAACAAATTTTCGGTTTATGAGGTCATCATTAGTTGAAGAACTACGGAAATGAGCCAATACCAATTTTCAATGAGTTGGAAATATGTAAGATGCCAAATAACATTTATATCATCAAGCGAGGCGATGAAATGGCTACGGCACTGGACTCAGGAAAAGCTAAATTCCCCGTTCGGCAATCTCTAAGTTTTCTAAATGATTTTAGGTAAATAATAGAATGGTTCCTTTAACAATACAGACTGAGGAAGATGGTGTCGTGGTTAGCGCTCTGAACTCGTATTCTGGGGGACGGCGGTTTATATCTCCTTCTGAGCATTTAGATATAGCAACATGTCCTTGGTTTCTCTAAATCAGTCACGGTAAATGCAGGGATGGTTCCTTTGAAAAGGGCACGGCAGATTTCTTTCCCCATCCTTCCCCCAATCCGATGTAGTGCTCCGTCTCGAATGACTTCGTCGTCGACGGGACGTTAAGCCCTAATATTCTGTCCTCCCTTTAACAAGAAAGAGTAGATTTCCTTTCCCATTCTCGTACGTTGTTGTGCACAGTTATTCCGATTTCTCTAACGGCCTTTGTGTCTACATAACAATAACGCTCCTTCCTGTCTTCGATCCCCAAAAGCGAAAGTCGCAAAATTCGAAACAGAATGTAAGGGGGGGAACTTGACTTCACCCACATCGTGTGGATCGTTACATGGGAAGAAGTACTGTTAAACACAATTTTGCTGGAAAAATTTACATCTGTAGTCTGCAAACCACGAATATCTTACGGTGTGTGGCGGAGGGTGTTTCGAGTAGCACTATTATTTCAACCTTTTGCTGTTTCATTGGTGGATGTTGCGTGGGTTAGACGACTGTCTGTAAGCTGCCGGATGAGATCTAAGTTCTCTAATTTTTCCGTCACGCAAATTTGGCGAAACTGACCTCAGAGTAATTGCTATAATACTTGGCCTATTAGCCACAAAAAACCCTGAGCAAATAGGGAGCATCATGCCGGATACAAGGATTAGTGACCACAAGGCCTTTGTAGCAAGACTGAATACCGTAATATCCACATCCACCGAAAATAAACGTTATATCTATTTAAAGAATCAGATAAAAATTCGCTTGACGCCTTCATAATAGTGTACACTCCTTCCAGTCCGACGATGAAAGTGTAGCCCAGATATGGTTTAAAGTCAGAGAAATAATATCGACGACGATTGCGACATATATATCAAATAAATGAATAAGAGATGGTACTGATCCCCTATGGTACACAAAACAGCTCAGAACACTGTTACACAAGGAACAGAAAAAGCATGCCAAGTTTAAGAGAACACAAAACCCTCAAGATTGGCGAACTTTTACACAAGCTTGAAATTTAGCACGATCTTCAATGCGAGACGCTTTTAATAGTTTCCACAAGGAAACTCTTGTCTCGAAATCTGGCAGAAAGAAACTGAGGTCATATGTAAAGAACACCAGCAGCAAAATGCAATCAATACCTCCACTGCGCGATGACAATGGAAATGTTACTAATGATAGTGCCACTAATGCAGAGACACCAAACACGGTTTTCCGAAATTCTTTCACCAAAGAAGACGAAGTAAATATTCCAGAATACGAATCAAGAACAACTGCCAACATCAGTAATTTAGAATTATCATCATCGGTGTAGTGAAGCAGCTTAAATCACTTAATAAAGGCAAGGCCTCTTGTCCAGATTGTATACCAGTTAGGTTCCTTTGAGAGTATGCTCCGTACTTAGTTATAGCTAGTCCTAAAGATCATTACGTCAAAACTGGAAAGCTGTACAGGTCACACCAATACTCCTGAAAGGAAATAGGAGCAGTCTTCTGAATTACAGACCCATATCGCTAACATCGATTTACTGTAGGGTTTTGGAACATATACTGTGTGCGAACGTCATGAATTACCTCGAAGACAACTAATTTTTTGACAAATAGGCCACGCGGGATTAGCCGAGCGGTCTCAGGCGCTGCAGTCATGGACTGTGCAGCTGGTCCCGGCGGAGGTTCGAGTCCTCCCTCGGGCATGGGTGTGTGTGTTTGTCCTTAGGTTAATTTAGGTTAAGTAGTGTGTAAGCTTAGGGACTGCTGACCTCAGCAGTTAAGTCCCATAAGATTTCACACACATTTGAACATTTTTTTTTTTTTTTTTTACAAATAGTCAACATGGATTCAGAAAATATCGTTCTTGGGAAACACAACTACCCCTTTATTCTCACGAATTAATGAGTACTGTCGGCAGGGGATGTCAAATTGATTCCATAATTTTAGATTTCCAACCGGCTTTTAACATTGTTCCTCACGAGCGACTTCTAATCAAACTGCGTGCCTACAGAGTATACTCTCAGTTGTGCGACTGGCTTCGTGATTTGCTGACAGAAATATCACAGCTCGTAGTGACTGACAGAAAGTCAACGAGCAAAACAGAAGTAATATCTGGCGTTCCCAAGGAAGTGCTATAGGCCCTCTGCTGTTTCTGATCCAACTAAACGAATTAGAAGACAATCTGAGCAGCCTTCTTGGATTGTTTCCAGATGATGCTATCATTTATCGTTTTGTAAAGTCCTTAGATGATCAAATCCAATTACAAAATGACTTACGCAAGTCATCTGTGTGGTGCGAAAAGTGGTAATGGACTCTAAACACTGAACAGTGTGAAGTTATCCACATGAGTACTTAAAGGACTCTCCTGAATTTCGGTTACATGATAAATTCCACAAACCTAAAGGCTGTGAATTCAACTAAATAAATTAACCGGACAAAAAATGTGTAACGCCTCGAGGAATCATTACAAGCATCACTTAATACCTTGTAATTCCATCAAATGGTTCAAATGGCTCTGAGCACTATGGGACTTAACATCTATGGTCATCAGTCCCCTAGAACTTAGAACTACTTAAACCTAACTAACCTAAGGACATCACACAACACCCAGTCGTCACGAGGCAGAGAAAATCCCTGACCCCTCCGGGAATCGAACCCGAGAACCCGGGCGCGGGAAGCGAGAACGCTACCGCACGACCACGAGCTGCGGACTAAATCCATCAGGGACTAGATAACCCCCCTGGATTTGGTTAGAAAGAGAGTCCACAAGGTTGTGATGTTACGTCGCATCCAGGACAAGTCATTCCCTTAGGATATGATCGCGCAGTTCCAACAAATTGAAGGGATGCTGGTGTTGGAGTTTTACCCATTGTTCCAACATGTCTCACACATTTTGTATGGACTGAAGTCAGGTGATTCTGCAGGTCAGTCGAGATGCTGTAGGGTAGGGGATTGTTCAGAAAACCAGTCACAGTTTCTTCCAGCCCGATGAATTTTGCTCTTTTTGTCTTTATGTGCCTGTGTGAGCGATAGTCTCTTACGAGGTGACCGACTTCAAATGTTCATTGTATGGGGTTCCCGTCGCCATGATCTCTCGCTAATAAGTTGGGATGGACCTTTATTCACTGCCTGCAGCAGGGGACGATTTTGATTCAAAAGAAGTGAAACGCGTCTCCGCCCCCTCTCAGTAATAAATGTCTCACTGATTTCTACTGATCTATGCTCACTTAGAGGCAGTGCGCGCGCGGTTGAGCACGTGACTCGATCGCTGCACCATCTGTAAAGGCTTATCGACTGAACTCTGCATGAGCACTTGAGTGACTAATTTTTCGTCCGATCAGCTTACCTAGGGATTACAATTACGAATAACTTAAATTGGAAGATCACATACATGATATTAAGGAGAAAACGAACAAAAGGCAACGATTTATTGGCAGAACACTCAGAAAATGCAACAGTTCTACTAAAGAGACTGCCTACACTGCGCTTGTCCGTCCTCTTCTGGAATACTGCTGCGCGGTGCAAAATCCGCATCAGACTGGATTGACGGAGGAGATCGAAAAAGTTCAAAGAAGGGTAGCTCGTTCTCTATTATCGTGAAATAGGAGAGTTCTGAGGATGTGGTACGCGAATTGTGGCAATCATTAAAACGAAGGCGATTCTCTTTGCGGCACGATCATCTCATGGAATTTCAATCATGAACTTTCTTCTCCGAATGCGAAAGTTGGCGCCCACCTACATAGGAAGAAATGGTCATCACAATGAAATAAAAGAAATCAGAACTCGCACGGAAAGATTTAAGAGTTCGTTTTTACCGCGCGCTGTTCGAGAGTGGAACAGCAGAGAAATAGCTTAAAGGTGGTTCGAGGAACCCTCTGCCGGGCACTTAACTGTGAATTGCAGAGTAATTATGTAGATGTACGCATACCCTGACTCTTCCTGGGACGGAAGATTACCAGTAAAAGCATCGGTAACGCAAACGTCTTTCTTCTGGGGCCTGCCACTGGAGTACTGTGAGCATCTCCGTGACGAAACGGACCACTCTTCTTTGGATCTCCCGTATTTTCTGTGTGCCTTTAAAGACCCCAGACTGCAGAGCAATACTCGAAAACTGTTCTAGCAAGGATTTTGCGAGTTATTCCTTTCGTTAGTGATTTATACTTTCTTAGGATCTCTCGAGCAGTCTAGTATCTGTTGATATAGCTAGTTCTACGTGTTCGTTACCCATTACATCACTCTAGACGCATACTACTAGCTATTTACGGATGTATCTGTTTAATTGATCTTCAACGATTTAAACCACTGAGTATACAACTTTACGCCTGTTTACGAGCAATACTTTATAGTTTCTTTCTTTCCAATTGTAATATTTCTAGGAATGAATATTGATTCTCAGATGAAGTGGTGTGAACAAGTGGTGTGAACACACAAAGTACTTGCAAACAGAACGTTATCAGTATGTTATGTCCTTAGAATCCTATCATCAGTGTGTAACATGCAGCGTGTATTAGTTACATACTATTCGTATGTACACTCAGTTCTTAGCTATGGCAATCTTTTTGGGGGAACAAATACACAAAATATGAATACAATTTCAAACTCCAGAAAAAAGCCATAAGAATAATAACCAAAAACACTAGTCGAGCTCACTGTAAATATCTGTTCGAAACACAGAGGGTTTTAACCGCTCCTTGTGGATACCTTTACCAGTCAGTTGTACACATCAAAAATAACAATGGTTAGTACTGCACAACCAACTTTGTCCATGACCATCGAACAAGAACTAGACTCAACTTACATTTACCAAGAAAAAATATACATAAAACTCACAATAGCATTTTCTACCAAGGAATAAAATTGTCCAATAAATTACCAAAAGAGATTAAATAAATTGCAAAAATGCATTTATGTAAAGGCATCTAGAAAGTACCTGTTATGTAATACATTTTATACATTTATCTTAGATAAAACAGAATAGGGGTTTGGTAATAAAAAATGTTACACGAATAATAATAATAATGATAATACAGCATCCAACATTCCACAGAACACCTTTACACTACGTTTTTTCCTTTTCTAGAACAACTTACCGTCAAACTATGCATAGCACAACACTAACATCTCTTCCTCTTTCTGAGCTCAACATCTCACTCATCTGACACAGTTCTTCAGGATAGCAAATGGGAAGTTGTGGTACAGAAAATAGCTCAGAGATCACCAGTGTGTGTGTGTGTGTGTTTGTGTATGTAGCGAAAGAAGTGATATGAAACAATGTGTGTACAGTGTGTGTAGTAACTGATAGTGAGATATGAGTGAACAGTGTGGCAATACATTGTTTAATAAGTTATTTGTAAAAAAAAGTATCGTATACCAGGAGTAAATATAATTATTGCCTCTAACTAGAAGTCTGTAAATGTATGTGTATACGAATTTGCTTATTTTAAATTCGTCTTCACTTGTAAATACTTTGAATTGTCCTATATCCTTGTAAATAGAGGTCCACGGATGAATAAAGCCACTACTACTACTAGTGAATGGTAACTGTCAGTCACTGCTCCTTCTAAACTCCGATCCCCTACAGATCTTTCTGCATTTCGCTATAATGTCTGTTAACCACTAGATCATTTACACAAAATAGGTATCACATATTCTTACAGGAGGTAGCACTGGTCAAAACTGTAAGACATGTTCCTACACTACTGGCCATTAAAATTGCTACACCACGAAGATGACGTGTAACAGACGCGAAATTTAACCGACAGGAAGAAGATGCTGTGATATTCAAATGATTAGGTTGGTGGCGACACCTACAACGTCCTGACATGAGGAAAGTTTCCAACCGATTTCTCATAGACAAACAAACAGCAGTTGACCAGCGTTGCCTGGTGAAACGTTGTTGTGATGCCTCGAGTAAGGAGGAGAAATGCGTACCATCACGTTTCCGACTTTGATAAAGGTCGGATTGTAACATATCGCGATTGTGGTTGATCGTATCGCGACATTGCTGCCCTCATTGGTCGAGATCCAATGACTGTTAGCAGAATATTGAATCGCTGGGTTCAGGAGGCTAATACGGAACGCCGTGCTGGGTCCCAACGGTCTCGTATCACTAGCAGTCGAGATGACAGGCATCATATCCGCATGGCTGTAACGGATCGTGCAGTCACGTCTCGATCCCTGAATCAAAAGATGGGGACGTTTGCAAGACAACAACCATCTGTACGAGCAGTTCGACGACGTTTGCAGCAGCATGGACTATCAGCTCGGAGACCCTTGACGCTGCATCACAGACAGGAGGGCCTGCGATGGTGTACTCAACGACCAACCTAGGTGCACGAATGGCAAAACGTCAGTTTTTCGGATGAATCCAGGTTCTGTTTACAGCATCATGATGGTCGCATCCGTGTTTGGTGACATCGCGGTGAACGCACATTGGAAGCATGTATTCGTTATCGTCATACTGGTGTATCACCCGGCGTGATGGTATGATGTGCCATTGGTTACACGTCTCGGTCTCCTCTTGTTCGCATTGACGGCACTTTGAAGAGTGGACGTTACATTTCAGATGTGTTACGACCAATGGCTCTACCTTTCACTCGATCCATGCCAAACCCTACATTTCAGCATGATAATGCACCATCGCATGTTGCAGGTCCTGTACGGGCCTTCCTGGATATAGAAAATGTTCGACTGCTGCCGTGACCAGCACATTCTCCAGATCTCTCACCAACTGAAAACGTCTGGTCAATGGTGGCCGAGCAACTGGCTAGTCACAATACGCCGGTAACTACTCTTGATGAACTGTGGTGTCTTGTTGAAGCTGCATGGGCAACTGTACCTGTACACGCCATCCAAGCTCTGTTCGACTCAATGCCCAGGTGTATCAAGGCCGTTATTAAGGCCAGAGGTGGTTGTTCTGGGTACTGATTTCTCAGGATCTATGCACCCAAATTGCGTGAAAATGTAATCACATGCCAGTTGTAGTATAATTTATTTGTCCAATGAATACCCGTTTATCATTTGCATTTCTCCTTGGTGTAGCAATTTTAATAGCCAGTAGTGTATAATGGTATGTTTGGAAACCAGTACCTGCTGAGATGCAGGTCAATTTATCCTCTCATTCCCTTATGTCTGTTACGTAGAAGATGAGAATATGGGCAATGCTGCATGAGGTTACCACGGATCCTGGTAGCAGTTACTTCTGTAAAATATCTGGGAGTATGCGTATGGAACGATTTGAAGTGGAATAATCGTATAAAATTAATTGTTGGTAAGGCGGGCACCAGGTTGAGATTCATTGGGAGAGTCCTTAGAAAATGTTGTCCATCAACAAAGGAGGTGGCTTACAAACCACTCGTTCGACCTATACTTGAGTATTGCTCATCAGTGTGGGATCCGTACCAGGTCCGGTTGACGGAGGAGATAGAGAAGATCCAAAGAAGAGCGGCGCGTTTCGTCACAGGGTTATTTGGTAAGAGTGATAGCGTTACGGAGATGTTTAGCAAACTCCAGTGGCAGACTCTGCAAGAGAGGCGCTCTGTATCGAAAGGGTGCGTTTCTGGATGAGGTATCGAATATATTGCTTCCCACTACTTATACCTCCCGAGGAGATCACGAATGTAAAATAAGAGAGATTCGAGCGCGCACGGAGGCTTTCCGGCAGCCGTTCTTCCCGCGAACCATACGCGACTGGAACCGGAAAGGGAGGTAATGACAGTGATACGTAAAGTGCCCTCCGCCACACACCGTTGGGTGGTTTGTGGAGTATAAATGTAGATGTAGATGTAGATCCTGACACGACCAACAGCCCTTCTTTGCAGCGAATCAAGCACTCTTTCAAATACTCCTGGCTCCATTTGGATTGTGTCACGTGCACGGATCACACGATACTCGAACAGTCTTAACGTCTGCACTTTGTCGATGGGTTCGGCATACACCACTGCCTTTAAATGCCCCTATGGCTAGAAATCGAAAGGATTCAGGTCCGGAGAACGCGGAGGCCACCCTACGGAACTCCTTCGACCAGTCCATCGCCCATTAAACGTTTCTGTGAGGTACTGTCGCAAGATCCCTAGAAAGGAGGGTGATCCCCCGTCGTGCATACGTAACAGTCTTCGTCTTCGTGGAAGGTTAATGGTCTGTAATACTGCTGGCAACTCGTCGCACAAAAATGTGATTCACGACACCAATTACCCTGTTTGGTAAAGTGTGCGGATACAGCATTAGAGTCAGAATTTAAAAAGAACTCTGGAAGACTTGAGATCAAATAAGGCAGAATGGTAGCAACGTTCCATCTGAATTCCTATAATTATTGAGACAAGTGGCAACCAGACGACTATTCAAGTTTGTGTGTAGAATATATGAGATTGGCGATGTACCATCTGACTTTAGGTAAAATATCATCCACATGATTCCGAAGATAGAAAGGGTCAATAAGTACAAAAACTATAGCACAAACAACTGAACAGCTCATGGATCCAAGCTGCTGTCAAGAATAATATACAGAAGAATGGTAAAGAAAATTGAGAATGGGTTAGATGACGATCAGTTTGGATTATGGAAAGCTAAAGGCACCAGAAAGGCGGTTCTGAAGTTGCGTTTGATAAAGGAAGCAAGATTGAAGAAAAATCGAGACAGGCTCATAGCATTTGTCGATCTACAAAAAGTGTTCGATAATGTAAAATGGGGCAAGATGTTCGAAATTCTGAGAAATATAGGAATAAGCTATAGGGAAAGTCGGGTAATATACAACATGTACAAGAACCAAGAGCGAACAATAAGAGTGGAAGACCAAGAACGAAGCGCTCGGATTAAAAAGTGTGTAAGACAGGGATGGCATGGATGGCATCTACTATTCAGTCTATACATCTAGGAATGAATGACGGAAATAAAAGAAAAGATATCAATAATAAGATTCGCTGATGACGTTACTGTCCTCAATGGAAGTGAAGAAGAATTACAGGACCTGCTGAATGGAATGAACAAGCTAATGAGTACCAAAACTGGATGGAGAGTAAATCGAAGAAAGGCGAAAATAATGAGAAGCAGCAGAAATGAGAGCAGTGAGAAACTCAACATCAAAATTCGTGATAAGGAATTCTGCTAACTTGGAGGGAAAATGAACCATGACGGACGAAGCAAGCTGGATATAAAGAGCAGAGTAGCACAATGAGGGAATTCCTGACCAAGAGAAGTCTACTGGTATGGCCCATAGGACTTAATTTGAGGAAGAAATTTCTGGGAATGTACGTTTGAAGCACAGCATTGTATGGTACTGAATCGTGGACAGTGCGAAAACCAGAACAGAAGAGAATCGAAACATTTGAGATGTGGTGTCAAAGAAGAATGTTGAAAATTAAGTGTACTGACAGGATAAGGGATGAGGAGATTCTCCACAGAATCAGTGCAGAAAGGAACATCTGGAAAACAACGAGAAGAAGAAGGGACAGGATGATAGGACATGTGTTAATACATCAGGGAATAACTTCCATAGTGGTAGAGGGAACTGTTGAGGGAAAAATCTGTTAGGGAAGGCAGAGAATGGAATAAATCCAGCAAACAATTTAACTGACGATGTGGGATGCAAGAGAGGTGCTGAAGAGGTTGATGCAGGAGAAGAATTCGTGGCTGGCTGCATCAGACTAGTCAGAAGAGTGATGACTAAAACATAAGTAATAAGAAATATAAGAAATAAATAAAAATGGCCCTATGAGTCTGTCATCGACAATTCTTCCCCATACATTGACACTGACGCTATCAAGATGGCTCACTTCTGTGATATGTCCACACGTGCAAGCAGTGGTAATTCAATGCGCCATCTCTTTTGAATTCTGCCTACACCACCAAATACTACACATTACTCGTCACAATGGCTCATATCTCAACAGGTATTGTTTTATAGGGAAATTTCTTCTTTCTTTTCACGAATACTATCTCCTGTAGCGATACGTGACACTGTCCTTTAGACATCCCGCACATACCATGAACAGTAACGGTCCCATAACATTCCCGTGGGGTTCGCTCGAAATTACTTTAGACCCGACAATTTCGCTTGGTTAAGAACTGTCTAAGAAGTCGTCAGCTGTCTGATGCTGTATACGAGCCTCTCGGTGCATACGAACAGTCTGACTGATATCACTCTTTCTCGTTTCAAGACTGAGTCATGTGATTTTCCTTTAGGGGGTACTTTGGTTCAGATCCCCATCTGGCCATGCAGATTTACCTCCCCTCCGTGTTTTCCAAAATCGATTATGGCAAATTCTGGGATGATTCCTTTCAAGAGGACATGATCGATTTCCTTCTCCCATCATGCCAAAATCTGAGCTTGCCCTCCGTCTATAATGTGGTCGTTTTCGACAGGACGCTAAAATCTGATTTCCCTTCCTTCATTTCTCATTGAAATATAAGCATTCATTATTTGCATAAGTATCCGATTGTTGCCTTCATAGCTGCAAGACCTGGAATTGTGTAGCTCTTAGCGCACATTATGTCTCTGTTGCAAGTGACAAGTGACACACAGCAGTAATTTCCACACCTATATGAGAGTCCAGCATCGGAGAAAATTCTCGCCTCTTAAATGTCTTAGTGGGAGACAAAGACAAATGAACAATTTCGTGAAACGGCGCACTGTGTGTTAAAACTTGCGTCTGTCAGGCGCGTTATTAACGGCGCCACTTAATAGCTACGATTAATCACCGGCGTGATTAGCAACGAAAAACACTGCCTTCGGGGGTACCGTATACGTTGTGGGCCACGTGCTCCAATGTAGATCACAGCAGCTGCGCGTTTCGAATTTCCCCTGCTCAAAAAGTTTATCATCATTATATGCAAACTGAATTCCAAATAAAACACAGCTGCACTCAGCGTTAGTGTGCTCCACGCTCTTGAACGTCTCTACTGCTTCCCTGCTGAGTGAAATAACGCGAGCATGCAGGCAACTGACTTTGTTACGGGTAATTTCATACGGAGCCAAAAAGAATTCAATTCTGACACGACTCCTTGCTCTCTGTTTTTAATTCATTAGCCTCTTACAGCGGAATACTTTTGCACGTAGATAGACACTTTTCTCGGAGTTTTGAGGTATATTAGGTGGGAAATGGCTTCACCTCGCTGAAAAATATATGTATGTATATGTCATATGGAACTTTCATATTGAAATCTGGAAACGTACATTTTTATTGGTAACCCTCATTTACCTACCCTGGTGCTATTTATCATCGTCCTATCCTGTACACCAATTTTTTACTCTCAAACGTACACCAGTTTTCAGCGACACATACCATCCAATGCAAATGTTCCTTACAAGCTAACCGACGAAAGCATTTTCTGAGGTACGCGGACCGGCTAATAATACCGTATGTTCAACAAGTTTTCAAGTATTACCTCACCCTGTCTACTGCATGCCTCGTAAAGTGAATGTTTCATCCAAAAAATCTATAAGTGACTTCAAATACAATATTTAAATTATTATAGTTCCATACTTCTGTTACCCTGTTTGTGAAATCATTCATCAGTTTATTTGCAAGTTGTCTACCACTTACCTCTCACAGATGGAAACCCAGTTCTAAGCACAGAAGGGGAAGCAGAAAGGTGGAAGGAGTACACAGAGGGTCTATACAAGGGCAATGTACTTGAGGACAATATTAGGGAAATGGAAGAGGATGTAGATGAAGATGAAATGGGAGATATGATACTGCGTGAAGAGTTTGACAGAGCACTGAAAGACCTGAGTCGAAACAAGGCCCCGGGAGTAGACAACATTCCATTAGAGTTACTGACGGCCTTGGGAGAGCCAGCTCTGACAAAACTCTACCATCCGGTGAGCAGAATGTATGAGACAGGCGAAATATCCTCAGATTTCAAGAAGAATATAATAATTCCAATCCCAAAGAAAGCAGGTGTTGACAGATGTGAAAATTACCGAACCACCAATTTAATAAGTCACAGCGGCAAAATACTAACACGAATTATTTACAGACGAATGGAAAAACTGGTAGAAGCCGATCTCGGGGAAGATCAATTTGGATTCCGTAGAAATGTTGGAACGCGTAAGGCAATACTGACCCTACGACTTTAGAAGATAGATTAAGGAAAGGCAAACCTACGTTTCCAGCATTTGTAGACTTAGAGAAGGCTTTTGACAATGTTGAATTGAATACTCTCTTTCAAATTCTGAAGGTGGGAGAGGTCAAATACAGATTGCGAAAGGCTATTTACAATTTATACAGAAACCAGATGGCAGTTATAAAAGTCGAGGAGCATGAAAGGGTAGCAGCGGTTGGAAAGGGAGTGAGATAGGATTGTAGCCTATCCCCATGTTATTCAATCTGCATATTGAGCAAGCAGTAAAGGAGACAAAAGAAAAATTCGGAGTAGGAATTAAAATCCATGGAGAAGAAATAAAGACTTTGAGGTTCGCTGATGACATTGTAATTCTGTCAGAGACAGCAAAGGACTTGGAAGAGCAGTTGAACGGAATGGACAGTGTCTTGAAAGGAAGATATAAGATAAACATCAACAAAACCAAAACGAGGATAAATGAGACACTTAAAGTAGTAAATGAGTTTTGCTACTTGAGGAGCAAAATAACTGATGATGGTCGAAGTAGAGAGGACATAAAATGTAGACTGGCAATGGCAAGGAAAGCGTTTCTGAAGAAGAGACATTTGTTAACATCGAGTGTAGATTTAGGTGTCAGGAAATCGTTTCTCAAAATATTTGTATGGAATATAGCCATGTATGGAAATGAAACTTGGACGATAAATGGTTTAGAGAAGAAGAGAATAGAAGCTTTCAAAATGTGGTGCTACAGAAGAATGTTGAAGATTAGATGGATATTTACATCTACATCTACATACATAATCCGCAATCCATCATACGGTGCGTGGCGGAGGGTACCTCGTACCACAACTAGCATCTTCTCTCCCTGTTCCACTCCCAAAGAGAACGAGGGAAAAATGACTGCCTATATGCCTCTGTACGAGCCCTAATCTCTCTTATCTTAACTTTGTGGTCTTTCGGCGAAACATAAGTTGGCGGCAGTAAAATTGTACTGCAGCCAGCCTCAAATGCTGGTTCTCTAAATTTCCTCAGTAGCGATTGACGAAAAGAACGCCTCCTTTCCTCCAGAGACTCCCACCCGAGCTCCTGAAGCATTTCCGTAACACTCGCATGATGATCAAACCCACCAGTAACAAATCTAGCAGACCGCCTCTGAATTGCTTCTATGTCCTCCCTCAATCAGACCTGATAGGGATTCCAGACGCTCGAGCAGTACTCAAGAACAGGTCGTATTAGTGTTTTATAAGGGGTCTCCTTTACAGATGAACCACATCTTCCCAAAATTCTACCAATGAACCGAAGACGACTATCCGCCTTCCCCACAACCGCCAACACATGCCCCTCCCACTTCATGTCGCTCTGCAATGTTACGCCCAAATATTTAATCGACGTGACTGTGTCAAGCGCAACACTACTAATGGAGTATTCAAACATTACAGGATTCTTTTTCCTGTTCATCTGCATTAATTTACATTTATCTATATTTAGAGTTAGGTGCCATTCCTTACACCAATCACAAATTCTGTACAAGTCATCTTGTATCCCCCTACAGTCACTCAACGACGACACCTTCCCGTACACCACAGCATCATCAGCAAACAGCTGCACATTGCTATTCACCCTATCCAAAAGATCATTTATGTAGATAGAAAACAACAGCGGACCTACCACACTTCGCTGGGGCACACATAACTAATGACGAGGTAGTGAATAGAATTCGGGAGAAGAGAAATTTCTGGCACCACTTGACAAGAAGAAGGGATCGGTTGGTAAGACATGTTTGGAGGCATCAAGGGATCACCAATTTAGTACTGGAGGGCAGCGTGGAGGGTAAAAATCGTAGAGGGAGACCAAGAGATGAATGCGCTAAGCAGATTCAGAAGGATGTAGGTTGCAGTAGGTACTGGGAGACGAAGAAGCTTGCACGGGTTAGCATAGCATGGAGAGCTGCATCAAACCATTCTCTGGACTAAAGACCACAACAACAACGGAGCAAAAGAGTTATTTTGCTTCTGGTTCAGCCTGTCTAACATCAGCGCTAAGTTCTCCTGTCATGTGATACATTTCATTACTACTTTATCGAAACAAAATGCAACAGTTGCCAGCTATGTCGTAGTTTTATTCATACAACCCGTTTCAACTCTATTAAGAAACATTCTTAAGTGTCTGTCTGAATCGAAGTATGTGTTTCAATTAGTTGCAGTTAACTTGCTTATACTGCAAGTGGTTCCGCAGAAGGTGGCCGAGAAAGGAGCTCAATAGACTATGTTACACAGGAGAAAACTCAGTAAAGAGATAAGGGGCAGTTCAACATTACATATAAGTGCAAATTATTTCATTTGGTGCATAACAGAAAAATTGAAAATGAAATGAAATAGCACAATTATACATAAGTATAGACAAGTACAGGGGTTGGAAAAAAATATGGCAACAGCAAATACACAACGCATTAACATGCCTAATACGGTGTAGGAATTCACTTGGCATTCAAAACAGCTCCCAGTCGTCTCAGAATGGATGGGGTGCTGCATTGTTTTTAAGGGAATCTTTTACTTATCTTCCTACAAAACAGTGGCAAATTCAGGTAACGATGATGGACGCTGATAGCAATCACGCATCCTTCTCTCCAAAGTAGACCAAAAAGGCTGAATAATATCCAAGTCTAGTAGTTGGTGGCCAGGGGAGATGCGAAAATTCAGCCTCGTGCTCATAAAACCAGTCCTGGACTGTGCGAGTTGTGTGAACAAGGGCCCTATCGTCTTGGAACACAGCATCGCAAATGGCAACAAATGTTGTACCCTGGGATAGGCCTGATCAGCCAAAATGGTCACATTACCCTAGGCAGTGATGTGACTTTGCAGAGTAACCATGGCGCCTATGAGAAACCACAACATGGCTGCCCAAATCATTAGAGAATTCCCGCCATACTTCACTCTTGCGATGTAAACTCACCCTGAAGACTTATCCCACCAAATGATTTTCTTCCATTTCTCCTTAGCCCAGGTTTTATGGTTTCACGCCACGTTTTTCTGTTAGGAGCATATGCATTACTTACGAGTGGCTTTGGAATTGCAGCTTCTAACAATACCATCACTTGCAAAGTAGGTTAGAAATCAGATTAATAATATTGCTCACGCAGCATATGTTCGCTTTATCGGGCAACAACAGAGTTATTGACTGTGGCTGGTATCGTCAGAATGGAAATAATGAGGTCACTGTAAAAAAGTAATTAATTTTTCACTTATCTTGAATGGATTCCCACGTAGATTTCGTCGAAGTCGTTATGGCTCATGTTGTTGATTCTAGGGTGATTCCACTTTGACTTCTAGAAGGTCCAGATCTGTATTTTCGCAATATTTGAAGATCTAACAAATGAGTTTTTCAGGAAATTCTTAATGATAAAACAATCCCAGATCAGAACAATGGTATGGTAGATGTAATTTTTGACTTGGTGTTCACGAACCACATTTTTATTAAACTTCTTATAAATTCACATATACTTCTTCTTAATTGTCACATCATCAAGAAAACGGTTTTGTATCAATCTTCATATATTTAATTTCCACTTTAACCAAACACAAGACTTGACTGTTCTTTTACAAAGCGAAATAACAACTTAACTTCTGCCAAAGTGAAACAAAGACTGCTCTGTGCGCATTCGCGCCAAAACTGTTACAAGTAAGTCAAAGATAATGACAGTCTCACAGAAATGAATACACACAAGAACCATTTCACTGTAATATATCGATACATCGGAGTACCTATACATTAATAAAACCAAATGCGAATATTGTCACAAAAACATGTCTGTTACTTCGCAGAAAAGTAGTACGATATTATTGGTATCGAGAACTGGGGTTGGAGTGCCGTAATGGTCACGTAAATAGAGAACCATTACAAGCTTGCCCTGCAATTCGCCTCACGGTCGCGGTCTGAGGTGCAATGTGTCGGATTGCGCGGCCCCTCCTGCCGGAGGTTCGAGTCCTCCCTCGGGCATGGGTGTGTGTGTTGGTCTTAACATAAATTAGTTTAAGTAGTGTGTAACTCAAGGGACCGATGACCTTATCAGTGTGGTGCCGTAGGGATTTACCACAAATTTCCAAATTTTTTGCCCTGTAATTCCTTGTTTCTGAAGCTCCCTTCGTGTTGTTTTGCTGCTGATAGGGTTCTCGAGTTCTACATTCAGTTCTTCAGTGACTTTCACAGCTGTCGTCCTGTTATTTTTGCTCACAATCCTCTTCAGTGATCGTTCTTCAATGATCGTCTGCCACGATCACTCAACGCGCGCTTTAGTCCGCGTTGTCACTTAGCGAATGATGTTTTACAGCTTCCCCTTCGTACGGCATAAATATTAGATGCGATGCCTTTTGAAAAACCAAAACTTCGGCTCTCTTGGTTACGGAAGCCCACAACATACGAGCACCGACCGCCTGCCTACGTTCGAATTCACTTCGCTCCGACATAATGCGCTCGCAACTACATAGAATAGTTTTCTGACCTCGACCGTCACTTGCAACGTATTGAGGAAATTGCACAGTTGCCGTTCGTGGTAAAAACAACAGTGCAACCCGCAGGCTGAATTTCTGTCAAGCATGCATTTCTTTCGGTGTTTTCATATTTTTTTCCAATTCCAGTACGTAACATTATGCGAGTAACGCATGTGACTATGGGCAATACAAAAGTGAAAGTTTTACTAAAACTTGGGGTTACGCCCAGAACAGCACTCTCACAAATAAGACGCATAAAATCAGGCGACATGCGTCGTTCTTAGTTGCAGGAAAAACTGGTGACGGCTTAAGAAATTTTTGCTTACTCTGAAATCGAATTAGTTGATTCCTTTACGCCGTAGTCTTGTCAATAAAAAACAAACCCACCGATAACTTTATCTTAACGAGTCTCACTTCTTCCACATTTGTAGCTGTTCCGCCGCTGTTTAATTGTTTTTCTAATACAAATATTGAAACAATAGAAAATGACTGGCTCTGATTTCTGTTTTTTAGTGCTTCATTTTATTACTACCTTGAAACACGCAGGAAAATGACAAGAAACCTTGGTTGCTCTAGAAATAACGTGTCTGAAGCATCTGGGGTAAATTAATTTCTCCTGTTAAGTAAATTAATGATGGCAGTACCTGATTTGAGGGCCTGTTTTCGTGAATACTCTCATTATGCTCTGTGTGTTACTTCATTTCACGAAATAACGTCTCCTTGTATTCCAGCGGATCCTGCAGTCTATTTCAGTGGTATCACCCGCTAAACAAATTGCTGCTTAACAGAGTCCATCGTTCTATATTGTGTTTTGCGAATGATTCGTTGTTGCAACGAAGTGATAATTTCATTTCTTCTCTAATGTTACACTCCTGAGTATTAGCAAAGCGGAGTTATCACGAAGTCCTTTGTTTATCTAATAAAAATCGTAAAGAGCGTGGTAGCAAATAATTAGTAAAACGGAGTAATTCAGTCTCCAACGTATGTAAATCATTTGTTTCCTTTTAAAGTGCCTTCACTGGTAATAGCCACAAAATTTTAGGTCCGACCAATATGAAGATTTTCCGGTGATTACGTCTTGCAGCCAAAATTTATGAAAAAGGAAACACAGCGTTCTTAAAAAGAAAAGAAACAGGAATACTATGGCCTGATGGACGATGTGATCTGATAAGCTCAAGTCTTAATATTCACAAAGAAATTAGAAAGGGAAGGCTGGTTTCATTAAGGCAGCCAAGGTCAACATTAATTACTTCATGCCAAACAGCGATCAACGACCAATTATTCGTTTCTCACGCTCCACAAAAATTTGCTGAAACACAAATAAGCGTGACAAACAAAGCTTTTAGCCTTCATCTGCGACGAGTGTTATGGGATGACTAACGAACTCAAAATACTTTCGCCTGTTTAAGTACGAAGCATTGCTGATATTCAGATGAAAGACATCTATTGAATTACTGCAATAGCAACAGCTAAAGAACTGAAAAAGTTGGCTTACTTATTATGAATGAAATTTGCTCTAGGGAACAAATTAAAATCATCAGCAGCCTTGGTTTTTTACTAGTGTTAAAACAACATTACCATAGCGGTCCAGGATAAAAGAAAGAGTTGCCACTTCAGTCGTATGTTCCCAACACAGAACTGCAATTTTATATTTGTGATATTTCGGTTCGCCACCTCTTATCCTGGATCATCTTCTGCACAGCATACCTTGGAATAAGGTAACTATATGTAATTACTTTCTGTAATTAAGAGCCAAAACAGTGCACGCTCCGCTTTCATAGTTCAAAAAAATGATATTTTATCTTTGTTAACCGATTTCATCGGCAGACAAGAAAGACACTTGAAACTCAGTAAGTGACAAACCCGGCATTGTCCAGGTATTGACTTTGCAAATTTTCTATTGGAAACGAGAACTAAAAAAAAGAACTGTGTTTGTAGCAAACTATCAAAAAAACGCCGCCATGTGTCAGGGATATCCTTAAGCTGATTCGCCTTTACGAGTATCTTAGTAGTAAAGAATAAATGTTTTAAAACTTCGTGCATTATAAGGCATTTTTTCACGTAGTTCAGTGTTTATGACGTCATATCTCTTGAACTATGTGCTTACAATAACACATTTGTGAGGTACAGTCAGAGGCAAATGTCGATACTGTCAGAGAAATATGTTGCGAATACAGTTAGTAGCGAAGTAATAAATTTAAACGTCATGTATGATGCAGCAGTTTTTCACGAGTCTCAGTGTTTATGACGTCATATTTCCTGAACTACACTATGTGGTCTAAAGTATCCGGACACCTGGCTGAAAATGACTTACAAGTTCGTGGCGCCCTCCATCAGTAATGTTGGAATTCAGTATGGTGTTGGCCCACCCTTAGCCTTGATGACAGCTTCCACTCTCGCAGGCATATGTTCAATAAGGTGCGGGAAGGTTTCTTGGGGAATGGCAGCCCATTCTTCACGGAAGGTATCGATGTCGGTCGTTGAGGCCTGGCACGAAGCCGGCGTTCCAAAACATCCCAGAGGTGTTCTATAGGATTCAGGTCAGGACTCTGTGCAGGCCAGTCCATTACAGGGATGTTATTGGCTCTGAGCACTATGGGACTTAACATCTATGGTCATCAGTCCCCTAGAACTTAGAGCTACTTAAACCTAACTAACCTAAGGACATCACACAACACCCAGTCATCACGAGGCAGAGAAAATCCCTGACCCTGCCGGGAATCGAACCCGGGAACCCGGGCGCGGGAAGCGAGAACGCTACCGCACGACCACGAGCTGCGGACAGGGATGTTATTGTCGTGTAACCACTCCACCACAGGCCGTGCATTATTAACAGGTGCTCGATCATGTTGAAAGATGCAATCGCCATCCCCGAATTGCTCTTCAACAGTGGGAAGCAAGAAGGTGCTTAAAACATCAGTGTAGGCCTGTGCTGTGATAGTGCCACGCAAAACAACAAGGGGTGCAAGCCCCCTCAATGAAAAACAGAACCACACCATAACACCACCGCCTCCGCATTTTACTGTTGGCACTACACACGCTGGCAGATGACGTTCACCGGACATTGGCCATACCCACACCCTGCCATCGGATCGCAAAATTGTGTACCGTGACTCGTCACTTCAGACAACTGTTCTATCGTCCAGTGTTTATGCTCCTTACACCAAGCGAAGCATCGTTTGGCATTTACCGGCGTGATGTGTGGCTTCTGAGTAGCCACTCGACCATGAAATCCAAGTTTTCTCACCTCCCGCCTAATTTTCATAATACTTGTAGTGGATCCTGATGTAATTTGGAATTCCCGTGTGATGGTCTGTATAGATGTCTGCCTATTACACATTACGACCCTCTTCAACAGTCGGCGGTCTCTGTCAGTCAATAGACGTGGTCGGCCTGTACGCTTTTGGACCGCACGTGTCCCTTCACGTTTGCACTTCACTATCACATCGGAAACAGTGGACCTATGGATGTCTAGGAGTGTGGAAATCTCGCGTACAGACGTATGACACAAGTGACCACGTTCGAAGTCCGTGAGTTCTGCGGAGCGCTCCATTCTTCTCTCTCACAGTGTCGAATGACTACTGAGATCGCTGATATGGAGTACCTGGCAGTAGGTGGCAGCACAATGCACATAATATGAAATACGTATGTTTTTGCGGGTGTCCGGGTATGTGGTACGAGATATCTTTCGTGGGTGCATTTAGTAGCATATGAAGATACTGCCTGTAAAATTTATTGCGAATACAGTTAGTAGCAAAGAAGTAATACATTGAATCGTCATGCATGATGCGGCAGTTTTTCACGTATCTCATTATTTATGACGTCATATTTCGTGAACTATTATAGGTGAGGGGTTCTTACCCCCACAGAAATTGTTACCTGACAGTAACGGTATGTGTACCAAGTTTGGTTGGAATCAGTCCAGTGGTTTAGGAGGAGATGTGAAACACACACACACACACACACACACACACACACACACACAAACAAACACCCATATTTATAATATACCGCACATAGATAAAAGAATTACAGATTACCCAAATATCCATAACAGCGGAAAATTATATTTTAGCATTTGCAGTCATTCTTCCTCTGCTGCTACTTCAATTATGATTCTCTTAAATTATTATCTACAAGATAAACAGCATAACTGCAAATCCTTGTGACTCATATGGGTTTGAACAACTATGTCATGTATAGTGTAATGGTTTTCAACGTCTGCTTCACTACATCACTAAGGGGATGCTATCTCGGCAGTTAAATTTAACGAAGACAAATGTTACAAAAGTAACAAACACCTTCTCAACTAGTCAGATATGGGAATCTCAGATTTTATAGTCTCTTTACTTCTAAATTTTCTCTTGGTTTTCAAAACGTTTTGTTCATAGCCGATATAAACTTCCTGCTTCCTCCAGAAAGTTACACATGCGGAAAGACAAGAAAGAGAGAAAAAATGCGTTCATTCTTAGCAGACCATACAACACGGTATTAAGTTCTGGTAATGTTCTGCCGTGTCAACGAAAAGAGCCAGCTGATGCTATGAAGTCAATAGTCATTGCACGTGGAGTTAATGCGTGCTGCTCATATGGAACTAATTAGGGCCAAGTAAATGGATCTAAATACAGAAGCTGCCTTGTGCGTTTAATGAATTATAAGTCTCCGATGAACAAGTCAACAAATACGAAATAAAACGAGGAAATGAAGGACACGTCCAGAACCTGCGTTCTAATCATCGCGGTACAGAACGAAATTATCTGCGTTGTCGTAAAACGCATAACTTTGCTCAGGTTATCGTGCAGCAGTGACATATATATTATAAAGAGTGTGTGTGTGTGTGTGTGTGTGTGTGTGTGTGTGTGTGAGTGAGAGAGACAGAGAGAGAGAGAGTGAAATAAGTATGTGTCATGTTAAACTGAAGTACTGTAGCAGTATAGATCTTCTAACATGAAACGATTTTCCTTTCCATCAAACTCATTGAAACTTGTAAACACATCTACAGCATGGTGATGAGTCTGTACGATACATTATCTGTGCAGTAAGTAAGTGACCAAAAAATCTATGCGGTAGACAATAGATGCGTATTTGGTGAGAGTACATTAAAATTTGTGGCGTATAATATTTTAAATTAAAGTACGGATGCACGTCAACAGTTATACGAATTCGCGAGCAAGTTACCGTAGCGTAGCAACAGGTAACTCATAGTTCAGTTACTAGGTATTTGCAGAAACTGAACAAAGTAAAAGTCGCTTGGAGTGGTGAGGGCAGATTTCGGTAGGCGGTGTCGGGCGTGGATTACTGTGCGAAGAGAAGAAGCAGGTCACACATCCGGCAACCGTGTACAAGCCGGCATGCCTGATTTGAATAGCAATACCGACGCAACTGCGTATAAACACCTGTACTGACTCAACTCCGAAGCAAAAATCACACTGCGAGCGCTTTTTGGCCACGAATAAATAATCTTCTAGAAATGCGATTCATTTATCATGCGCCTGTCGCGGTAATTAAGGTTAGCGCAAGACAATACCACTAACGAAGGCAATTACACAATACTGCGAGTTCACAGCGGCGCTCTCCCCACAAATCTAAATTCCGCAAACTCATTCCTCGGAGGGCCGCTCCTAGAAAAACAAACACCAAGGACGGAGAGTGGGAGAATGAGGGGAACGGCAAGTTCCAGGATTAATTCCGACTTACAGCGACAAAGAAGTGGGTCTTCCCGGAATGTAAAAAACTATAATGGGATTCAATATTAAAAGAAACATAAGTCACAGCCATGTATAAATGATGCTGTCTGTGTAGTGTGCGCGGCCTGATATTTCGGTAATCTGCATGCTAACGCTCATCTGCTCCAGCGCACATTAATTAAGGATACTGAAAAAATATAAAAGAGCGCCGTCATCTTATCTCTGTGGCCGAAATAGCGATATAATAAATAACTGCCACGTAAAATGGGATGTTGTCATTTGAGATACAGACAATGCGCGCTGAGAAATGACGTGTTGCCTAAACTCGAAAGTTTTCCACAATACACATGGCCATGCCAGTCACCCAGAAGAAAAATTATGGTAGTTGACAGGCAGGAAGCAGTGGTAGGACAAATTGCAGACACGTATATGCGTATGCGCCTTCAACTTAGGCTGTAACACGTTAAGAAGAAAAGAATGCGTTCACAGGAATACTTCACATTTGGTCCCATTTAAACAAGAATCAGACGTGCCTGACTTGGGAATGGTACAGTAGAGTGAATGAAGAACGCTACAGCAATTCTGTGTAGCATTACTGGGACTGGACTGGAGCTCCATTCCACAACCAAACTGATTGGTTTTCCTAGTGCTAAATCATATATATTAAAATACGTTAAGCTAGTCTATAAATAAAAATAACAGTACATCCCAGGAGATTAAAGCTGTGCGCTGGAGGAAGATACGGACTCGGAATCTGTGGCGTGCCCAGGCTCGAATCACGATCCATTCTCACAACTTGACGTCTTTTAGTACCTGTCTCCCCAATGTCCAATGCATCTTGCAGTACTAGCACTTAATCATCGTTTGGATGTTGCAGCTTTTCTTGCTGTCCGTGCTTGCAAAGAAAAATAAAGAATAATTTCTGCCTTATGCAAGTTTTCTGGGCAGAAACTTTGTGTTTTGGTGATAAAATGAAGTGAAATACGTTTGCACCTGTTAAAAAAGCGATAGCGAACAAAGTATTTTAATACATCTGATACAATAATCAATAAAATGACAACACCATGAACTGTGACAAGCTGTACAAAGAGATAGCTTTATGTGAGACACAATAATGATGTGCTGCTGAACACATAAGGAACAGCAAAAGGCCTATAACACTACCTTAGGGAACGCCTGAAATCTCTCCTGTGTTACTTGATGACTTTCCGTAAATTATTACGAACTGCGACCTCTCTGACAGCAAATCACGAATCCACTCACATAACTGAGACGATATTCCATAAGCACGCAGTTTGACTACAAGCCGCTTGTGTTGCACAGTGTCAAAAGCCTTCCTGAAATCCAGAAATACGGAATCAATTTAAAATCCCTTGTCAATAACTCTCAATACTTCATGCGACTAAAGAGCTAGTTGTGTTTCAAAAGAAGGATGCTTTCTAAATCCGTGTTGACTGTGTGTCAATAGACCGTTTTCTTCGAGGTAATTCATAACGTTTGAACACAATATATGTTCCAAACTACTGTTGCACATCGACGTTAATGATATGGGCCTGTAATTTAGTGGGTTACTCATAAGACCCTTCTTGAATATTGGTGTGACCTGTGCAACTTTCCAGTCTTTGGGTACGGATCTTTCGTCGAGCGAACGGTTGTATATGAGCTATTGCATCAGCATACTCTGAAAGGAATCTAACAGGTATACAATCTGAACATGAAGACTTGCTTTTGTTAAGTGATTTAAGTTGCTTCACTACTCCGAGGATACATACTTCTACGTCACTCAGGTTGGCAGCTGTTCTTGATTCGAGTTCTGAAATGTTTACTTCGTCTTCTTTGGTGAAGAAATTTCGGAAGGCTGTGTTTAGCAACTCTGCTTTGAGAGCACTGACTTCGATAGTATCTCCATTGTTGTCGAGCAGAGAAGGCATTGATTGTGTCGTGTCGCTAATATACTTCACATACGACCAGAATCTCTTTGGATTTTCTGCCAGGTTTCGAAACAAAATTTCGTTGTGGAAACCATTATAAGCATGTACCATTGAAGTCCGCGTTAAATTTCGAGCTTCTGTAAAAGATTTCAAATCTTGGATATTTTGCGTCTGTTTAAATTTGTCATGTTTTTTTTCGTTGCTTCTGCAACAGTGTTCTGACCCGTTTTGTGTACCAAGGGGGATCAGCACCTTCGTTTTTTAATTTATTGGGTATAAATCTCTCAATTTGTGCTGATACTACAGGGTTATTACAAATGATTGAAGCGACTTCACAGCTCTACAATAACTTTATTATTTGAGATATTTTCACAATGCTTTGCACACACATACAAAAACTCAAAAAGTTTTTTTAGGCATTCACAAATGTTCGATATGTGCCCCTTTAGTGATTCGGCAGACATCAAGCCGATAATCAAGTTCCTCCCACACTCGGCGCAGCATGTCCCCATCAATGAGTTCGAAAGCATCGTTGATGTGAGCTCGCGGTTCTGGCACGTTTCTTGGTAGAGGAGGTTTAAACACACAATCTTTCACATAACCCCACAGAAAGAAATAGGATGGGGTTAAGTCGGGAGAGCGTGGAGGCCATGACATGAATTGTTGATCATGATCTCCACCACGACCGATCCATCGGTTTTCCAATCTCCTGTTTAAGAAATGCTTCTGCTTTAGCCTTTTCCGTAAGATTTTCCAAACCGTCGGCTGTGGTACGTTTAGCTCCCTGCTTGCTTTATTCGTCGACTTCCGCGGCTACGCGTGAAACTTGCCTGCATGCGTTCAACCGTTTCTTCGCTCACTGCAGGCCGACCCGTTGATTTCCCCTTACAGAGGCATCCAGAAGCTTTAAACTGCGCATACCATCGCCGAATGGAGTTAGCAGTTGGTGGATCATTGTTGAACTTCGTCCTGAAGTGTCGTTGCACTGTTATGAGTGACTGATGTGAGTGCATTTCAAGCACGACATACGCTTTCTAGGCTCCTGTCGCCACTTTGTCTCACTGCGTTCTCGAGCGCTCTGGCGGCAGAAACCCGAAGTGCGGCTTCAGCCGAACAAAACTTTATGAGTTTTTTTACGTATCTGTAGTGTGTCGTGACCATATGTCACTGAATGGAGCTACAGTGAATTTATGAAATCGCTTCAATCATTTGTAATAGCCCTGTATTTCTTTGGAGTCAAGCCACATCTGGTCTACATTTACATTGTTAATTTCGAAGGAGTGGAGATTGTCTCTCAGAAAGGCGTCAAATGGATTTTTATCTGCTTTTTTTGAATAGGTATATTTTTCGTTTATTTTTGGAGGATTTGGGATTACAATATTAGATCTCGCTACGACAACCCTGTGTTCACTAAACGCTGTATCCGTTTTGATGCTCGTTATTAGCTCAGGATTATTTATTACTGAGAGATCATGTGTGTTTTGGACAACTGTTTACTATTCGCGTGGGCTCATGAACTAACTGCTCGAAATAATTTTCAGAGAATACGATTAGCGCAATTTCGGATGGTGTTTTATGCGTACCTCCGGAAACATATATTTTAGCCAACATATCGAGGGTACATTAAAGTCACCACCAATTATGAAATTGTATGCGTCGTGTACGTGTTTGAAATCTAACTCAAGTTTTCTTTGGAACTATCAGCATTTGTATCGTCTGAATTGGGAGGTCGGTAAAATGATCCAGTAACTATTTTATTCTGGATTCCAAGAATGACCTCTGCCCATACTAACTCACAAGAACTTTCTTCTTCAATTTCGCGATAAGGTAAACTACAACTAACAACAACAAATATGCCGCCGCCAACTACGTTTAGCCTATCCTTTCGGAACACCGTTAGGTCCTTCGCAAACATTTCGGCTAAACTTATCTCTGGATTTAGCCAGCTTTCAGTGCCATTAACGATTTGAGCGTCAGTGCTTTCTGGATGTAACAGTTTGTGTGGATATGAAGTAGAATGCCCACATAAGCTCAGTCGTAGGTAAAGTAGGGCATATTGCTTACACCACAAAACCCATCCCAGAATGTGTGGGTCCCATATCAGATAGAACAAACAGGGAATAATGAACGCATAAAAAAAAGGGCAACACAAAAGACCGCACGTTTGTTTGACTCGCAGGGGTGAATCGCGAAAATGCTGAGACTGCAATGCCAGATGCTTGCAGATATACGCCGATATCCAAAACGTAAGGAGGGATGTAACTTCCGCGTGATGTGCCACTGCCAAATAACATAGCTCGAGGAAACTTGGACAATACATGGAAAGAACTGCAATACAGAAGGTAACTGGAAGAAATACACAATGAGACGAGCGTAAAGGACATTTTTATTCAAAGAAAATAATTGGACTGTAGTCACGGCGATTAATTATGGTCCCTGAATGTTACAAACGTCGGAACATGGTTATTAATAGGGTGTGTGATCACTACGAGCGGCAATGCATGCTCTACAACTTGCTCCCATGCTGGCCCATGGTTGGCAAGTTTTTGTGGTAGGGCGTTCCATGTCTCCTTTAATGCGGTTCACAACTGCTGGCTGGTTGCTGGTGCTGCAAAACATCTCCCCGACGAAGCCCATACGTGCGACTTCATTTCCCTAGTCTCGAGCGTTTACAGAATACTGCGCTCATCCAGCACCTGAGGAACATTTCGCTTGGACTAACCCTTCACGAGTAATAAAATGTATTATTCTCAGAGCTGGGCGAAAGGTTGTATTGTGTTGCAAACGAATCCATTTTTCAGGGGAGCCCGGCCGCATTCTGAGCACGCTGCAACGACGAGGACCACTCCCCTCGATGCAGGTTTTTCGGGTGGGAGAAAGGAAGGCAAACACCGAACTATTTTCCACACATTCAAAAATCGTGACGAAGCCGATTCGTTTTTGTGGCAGGGCACGCCTCAGTAATGAGCACGGGCTATGATTAATATGCCAGGCGCGTGACACTCTCTTCTAGAGAAATATGGAAGCCATTTAACAAGAGCGCTACCCTATCAAACATTCTCAAGGGTTTCCTTTTGTCTTACACAAAGAACTGAATATTGAGTTTACCTCTCTTCGGCTCCGTCGACTGTGTACTAACAGAACACGGCAGTTTCATCAGCAACTTGGATACATGGAAGTGAGTAGTGTACGCAGGAATGATTGAATTTTTAAAATGGAACATATTAGGTACAAGAAGATCTGAGGAATATCAGTTTGGGTACCGGAGAAACGAAGGAACACGCGAAGGAATACTTACACAACCCATAGAAGTTAGATTGAAGGAAGGCAAATACACATTTATACCATTTGTAGATTGAGAAGAAGCTTCGAAAAATTGTTGACTGGAATACACTCTTTCAAATTTTAAAGTTATTGCGGATAACATGCAGGGAGCGAAAGCCTGTCTACAACTGGTAAGGAATTCAGACAGTAGTTACAAGAACGGAAGGTCGTGAAAGGGACGCAGTAATTGAGAAGGGAGTCTGACAGAGCTGCAGTCTTTCTCAGTGTTATTTCATCTGTACATAGAGCAAGCAGTAAAGGAAACCAAAGAGAAAATTGAAAAAGAACTAAAAGTTCAAGAAGAATGCCACTGAAACTCTGTCAGAGAGAAAACGACTTGGAAAAGCAGTTGAACGGAACAATGTCTTGAAAATAGGTTATATGTGTTGTTGTGGTCTTCAGTCCTGAGACTGGTTTGATGCAGCTCTCCATGCTACCCTATCCTGTGCAAGCTTCTTCATCTCCCAGTACCCGCTGCAACTTACATCCTTCTGAATCTGCTTAGTGTATTCATCCCTTGGTCTCCCTCTACGATTTTTACCCTCCACGCTGCCCTCCAATGCTAAAGTTGTGATCCCTTGATGCCTCAGAACATGTCCTACTAACCGGTCCCTTCTTTTTGTCAAGCTGTGCCACATACTCCTCTTCTCCCCAATTATATTCAATACTTCATCATTGTGATTCTCCAACAGAAAGGGGTTTCCACTCAATGGTCTGAAGATGACCACAGTAGTGGTCGAAACCGGTCACCTTATAAAATAAATCGTGATCAAGACTGTTTTTAATAGTAATCATTAGCTATGTGATCTACCCATCTAATCTTCAGCATTCTTCTGTAGCACCACATTTCGAAAGCTTCTATTCTCTTCTTGTCCAAACTATTTATCGTCCATGTTTCACTTCCATACATGGCTACACTCCATACAAATACTTTCAAAAACGACTTCCTGACACTTAAATCTATACTCGATGTTAACAAACATCTCTTCTTCAGAAACGCTTTCCTTGCCATTGCCAGTCTACATTTTATATCTTCTCTACTTCGACCATCATCAGTTATTTTGCTCCCCAAATAGCAAAACTCCTTTACTACTTTAAGTGTCTCATTTCCTAATCTAATTCCGTCAGCATCACCCAACTTAATTCGACTGCATTCCATTATCCTCTTTTGGCTTTTGTTGATGTTCATCTTATATCTTCCTTTCAAGACACTATCCATTCCGTTCAACTGCTCTTCCAAGTCCTTTGCTGTCTCTGATAGAATTACAATGTCATAGGCGAACCTCAAAGTTTTTATTTCTTGTCCATGGATTTTAATACCTACTCCGAATTTTTCTTTTGTTTCCTTTACTGCTTGCTCAATATACAGATTGAATAACATCGGGGACAGGCTACAACCCTGTCTCACTCCCTTCCCAACCACTGCTTCCCTTTTATGCCCCCCCGACTCCTGTAACGGTCATCTGGTTTCTGTACAAATAGTAAATAGCCTTTCGGTCCCTGTATTTTACCCCTGCCACCGTTAGAATTTGAAAGAGAGTATTCCAGTCAACATTGTCAAAAGCTTTCTCTAAGTCTACAAATGCTAGAAACGTGGGGTTGCCTTTCCTTAATCTTTCTTCTAAGATAAGTCGTAAGGTCAGTATTGCCTCACGTGTTCCAACATTTCTACGGAATCGAAACTGATCTTTCCCGAGGTCGGCTTCTACCAGTTTTGCCATTCGTCTGTAAAGAATTCTTGTTAGTATTTTGCAGCTGTGACTTATTAAACTGATAGTTCGGTAATTTTCACATCTGTCAACACCTGCTTTCTTTGGGATTGGAATTATTATATTCTTCTTGAAGTCTGAGGGTATTTCACCTGTCTCATACATCTTGCTCACCAGATAGTAGAGTTTTTTCAGAACTGGCTCTCCTAAGGCCGTCAGTAGTTCTAATGGAATGTTGTCTACTCCCGGGGTCTTGTTTCGACTCAGGTCTTTCAGTGCTCTGTCAAACTCTTCACGCAGTATCATATCTCCCATTTCATCTTCATCTACATCCTCTTCCATTTCCCTAATATTGTCCTCAAGTACATTGCCCTTGTATAGACCCTCTGTGTACTCCTTCCACCTTTCTGCTTTCCCTTCTTTGTTTAGAACTGGGTTTCCATCTGAGATCTTGATATTGATACAAGTGGTTCTCTTTTCTCCAAAGGTCTCTCGAATTTTCCTGTAGGCAGTATCTATCTTAGCCCTAGTGAGATAAGCCTCTACATCCTTGCATTTGTCCTCTAGCCATCCCTGCTTAGCCATTTTGCACTTCCTGTCGATCTCATTTTTGGGACGTTTGTATTCCTTTTTGCCTGCTTCATTTACTGCAGTTTTATATTTTCTCCTTTCATCAATTAAATTCAATATTTCTTCTGTTACCCAAGGATTTCTACTAGCCCTCGTCTTTTTACCTACTTGATCCTCTGCTGCCTTCACTACTTCATCCCTCAGAGCTACCCATTCTTCTTCTACTGTACTTCTTTCCCCCCATTCCTGTCAATTGTTCCCTTATGCTCTCCCTGAAACTCTGTACAACCTCTGGTTCTTTCAGTTTATCCAGCTCCCATCTCCTTAAATTCCCACCTTTTTGTAGTTTCTTCAGTTTTAATCTCCAGTTCATAACCAATAGATTGTGGTCAGAGTCCACATCTGCCCCTGGAAATGTCTTACAATTTAAAACCTGGTTGCTAAATCTCTGTCTTACCATTATATAATCTATCTGATACCTACTAGTATCTCCAGGATTCTTCCATGTATACAACCTTCTTTCATGATTCTTGAACCAAGTGTTAGCTATGATTAAGTTATGCTCTGTGCAAAACTCTACCAGGCGGCTTCCTCTTTAATTTCTTAGCCACAATCCGTATTCACCTACTATGTGCCCTTCTCTCCCTTTTCCTACTCTCGAATTCCAGTCACCCATGACTATTAAATTTTCATCTCCCTTCACTACCTGAATAATTTCTTTTATCTCGTCATACATTTCTTCAATTTCTTCATCTGCAGAGCTAGTTGGCATATAAACTTGTACTACTGTAATAGGCGTGGGCTTCGTGTCTATCTTGGCCACAATAATGCGTTCACTATGCTGTTTGTAGTAGCTTACCCGCACTCCTATTTTTTTATTCATTATTAAACCTACTCCTGCATTACCCCTATTTGATTTTGTGTTTATAACCCTGTATTCACCTGACCAAAAGTCTTGTTCCTCCTGCCACCGAACTTCACTAATTCCCACTATATCTAACTTTAACCTATCCATTTCCCTTTTTAAATTTTCTAATCTACTTGCCCGGTTAAGGGGTCTGACGTTCTACGCTCCGATCCGTAAAACGCCAGTTTTCTTTTTCCTGATAACGACGTCCTCTTGAGTAGTCCCCGCCCGGAGATCCGAATGGGGGACTATTTTACCTCCGGAATGTTTTACCCAAGAGGACGCCATCGTCATTTATCCATACAGTAAAGCTGCATGCCCTCGGGAAAAATTACGGCCGTAGTTTCCCCTTACTTTCAGCCGTTCGCAGTACCAGCACAGCAAGGCCGTTTTGGTTAATGTTGCAAGGCCAGGTCAGTCAATCATCCGGACTGTTGCCCCTGCAACTACTGAAAAGGCTGCTGCCCATCTTCAGGAACCACACGTTTGTCGGGCCTCTCAACAGATACCCCTCCGTTGTGGTTGCACCTACGGTACGGCCATCTGTATCGCTGAGGCACACAAGCCTTCCCACCAACGGCTAGGTCCATGGCTCATGGGGAAGGTTATAAGATGAACATAAAAACGTGGAACAAGGGTAAATGAATGTAGTCGAATTAAATCAGGCGATGCTGAGAGAATTAGATTAGCAAAGGAGACATTAAATACAGTACACTAGGTCAATAATTTGGGCAGCAAACTGACGATGGCGAAAATAAAAGTGCTATAAACTGCTCATTGGCAACAGCAATGAAAGATTTTCTGAAAAAGAAATAACCATGAACATCCAATATAAATTTTACTAATGAAACATCCCCTTAGAAAAATTTATGAATTACTGTGCTGATGAACCTCTTACATTATTTGATTTTCAAACAGCTGAGAAGAAATGAATGTACTCAGACATTTCGCTCTTTACCTGTTCTGATCAACACTAAACTGACACACAATATTTTTAGCGTAACGCAGTCTGACTTTCAATAAACTCTACAAAAGTATGGCCCTGACTAACAATAACATATACCTTTCATGAATCACTTACCTCACAAAAATCTTCGTTACTCGAACTACTGCAATACAGCGAGAGCCAATACTGCCAGCTAAATAAAAGATTCTAACTACTGAAGGCACTAACTACTGATAGGCATACTTAGCAAATGAAAGATTTTGATAGAGAACAAGCAATGTATTTACCTTAATAGTGTTCAAAAGTCATAATATACGTATATCAGTTCATGACATCTAGTCTTACAAATTTACTGTCTCTGATGGACACACGTCCAGATGATCCGCTCTCAAAACTCCGCCATCTCTCTCCCCACATCCACCACTGCTGGCGGCTCACCTCCAACTGCACAACGCTACGCGCTGTTCACATCCAACTGCCCAACACTACAATAGCGAATATTGCAACAATGCCAACCAGCCACAGACTGCACACAGCACAGTCAGTGATTTTCATACAGAGCGCTACGTGGCGTTACCAACATAAAAACCTGAACAGCCTACTTACACTAAGACTTTTCTCAAAGTATGTATCTGGAGTACAGCCTTATATCGAAGTGCAAAGTGGACGACAAACAGTATAGGCAACAGGACAATAGAAGCTTGGGAAATGTGGTGGTGTAGAAGAATGCTGAAGATTAGACGGATAGATCGAGAAACTAATGCAGAGATACTGAACCGAACTGAAGAGAAAAAAGGGCACAGTCTGCAACGTAAGGTAACAGTTAATATAGAAATATAATGAAGTGTGTGAAGTAAAAGTTGTAGATGGAGATCCCAGGTTTCACTAGAAATTTCAGGTTCAGGTGAAGTTAGATTGCAGTAGTTATGCAGAGATGAAGAGATAATAACAACAGAATGGTGAACGCAACCCTCGCATACCTCAAGAATCTCGGTCGATACTTGACGAGTGGTTCTGACTCGACTTTTCGCATTCCTTAAGAAGCATTAGGTGATTAACGGAAAGTGTAGATTATGAGAATTTCTTTGGGGGCACTGAGATATAAACCCGTGTCCGGTCATCCAGATTTGGGTTTTTCGTGATTTCCCTAAATCACTATAGGCAAATGCCGGGATGGTTCCTTTGAAACGGCACGGCTGATTTCGTTCTCCGTCCTCCCGAATTCAAGCTTGTGCTCCGTCTCTAATGGTCTCGTTGTCGCCGCGCGGAGTGGCCGCGCGGTCTTTGACGCCATGTCACGGATTGCGCAGCCCTTCCCTCGGAAGGTTCAAGTCCTCCCTTGGGAATGGGTGTATGTGTGTGTGTTGTTCTTAGCATAAGTTAGTTTAATTCACTTTAAGTAGTGTATAAGTCTAGGGACCGATGACCTCAGCAGCTTGGTCCCTTAGTAATTCACCCACATTGACCAATTCTTTGACCTCGTTGCAGACGGAACAATAACACCAATTTCATTCCTCCTCCTTCTCTTCCTCCTCCCGATGCTGAGGTATGTCAGATCAAATTAAGCAACAAGTTGAGAATCCTAGATAACGAAGACCATAGCTATGTACAAGAAATGGGCAGTTAGGTAATAAAAGTAGTTAGTAAATAGCAAGAGATTTTGCTAGTACGAAGAAAAGCAAATAAAGAGAAATCTCAAATGGAGCAATTCAACTGTTAAAGGGAGAGCTAGAGTGTCTAGTAAACGAAGAAAAGCAAATAAAGAGAAATCTCTAATGGAGCAATTCAACTGTTAAAGGGAGAGCTAGAGTGTCTAGTAAACGAGAACAAAAGGTGAAATAAATATGCTGAACTAAATAAAACCGTCCGGAATATTCTTCGAGGCGAAGTGAGAAGATGAGGTGAAATAATACAAGAGAACAACTGAAACAATAATAAGGTGAAAAAAAAAGACACAGGTTCGAATCCTGCCTCGGACATGGATGTGTGTGGATGTCCTTAGGTTAGTTAGGTTTAAGTAGTTCTAAGTTCTAGGGGTCTGATGACCAAAGTAGTTAAGTCCCATAGTGCTCAGAGCCATTTGAACCATTTTGAACCAAAAAGCCGCAAACACATCTTAAGTGCACATGACGTTTCAACGGTAAAATGAAATGAGCGTATCGCATCGTTGGCCGGGAGGCCCCATTCGGGGAAGTTTGGCCGCCAAGTGCAAGTATTATTTCATTCGACGTCGCATTGGGCGACTTGCGCGCCGGTGAGGAGGATGAAATGATGATGAAGACAACACGACACCCCGTCCACGAGCGGAGAAAAACCTCCAACCCGGCCGGAATTCGAATCCGGGCCTGCTTGCATGGGAAGCAAGCACGTTACCACACAGCTAAGCAGGCGGACGTTTCCGTGATTGAGATAACCTGTAGCGCAACCAAAAGAGAAGCGAAGTTATATTGCCACCCAAGTCACCTGATCTGTCAGTGTGCGATTACTTTGTGTGGGGAGCCCTCAAGTCTAAGGTGTATCGTAACAACCCTCAGAGTCTTCAAGAACTGTAGCAGGTTATGTTAGGTTAAGAACATTTAGGATGAGACTGCAGTGATTCCAGCAGTCTAAATTCGATCCTCCTTCAGCAGCTTGCTGACCAGGGCACAAAAGTGCCAAGAAATGAATGGTAGCTACTTCCAGCAGCTGCTATAGTCAGGCTACTACTGTATTCCCTTTCCTCAACTAGGGTTTTTTATGCCCTGGAACTCTGTTCTCCGGACTACTTTTATTCGCCCCTCCTTATATTTGTCAAAGCAGTCCAAAGTAGGTAATCAAGGTTAACAGATGTCTTTAACACGTAATTGTCAAAGAATTTCTTTGACAGTTACATCTTAAAGACATGTGTTAGCCTTGATTACCTTCTTTGGGCTGCCTTGACATACAGGGCTATTACAAATGATTGAAGCGATTTCATAAATTCACTGTAGCTCCATTCATTGACATATGGTCACGACACACTACAGATACGTAGAAAAACTCATAAAGTTTTGTTCGGCTGAAGCCGCACTTCAGGTTTCTGCCGCCAGAGCGCTCGAGAGCGCAGTGAGACAAAATGGCGACAGGAGCCGAGAAAGCGTATGTCGTGCTTGAAATGCACTCACATCAGTCACTCACAACAGTGCAACGACACTTCAGGACGAAGTTCAACAAAGATCCACCAACTGCTAACTCCATTCGGCGATGGTATGCGCAGTTTAAAGCTTCTGGATGCTTCTGTAAGGGGAAATCAACGGGTCGGCCTGCAGTGAGCGAAGAAACGGTTGAACGCGTGCGGGCAAGTTTCACGCGTAGCCCGCGGAAGTCGACGAATAAAGCAAGCAGGGAGCTAAACGTACCACAGCCGACGGTTTGGAAAATCTTACGGAAAAGGCTAAAGCAGAAGCCTTACCGTTTAGAATTGCTACAAGCCCTGACACCCGATGTCAAAGTCAAACGCTTTGAATTTTCGGCGCGGTTGCAACAGCTCATGGAAGAGGATGTGTTCAGTGCGAAACTTGTTTTCAGTGATGAAGCAACATTTTTTCTTAATGGTGAAGTGAACAGACACAATGTGCGAATCTTGGCGGTAGAGAATCCTCACGCATTCGTGCAGCAAAATCGCAATTCACCAAAAGTTAACGTGTTTTGTGCAATGTCAGGGTTTAAAGTTTACAGCCCCTTTTTCTTCTGCGAAAAAAACGTTACAGGACACGTGTATCTGGACATGCTGGAAAATTGGCTCATGCCACAACTGGAGACCGACAGCGCCGACTTCATCTTTCAACAGGATGGTGCTCCACCGCACTTCCATCATGATGTTCGGCATTTCTTAAACAGGAGATTGGAAAACCGATGGATCGGTTGTGGTGGAGATCATGATCAGCAATTCATGTCATGGCCTCCACGCTCTCCCGACTTAACCCCATCCGATTTATTTCTGTGGGGTTATGTGAAAGATTGTGTGTTTAAACCTCCTCTACCAAGAAACGGTGCCAGAACTGCGAGCTCGCATCAACGATGCTTTCGAACTCATTGATGGGGACTGCTGCGCCGAGTGTGGGAGGAACTTGATTATCGGCTTGATGTCTGCCAAATCACTAAAGGGGCACATATCGAACATTTGTGAATGCCTAAAAAAACTTTTTGAGCTTTTGTATGTGTGTGCAAAGTATTGTGAAAATATCTCAAATAATAAAGTTATTGTAGAGCTGTGAAATCGCTTCAATCATTTGTAATAACCCTGTATATGATTTACTAATGGTCTAACAACCTTTAGCACTGTAATTGATAATGGTGTAAAAGCCGAAATTTAGATAGTACAGAAGATAAATATAACAGCACACTTTCAAATGGCGGTTTACTCTTTTAAAAAGTATTGCATGACTGTGGCTCAACGCCATCGAAAATTTTTTAACTGTCAAATAGTAATTACGCTACAACCCATGTGCGGAAAATGCCGATAAATTCCTGTTCCCTTTAGTAGTCCAGATAAGTTGTGCAGTGGTTGGACGGTTTCTAAATATACTTACCAGTGCCCACTTTGGAACCACCACTGGAAATGCTTGTAAATTTGAGAGCTTCACTGTCTCAGTAGTTTCCGCAAATCATTTATGAAATATTTGAGTCCCATCGGCATATTTAATTCTTTTATACCAGGGAGAGTCACCTTAATTCAGATCAAACTCGTCGCAAGGAATATAGATCAGGCCAAACCAACAGTAGCCCTCCACCAAATTCTCAAACACACATCGTCAAGAACTCTCGAATCTTTATACTAGGAGCAGTCAAAAGAAAAAGAGACAGACGAAAAAAAATAAGTTAACCGTTTATTATTTCAAAAGTAATCCTATAATTGCTTGCAAATGTTAAATCCAGCCCAGTCGTAAATATGTGGGGTCTAGGAAGGTTGCCTTATCGGTTCGCTAGACAAACAATTCAAACAAATCGTATTAATGAGTTTTATTACAAAAGGAAAAGATTACAATACTTAACTTTGAGCAATTACACCGATGTGTCGCAAGAAAAGGGCGACGTGCAAAGTAAACAATGTTTTGCACTATAAACAAGTCGCTGCTATATAAGTGCCTAATCTCGTAGCTGCTATAGAACTGGGCCGCAAGCAGTCGGGCGAGGCGCTTACGTCATCTTCGTATAAGGGCCGCTGCTGTCGTGTTGTCGTCCTGGATAGGGGTCGGTCAGCGTGAGACTGGCTGACGTCTTCTCACGGCCATCTCTCCTCTATCGTTCCCGAGTGGCGTGCCGGCGCTTGCATGAAAAATGTTTGCTGTTTCCTGAGGAACCATGATTGTACCCAAGTGCGCACCACTTCGTCCAAAGCAAATCAACAGCCACGAACGTCTTTCTTTAGGACTCCAGAAATACGGAAATCGGTTAGAAGAGTTCGTAATTGTATGGAGAATGTGTAAAGGCCTCCCAGCGAAAGTTGTGTAGCGTAGCTGAAACAACTGTGGCAACGTACTGTTGTAGGATAATGTCTGGCCACATGCCGCCCAATATGTTTCGAATACGCTGCTTAAGTTGCACTTGGAAGCCTTTGACTTTGCCCATTCAGTCTCCATCTCCCCCGATGTAGTCTCCATATTTTTTGGACCCCTGAAGAAAGACATTTGTGGCCGTCGATTTGCTTTGGACGAAGAAATGCACCCCTGAGTACAATCAGAGTTCCGTAGACAACCGCCGGCCGGGGTGGCCGAGCGGTTCTAGGCGCTATAGTCTGGAACCGCGGTAGCGCTACGGTCGCAGGTTCGAATCCAGCGTCAGGCATGGATGTATGTGATGTCCTTAGGTTAGTTAGGTTTAAGTAGTTCTAAGTTCTAGGGGACTGATGACCTCAGAAGTTAAGTCCCATAGTGCTCAGAGCCATTTAAACTGCAGACAACCGCAAATATTTTTACATGAAAGCACTGACCGTCTTGTCTCACAGAGGGATAAATGTACTAACAGTCATGGCTATTACTTTTGAAACAATAGTCAGTTTACTTACTTGTTTTTCGTTGTCGAGTTTTCAACTGACTGCGCCTTGTAAATGGGCATGGCCTGCTTTTAGAATGGTTAGCACATTCCTGAATATGCCTCAGATATAATTGCACCTACAGTACGACATATTAAATCTACATATATTCTCTGCAAACCACTGTGAAGTGCATGGCACAGTGTGTTTCCTATTGTACCAGCTATTAGGGCTTCTTCCCTTTCCATTCGCATAACAATGGGAAGATCAAAATGGTTCAAATGGCTCTGAGCACTATGGGACTTAGCTTCTGAAGTCATCAGTTCCCTAGAACTTAGAACTATTTAAACCTTACTAACCTAAGGGCATCACACACATCCATGCCCGAGGCAGGATTCGAACCTGCGACTTTAGTGGTCGCGCGGCTCCAGGCTGTAGTGCCTAGAACCTCTCGGTCACCAGGGTCGGCAAGAATGGGAAGAATATATGCTTAAACACCTCTGTACGCGCTGTAACTAGTCTAATCTTGTCACCTTATGGAAGCGATACGAATTCATTTTATTGGGCAAATTTTGGGAAAGTGTAGCTCATCCATAAAGGGGACGGCGTGTAAAACGATAATGTGACCCATTATTGAGTACTGTTAGCGTGTCTGGGATCCCCACCATGTCGGAATGAAGGAAAACATCGCAGCAATTCAGAGGCGAGCTGCTAGATTTATTACCGCTAGGTTAGACCAGCACGTAAGTATTACGAAGATGCTCCGTGTACTCGAATGAGAATCTCTGGACCGTAGACGATGCTCTTTCCGCAAGGCAGTATTCTACAAATTTAGAGAACCGGCTGCAGAATGATTCTATTGCCACCAACGTTCACTTCACGTACGGACCTTGAAGGTAGGATGCGAGAAATGACGCTTTTAGGCAGTCGTTTTTTCCTCGCTCCACTTCTGAGTGAAACCAGAGAGAAAATGACTAGTAGTGGTACAATGTATCCTCCACCATACACCGAACGGTGGTTTGCGGAGTATATATGTAGATGTAGATACGTAGGGAGAGATACTTAAAATGTTTTAGTGTGTTCCTAGATTCCTCACTGAAACCTGTTTCTTGAAACTTGCATGTAGGCTTTTATGGGGTAGACTGCGTCTATCTACAAGCGTTTACCAATTGCGTTTTTCTAGCATCTCTGTGGGGCTCTCCAATATATGTGAAGTGCACACCAAATCTCTGTTAAACTCAAACATAAATGTGGCAGGAAGAGAACCTCCTACAACCGAAAATAGTTACTTTTATTGAAGTGGCTTGCTTGCCTGTAGCAACTAGACAGCCTCATCACAGAGCGATGGAAACACAGATTAGCAATAATTAACAATGATTTATTACGAGAAAGTATGCATAACGTATATTGAGTGTGAAGATCTTGCCTAGTAATGTTGTTACAAGCTCTAACAACCCTACCACAACAAAGGTCAAAATTTAATAGTGATTGTGGTGTTGCTCACGCTGCTAAATACTGCATTTTCGGGCAACAACAAGGTTGTCCTTAGAGCACAGTTAATAAAGACATTTCATGTAATAATGAATAAACTAGGCACTCATCTTTTCGTGTTTCCCACGCTGGTCTCGTTGTAAAATCATGGCTCAATCGTCGAAAACCTAGGTGGTGATGATTCCAAGCTCGGATGCAAAGAGGCCTAGGTTTTATTCTGCTATATTCAAAAGTTTTATAGATGTGTTTCACAAACCATTCCTGAAGATTACACTTTTGCAGGACAATGGTGATGTAAAAAAGTAATCAGCACTCCGAATTTAGGTTACACTTCCTTTTTATTGCTTTTGTTGCAATATCACGTAACACACAAAACATAACTTCACAATACAAAACATACTTGAAAACATCTTCCTCACTGTTAAAGTTCACATTTTATAAGCTGACTACAATATTCGTCTTTCCAACATGACGTCCAAGACTTGACATTCTCAAGGTCCGACTCTCTAACTAACTAAATAATCGCTTACGCGCCCAAAGATCAAGAGTTACAAGTACGTCAAAGATCATAGTGACAAAAGAAAGAATACACATAAGAATAATATCATTGCAATACAAACATATCGATGTATCAAAGTACCTCTACATTAATGAAATCAAATCTGAATGTTGTCTCAGAAATACCTTAATTACTTTACGGAAACACAGTAGAATATTGCTGGTATCGAGAGGTTGAGTTGAGGTGCCGTAATGGTTACGTAATTCAAGTACCATTACAAAGCCCACTTACGCTGATATTACTTTGAAAAATGGTCTAGTCCTGGATCAAGTCAACGACGAGCAATATAACGAGCAGAAAGTCCAGCTGGGCGCTTCCGGGTGGTGACGATAGCTAACTGCTGATGCTGTCTCAAGGCACTGTCGAACAAACTGTTGATACACTCCGACTGGAGACGTGCGTCCGCTTATGTCCATGTCTGGTGGGTTGGTGCCCACTGCGGAACTGTTTGGGTGACGTATGGTGGAAGTATCATGTAGTCCGCGTTGTGAGCGTCCTCTATGGTGTCTGACCATAACTACACTACTGGCCATTAAAATTGCTACACCAAGAAGAAATGCAGATGATAAACGGGTATCATTGAACAAAGATATTATATTAGAACTGAGATGTGATAACATTTTCATGCAATTTGGGTGCATAGATCCTCAGAAATCAGTACCCAGAACAACCACGTCTGGCCTTAATAATGGCCTTGATATGCCTGGGCATTGAGTCAAACAGAGCTTGGATGGCGTGTACAGGTACAGCTGCCCATGCAGCTTCAACACGATACCACAGTTCATCAAGAGTAGTTATTGGCGTATTGTGACGAGCCAGATGCTCGCCACCATTGACCAGACGTTTTCAGTTGATAAGAGATCTAGAAAATGTGCTGGTCAAGGCAGCAGTCGAACATTTTCTGTATCCAGAAAGGCCCGTACAGGACCTGCAACATGCAGTCATGCATTAACCTGCTGAAATGTAGGGTTTCGCAGGGATCGAATGAAGGGTAGAGCCATGGGTCGTAATACATCTGAAATGTAACGTCCACTGTTCAAAGTGCCGTCAGTGCGAACAAGAGGTGACCGAGACGTGTAACCAATGGCACCCCATACCATCACGCCGAGTGATACGCCTGTATGGCGATGACGAATGCACGCTTCCAATGTGCGCTCACCGCGATGTCGTCAAACACGGATGCGACCATCATGATGGTGTAAACACAACCTGGATTCATCGGAATAAATGACGTTTTGCCATTCGTGCACCCAGGTTGGTCGTTGAGTACACCATCGCAGGCGCTCCTGTCTTTGATGCAGCGTTAAGTGTAACCGTAGCCATGGTCTCCGAGCTGATAGTCCATGCTTCTGCAAACGTCGTCGAACTGTTCGTGCAGCTGGTTGTTGCCTTGCAAACGTCCCATCTGTTGACTCAGGGATCGAGACGTGGCTGCACGATCCGTTACAGCCATGCGGATAAGATGCCTGTCATCTCGACTGCTAGGGATACGAGGCTGTAGGGATCCAGCACGGCGTTCCGTATTATCCTCCTGAACCGCTGCTTCTCTTTTTTGTTACAGGTCTCACACACTTGAGCAGTATGTTAGGAAGGGTCCCACGAGTGTTTTGTAAGCAATGTCGTCTGTAGTCTGCATTTTCGCAGTACCCTGTCAATGTACCGACGTCCGCCATCTGCTTTACCTATCACTGAACATATGTTATCCCATTTCATATTCCACAAAAAGTTCCGCACTGTCCCCTAATAAGCAAAATACGAGTGTGCGTAATATCAGACGGACTGTGTGATTGGACTGAAAAGTTTCTCGAAAACAGAACACAGCATGTCATTCTTAACGGAGAGAAGTCTTCCGAAGTAAAAGTGACTTCGGGCCCAACCCAAGGGAGTGTTATGGCTCCACTACATTTCGTAGACAACTTTGAAAGTTACATGAGGCTCTTTGCGGATAATGCTTTTGTACATAGAAAAGACGCAGAGCTAGAAAATTGTAGCGAAATGCACGAAGACCTGCAAACGATCGACGTTTGGTGCAGGAAGTGGCAGTTGACCTTAGCATAAACAAATGTAATGAACTGCGTATACAGACAGACAGACATATTATTGTATGACTACACGATTGCAGAACATTCACTGGAATCAGTTACTTCCACAAAATACTTGTAAGTGTGCGTAGGGAGTGATATAAAGTGGAACGACCACATAAAACTAATCGCAGGAAAGGAAAATTCCACATCGAGGTCAATTGGAAGAATCACCAAGAAATGTAGTCCATTAACAAAGGAGGTAGCTTACAAAACCTTCGTTCGACCAATACTTTTATACTGCTTGGCAGTGTGGATTCCGTTCCAGACAGGAATGATAGGCGAAATAGAGAAGATCCAGAGAAGAGCATCGCGTTTCTTTACAGGTTCATTCAGTGAGCACGAAAGCGTCACAGAGATGATCAAACATCTCCAGTGGCAGACGCTGCTAGAAAGGCTTTCTGCACCACGGTGTGGCTTACTGTTAACGCTGCGAGAGCGTTCGTTCCTAGAAAAGACAACAAATATATTACTTCGTCCTACGTATATCTCTGGAAAAGCCCATGAATATAAAATTAGAGAGATTCCAGTCCAATTTATCTTCCCGCGAATTATTCGTGAGTGGAACAGGAGAGCGGGGAAGTGACATTGATACATAAGGTACCCTCCGTCCCACACCACAAGATGGCTTGTTGAGTATAATTGTTGTAGATGTAAGTGAAGAGGCCGTTGAACCCAAGTATTTGCATGAACTGACTCATTTATATCATAGTCACAGGATACCACTTTTTTCGTTTTGTGAAATTTACCGTATTATATTTATGAACATTGAATGGAAGTTGTCATTCTTCGCACCACTGTGAAAACGCACGGAGACCTGACTGAACACTTGTGCAGTTTTTTTCCCAGATAGTACTTCATTTTATCTAACTGCATAATCCGCGATAATTATGAGGATACTATTAATAGTATCTGAAAGATATGTAATATAAAATAATCACATGAAGGGTCTCAACATAATTCCCTGAGACACTCCTCAAGTTACTTCTACGTCTGTCGACTATTCTCTATGCACGATACCATGCTGCGTCCTCTCCATCAAGGAATCCTGACTCCAGTCACAAATTTCACTTGATACGCCACTACAGTGAAAGCTGTAGACTTAGGTCTCTCTCTGCGACTGTAATGTGGACACGTGTCGATGAAATCTCCAACAGCTTTAGTTAGCGATCCCTTCGTTGCGCCAATACTGTGCGACATCGACCGAAACAGTTCGCCCGCTAACACATATTCCCAAATCCCCGTTTACCAGTCTGACAGGTCCGCATTTGTGGAAGCATCTTCAACAGCTACTTGACCTTTTCGTGCTGGTACACTTCGCGAGATAGAGCTGCACGTGGCGCATGTCTTCCATTCCGATCCATTCAGTGAAGATAGTGTGCTTCTTCGTCGTCGTTCGTTACCTAATCTGGTGTTCGTGCGTTCCACCTTGAATTGAGCTTTGAGATGCCACGTTTCATTAGTAGCAGCAGCTCACAACGCCAAGTAGAGCATATGACTATGTGTTCGCAAGTGCGTCCACGAATAAGAATTTTTAATGCATTTTCATTTGGATATTGTTATTTCCGCCGGAATTCTAGACAAACCTTGTAAATGTAGCTAAGGGTATAAGAGTTAAAGTACGAAATTGTTATGAATATTAGCAGAACTGTGAATAAAGTTCACTGACGTTGCAGTACGAAAACTAATTTTATTGGTTAACAACTGATGGAGGAAGGCAGAAAGTAATACAAGTAAATATGGCATATTAGCCGGTCGACAATGGGAAAAGAATTCGAGGTAGTTGATGTTCATGAGTTATGACAAAAGTTTTTTAGTCCTTTATTGATACTTCCAAGCAGGCCTTCTTTTATTAGCCTCATAAAATTTATTACCTTCTGCAATATATCGATGATAAATACAGCAATTTACAATGTGGTACAAATTAAAATGTTGTGGAGCCTCAAGAAAATGAGGCGACCCAAAAGTTTTACTCGGAGTTGTGGCTTTTCGTAGAGAACAAGCTAGGACTTTCGCAACCGGCCACTGGGCGAAGATGCGCTGATTCATTTTCCAGGATATGGGCGACCGGGCGCGGTATGTGTGCCAGGCGTTCACCGTTACTCCGTGACTGTCTCTTTCCGGCGACTCTTTAATTTCGCATTACAACGGCCTTCGCGCTCGGGCTGCGTGCATTAAGCCCCGGTCTGCCTAATGTCTCCCCACACACAATTCCACAAATGCGGCCGCCCCAGCTGTGCTCCACAAATTCCGCACCAGAACGGCCGCTGGCCCACATCTAACTCCTCGCGCGCATCGGAAGGAAGAGCTGCAAGCCACCTGTTGCTATCGCCCACTCCCAAAAAGTAGAAAACCTTTTCGGCGTAACGCGAAATCTTGTTTACTAGGGTCGGAACTCCATTAGCTCTTGCACGGGGGAGATTAATTCCCAGTTACGAGGTGAAGCAGTGTACCTAGAATGCAATGGGGCTGTATTCTGAAGGCTTCAGTTTCGTATTCAGATACAGAAAAGTTTGACTCATATTCTCACTTTACTTAACTGATTAAGTACACAGCGTTCCTAAACTTTACCGTAATAAAACAGCGTCTTGCTTTCAAACATAAACAAAATCGGACATGTATGATATCCGTGTTCTAAAGGCAGTAATGATACGCTCTGTATGTTGCTAATATACTTACACTTGGGCCAATAGTCAACGTGACAACATAAAATAGAGCACAGTGAGTTATCGCAACTTTATAAACGGTCGAGATGCAGGTATAATTTTTTTAGTACAGCTATGCTTGTTCTCTAACAGTGGTTCCCAACGTGGGGTAAATAGACCCTTAGGGTAAAATGAAATTTTCTGAGGGCTGGAAATCAAACGATTTGATTCTGTTTTAATCACGAAAGTAAATTATTTTAAAAAGATCATTACTATTATCACAAATTCGTAAGACTCTAATACTGATTATACACTCCTGGAAATGGAAAAAAGAACACATTGACACCGGTGTGTCAGACCCACCATACTTGCTCCGGACAATGCGAGAGGGCTGTACAAGCAATGATCACACGCACGGCACAGCGGACACACCAGGAGCCGCGGTGTTGGCCGTCGAATGGCGCTAGCTGCGCAGCATTTGTGCACCGCCGCCGTCAGTGTTAGCCAGTTTGCCGTGGCATACGGAGCTCCATCGCAGTCTTTAACACTGGTAGCATGCCGCGACAGCGTGGACGTGATCCGTATGTGCAGTTGACGGACTTTGAGCGAGGGCGTATAGTGGGCATGCGGGAGGCCGGGTGGACGTACCGCCGAATTGCTCAACACGTGGGGCGTGAGGTCTCCACAGTACATCGATGTTGTCGCCAGTGGTCGGCGGAAGGTGCACGTGCCCGTCGACCTGGGACCGGACCGCAGCAACGCACGGATGCACGCCAAGACCGTAGGATCCTACGCAGTGCCGTAGGGGACCGCACCGCCACCTTCCAGCAAATTAGGGACACTGTTGCTCCTGGTGTATCGGCGAGGACCATTCGCAACCGTCTCCATGAAGCTGGGCTACGGTCCCGCACACCGTTAGGCCGTCTTCCGCTCACGCCCCAACATCGTGCAGCCCGCCTCCAGTGGTGTCGCGACAGGCGTGTGTGGAGGGACGAATGGAGACGTGTCGTCTTCAGCGATGAGAGTCGCTTCTGCCTTGGTGCCAATGATGGTCGTATGCGTGTTTGGCGCCGTGCAGGTGAGCGCCACAATCAGGACTGCATACGACCGAGGCACACAGGGTCAACACCCGGCATCATGGTGTGGGGAGCGATCTCCTACACTGGCCGTACACCACTGGTGATCGTCGAGGGGACACTGAATAGTGCACGGTACATCCAAACCGTCATCGAACCCATCGTTCTACCATTCCTAGACCGGCAAGGGAACTTGCTGTTCCAACAGGACAATGCACGTCCGCATGTATCCCGTGCCACCCAACGTGCTCTAGAAGGTGTAAGTCAACTACCCTGGCCAGCAAGATCTCCGGATCTGTCTCCCATTGAGCATGTTTAGGACTGGACGAAGCGTCGTCTCACGCGGTCTGCACGTCCAGCACGAACGCTGGTCCAACTGAGGCGCCAGGTGGAAATGGCATTGCAAGCCGTTCCACAGGACTACATCCAGCATCTCTACGATCGTCTCCATGGGAGAATAGCAGCCTGCATTGCTGCGAAAGGTGGATATACACTGTACTAGTGCCGACATTGTGCATGCTCTGTTGCCTGTGTCTATGTGCCTGTGGTTCTGTCAGTGTGATCATGTGATGTATCTGACCCCAGGAATGTGTCAATAAAGTTTCCCCTTCCTGGGACAATGAATTCACGGTGTTCTTATTTCAAATTCCAGGAGTGTGTAAATTATCAAAAAGTACTTTTTCTCAAATGGTTCAAATGGCTCTGTGCACTGTGGGACTCAACATCTGAGGCCATCAGTCCCCTAGAAAAAAAATGGTTCAAATGGCTCTGAGCACTATGGGACTTAACTACTGTGGTCATCAGTCCCCTAGAACTTAGAACTACTTAAACCTAACTAACCTAAGGACATCACACACATCCATGCCCGAGGCAGGATTCGAACCTACGACCGTAGCGGTCGCGCGGTTCCGGACTGAAGCGCCTAGAACCGCTCGGCCACCTCGGACGGCTACTTTTTTTCAATTAGTAGAATTAATACGGTGGAGATTACAGGTTCCTCACATAGTCCACTCACTACACACATATGTTGTGCTTTGTGATGTACATCGCTCATGATAAAAGTGAGACATATACGTAACAAATGCTGAACATCTCAAAAAATGTCTTCTCCTAGTTGTAGATAGTACCTGCAATAGCCCATAAATTGCTTCATTACTCGCTTCAGAACAGATAACTGAATTAATTGACAGCACGACACATCAGTATCTACATAAGGGCTACTGTAGTGCTATACACAGTATTATTATTATTGCCGGCCGCGGTGGTCTCGCGGTTAAGGCGCTCAGTCCGGAACCGCGCGACTGCTACGGTCGCAGGTTCGAATCCTGCCTCGGGCATGGATGTGTGTGATGTCCTTAGGTTAGTTAGGTTTAAGTAGTTCTAAGTTCTAGGGGACTGATGACCACAGATGTTCAGTCCCATAGTGCTCAGAGCCATTTGAACCATTATTATTATTAGTGGCTGTGATCAGACACAAAGCGTTAACAGCCTGAAGTCTTCCAATTTCTGTCAGTTCAGAAGTAAGGAGGGCAGCAATCAAGTGATTTACGAACAGTAAATATATTGAACACATTTTAACTTGGTTGATTTTAATAAGTTGGGTTGCATTGTGCAGGCTAAGCATGTGCCGCAATGAAGAGGACTAATACAGGGGAAGTATGTTTTGCAACTACTGTTTAGCCTCACTGCGGACAGTTAGCTTTCTTACCTGAGAAGGAGTTGTAATTAGGTATTAGCTAATGTGTGATTGCACTCAGGGGTAAGGTCTAAGAAAGACTGGGGACTACTACTCTATAAGTTAGCATATCAACAACTTTTCTCCCTTACTAAAAATTACTGTAGGCTTATAAAACATTATGAAATTAATAACACCAAATAATTTACGGGAAGTATACATTAAAAGAGATTCGGCAATGTTTCAACATGTCTGCCCTACGCAGATTTTTAATTCCACCGTACTTCATTAAAATCGTAAGGAGTTAAGCGGCGTTCTGGCCCTGACAGTAACGAACTAAAAGATTAAACAAACGAAATAAATAGACCCCTTCCAGAAGAGGTGAGGAATGACTGGAGAAAACATGCGACTCCTGCAATTATGAAGTTCCCGTGCACACTTCTCAAAGTGCGGAGAATCTTCGTTCACTCCTATGCTATAAAATCTTACAACACTCACTTTATTGACCGGATCTGCTACAAAGCGGTTTCTTCGTCTTTCAGAGATCTGAAGGAAACCCTGTGTTGCCCAAATTCCACTTGTGATGTAGAGGTGATCGCTTCGATGGAAAACTTTGTCCAGAGCAAAACTGGGGAATAGTACGATAATGTAATACAACAGGCTGTACCTGATTGGGAAAAACGTGTCACCTGAGAGAGATCATATGAAATGAAGTAATAATAAGTATTCCAAAGCTGAGATCTATATTTTCTTTTTTTCTCTACTCAAAATTATTAACTATGCGAACGGCTGTGCCAGCCGCTGTGGCCGAGCGGTTCTAGGCGCTTCAGTCTGGAACCGCGCGACCGCTACGGTCGCAGGTTCGAATCCTGCCTCTGGCATGGATGAGTGTGATGTCCTTAGGTTAGTTAGGTTTAAGTAGTTCTAGGTTTTAGGGGACTGATGACGTCAGCTGTTAAGTCCCATGGTGCTCAGAGGCATTTAAACCATCTGAACGAACGGCTGTCGTAGGTACGCAAGAAACTGACAAGTAAATAAATGCCATGGAATTTTTGTTTGTCGTATACATAACTTTTACTTCTATTTGAGATATGACCTACAGTGAAATACTCGTGGACGAAGTGGGTACAGAAATCTAATACGTTTATGATGAGGAACCAACGGTATCTCCAACATACTCACGCATTTTAAGAGCAGCACGTAAATAAAAAAAGAAGCAGGCTGAAATCGAAATAATGACTTTCGGAAATACAGACTCGATATACTATCACGGCTCAGGTTGAAATATATGTCACTGAAACTACAGTAGATGTCTGAGAAACATATTTCCGTTTTGTCGTTAGCTCCAGAAACTGTACTCCCAAAATGAATAAATTATTGCTGGAACGTTTATCTTCCTCAAGCAAAGGACTCCAAAATAAGTTATATAAACGAGAGCAGGGTGAAAAGCGTTTAGTGGATTTGAAAGTGAAGTTTTGCCAACCGCACTGACTAATAACCCTGAGAAGCATTGGTCTTATGTAAAATTAGCAAATGGGTCGGCCGGCCGGAGTGGCCGAGCGGTTCTATGCGCTACAGTCTGGAACCGCGCGACCACTACGGTCGCAGGTTCGAATCCTGCCTCTGGCATGGATATGTGTGATGTCCTTAGGTTAGTTAGGTTTAGGTAGTTCTAAGTTCTAGGGGACTGATGACCTCAGAAGTTAAGTCCCATAGTGCTCAGAGCCATTTGACCCAAATGGGTCGAAATCATCGACCCAACCGGTCGGTTACCATACTGGCACTGAAATGGAAGATGGCGAACAGAAGATCGAAATACTTATGTATGTCTTACGAAACTGTTTCACGGCGAGAGATCGTAATACGGTCCCTCCTTACAACCGTCGCACTAACGATGAAATGGCAGATACTGATATCAATGATCGCGGAACAGAAAAGCAACTACAATCGTTTAGTAGCGGAAAGGCCCCTGGAGCAGATGAGATACCTGTAACATTCTACAGAGATTGTGCGAAAGAACTTGCTCTTCCTCTAGCAGCAATTTATCGTAGGTCGCTGGAGCCACGGAGAGTGCCTAGCTTCTGAGAAGCGAACAGGTCACTTCCGTTTGCAAAAAGGCTGGTAGGACAGATGCATATAAGTACAGGCGTATATCGCTGACGTCAATTTGTTGCAGAATTCTAGAGAACGTTTTATGCTCACGTATTATTACGATTTTGGAGGACGAAAATTTCCTCTATAAAAATCAACTTGGATTCCGGAAACGGAGATATTGCGAAACTGAGCTCGCTGTGTTCGTCGATGAGATACAGAGTACTGAAACATTGGCGTTCAGGTTGATATACCGGGTTTAACTTTCCCTATTTAACACTTTATAACACGGAATATAATTACCGTGAGAGTAACAAGCTTGATAGCATTATTGTCGAGAGTATGGGGTGCATGATTTCCATGCGTCACGCCGCCACCGTTCAGTTGCAACTATGGCCACCAGGTGCCGTGATCAGTCATCGTGAGTCATAGTCTCACACACCTGGCCAGTCATATTGCACTTGACGTGTCAACATGAGCTTGGGCAAAAGGAGCAGGCCATTATTGGTGAAGCATTGTTGTAAAAATAACTGTGAAGCTGCAGCTGCACTTCGAGAATATCGCCGGCTGAAAAGATCATGGAAAAAATTTCGAATCAACTGGAAAACTGGGCGTCGCTCTGGGAAGAGGCCGTCGACCGGTCGCACCACAGGCGGTTGATGAAATCGCTGTTGCTATGGCAGACAACGCTGCGCGCAATTCCCGATCGTCAGGCAGTGCGCGTTCTGTGTCACGGCAGTTGAACATCCCGTAGTAAACTGTACGGAAGGTGCTACGAACCATTCTCAAATGGTATACGTACAAGATCCACATTGTACAGCAGCTTGCACCACAGGACGCACAACGACGTGTTGACTTCACTCTCCACTTTCTCGAAAGCATTGAATTGGACGAGGGCTGACCCTGAACCATCCTATGGACAGACGAAGCTCATTTTTCTCTAACGGGCGAGAGGACACACAGAACTGCCGAGTGTGGGGATCTTCACTTGCAGTCACTGTGCATGAAGTTCCTCTCTTTAGGAACGTGTCACCGTATGGTGTGGCTTCACGGCTACGTTCATCGTTTGCCCATTCGTTTTTGAACTGGTTGGCGCTCAAGGACCAAAGACGTGCAGTGTGGCTGGTCAGCGTTACTACGATATGCTTCGCCAGCACGTCACACCCGCCTTACAGGAGAGAGACGCATTGAACTCAACAGTTTTCATGCAAGATGGGGTCCCACCACACATCGCTCTAGAAGTTCACCTGCTTCTCCGAAACACATTTGGAAACGATCGGATTATCAGCCGGTCGTTTCCAAATGCTTGGCAGGCACGATCACGCGACCTCACTGCTTGTGATTTACAGTTATGGTGTTACCTGAACGAAAGAGTTTACCAGGACATTCACGCATGTGCTGATCTGAAGCGCAGCATATCAAGAGATATAGCCACCACACCTACAGACATGCTTCGTTCTGCTGTGCACAATGCAATCCGGCGCTTTCAGACTCTTCTGGACACTGATGAACGCCATATTGAACCCCTTTTGTAGCAGTAATGGTACCGGTATGTAATGGTATGATGTACCGTAGCAGCACATTAAAAGTGTTTCAATTGAATTTATTCGGCATTATTTCTCTTCCCCATGTACTTGAAAAAAATGGCTCTGAGCACTATGGGACTTAACATCTGTGGTCATCAGTCCCCTAGAACTTAGAACTACTTAAACCTAACTAACCTAAGGACATCACACACATTCATGCCCGAGGCAGGATTCGAACCTGCGACCGTAGCAGTCGCGCTGTTCCGGACTGAGCGCCTAGAACCGCTAGACCACCGCGGCCGGCCATGTACTTGAAATTAATGCTACCAACTTTGGTCCTCGTATGGCGATTAGTTTCCGTGTTATAACGTGTTAAATATGGAAAGTTCAATTGTTACCACCCGGTATATAAATAATATAGTAAAAAATATCGGAAGCTCCACGAGGCTTTTTACAGATGATGCGGTTGTCTAGAAGAGAACACCAACTTCAGAAAATTGTAGCAAGCTGCAGGAGGACCAATAGAGGACTGATGAACGTTACAGGGATTGGCAATTGGCCCAAAATGCAAATAAATGTAACATACTGCGCATATACGGAAGAAGAAATTCATTACTGAACATTTAAATTATTGGCCAAAAATCCCTGTAAAAATTAAGTTCCGTAGAGCTAGCACGGAGGCTTACCAGCAGTCATTCTTCCGATCCGAAGATTTATTGGAATAATTCTGAGATAAGATTCATCGGAACAGTTCTAAAATAATATAATATACCCATGAAGGATTTTGATGTGATCATCATCGATGCCAAACAAGACTGTTTTCTAGAAGGTAATGGTGGACCTGACTGCTTGCAGCTTCACCGTGAAACTAGCTAGAAAGAAGCGACTTATTTCGCACGTGTGGGGCAAAACAGTGTGTGTACACGTGCAGCGTAGGCGACGCAGCTGTCCGGATTAAAGTTACCTGCGTACAAAAGCGCAGCAAGGGCCCTGCCTAACGCACAATGTCACTTTGTGCCCAGCCGACGATCTTGACTCGTCAGTTATAAAGAAGCGCCGACCCGCCTTTTAGCTCGGCTGAGTCCACGTCAGGCACTTCCTGCAAAAAGCGCCAGAAAGGGGTCTCGGGTCTGGTCTATAATCCCTGGGCCCTTCCGCGTCGCAGGCGGTGACCTGTATGCCGGTGTAACCGCTCTTTCATGCAGACGGCCGACACAGGGCACCAGCGCTACGTTTAACACGCTTCTTCACGCGAGTGTGTCCTTGTTATTTGTCCACGCTACCCATACAAATGCTGACTAAACGCTGGAGAAGTACAGTCCTTTCCAGGAACAAACCGTGTAGAGGTAACATTGTTTGACAAAGCACTGTTCGAAAATTTTTGGTACACTCGATAAGGATCCATAGAGAATAAATTTAATCATTTTGTGAGAAGAAATATTCGTAAATTACAAATTCGATTGAAGAGGGATATGATAAAAAAAAATAACTGTGCGTGCTGTTTCTTCCTTCACTAAATTCGTCTCGTACTCTTATTTTTCGTTTGGTGATACTTACCTGGCGTAGAGGACACCGTGATCATAAAGGCGGTTCCATCGGCGCGAGGCTCTTCCATTGCACGTCGGTCTAGTTGATCCCCGCGATTAGTCCAAATCCCAGTCACTCGGAGGCCTGTAATTTACAGTATGATTCCTTGCATGTCATGCAGACAATCGAGTTAGGCGTTCTCTTTTAATAATGAAAATGTCACTTATTACCGCAGTGAGTAACTTAAAAACAAATTATTGTTGTTTTTTATAGTTCATGTATACATTCAGTATTGTTTGAAATAAAGTTAGCATTGTAAAACAAATTTCAACAATACAAAAATACCCTACCAGCTATGTGCCAACATTTTTTTTTATTAATTTAATTCTTAAAGTAGGTTTACGCTTTACGTTTCATGGCGCATTAGATTCGCGTAAATGCGGTAGTTACGGTTAATAACAAGGTGTGTGGTTTGAGACTAGGCGAGTGAGCCCGAAACCCGTAACACTGCAGCAATAAATTGTATATTCATGCAACTGGGACGGAAAAAATAAAAACAATTATTAAATTTTATTCAATATTAGACAGTTGCGGACCTATCAATCCGAAATAGCATGCCTAGAAACAGCAACTAAATTTTTGTTTGTGTAAAAAGTATTTGTATTGTGCTATATCTGTCAATCCCTGTATAGACCGAGGATCATAAATATATACCGTACTTCTAGATTTCGAGAAGGCTTTCGACACCATTCCCCACAAGCGTATTCTAATCAAATTGAGAGCCTATGAAGAATCGTCTCCGTTGTGTGACTGGATTCGTGATTTCCTGTTAGAAAGAAAGGTCGCAGTTCCTAGCAATCGATGGAAAGTCATCCAGTAAAACAGAAATGGTATCTGTCGTTCCCCAAGGAAGTGTTAGCTGCCTTTCCTAATCTATGTAAACGATTAGGAGGTAAGCTGAGCAGCCCTCTTACGTTGTTTGCAGATGGTGCTATCGTTTGCCGTCTACTAGAGTCATCAGATGATCGAAACCAATTGCAAAATAATTTAGATAATATATCTGTATGGTGCGAAAAGTGACAACTGGCTGTAAATAATGAAAGGTATGAAGTCATCCATATGAGTACTAAAAGCAATACGTTACATTTCGGTTATACGATAAATCACACAAATCTCAAGGCAGTAAATTCAACTAATTACCTGGGTATTACAATTAGGATCAACTTAAAATGGAACAATCACACAGAAAATGTTGAGGGGAAGGCAAATCAAAGACTACGTTTTTTTGGCAGAACACTTAGAAGACGCAACAGGGGTACTAAAGACACTGCCAACACTACGCTTGCATGTACTCTTCTGGAATACTGCTGCGCGGTATGGGATACGTATCAGATAGAATTGACGGAGGACATAGAAAAAGTGCAAAGAAGGGCACCTCGTTTTTTATTATCCCAAAATAGGGAGAGTCAAACATATGATACGCGAGATGCGATGGCAACCATTAAAAGAAAGGCGATTTTCGTTGCGACGAAATATTTACACGAAATTTCAATCACTAGCTTTTTCCTCTGCACACGAAAATGTTTTGTTGATGCCAACAAACATAGCAAGATATGATCATCATACTAAAATAAGAGAAATTGGAGTACGTGTTCGTTTTTCCCGTACGCTGTTCGAGAATGGAACTTGGAGAAATAGTGTGTCAGTGGTTTCATGAACCCTCTGCCAAGCAGAATTGAATTGCAGAGCAGACATGCACATGTATCTGTGTATGTAATCCGTGTATTTATAGTGTACTTCGGAACTGCATCACGAAATGAAGACTGAAAACGTAGCTACCCTCATAGTAGGTGGAAGCGAAGGATTAACTCCTATTCGTCACAACATCAAGGGTTAGCTAACAGGTATTATACTAGCTGCCGTATTAATGCAAAGATGGCCAAAGCCACTTAATGGCCGTGCATGCTATGAACTTTTGTCCAGTTTAGAACTGGAGTTACAGCAGTGTGTCACCATCATTTTGAGGAAAAAGTGTGTGTTAATCAGAGGAACCAAGTAAATACGACAATTCAACACTTTTTACAAGCACCAAAGGAGCTTGTTGTCATCATTTTGACAAATCAGTGCGTGTTAATCAGAAGAACGAAACAAAAGACACAATCAACATTTTTTACAAGCATCAAAGGTTCAAAGGGTCTAAAAACCAAGAGACTCGTTAGATGCAAGCACATACATAAAGGAACGTTGGAAGTAGGATCTTATACGGTAGGAAGTAGGCGAAAAGTATCAACAATTCGTTTAAAATTTTGATGGTTTGCTAGAGGAGGAGGTAAAAAGTACACATTTTTACGAAGGAAACTGTCACATGCACTACTTTTCCACCAGAAATGCTTTTTGAACATGTATCCAACTGTTCTGCTGGGCACCACTTCGTATTTTTAACTGGTTCACCTAATGAAGTGTGGGTTTTTGGTTTCATGTTTCTCATTGCTTACCTTCTTTGCCGAAAAGCCACTGAAAACCAACTCTTTGTGAGCCACGTTGTTTGCGGATGGTTAATGCTAGCTGACACTGAATCCATCACATATAAATATCCTCTTTAGTTATTCAAGGCTTATCGAATTTGCAGAGTTCTTCTGTCGACTACTGTTCAGTACACTTACTGACCTTGTGACCTTCGCGTGCAACACCAAGATACTGAATTTGCTAAGACACTAGTGGTAACGAAATGGAATTCCGACAAACTGGAAATTATGTCTGAGCAACATGTCTGTCTGGAATGTAGAGACTGGACAAAACAGTGCAATGGTATCAAAGTGTTCTCGCATTCGGAAGGTCGTTGGTTCAAATTTCCGTCCGGCATGACGACTGAAGTTTCCCTTGGTTCTCCTATATCCCTTAAGGCACGTGCCGGGTTGGTTCGTTTGAAAAGCACGCGACCGATTTCGTTTCCTCTCCTATTCAAACTCGAGCTTGTGCTACATCTGTAATGACCCCATCGTCGAGGGTAATAAACACATGATATTCCTTCTTTTAGAGTATACAGTTTCGATTTTAACGCAAGAAATGTAAGCGGGATTATCATGACGACACTAATGACTGAGTTATTTAAAGAGAATCTGTTCGTTAAGAAGACACCAGACCTGCGGAATAGTTATTAAAGAATATCTATCTCCAGAAATAAATGAAAATATAGTGACGCCCCCCGCCCCCGAAAAAAACGAATGCGGAGCTAATGTTGATGACATTTGTCATCCACAGCTGGCCTTGTACTCTTCTGTGAGGAATGTCGCACGTATTACACCAAGCAAATAAAATCCGGTAACTTTATTATGGTTCAAATGGCTCTGAGCACTATGGGACTTAACTTCTAAGGTCATCAGTCCCCTAGAACTTAGAACCACTTAAACCTAACTAACCTAAGGACATCACACACATCCAAGCCCGAGGCAAGATTCGAACCTGTGACCGTAGGGGTCACGCGCTTCCAGACTGTAGCGCCTAGAACCGCTCGGCCACCCCGGCCGGCTAACTTTATTATACCTTTACTTTATTGCATTTGTTGATAGACGATGTGGTATTGCCGTTCCGGCATTTAGATTTCCTTATTGTGATCATTTGGGCAATAAAAGGTTCTAAAAACCAAAACAGTTTCTCAGATTTCTCACCACTTAGATTATTTCGTCTTCTGGGCGCTTGTTTGTCCTCAAGCACTAACTTAAGAAGTTTGATCATATGTGATTTTCCCTGACAAATTCCGTTTCTGACGACTGCATGTTCAACGGGACGTCCTTTTCTCCCGACAAGTTCTATCTTTACCAGTCTGTAGGCTACTAGCCCTTTTCCTCACAGTGTCGGAGTTTATATCAATACAGGCACATGAACAGCTACGTGAAGATCAGGAGTTCTCCCCATGAAATGCATATCTTTGAAGAACTGCATATCACTAACAATACTATTTTATCATGGCCATACTCTTACCTAGTTATAAACATCGTTCTTACTGGCTGGGTGCAAACAGCAACCTCGACTTGCACTTATTCTTACAGGTCGTAAACTAGTAATATGACAGCGTGACTATAGTAACCGTCACTGTGCTACATGGTCCCGCGAATTAGCGTAGGTGAAGCGGAGGCGATCATTCTGGTTGAGTTAGTCAATCATTAACATGCAGATCTGCTGCCAACAACTCCGTTAAAACAGCAGAGAGTATATCTAAAAACAATTTGAGCAGTATGTTATTTCAGTACCTAATGGTCAGTACCTTCACAACTTAGAGTCTGCAAGACGTTTGGTGCATAAAGTGTTATATATTTTTGTTTCCTCTAGTTATACTGAAATGTTGTAAAAGTATATGTGCTCCATATGAAAATGAAACATTCATAGTTACTCTCAATAGCGTTAACACAGTTTTTTAAATACAAATTAGAGCATTTGAGAAACTGGAAGTTTTAAGTGGAACAAATTCTAAATGAACGTCTCACATTTTAGGAAGAGTGACTAGGGTAATGACCTCTCTTCAAAAAAGGAACTTTTTGGTAATGACAGCAAAAAAGTCAGCCAAGTCATTCTATGAATGACTATGTAGGACAATTCATACATTTTTCACAACACGCTAGACTTTGTAGTCGACTTGAACGGAACATTCGTATTTTGATTAGTTTTTAACCCTCTGAAGCACTGTTTATTCTCGGAAACAAATTCGATGTACTACATAACATACTGCCAGTAAAATTGTCGCGTCAGAATGGCATAGAACTCCAAGAATTCCACACATAGCCACTTTCGTTCCTCTCCTCAGATAATCAACTAGATTTCGCAGAGATAACTGGTATTGGTGGATGTGGGGAAAAAGGGTGTACTCAACCACGAGTTACGCCACATCCATCAATGACACATCGCTTCCAGTGACATTTTTGCCGTCATGATGTCAACTGTAGAACACATTTTTCTCTTGCCTCTCGGTTTCAGACGCTCGCTCCAAGCAATGCATTGCCGTGTGTGAGACTATATTTCTTTAAGTGTGCTAGTTCTCACGGATTCCTTGATGAAATGAAATGATCGTCAGACATTGTTGGCCGGGAGGCCCCGTCCGGAGAAGTTCAACCGCTGGTTGCAAGTCCCATTTCAGGTGACGCCACATTCGGCGACTTGCGCGTCGGTGATGATGAGATGATGGTGATGATGATGAGGACAACAAAACATCTAGTCCTTTTCTTTTTGGTCATCAGTCTACTGACTGGTTTGATGCGGCCCGCCACGAATTCCTTTCCTGTGCTAACCTCTTCATCTCAGAGTAGCACTTGCAACCTACGTCCTCAATTATTTGCTTGACGTATTCCAATCTCTGTCTTCCTCTACAGTTTTTGCCCTCTACAGCTCCCTCTAGTACCATGGAAGTCATTCCCTCATGTTTTAGCAGATGTCCTATCATCCTGTCCCTTCTCCTTATCAGTGTTTTCCACGTATTCCTTTCCTCTCCGATTCTGCGTAGAACCTACTCATTTCTTACCATATCAGTCCACCTAATATTCAACATGTGTCTATAGCACCACATCTCAAATGCTTCGATTCTCTTCTGTTCCGGTTTTCCCACAGTCCATGTTTCACTACCATACAATGCTGTACTCCAGACGTACATCCTCAGAAATTTCTTCCTCAAATTAAGGCTGGTATTTGATATTAGTAGACTTCTCTTGGCCAGAAATGCCTTTTTTGCCATAGCGAGTCTGCTTTTGATGTCCTCTTTGCTCCGTCCGTCATTGGTTATTTTACTGCCTAGGTAGCAGAATTCCTTAACTTCATTGACTTCGTGACCATCAATCCCGATGTTAAGTTTCTTGCTGTTCTCATTTCTACTACTTCTCATTACCTTCGTCTTTCTCCGATTTAGTCTCAAACCATACTGTGTACTCATTAGACTGTTCATTCCGTTCAGCATATCATTTAATTCTTCTTCACTTTCACTCAGGATAGCAATGTCATCAGCGAATCGTATCATTGATATTCTTTCACCTTGTATTTTAATTCCACTCCTGAACCTTTCTTTTATTTCCATCATTACTTCTTCGATGTACAGATTGAAGAGTAGGGGCGAAAGGCTACAGCCTTGTCTTACACCCTTCTTACTACGAGCACTTCGTTCTTGATCGTCCACTCTTATTATTCCCTCTTGGTTGTTGTACATATTGTATATGACCCGTCTCTCCCTATAGCTCGAACAGCTTGTACAATTTTATATTGTCGAACGCGTTTTCCAGGTCGACAAATCCTATGAAAGTGTCTTGATTTTTCTTTAGCCTTACTTCCATTATTAGCCGTAACGTCAGAATTGCCTCTCTCGTCCCTTTACTTTTCCTAAAGCCACACTGATCGTCACCTAGCGCATTCTCAATTTTCTTTTCCATTCTTCTGTATATTATTCTTGTAAGCAGCTTCGATGCATGAGCTGTTAAGCTGATTCTGCGATAATTCTCGCACTTGTCAGCTCTTGCCGTCTTCGGAATTGTGTGGATGATGCTTTTCCGAAAGTCTGATGGTATATCGCCAGACTCATATATTCTACACACCAACGTGAATAGTCGTTTTGTTGCCACTTCCCCCAATGATTTTAGAAATTCTGATGGAATGTTATCTATCCCTTCTGCCTTATTTGACCGTAAGTCCTCCAAAGCTCTTTTAAATTCCGATTCTAATACTGGATCCCCTATCTTTTCTAAATCGACTCCTGTTTCTTCTTCTATCACATCAGACAAATCTTCACCCTCATAGAGGCTTTCACTCTATTCTTTCCACCTATCTGCTCTCTCCTCTGCATTTAACAGTGGAATTCCCGTTGCACTCTTAATGTTACCACCGTTGCTTTTAATGTCGCCAAAGGTTGTTTTGACTTTCCTGTATGCTGAGTCTGTCCTTCCGACAATCATATCGATTTCGATGTCTTCACATTTTTCCTGCAGCCATTTCGTCTTAGCTTCCCTGCACTTCCTATTTATTTCATTCCTCAGCGACTTGTATTTCTGTATACCTGATTTTCCCGGAACATGTTTGTACTTCCTCCTTTCATCAATCAACTGAAGTATTTCTTCTGTTACCCAAGGTTTCTTCGCAGCTACCTTCTTTGTACCTACGTTTTCCTTCCCAACTTCTGTAGTGGCCCTTTTTAGAGATGTCCACTCCTCTTCAACTATGGGACATAACAGTTCTGCAACACACCAGAATATACCTTCGAGTGTAGACTGGGTGTCGCAAAACTTTTAAGGTCATAATTGTACAGGATACCTACACTAGATATTTTGAGGTACGGGACCAATGGTGGAAAAGAAATATTTCAGGATGTACAAGGCTGGAACTGTGCAAAATTAAGTAATAAGATCTTTAGCATTCCACCTGCTTTGAATGCTGCACGTTAGTTGGTGTTCAATTGGTATGCGTTGTTACAGTTGGTTGAGCACTAGAAGACACGTTTTCACTACGACGTCTTACCTTCCCGCTTCGATATTAATGGCCGTAAACCAGAATGAGATTTTCACTCTGCAGCGGAGTGTGCGCTGATATGAAACTTCCTGGCAGATTTCGCGGGCAAGTGCTCTTGCGAAAGGCGAAGGTCCCGAGTTCGAGTCTCGGTCGGGCACACAGTTTTAATCTGCCAGGAAGTTTCAATGGCCGTAAACTTCTGATCAACATAGATCCGCGTTGTGAGCGTCCTCTATGGTGTCTGACCATAACTACACTACTGGCCATTAAAATTGCTACACAAAGAAGAACTGCAGATGATAAACGGGTATGCATTGGACAAAGATATTATACTAGAACTGACATGTTATTACATTTTCACGTAATTTGGGTACATAGATCCTGAGAAATCAGAACAATCACCTCTGGTCGTAATAACGGCCTTGATACGCCTGGGCATTGAGTTCAACAGAGCTTGGATGGCGCGTACAGGTACAGCTGCCCATGCAGCTTCAACACGATACTACATTTCATCAAGAGTAGTGACTGGCGTATTGTGACGAGCCAGTTGCTCGGCCACCATTGACCAGACGTTTTCAGTTGGCGAGAGATCTGAAGAATGTGTTGGCCAGGGCAGCAGTCGAGCATTTTCTGTATCCAGAAGGGCCCGTACAGGACCTGCAACATGCGGTCGTGTATTATCCTGCTGAAATGTAGGGTTTCGCTGAATCGAATGACGGGTAGAGCCACGGGTTGTAACACATCTGAAATGTAACGTCCACTGTTCAAAGTGCCGTCAATGCGGTCAACAGGTGACCGAGACGTGTAACCAATGGCACCCCATACCATCACGCCGGGTGATACCTCACTATGGCGGTGACGAATACGTGCTTCCAATGTGCGTGCACCGTGATGTCACCAAAAACAGATTCGACCATCATAATGCTGTAAACAGAACCTGGATTCATCCGAATAAATGACGTTTTGCCATTCGTGCACCCAGGTTTCGTCGTTGAGTACACCATCGCAGGCGCTCCTGTCTGTGATGCAGCGTTAATGGTAACCGCAGCCATGGTCTCCGAGCTGCTGCAAACGTCGTCGAATTGTTCGTGTAGATGGTTGTTGTCTTGCAAACGTCCCCATCTGTTGACTCAGGGATCGAGACGTGGCTGCACGATCTGTTACAGCCATGCGGATAAGATGCCTGTCATCTCGACTGCTTGTGATACGAGGCCGTTGGGATCCAGCACGGCGTTCCGTATTACCCTCCTGAACCCACAGATTCCATATTCTGCTAACAGTCATTGGATCTCGGCCAATGCGAGCGGCAATGTCGCGATGCGATAAACTGCAATCGCGATAGGCTACAATCCGACTTTTATCAAAGTCGGAAACGTGATGGTACGCATTTCTCCTCCTTACACGAGGCATCACAACAACGTTTCACCAGGCAACGCCGGTCAACTGCTGTTTCTGCATGAGGAATCGGTTGGAAACTTTCCTCATGTCAGCACGTTGTAGGTGTCGCCACCGGCGCCAACCTTGTGTGAATGCTCTGAAAAGCTAATCATTTGCATATCACAGCATCTTCTTGCTGTCGGTTATTTCGCGTCATCTTCGTGGTGTAGCAATTTTAATGGCCAGTAGTGCAATTGGCAAAAATGGCTCGGAGCACTATGGGACTTGACATCTGAGGTCTTCAGTCCCGTAGAAGCTGGCCGGAGTGGCCGAGCGGTTATAGGCGCTACAGTCGGGAACCGCGCGACCGCTACGGTCGCAGGTTCGAATCCTGCCTCGGGCACGGATGTGTGTGATGTCCTTAGGTTAGTTAGGTTTAATTAGTTCTAAGTTGTAGTATACTGTTCACATCAGAAGTTAAGTCCTATAGTGCTCAGAGCCATTTGAATCATTTTTTTTTTTAACGATGAGGTCATTAGAGATAGAGCAGAAGCTCGGACTGTGAAAGGTTGGGGTAAGTAATTGGCTGTGTTCTTGTCATAGGAACCAATTCAGCAATTACATTTAGCTGTTTAGGGAAACCACGGAAAACCTAAATCTGGGGGACTGGTCAGGAATTTGAAACCCTCCCCTCCCGAAGGCGAGTCAAGTGTTACGACAGAGGCATCGCGCTCTGTCAGACCACTTGGGAAGAATTTCAGAGTCTGTTTGGATAGCAGATCAGTTCACCATAATAACCAGAAACAGCTCTCCACCACGCCTTAGGAAAACTGAAAACAAATTCCGTCTTCAGTATTTAAAAATTCAGCCGAAAATTTTCGTCGAAAAGATAAGCATTTTAGTAGAAGCAAAAGGAGATCGTGCACGCCATTAGGTACAGACCTAACGTCTTTAGAATGAACAGTTGGGTGCGCTCCATCACTTTTGATGACAAGAAGCAACTTGACGTTTCACAACGGAGTTGCAGTGGCGAAGTATAAATCGAACATTCTGTAAGAAAAAACTCTGACCTAGTTCCGTATAAATGGGAAGAAAACACGAATACTGAGTGATCTTCGGCATTATCACTAAGAAAATCGCCGATGCAATCTTGAAAAATTAGCTTTACATCCATCAAGCCTATAGATTACCCCTTCATTGTAGTAGGTCTACTACAAGGGAAAGCTAAATTTGGTTTTGTATTAACTCTGGCACCATGTTATATCAGATCTCATTGCTAGCAGAAAAGAGAACAAAATTTAAAAATGGTAGAGCTTTGTTCTCACAACTTCTGTATTTGGGTGCGTCTTTGTCTGCAAAAGTGTGTGTGTGCGTGTGAATAGACTTCTCCCTTCTCCTTTGCTGCAGCTCCCGAAAATGGCATCGTGCTCGCTTTCAGTCTGTTCATTTAGTGTTCCATCAGTCAAGAGAATGTGTACCTGCGTATTTCAAGAATGACACATGGTAGGCCCTTCCACAGTGCATGTAGATTTTTTAAGTCTGTTTATACAGTACTGTTGGTACGGAGACAGTCACAAGGTTAGTGTGTATAGAAAAGAGCTGAAGTATTGATCACCCTTTATTCTTACCAGCCAGTGATAAACGTTGCATTGGAGATGACTATGACGAATCAACGATAGTGAGTGCCCCTTGACAAAGTAATGTAGTTAGAGCATCGCTTTCAGAAATGTGGTTTGTTCTGCAGTGAAAGTGTACTGGATAATCACACAGACTTCATGTGTGTGTGGAAAACATAAGCTAACGAGAAGCAGATGAGTCAGAAAAAGACTAGGAGTAAAATGTCAGGCACGTTACCTACGTGACAGTGACGAACTGTCGAGAGTCATCTCGACTGTTGCATGGTTACATGTGAGCCGTCGCCTAGCGACATAGCTAGTTAACTTTTTCTGACGCGTGGGCTGTGAGTACGTGTTCCACAGCGTAGGACCCTTCGACAGCAATCCAAAGATTCCGTCTGCCAATTTCCAACTTACCTTCTTTTCTTATGAGTACATACAGTACGCTTCAGACGCTATAAAATGAACGTAATCCTCAATAACGCGTTGCCCAGCGTCATGATGGATGACTGCTCGATATAATGACATGGAGTACCACTGAGTGCTGTAGACGATTCCTGTAGCTCTTTTTTGCAGATATTTAAAAAAATTACATAGAGTACCTGGGATGGCGCCCTTTCCCTTATATATTATTGCAATCGTATTTAAACAGTACAATACTAGTCCATAATCCATAAGTAGCATAATAACTGATGACGGGCGAAGTTGGGAGGATAATAAATGTAGACCGGCTATGGCAAGAAAAGCGTTTCTACAGAAGAGAAATTTGTTAACATCGAGTATAGATTTAAGTATCAGGAAGCCCTTTCTGAAAATATTTGTATGGAGTGTAGCCATTTATGGAAGTGAAACATGGACGATAAACAGTTTGGACTAGAAGAGAATACAGAAGAATGCTGAAGATTAGATGGGTAAATCATGTAACTAATGAAAAGGTACTGAACAGAATTGGGGAGAAGAGAAATTTGTGGTACAACCTTACTCAAAGAAAAGGGATCAGTTGGTAAGACACATTCTGAGGCATCAGGAAATCACCAATTTAGTACTGGAGGGAAGCGTGAGGTGTAAAAGTCGTAGAGGAAGACCAAGAGGTGCATACATTAAGCAGATACAGAGGGATGTAGGTTGCAGTAGTTACTCGTAGATGAAGAGGTTTGCACAGGATAGAGTAGCATGGAGAACGGCATGAAACCAGTCGTTGGACTAAAGACCACAGCAACAAGAAGACATAAATAGGGTTGCAATCTGTCAATTTTAATATGCGGGAAAAACCTTTCAAAAAATGTCTGATTTTGGAATACAATGGCTGACATTTTACTGTTTTACGAAAAAAGTTACGGTATTATGTTTTATGGGTCTACACTTTGGACCATGCATAAACGGCAGAGAAAAGTCGAATGAACGTAAATAACATGAACTTGCATAAACGACATACAAGTAACAAACATAATAGCCTTTCTGCTCTCATTTAACATATTTTTGTTTCTCCACTACTTGTCGTCGAAAGGGGTGAATTTTTTACTTGGAGACCAAGAAATTAATAATTACGTTAAATAAACGAAGTGTTTTTCGGCACCATATTCACAAAACAATGTGCTTTCGTGCTTTATCAAAGCCAATAGAGGAAATTTCATCTTCTGTTCTGTTAGATTATCAACACAACCGTCCGCCCCGACAGCTGATTGGTCAGCGTGACGGATTGCCGTCCTACGGTCCCTGGTTCGATTCCCGGCGGGTCTGGGATTTTCTCCTTTTCTCCGCTCAGGGACTGGTTGTTGCGTTGTCTTCGTCATCGTTTCATCCCCTTTCGGCGCGCAGGTCGCACAATGTGGCGTCGAATGTAATAAGACCTGCACCAAGGCGGCCGCACCTGCCCCGGAGGGGGCCTCCCGGCCAATGACGCCGAACGCTCATTTCCATTTCCATCAACACAACCGCCGGTTTCAGAAAAATCCAAAATGTAAGTATTCATTTAACGATGCGTAACTATCGCTTCTGTACTTAGCCGTGGAGAAGTCAACATCGAATCGGATTTTTCTAAGACAAATTTTTACAGTATGCACTCAGATAAGTGACAGTAAGAAAATGCCGGACATTTCTTGAAAGATAATAACAACTGCCGTCTGCAAAGAGGTCTATTAAAATGCACAGCTCGTCGGACAACAGTTGTACTCCAGCCTGTCTACTGAATTGAGTCACTGAAAATGTTTGCGATTTCGTCGATTTGGGATTCGTTCATGACGTGCAGTCGCCAATAAAGCTAAATATTGGACTCACGCTGCAACTTTCTTGGGTACCTTATCACCGAAACACATTAAAACTCTTGTTTGATTGGACGCCATGACGCAGAGGCCTTATCGCAACGAGTGTTGGAGTTGCCAAGTACTTATTTTGAGAAATAAATACAGTTTTATTGCTCTATAAAGTTAATAGGTCTACTGTATCCAGAGAGTAATTAGGAAGGTCAGTGTGTGTTACGTTACGGTGTCTCCTACAACTAATAAGCATGAAGAAAGACGAGTTACCGAGTAAGTCGTTTGTACAACTCTGACTGTAGAAAACTAAACCTTCTACATTTCTTGATAGCAGTTATGTAGCGTTCCATATCGGTGTGGATAGGAGACGATCCTGTGGTGAACCTTCCCTTTAAGTATTTACAGGGGATAGGCAAAATAATGTGAACACTTGTACTTACTTGGGAGTGGCTTAACAATACGGGGTTGAACCCCCATTTGCCTGTAATACAGCTGCGATTCTTCTTGGAATACTAGTATATAATAACTGTATAGTCTCCAGTGGAATGTTATGCCACTCTTCGATCAGAATCTCTTCTAACTACTGTTGTGACGAGGGAGGCGGAAATCTGCTCCGGAGTCTGCGCTCCAATGCCACCCACAAGAGTTCGATGATGTTCAAGTCCGCGGACTGTGCTGGCCGGGAAAGACGTGCATTTGTATGCTCCCCATACCACGATTCTACTGTCCTGGCTGTGTGCATGAGTGCGTTATCGTCCTGAAATATGGCACCATTGTTGGGGAACAGCTCTTGAATCACGGGGTGCACCTGATCACCTAAAATGTTAACATAATCGTTGGCTGTAACACGACCTCTAAGAGTAATGATGGGACCAGCAGAATACCATGATATGGCTGCCCACATCATCACACTTCCACCTCCATGCTTAACCGTTGGAATCAAGCAATCAGGATTGTAGGCTTCTTTTGGCGTTCTCCAGACGTAAACTCGGCCCGACGTTGGAAATAACGAAAACGTTGACTCGTCGGGCCGTGTGACGTGTTTCCACTGATGAGCCACCAAGGATTTATGCTCCTGACACCATGTTTTACTCTTCTTTGCGTTGGTTGTCGTCACTAACGGTTCGGGTATAGCAACTCGTCCATGAATATTCGCTTTACGGCGTTCTCGGTGGACAGTGTCGACAGATACGGGGTTTCGAAGATGGCTATTGAGCTCTGCAATCACTTTAGCCGCCGTAGTTTTGCGATGTTTTGACACAATTCGTGTTAGCGTACGACGATCTATGCCATTTACTTTTGATTTGCGCCCGTTATTACGTTTACACTATGATGCCTTTCCCTGTTTTGTGTAGACCATCATGATTGTTGGAACAGTTGCTCTTGAAACATTCATTCTTCTGCCGGCCGCGATGGCCGAAAGGTTCTAGGCGCTTCAGTCCGGATCCGGGTGACTGCTACGGTCGCAGGTTCGAATCGTGCCTTGGGCATGGATGTGTGTGATGTCCTTAGGTTAGTTAGGTTTAAGTAGTTCAAAGTTCTAGGGAACTGATGACCTCAGACGTTAAGTCCCATAGTGCTCAGAGACATTTGAAACATTCAATAAGTTGGGTGCCGCCACAGTCTGCCCTCTTTGGAACTTCGTGAGGTCTTTCATTGCACGTCGACCTCGGCCTCTGAACGCAAATACGAAGTATGTACCACTCGTAAACAACCTGCACTGATGCTTAGTACGTACTGGACACGCACAGTCCAGCACAACACTTGCCTTGTCTGCGTTGTTGACCGTCAAGCGTAACCATCCCATTTTTACCACTGTTCACATTATTTTACCTATCCCCTGTACTTTCATTAAATACTCCTACTTCCTTGTGTATACCGTGTATCGCAACACCGAGTTGTTGCGTAAGGTTCATTCGAGCAGCTATATGATAGAGCCTTCTTTCAATAGTATTCCCAGTGCCTCGGAAAGTTGCTCTCAATTGACGTATGAAGCCCTTCTATTCCGGAATTCCCTTTCCCCATCTGCATCGTGCAGTGAAGAGGACGAGATGAAGTATGCCGACAGAATTCACTCACAGAGTGCGAAACTAAATGTGAAGCGCCCGCGGTAGATCTGTTCGCTGCTACGCCAGGATTGACGTCGAAATCGACTGCTGTCTGGCGCCTGCTGCCTTCATTATTTATTGTTGAAAGCAGACACCGGCCAACTATCGGAATAAGTGCCAAGTTATTTTGGAAGCGCCTAAATTCGTGGCTCTTAGCAGATTAAGGGCACTTCCATTACCCGCTATCTCCAATGAACGACAAGCATATCTTTACGGCCGAGTTTCGACGAAAATGTGAGTCTGTTTGAGAGCTTTTAAAAATTCATCCTCCAGCCTGTGGTGGGTTGGCGCGATTTTTCGAGAGAGGAGTAAACTGTGTTCCAAAAACATCGACTGCTACAGCTTTCAGGGCACGGAACGAACTGCAGATAAGCGTTGGTCTACTAAATACGTTTACAATCTTGTTCTAAAAACATGCTTAAAATCTGACAGTTGTGCAGTTCGTTTCACATTAGCCTAAATACATTGCCCACAACAAAGGCAGAAAATGTCTCGTTTTAGACGGTGTTTCTTGGAATACATACATAGACTCTGCACTAACCTTTCGTATATTTACAGCTTGCAGTTAATCAAGCTGAACGCCTCATGAAGTGCGTAAGTTATGAAAGCAACATGGGTGTGCCTTGACAAAAAGCTTCTTTCAAGCCGTATCGTTTAGCGAGCAATTGTCAAATAACGAGACACACTTTAAATTTTTCGGTACTTGCTGACCGCCGAACGAAATGGCGCAATGGTTAGCACACTGGACTCGCATTCGGAAGGACGACGGTTCAGTTCCGCTTCCGACCATCTTGATTTAGGTATTCCGTGATTTCACTAAATCGCTTCTAGCACATGCCTGAATGTTTCGTTTGAAAGGGCACGACCGAATTCCTTCCTCATTCTTCCCTCATCAGATGTGACCGATAACCTCGGTATTTGTTCCCCTCCACTCAAATCAGCCAACTTAGTGACTGTATCTACGAAACTTTTTTTTGGAGCAATTACTTTTTAGTCGGTTAGTTGTTACTGCGTCAATTCTTCGACGAGGTCATTCTTCTATCATTGATAGCGTTGTGTTAAACTCGATTAGTGACAACTATTGTATAGTCTCACATATTTTCCCTTGACTTGCTAATAGCATTGAGCATACCACAGCGATAACCCAGTAGTTCTGCTTACATTAACAGCAAGCTTATTAATTACTCGATAACTGACGCACTCTCTCCGTTCGAGCTTCATCAGCTGGAACTTCAGAGAAAAAGGTTACCGAAATTTAAGGCAAGTATACTATACTACAATCACGAAAAAAAGTATACAAAATGGGGTCCAACTGTAAATTACTGCGAAGGGGATGGAAGAGAGAGGGATGTATTGGGGAAAGGCATAAGTTTAGGAAAATACGGGCGTAGATATTATACCAGCCTGGGCTACAGTCACTCTGAGGTAAGTTGAATCACTTTTACGTACAACTGACAAAGCTAATCTCTATTACTAATAAATCCACTTTTTTGTTATAGCGAGATAACGAGGAAAAATAAGAAATCGTACAAGATTTATGTAAAGAGCACGGTTATCTTTGAATGTTAGACACTGGAATCACAAAGAAGAAGGAAATGTTGACTTCAGTTCGACGGAAAAAATTTTCTGAAGAAAAGTTGTTATGACTTTGCTGAGCCCCGTTGGAAACGGCGTCGTACTGACAAAATTATACTGAATAATGACTAAATTAAACAAATATCACAATACGATCATTTTAAAAGAATAGTAAGAAATAACTATTACCCCACAAAGAAAGAAAATGTTGCAGACCACTAACAAGTTGGTTGCAGGTGGTAAAGAAATCTACAGCTGACTGAAAACAACAATTCAATGAGAAAGAAAGGGACTAGAGGCGGGCGACACTCACCACTGTACGAGATTCACAAACTGACAATGACGACTGAAGAAATCTGCTGTTTACTAAGCGCGCGCCGATCCATCATCAAATTGTTCACCAACATCAGTAGTACATGTTTCGGATAACGAAAGATATATTCAGACTTCCTGTTTTCAGTTAAGAACGAAATTCAGTACAACTCCTTCATCTGTAAATTGAAATTCTTTTCCGATGTTGTTGTGGTCTTCAGTCCTGAGACTGGTTTGATGCAGCTCTCCATGCCACTCTATCCTGTGCAAGCTTTTTCATCTCCCAGTACCTACTGCAACCTACATCCTTCTGAATCTGCTTAGTGTATTCATCTCTTGGTCTCCCTCTACGATTTTTACCCTCCACGCTGCCCTCCAATACTAAATTGGTGATCCCTTGATGCCTCAGAACATGTCCTACCAACCGATCCCTTCTTCTGGTCAAGTTGTGCCACAAACTTCTCTTCTCCCCAATCCTATTCAATACTTCCTCATTAGTTATGTGATCTACCCATCTAATCTTCAGCATTCTTCTGTAGCACCACATTTCGAAAGCTTCTATTCTCTTCTTGTCCAAACTATTTATCGTCCATGTTTCACTTCCATACATGGCTACACTCCATACGAATACTTTCAGAAATGACTTCCTGACACTTAAATCAATACTGGATGTTAACAAATTTCTCTTCTTCAGAAACGCTTTCCTTGCCATTGCCAGCCTACATTTTATATCCTCTCTACTTCGACCATCATCAGTTATTTTGCTCCCCAAATAGCAAAACTCCTTTACTACTTTAAGTGCCTCATTTCCTAATCTAATTCCCTCAGCATCACCCGACTTAATTATACTACATTCCATTATCCTTGTTTTGCTTTTGTTGATGTTCATCTTATATCCTCCTTTCAAGACACTGTCCATTCCATTCAATTGCTCTTCCAAGTCCTTTGCTGTCTCTGACAGAATTACAATGTCATCGGCGAACCTCAAGGTTTTTATTTCTTCTCCATGAATTTTAACACCTACTCCGAATTTTTCTTTTGTTTCCTTTTCTGCTTGCTCAATATACAGATTGAACAACATCGGGGAGAGGCTACAACCCTGTCTTACTCCCTTCCCAACCACTGCTTCCCTTTCATGTCCCTCGACTCTTATAACTGCCACCTGGTTTCTGTACAAATTGTAAATAGCCTTTCGCTCCCTGTATTTTACCCCTGCCACATTCAGAATTTGAAAGAGAGTATTCCAGTCAACATTGTCAAAAGCTTTCTCTAAGTCTACAAATGCTAGAAACGTAGGTTTGCCTTTCCTTAATCTTTCTTCTAAGATAAGTCGTAAGGTCAGTATTGCCTCACGTGTTCCAGTGTTTCTACGGAATCCAAACTGATCTTCCCCGAGGTTGGCTTCTACTAGTTTTTCCATTCGTTTGTAACGAATTCGTGTTAGTATTTTGCAGCTGTGACTTATTAAGCTGATAGTTCGGTAATTTTCACATCTGTCAACACCTGCTTTCTTTGGGATTGGAATTATTATATTCTTCTTGAAGTCTGAGGGTATTTCGCCTGTTTCATACATCTTGCTCACCAGATGGTAGAGTTTTGTCAGGACTGGCTCTCCCACGGCCGTCAGTAGTTCCATTTCCCTGTTCGACCGGTGCTGGTTCCATTATGCTATTGTTTTGTATGATGAGTGAATTCTTCCGTTGCTGATAAGTGTGAATGCGCAATAGACACCATGTAAATCGTAGTCTTATTTATACAAACAGTCAAGCAAAACTGTAACAGAATACAAATTTTAAAAAGTAAGAAATTATTTTTATATCGTCTGGAGACAAACGTGGTCGCTAAAGTAGTTAACATGTTTTTGTTATTATTATTATTTTCCTATGTAGGAGTTTCCTGTCGTAGCCGTGCTCGAACGTGAGACGTGTTCTAGAATTTTCTGGAATATTAATGTCTCCCGTGCCAGACGTTAGCCTCCAGTACTTGGTTTTATTTTGGCATGTCCTCTACCTTTGAATATGGAGAACTCTCGCCATTTTGCGTTTCACTCCTCCATGTTTATTAGCTAAAGAATGTTTCAAACATCTGCAGTTGGTAATCCTATACATCCTCTTTCTGCTTAAGTGGGTGCTTTGGGGAATTTGGTTGTTGTATTATTTCTAGGAACTGCAGTGAATCTCTGAAGCACTTTGCATCATTCAAGATTTTTGTGGGTGAAAGTAAGAAGCTATATGAAACCTGAATCGTAATTAAGTAGGCTTGGCTCTGATAAGTTTATTTAGATAAATGAACAACATTCCATATATTTCGCAACAACAGGAGGAATCCTGTTCTTGAACCAGTATCTAGTCGTGAAGGTATTAACTTTGGCATTATCTGATCTTATACGAACTACAAGAGTCTTTATATAAATATCGCACTTACGTACTGGATGATCAAAAAAGGAAGAACAAATTTCAGTTGGTTATTGCAGACAAATCGTGAAAGATAGAAACTCATTGCTCTGGTCCTAGATAGGGGAAGGTTAAAAGTCTTATGTTTGCACCATACCTTGCGCTCTATATGAGCACCATGTGTTGCTCAAGAAACATCGAAACGGTAGTCCATTTCATTCCATAGACGAATCAACTGGTCGCTGGTTTATTGAATCGACAGCTGCAGCAACTCTATTTCTCAGATCTTGAGGAGTAACTGCCATAGGTGGGACAAAGACACTGTATTTTATGCACCCCCACGAAAAAAGAGGTATAAAGTCTGATGATGTGGTAGGCCAAAGACAATAAACAAGGTCTTGTTGGCCTTCTCTTCCAATCCGACTTTGTGGGATGGTGTTGTTGAGATAACGCCGCACCTGAAGCTGAAAGTGAGGCAGGGCGCCGTCATACATAAAAATGAAATCTTTGGGATCTACGTGAAGTTGAGGAAACCACCAATTTTGCAGCATGTCCGGGTATCTATGGCATTCCCGTCACTGTTCCCTCTACAAAAAAGAAAACTCCATAAACTTTGTGAACAGAAACGGCATAAAATACATTCAGTTTCGGTGAGTCTTGATCGAAGACGATGTCAGGATGTTGTGGCCCCAAATTCCTTACACTATGGCGGTTTCCTTTGACCAATAGATGAAACGTCGATTTGTCGCTCGGAAAAAAGTGTCCTCTGCCAAATTCCAGAGAACTGAAATGTAAAATTCGCACCTTTTGTTATGGTTGCCAGGACGCAATTGCTGCAGTAACTGCAACTTGTAAGGCTTCACGTGCAGGCGTCGTTTCATAACACGCCACACCGCTGTATGAGAAGCTGAAGTTCCTGGCCTGCCCCTCTAGTGGGTTTCCGAGGGCTGCGTGCAAACTCGACTCGCACACGTTTGACATTTTTATCAGACGAGCGTAGCCGACCAATGCTCTTCCCTTTGCATATGCAACCAACTCCAGGAATTTTTTATGCCGGTTACAAATCTCGCCTTCTTGCTGACTCGATGGCGGAATGCACGTTGTACTTGAATAATGGACTGACTTCGCGAAAACTCCAACACACAAAATAATTTCTCTAGCGGTGTAGTCGCCAGATTGCTTCAAACACACAACAGTACAGCTGTGTCAAAACAGAAACAGAACCTTCCTCTACCCAGTGACATACGCAATGTGTTTCTGTTACATTTTGTCTGTAATACAAACCTGACATCTGTTCCTCCTTACTGAATCACGCTGTGTATGCAACGTTGTCCGCCCCTGGTAGCTGAGTGGTCAGCGCGATAGAATGTCAATCCTAAAGGCGCGGGTTCGATTCCCGGCTGGATCGGAGGTTTTCTCCGCTCAGGGACTGGGTGTTGTGTTGTCCTAATCATCATCATTTCGCCCCCATCGACGCGCAAGTCGCCGAAGTGGCGTCAAATCGAAAGACTTGCACCCGGCGAACGGTCTACCCGACGGGAGGCCTTAGTCACACGACATTCTTTTTTATGCAACATTGGTGTGAAGGTGGCTCATTTGACCTCAGCTAAGAGAATTGGAAAAAAAATGGCTCTGAGCACTATGGGATTTAACATCTATGGTCATCAGTCCCCTAGAACTTAGAACTACTTAAACTTAACTAACCTAAGGACATCACACAACACCCAGCCATCACGAGGCAGAGAAAATCCCTGATCCCGCCGGGAATCGAACCCGGAAACCCGGGCGTGGTAAGCGAGAACGCTACCGCACGACCGCGAGCTGCGGTTGCTAAGAGAATTATTCGATGTGGATTTCATTAGCCCCCCCCCCCCCCCGACACACTCTAATTGTCGTATACTGACATCTGTTGTGTCGTTTTACGCTTGTATTCGGTGATGACCCAAAAACAAAGACATGCATTATTTGTATCATTAGAACCTTACCAGTTTCGGAGGCTAAATTCCATTCTCTATATTTCATGTCTTCCCATGATTCCTCAGTTTACTTAACAAATCCAGTGACCAGCAGGATAGTGAAATAGAGTTCGGTACAAGCTTTAATCCAAAAAAGTCCAGAAAGCAGAAGTGCTTACAGATGAGCCAAGGGACGGACATAAAAAATAAGACAATGAAAGTAAGTGCTCGGTCTACAGCTTTTATTTGTAAATCATGTGAAAATTAAGGTAACATAAAATTGTTGCTGTGAAACAATACATACCTTGAAAAGCATTTATATTTAGCAAACAATTATTTTCCTTTCAGATCACTGAAGATACCTAAAACTGTAATACCCACGTATTAATTAATTTATTTAATCTAATGAGATTAGGGCCTTAAAACCCTCTTTTCCAGCGGACCAGAGGTTTACAAACACAGCATGTTGCACATCATAGTTATTTATGAAATGGTAATAATTTTAGTATGCTTAATAACAAAACTGTATTAACAGATTAAAAGAGATTTGAATATATGTAATGACAATGAAAATAACATTACTGATTAAGAACTAATAATGTTAATACTATCGGTAGTATTACTACTCCTTCTACTGCTAACAACAAGAGCAATAACAATAACAATAGTGACAGTAGCAAATAAAAGATGTGTTTATAGGTGTACAAAAGTGATCTTTTCTGACATAACGAGTTCTGAGGGAGCGATATTTAGCTAAACCGCATCACCTGAATACTTTAGGAATAATGACGGTCTGGTTCGAAGGAAGAGTGTTTAGTTATAAGGGGCTACCGAATGCATACAGGAACAAATGCAGACATCATTGTTGTTTTAGTAATAGTTTTGTTTTTAGATAAGTTTTCTGCTACCAGTCACAATTTATTTCATTCACATTTTACGTGATGCGTTTCCGGAAGTGATCCAATTTTCAAGTGTGTTTTATCTTTTTAGTATGTAATTTTTACGTAATATTTTCGATATGTCAGTTTCTGCTTTGCTTTGTTGACTTTAAGTTTCCTTATGGTCTATTTGTGCAGAGTCATATTAAACATCAGACGTAACTTTCATTGCACAGTATACATCGAGAATAACATGTGTGACTCCCCACAAAGGGACCACAAGAAAAATTTAAGTCAACAGAACAAAGCAGAACCTCACACATCGAAAATATTACGCAGAAATGGCGTAGTATAAAGAGAAAACACACTTGAAAATATGAATCATTTCCTGAAACGCGTCGTGCAAAATATGAATAAGAGAAAGTAGTGACTGGTAGCAGAAAAGCTATCTAAAACAAACCCATCGTTTTCACAGTCGAAGGTTTTCAAAAAACCATATGTAATGCATAAAATCAATTGCTTTAATAGATATGTCATTAACTGTCTTTCGAAGCTGAAGATGGTATTCAGTTTTCTGATATACTGAAGGAGGTGAAGCCAGTGTCGCGTTCCTGCTACTGAAAACGACATCGAGAAAGCGGTCGAGTGACGGAATGGGGTAGAAGATGGAAACGAGTGTTGCAGCTGTGTTGCTCAGCCAAAAGCGTTAACGTAGAGGCAGATATGAGGGACTGAGTACGTTGACAAGGCGGCAGAAGAGACAGCGGGTATGGTAATTTCTGCACTTGTCTGCACATAGCCAAGGTAGCTGCGCGTGAGATGGTGAAAAATGATCGAACGACAGAGGTATAGCGTATGCAAACGTTCATCGTCAGTTTCAAACGCCGTTAGTTTTCTTGAGAAGAAGCTTGCAGGACAGGATGTCAAAGCTGCATTCAGCAAGTAGAAGTGTACTCTAAGTAACAAAAAAAAAAAAAAAACTATGTACGACGAAGGAATTATCCGAATGGAGCAGATGTGATGTACACGTACATACAAACGAGTGATCGAAGTTTCAGAAAAACTGGGTGATATATTCAACAGAAAAAGCTTTACGAATTGAGTAGACCAATAATGCATTGGTTCATCTCTGGCCCTTGTGCAGGCATTTATTCAGCATGGCATTGATTGGTAGTGTTGGATGTCCTCCTGAGGGATGCTATGGAAACGTCTCAATTGGCGCGTTAGATTATAAAAATCACGACGTGGTTGGAGGACCCTGTCCGTGATACTCCAAACGTTCTCAGCTGGGGAGAGATCCGGCGACCTTGATGGCTAAGGATGGTTTGGCAAGCCGAAGACGAGTAGTAGAACCTCTCACCGTGTATGGGTGGGCACTATCTTGCTGAAATGGCTCAGCATGGCTTGCCACTTGGCAACCAAACGAGGTGTACAAATCGTCGACGCGCCGCTGTGATGTAAGGATGCCGCGGATGACAACCAAAGGGGTCATTCTATGAAAAGAAATAGCACCCCAGACCATCACTCTCGGTTGTCGGGCCGTTTGGTGGGCAACAGTCAGTTCGGTATCCGACCACTGTCCGGGCCGTCTCTAGAAGCGTCTCCGCTGGTCATCGGGAAGCAATTCGAAGTGGGACTTATCACTGAAGACAATTCTGTTCCAGACAACGAGCTTCCAGACCGCAGCCGCGCCAGTTGGATAGAATTTGCCAGGATATCCCACAGAAAGACGTCCAACAATCCGAACACCTGGTTGCACGTGTGTCAGAAGTCTGCCCCCGGTAGCTGAGTGGACAGTTGGCCTTTGGCTGTGCTGCGGTGAGGACGCGCTGTTTGTGTTCCTGCCACGGAGCGAGCGCTCGTGTCGTTTACATTGTACTCGGCCGTTTCGCGCGTGCCGTACTCGGCATATACGATCGTAGATCACTATAGCGCACCAGTACAGAAAATCGACGCTCAAATTTACGTTCCGCAAAGGATTTGCACTGCCCAAAGCACTCGAAGTCGAACGATTTCTACGAGAAGAAGTTAAAATCCCGGCGACCGACATTCTCGGCATTCACTTGTCCATTGTGAGCAGTATCGTATATGTCAAGATCATCAACGACGCAACATGTGAACGGATCCTTCGGGAAATGAAACAGGGCCTCCGTTTCTGCCATGCTGATGGCAATGTGGGGACTGTGCACGTCGATTATTCTGGCATGGGACTTCGCACGATCAGACTTTTCGAACTTCCTTTCGAACTACCGGCGGAGGACGTCGTGACAGCACTGCGGCCCTACGGCACGGTGCATAATCATATTGCGGAAAAATGGACGCAATTCCAGACATATCCTGTGCTGAACGGAGTCCGCCAGGTCCGAATAGAACTTAAAAGACATGTACCTTCATATCTGAATATCATTGGCTGCCGTGCCATCGTCATCTACGACGGGCAACCGCAGACCTGCTCTGGTTGTGGGAAGGAGGGACACCTCAGATCCGAATGTATCCCACGTCGAATCACTCAACTGCCGCCGGCTGCCGCGGACCCGCCGTCGCAGCCGACGCTGCTTCCCGTGACTTATGCAGCCGCCCTCACGACAGCTATCACTTCACCACGACAGCCGACATCCACTGTTGGGTCGCGGCTCCATCCTCCAATACAGGGCGATGACGACACGCCCGTTCCACAAGCTACGGATTCAACTCCGATGCAGCCGCCCCCGTCGACGGATAACAAGATACATGACGACAGCATCGCCGTAGACTCGCTTATTGTGCCTACGGCTGCCTTTGTGCCGGAACGTCGTGAATCTTTGCCATCGTCTGACACAGAAGGACACACCAGGAAGCAACGCTCTCCGAAGCGACGGAAGCGGAGACGTAGAACAACTTCCGAACGGGATGCGACACAGCCTCCAGAGGACGACGACTCCACCTTCAATGACGAAGCTACCACAGAGGCAGCCGCCATTTGCTGCAGTGTGGCACCACCGAACGGAACTGAGGACAAACCACACGTATCTACAGTGGCAAAATCGGATGCCGATACGCAGGACAGATGCTGCCCACCACCTTCTGGAGTGCAAGCACCCATGCCGTGTCCTGAGGAAGCTAGGGAAACCGATCTGGCTTTGAGTTCCCCGACGTGGGCGGATGACCACGACGACGACGGCACCATGCAAGTTACGCCAACAGGGCCCACGCCATTGGCGCCGGCTCTCTAGAAAGGACTGCAGGTGAGGTTTGGGGGGGATGCAGAGGGGTCAATACTGTCAGAAGCGTCGTAGGCAATTCCAGTCTTAATGGATATCTTAGCACCTGTGGTTCGGCAACAAGCTTATCGTATCGCCACGATTAACCTCAACACGATACGAAAGGCAGTGAAGATCCAGTTGCTGCGTGAGATGCTTCGTTCTTCGGATTTTTCTACGGTTATGTGACATATATGTCACCGGCGGACCGAAATGGCAGCGGTACGGCAATACTAGTGCGCGACGGAATTGCCATCGAAGAAGTGACTTACCTTCCGTCAGGAAGGGGGCTGGCGATCACAGCACTGGGCTCACGCATCATTAACATTTACGCTCCATCAGGAACTGACCAACGCCGCGAACGATCGCTGTTCTACTCCGAGGATATCGCCCCTCTCTTTATCAGTCGCTTCGATCAATATATCTTCGGCGGCGACTTTAACTGTGTGCTCCACCCCAAAGACCAAGTCCCTCATTTCTCGACTTGTCAAGAACTTCGGCTCCTGGTTCGTGATATGCTTCTCACCGACACGTGGGAGACAGTGCACGGTGACCGTCCCGGGCCGACATACCTTACTAGTCGCTCAGCCAGTCGCCTAGACCGCATTTATGTCTCACGAGCTCTAGCGCCGGGAGTGTTGGACGCCGAACGTTGGCCGCTTGCCTTCTCCGATCATAGCGTTTCATATGCACACTCACTCTACAGCAGCAGCGGATATGGCGCAGCCGAGGACCCTGGAAGCTGAATGTGGCACATCTTCAAGACCCGGAATGCCGTCAGATTATCGCCAACACATGGATGGATTGAGAACGTCGTCTTCCCCGATACCCCTCGACTCTAGCATGGTGGGTGTGGAATGTGCCAGACCAGCGTTTCGGCGTGTGCTAACACAGTTCGGAAAAGATATCGCAGCGTGGCATCGTCACACATTATACTTTTATTACACGATGCTCCGCGAACTCGCCAGCCGACCACCATCTCCAATCCGACAAATGGAAAGCCGCAGAATTAAAGGTAAAGTATTGTCGCTTACGAGGAAACGTTTGGAGGGGGTCATCGTGCGATCGCGACGTCAAGACCGAGCGGAAGGAGAAAACCCGTCTATGCATCACATCGTGCTCGACAGCCGCCGACGCCGACAGCAGCTGATCACGGACCTCATATTGCCAGGTGGTAGGGTCGTAATGACTCAGGCGGCGGTTACAGAAGCCTTTCTAGATCACTATCGCCGGTTTTACGACGAGGTGAATACAGAGGAAGCGGATGGGCACGACATACTGCAGCACGTGTCGTACTCCCTCGACGATGCAGCAGCGGCGACGCTGTTAGCTGGACTTACACGGGACGACATCGAGGACGCGCTTAACAAGGGAGCACTCAACAAATCTCCCGGGCCAGACGGACTGCCGCTCGAGTTTTATCGGACTTTCCGCGATCTAATGATGCCCCGATGGATCACCATGTACCAAGAACTGATGACCCTCGGTTCCCACGTGCCACCTGCATTCGTGGAAGGTCTCCTTATACCGATGCACAAGCCTTCCAGAGGTCGGACGGTCGAGGACTATAGGCCAATTACAATGCTCAACGCGGACTATAAAATCTTCGCCCGACTACTCGCCAGCCGCATAAAGAAGGTTCTGCCCCTACTCCTCTCCATGGAGCAAACAACACAGGGCGGAGTGACCAACATGCAAACGCCAACCAGCGAATGCAGGGATTTAATAGCTATCGCCACATCCTGTCGCCTTCGAGCTGCTCTGATCTCCATTGATTTCGACCACGCCTTCGACAGAGTTCACCACAAGTTCCTTCTGTCCGTTATGGCCCGCATGGGCTTCCCGCCTCACTTTCTCGACATCTTTCAGCGCCTTTTCCGTGGAGCTGCATCCCGTGTACTGGTGAATGGACGGATTGCGGGTCCCTTTCCGATCCGACGGTCAGTTCGCCAAGGATGCCCACTCTCCATGATCCTTTACGCGATCGCACTCGAACCACTTGTCGGAGCGTTGAAAAACAGGCTCTCGGGCATGTCGTAGAGGGGTCACACATTTCACTGCAGGATATATGCTGATGACCTTCTGTTACTTGTCCGATCTGGTGACGAGGTACGCTCGGTGATACAATGGATCAATCGCTATGGATTGGCAGCGGGCAGCCTCATGAATGTGGCCAAGTCGGCAGCGATGCCCATTGGGAGAGGTCTACAAGAGTACACTTTAGCCCCACTCCCACTTGTCAACAAGATCCGGTTCTTGGGCATAACATTTACACATGGTGTGCGCCGCACGGCTGCCATGAACCATGCACGATTACTACAGGCAATACGCACAGAAGTTCGCCGTAACCTGCTTCGACAGATGGACCTCCTACAGCGTGTGGAATACCTCAACCTTCACGTGGCGACTAAGATGATCCACATGGCTCAGGTCCTACCGATATCGACAGCGATGGCACACAGACTACAAGCACCGTTTGGATATTACCTTACCGCCGGACACCTATTCAAAGTCCGCTACGAAACACTCACCCTCCCCCCGCGTGATGGCGGACTGGGACTTACAAATTTACGAGCGAGAGCTACAGCGTTATACTTGTGCGCAATGATGAAATTGTGGACCCACAAAGATGCTTCCCTTACGGGACATCTGTTACAGGAATTGCTGCCGGCGTCTCTTCTGCCACCTGTCACGGTTGCGCACATTACACCCTCACTCTCGCACCTCTCGGCATTTATTCTTGAGTATAGTTACGTGCACCCTGACCTCCCCAACACTCGCACTCCCAAGGCGAGAGACGTTTACAGGCTGCTGCTAAGGTCCATCCCTCGCAATATGATTGAGAAGAAGAGCCCTACGACCCTATGGGCTGCAGTGTGGAGAGCGGTCCAGAAGCCGTTCCTCCCCACGCGGGTACGAGCCGCCTGGTACCAGGTGGTGAACGGGAAGGTTGTAACACGACAAAGGCTGCACGCTATTGGGATGACGGATTCCCCCCTTTGCCCACGTTGCCACCTCGTGGATACTGACGAACACCGTTCAACATGTGGATCAGCGTTAGTGGTATGGCTGCTAGTGCAGAAGATCCTCGCCTGCTACCTACGTATCGCGCCTCGCACAATTGAGCCACGGCTCCTCCTTTGTCCAGAGGATACTTATTTCCCACCTGCGAAGACTCACGCTCTCACATGGTTTAAAGGCATGTCCATATACTACCTCTTTCGAGAAGATGAGAAGGTGATACTTGATTACTGGCAGTTTCTCCAGGACAGTCATAGCACACTTGAGTGTACACCCCGATACCGACAACTATTTGCGAACTATTTGCGCAGTGTCTTCGATAACCCCCCCTCACAGTTGCGGAGTACCGGGCAGAGGATGACCGCCGTCATGGAGCTCCACACGCTGCGAAATGTTTTATCAATTTGGAACATGGAATCTGTACGCAGATGAGCCATGCATATGGAATGGCGTGCGGGATTTGGTTACATTTTTCTTTCTTTGTTATCTATCATCATACTATTGGTTTCGAATTCTCTTTCATAGTTTAGAAGGAACTCTTGTTCTGTTGTTGCTACGGATGTACATTCTACTGAACGACGACTTTTTCCGTATAAAAAAGAAGTTGGTAGATAAAAATTTACAATTACAACAAACAAAAAACTTATAAAAAAATAAAAAAAGAGCGCTAACGCGCTGCTTTCTGATCAGCGCGAGAGAATGTCACTCCAAAGAGCCTGGGTTCGATCGATTCCCGGAAGGATCGGAAAATTTCCTCCACTGAGGTACTGAGTGTTGTGTTGTCCTAATCATCATTTCATCCCCATCGACGCGCAAGTCGCCCAATTGGCGTCAAATCAAAAGACTTGCACCCGGCGAACGGGCTACCCGACTGGATACCCTAGTCACACGACATTTATTTAAGGGCCAGAAGTGGACCACCACAGGAAGAACGTGTACAGTGATAGTAAATAAGTGCAACAGAAAAGATAAAGTGCTTTCTCCTCTCGCCTCAAATAGTGAAGTATAGTAGTACAAAGTGTTTCTTCTTAGTGAAATCAGTGAGACTAAGTGCTTCTTAGCAAACAACTGTCATGCTCGCAGCCAAATCAGTGTCAAAAGTATGCCGAGTACTACTAACAGTGTTTTTTTCGTTATTTTACTATATTGTCTAGGATAAAAGCATTACTTAGTGGAAAGTGTCAACTACTCATAATTTTTTTTAATGATTTCCTTTACTATGTGCCCTATAAAATTTATATTGTTCACTCACACTTCCCTCTCTGCTTCTCTTATATAACATGACATAATTTTTCTCTCTACGTCAATTTATGTATAATCTGTAGTATATGTAAAAAAGTTTTCTTCTACTTCTGCTCCATCTGTCATGCTGATGTTTCGCTCATACTGTCCCACCTAACAGTGCAAACTAGAGGAAGAGATCAAACCTGAATGCACAAAGTGCCTGTGGCAGCATAAGTGCATGACATACAGAAATTTGAACTCAAAATCAACGTGTCGATGCTACATATAAATTATTATGCCTGTCCTGCAATGTTTTTACCCAAAAAAGACGACAAATGGCCATGTAAAAGGATTCAAGGAACAACAATAAGAGAAAAACGAAAAGAAAAGAATATACAAACGAAAATCTATAAAATGACAGTGATGCTAACCAAACTAGGAATATAATAGATTAATAGAATGAAATGTTTTTTTTAGTGTATCGTTGTTAATATATTTAAATAAATATATATGGTTACCAAAAAACGCGTTACTGACTTGCTCAGTTTATGAAACTCTTTCTCTTGAATAAATCATCCACTTTTTCTGAAATTCTAATCATTTGTTTGCGTGCACAGGTATACCACATCTACCGATTTCATCCCGTTCGGATAATTCCTTAGTGGTGCGTCATTTTTCCCCGTCGGAGTGTACAAACGTTTCTGCAACTATCTTTTTAAGGTAAAGAGGGAAGAACTTTTTTGAATTTTTGTACGACGTGGAGAAATACCGATGCCTATTGCGGCTGTGTGCTCAGCCAAGTATAGGTTTTCGTTAGTTATTACTCCTACACTCTTTACTGAGGGAGAAAAATGCATATTTGTCCCATTTAGGATTAAATATGGTAAACATTCGTGAATATTTCTGGCTAATGAGCCTAAAATGGCCAACCAAGATCGCTTGGGTTTTGTTGGACTGAGCTTTAACTCTATATTCTGTGCACATTTTAATAACTTATACGGGTCATTACCGAAATGGCCGATAGCTGTCTTCAAGTTGAAAGCTGGTTGGTTTGCGCCTACGCATCTTTCGTTAAAAACAAAAGTAAAATTCAAATGGACGAATACCAACGATTCTTATCCACAAGATAAACATCAGCGAACATTTAAGCGATTACTCTTTGATCAGAGACGTCATTTGACAACGAGCATGCCGACGACCTCCAGCTCTACCTAAGTGTCAGACCTGAAGATGTAAACACTGCCATCGTTCAGAAGAATGATGATCTGTCTTCAGTAGTGACATGGGCGAAAAACCTGGGGCTTAAACTAAATGCAAGTAAGACACATGTAATCTTAACAGCCATCAGAAACTAATAAGTTCAGATTCCCGCGAACGGCTACCTCCTATTCTGCTCGACGCTATTCCAATACCATATCAGAAAACAGTTAAGAACTTGGGTGTAACTTTGGATGAGCATCTAAACTGGGCAGAGAATACAGCGGCAGTGTGCCGGAAGACGTCCGCTTGTCTCTATGCTCTCAAAACGTTTCGGAACGTATTTCCACAGGACGTGAGACGCCAGCTCGTGCAAGCACTCGTTCCACCGAACCTCCACTATTGTGATGTGATTCAACAAGGCATGAGTAGTGAAAACAAAAGACGGCTAGAACTAACCATGAATTCCTGTGCGGCGTTACACCTACAGCATTCGCCGATACGATCATGTTAGTGCTTCATACTCCCAGGTTGGCTGCGGCCTGACAAATTGCGCGACTACCACACTCTATGTCTACTTCACCGACTCCTCGTCACGCAAGCACCCCAGTACATTGCTTTAGAGATTAAACACCTTTCATGCCGTCATAATCGAAACACGAGGTCACTGTTATTTGGTATCCTAACTGTGCCCACTCACAAAACAAAAACTTTTGCAAATTCCTTCTCAGTTGCCGCTGTCAGCCTCTGGAACAAACTGCCCTTTACCTTGCGCAAAATTCAATCTCCTGCCTCATAACGTTTGCCACAAAATTAATGTACAAGGCCAATCCTCCCCTCTGTCAAATAGCAAAGCTATCTTGCTCCTTTCCCTTCTTCCTCGTCATCTATCTCTATTACCCATGCAATCTTCTTTTCCTTTATATTTCCTTAATTATGTTTCATCATCTCTCTATTCCTCTATTCTTCTCCTCCCTTCACCATCAGTCTCCCTCATACTCCCTGCCGCTAGCACTCCTATCTAAAATCTGTCTCTTTCATAATGTCTAATTATAACAGTACTTATCATCTACAAATATAAACTGTATATGTATGTTTCCAGAATGAGATTTTCACTCTGCAGTGGAGTGTGCGCTGATATGAGACTTTCTGGCAGATTAAAACTGTGTGCCGGACCGAGACTCGAACTGGCCACCTTTGCCTTTCGCGGGCAAGTGCTCTACCAACTTTTTTTTTTTTTTTTTTTTTTTTTTTTTTTGTTAAATCTCATTTTGTTCGTTTTCGTTCATTGTATCTGCTATAGGCGGACGTCGAATGACACCCGTTTCAGTTCGTTGTTGATCCAGTAACTCAGTTTATTTATTACAGAGGGCAGCTGGCCCTCTGATCGAACACGCTGAGCTACCGTGCCGGCTCCAACTGAGCTACCCAAGCACGACTCACGCCCCGTCCTCACAGCTTTACTTCTGCCAGTACCTCGTCTTCTACTTTCCAAACTTTACAGAAGCTCTCCTGCGAAGTTCGCAGGAGAGCTTCTGTAAAGTTTGGAAAGTAGGAGACGAGGTACTGGCAGAAGTACAGCTGTGAGGACGGGGCGTGAGTCGTGCTTGGGTAGCTCATTGGTAGAGCACTTGCCCGAGAAAGGCAAAGGTCCCAAGTTCGAGTCTCGGTCTGGCACACAGTTTTAATCTGTATATGTATTTTTCCAAGTGCGCCTTTGCAATTGTTTGTTTCACTTTTTGTACTAGATGTAGTTTAACACGACTACTAGAACATATGAATGTAAAATAAGTAGAATGCCTGGTTAGATGTAAGAGTGGGCCTGATGGCCCTAATTTTGCCAGATTAAATAAATCAATCAATAAATAAAAAATAACAGGGCTGGCGTGAAACAGTGTTATTCCAACAACGGTCCAGAGTCTAACGCTGCTTCGTCTCAATAGACAGAACTAAAAATGTGGGAAGGTACGAAGGAAGAACAAAAACGCGTTATGTAAAGTGTTTACCTCGGAATGAGCTAAGTCACAGCGGTCGTTAAGCGCAGTCCACTTGTCGCTATCCGCCGCTGGCTGCACAAAACCCAAGTCAACAGAGTCTTGCAGAAGAGGTACGGCCTCCGCACCGCCTCCTCGGTGCCCATATCTGACAGCAGGAAAGCTCGCGGCAGCCGGCCCAAGGCGCGCAGTAAAAGCCTTTTCCTATCACGCTCGTTTTAGTACTGCCGTCTTCTGATGCCCCCTTTCACATTTAAACGGAGCAATAATTTATCGAAAGTCAAGAGCTCCGCAGCCCTTTGAAGTGGAATGCCAGCACACGTGTTCGACGGCGGTGCACACCCACGTCCTGTCACGCCGAGCTAAATTACATTTTCTGTCATACATAAACGCGTTTGCCTGTTCATCGTGGGTCAGCGAAGATCAGCGTGCAGATAACGTGCTATTTGATTCTTTGACCGTGCCCGTCACACTTCGTACCGCACTGCCATTTAAAATCGGTTATCAGCTTGTCTTGTCATTTCTGTAGGCAGTGTGGCTCCGAACAGTGATCAACAATATGACGAACGTTGCTTTTCTAGTTACAGTATCCGTGAGTATTATTCGCTACACAAAAGTGAGGCATAAAATTTAAATTGCGCTGTGGCTAAACCAGTCTACAAGCGCTGTCTGAGCCATAGCAAGAATATTCGCTTCAGATTCACTGTTCCTGTATGCGATAGAGTAGAAATTCAAATGAAATGCTTATAAGATACAGTGATCGAAAACAATTTTCTTAAAAAAAAAATGGCTCTGAGCACTATGGGACTCAACTGCTGTGGTCATAAGTCCCCTAAAACTTAGAACTACTTAACCCTAACCAACCTAAGGACATCACACACATCCATGCCCGAGGCAAGATTCGAACCTGCGACCGTAGCGGTCGCGCGGTTCCAGACTGTAGCGCCCAGAACCGCTCGGCCACTCCGAACAATTTTCTTCACTAGCGAGCATTTCGTAGGAGTGAAAGTTTTCTACACATATATGCGATATACTTTTGCGAGTTGACTGTCAGTTCTGGAACACAAGTTCCACAGCATTCACACACTCCAAAAGTCAAGTGTCAGGAAGACTGGGTGATTTGTAGGAGGGGATCAAAGAGCGAGGTCATCGCTCCCATCGGATTAGGGAAGGCTTTTTGATTGCATTGGTTCAAAAAAAAAAAAAAAAAAAAAAAAAAAAAAAAAAAAAAAAAAAAAACCTGGAGAATGCTTAACCGCATCAGAACTGGGGTGGCTCCTGTGAAATCTAATCTGATCAAATGGGGTTTGTTGGACGAAAATGACGACAAATGCGACTGCGGCACTCGACAGGACATGGAACATCTCCTACAATGCCCAGCCTGCCCGCACAGATGCACCCTCGACGATCTATGGCTGGCTAAAGAAGAAGCATTGGACATTGCCCAATATTGGGCAAACAAATTGTAGTTTCCGGACACGAAAAAGTAAAGTAAAGTAGGGAAGGCTGGGGAACGAAGTCCGCCCTACCCTTTCAAAGGAATCATCCCGACATTTGCCTGAAACAATTTAGGAAAATCACGGAAAGCCTACACCATGATGGGCGGAGGCGGGATTAATTGAACCGGCGTCCTAAAGAATGGAAGAACAGTGGGATAATACCTGCACCACCGCGCTCAGTTGTCGGATAGACTGTGTAACATTTGGTGTGCGTTGTCTTATTTTATTTTAATTATTTTTAACAGTGGACCGTATTAAATATAAACTTTCTTTCTCATCAGATATTTCTGGTGTACTGTCTGCGAAGAATGGTTCAAATGGCTCTGAGCACTATGGGACTTAACATCTGAGGTCATCAGTCCCCTAGAACTTAGAACTACTTAAACCTAACTAACCTAAGCACATCACACACATCCATGCCCGAGGCAGGATTCGAACCTGCGACCGTAGCAGTCACGCAGTTCCGGATTGACGCGCCTAGAACCGCACGGCCACCGCGGCCGGCGTCTGCGAATAGTAAAATCTATTGATTAGTCTATGAAATTTATTCGCAACAGCGGAATCTCTGTGATGTTAACTGCATTAGGTATGAAGACATTACCTACCGGTGACACATGAAAGTTTGTGCCGGACCGAGACTCGAACCCGGATTTACAGCTTGTCGCGAGCGGTCTTCTCAACCATTTCAGCTTCGCTGGTGGCAAGCAGGAACACGTGGTTTGAATCCCGGCTCGATATGCTTCTCATAATTTCCCAATACGTAGTATCTTCGTACCTAATGCAGCTTATGTCAGCAATATTCCGCAATTGCGAATACAATTCATAAATTTAGTGCAACTGCAAGATCGTCACCAATGTCCACTTCTTCAGACATCGTTAAAAATAACTATTACAAGCCTCTCCTAGCAAAATGATGATCGTAATACAAATGTTGAATTCGTTTGTCTGCTTAAAACACCGTGGTGGGAATCCAAGTAAAGTTACAAGCGATGGGATTGTGGAAGAAGGTTCAAATGGCTCTGAGCACTATGGGACTTAACATCTATGGTCATCAGTCCCCTAGAACTTAGAACTACTTAAACCTAACTAACCTAAGGACATCACACAACACCCAGCCATCACGAGGCAGAGAAAATCCCTGACCCCGCCGGGAATCGAACCCGGGAATTCGGGCGTGGGAAGCGAGAACGCTACCGCACGACCACGAGATGCGGGCGGATTGTGGAAGAGAAGGAAGCGGAGGAGATTAGTGTTTCACGTCGCGTCGACAACGAGGTCATTAGAGACGGAGCACAAGCTCGGATTAGCGAAGGATAGGAAAGGAAATCGGCCGTGCCCATTGTCAAAGTAAACATTCCGGCATTTTCCTGAAGCGACTTTGGAAAATTACGGAAAATAGAAATCAGGATAACCAGACCCGCGTTTGAAGATAAGGTCGTAGATACTATGACATATGGAAGCTTGGTCGGTCCTGGAAGCGTGCTCGGGTAGCCGAAGTGATTAAGGCGACTGCTCGCGACAAGGTGGTGGTGGGTAGTGTTTAACGTCCCGTCGACAACGAGGTCATTAGAGACGGAGCGCAAGCTCGGGTTAGGGAAGGATTGGGAAGGAAATCGGCCGTGCCCTTTCAAAGGAACCATCCCGGGATTTGCCTGAAACGATTTAGGGAAATCACGGAAAACCTAAATCAGGATGGCCGGAGACGGGATTGAACCGTCGTCCTCCCGAATGCGAGTCCAGTGTGCTAACCACTGCGCCACCTTGCTCGGTTCGCGACAAGGGAGATCTGGGTTCGAGTCCCAATCCAACAGAAATTTTCGTGTGTCACCCTATCTTCATACCTAATGATGTTAACGTCAGAAATCCAGCGCGACTTCGAATAAGTTTCGCAAATTTAGAACAGCTACAAGATCGTCGTTAAAAATGAGTTACCGATATCAGAAAATTAGATTATCAGTCTAGGAGCACCGACGAATGTCGTATTTCAGGCCCTGTTTGCATGACATTTATCTCTGACGAGTACATGTTTGCATGATATTTATCTCTGAGGGGTACTATCAGTCATTCTGTTACTCGTTTCTCCTGTGAGGTGGCTAAGCAAATACTGATGCAGAAGTGTATAACAGGTTACTGACAGACATCGGGCAGTAAACTGAAAATCCCCAGATATAGAAAAACAAAGAAAATGAATAACTTATTAGTCACTACTTCTGCAGTTTATCAGAATATTTGAACTCGAGTATTTAAATTCCGCATATAACTTGACTCTGCCAGTAGACAGCTGACAGTGCTTTGTGTTAAGCTACATAAATGATTTGTTTGAAGTATTAGTTCAACACAGCAGCTGAGAAGAAGAACGGAACCAATGGGCTTTCTCTTTTCTCTCTCTTTTTTTTTTCAAAGTAGCTGTTTTTGTCCTAATACACGTAAACATATACGACGTGATCTATAAGTAATTCCCATAATAACCAGTATGAATGGATTAGAAGTAGTCATCATTTGTAGTTAGTATACATAATAGAATGTCCGTGATGGTATAGCGGTTAGAGTACTAGACACCAGCCCTGGAAATACCTAAGTTAGGCAGGGACTTTTCCTCCTTCCATCTCTCCAGGAAGGCCCCAGGTTCAAGTAGTCATTGCCTGCCAAGTCTACTTGTGTCTACTAATGTATAACATCACTTCTTTCTTCATCCCTGAAGATTCGCCTTCATGCAAGGAACTACAGAACACGATGTGTGTTTGAATGCATGAATGAACGAACATATCTGAACTCTGTAAGCCACTATACGGTGCGTGACGGAGTGTACAAGGTGTACCAGTATCTTTCCACCCGTCCGTCCCCACCTTTTCCTATTTCATTCGCGAATGGTGGGGGGGGGGGGGGGCTATTGGTACTACTACGTGTTCAATAGGCGATATATATGTTGCAGGAAGAAGGCTTTGACTCGTTTTATAACGTGGAATCTCGGAATACTGTGAGTAAAGTTATCCGTGACGAAAATGCCTCTTTTGCAGCGTCTGGTACAGCAGTTTGTTGGGAATTTCTGCGACGCACCTTCATTAAATATTTTCTATCTCTTCCGTTAGTCGCCCACCGTTGTGGCCGAGTGGTTCTAGGCGCTTCAGTCCGGAACCGCGCTGCTGCTACGGTCGCGGGTTCCAATCCTGCCTCGGGCATAGATGTGTGTGATGTCCTTAGGTTAGTTAGGTTCAAGTAGTTCTAAGTCTAGGGGACTGATGACCTCAGATGTTAAATCCCATAGTGCTCAGAGCCATCTGAATTTTTTTCTTCCGTTAATATAACTTAGTTAAGTTCCAGGATGACGAACAACACTCAAGATCAAGTTAAATGATGGTTTTGTAAGCGATCTGTTTCTTGCGAGAATTATACTTCCTTATGATTCGTCCAATTAATCTGTCATCTGCCTTCCCCGCTGCTACAGAGATGCGGACTTCCAACTAAAATCGTTCTGGACAGAAACGCCAAGACAAATGAAGACTGTAACTGAAACCAGTATCGCAAATCTGGGCAACATTGTGGCTCAGGGCAACAGCGGGCTCTAGGAGATTAATGGATAGGTCGCTAAATTAAATAGTCACTTGCTATTTATTCAAAAGTTCTTATTTATTGGGACATTTCGGGGCACAGCACATTATCAGAACATCAAAAAGTGAAGTCTTCATATACGGTATGTCGTCACATGTATCAACCGTCAGCATCAGAACTCAACTCATCAGTAGAGTTCTGATGCTGACGGTTGAGGCAGGGTGGCAATTATTGAACTATATGAAAAAGAAACCTAAATTAGTTACAAGATACGGCGTGCACAAACTTTATTCTACATGTAAACGTCACTGCAATTATTCGGATTTAGGTTATGACATGTTCGATATGCCTGCCATCATTGGCGATGATGTGGAGCAGACGAATAGCAAAATTCTGCACGGTCCGCTGAAGTGTCGAAACGTCGAAGCTGTCGTTGACCTCCTGAATGGCTGTTTTCAGCTGAGCAATGGTTTTAGTGTTATTGCTGTGCACCTTGTCTGTAATATAGCCCCACAAAAAGGAGTCGCATGTGTTCAGATCTGGAGAATATGGCGCCCAGTCGAGGACGATGCCAGGGGCCTCTGGGTATCCCAGAGCCAGAATGCGGTCCCCAAATTGCTCCTCCGGGACATCAAACACTCTCCTGGCTCGTTGGCGTCGGGATTCGTCTTGCACGAACCACATCTTGAGGAAATTAGGGTCACTTAGAACAATGGAGATGAAATCATCTTCCAAAAACTTCACGTACCATTCGGTAGTCATCGTGCCATCAAGGAATATCGTACGGACTATTCCGTGAGTGGACGCTGCACACCACACAGTCACCCCTTGAGAGAGAAGAGACTTCTCGATCGCGAAATACTGATTCTCAGTCCCCCAAATGCGCCAATTTTGTTTATTGACGAACCCATCCAAATGAAAGTGGAATCGTCGCTAAACCAAACAATACTTATTCCCATCATGCACCGCGGCCAACCGTGCAGTTTGAACGTCCTAACACAAACCGTTCAGAAGTCATGACATCTACGTGATTACCCTGCTATTCACAATTAAGTGTCTGGCAGAGTGTTCAATGAACCACCTTCAAGCTGTCTCTCTACCGTTCCACTCTCGAACGGCGCGCGGGAAAAACGGGCACTCAAATTTTTCTGTGAGAGCCCTGATTTCTCTTATTTTATCGTGATGATCATTTCTCCATATGTTGGTGGATGCCAACAGAATGCTTTCGCAATCGGAGGAGAAAACTGATGATTGAAATTTCATGAGAAGAACCCGTCGCATCGAAAAACGCCTTTGTTTTAATGATTGCCACTCCAATTCATGTATCATGTCTGTGGCACTATCTTCCCTATTTCGCGATAATACAAAACGAGCCACCCTTCTTTGAAATTTTTCAATAGCATCCGTCAGTCCCACCTGATACGGATCCCACGCCGCACAGAAATACTCAAGAATAGGGCGGACAAGTGTGGTATAAGCAGTTTCTTTAGTAGATCTGTTGCACCTTCTTAGCGTTCTGCCAATAAATAGCAGTCTTTGGTTTGCTCTATCCACAACATTATCTTTGTGATCGTTCCAACTTAGGTTATTTGTAATTGTAATCCCTAAGTAATATAGTTCAATAATTGTCACCCGGTACATGTGACTCCATATTCCGTATGAAAACTTTTCTTTGTGATGTTCTGATAATAGACAACGCCCCAAACACGACAATAAATAAGAATTTTTGAACAGTAAGTGACCAGTTATTTTAGCGACGTATTCAGCAGTGGTATAACTCTCCTCAAGTTTACGTCAAGGTCGCAGGCCTTCTGCGCGACTACATGTGGCCTCTTAAGAGCGCTCTAGTTTATTCTTTGGAACTGTAACTCGACTCAGCACTCAACAGAGCTCAGTTGCAGTGTGTTCTTACATAGCGCTTAGTGATTGAAACTACAAGTATTTAAATGCATTAGTCTTGAACTGGTCAGAAAGCCATTTTGTTTGCATGTTGAGAAACGTGTCTGCTAGTGGCGATACCTTTGCAGAGCTGGGTAGTTGGAGGTAAGTTCATATTAATAAGTTATATGTGCAGGCCATTCTGTATAGAACTTAAATTTTACAAAAATTTTCTTCAGCTACTGGAAAGCGAAAATGGTTATTTATGTGGATTATAGGGGTAACTTTGTGACAGCATACATAACTGCAGAAGCAAATGGCGCAATTACAATTACAGAAATCAAGTCTCATTAATGAAATTAGGTGCATTTTTGAACTGTGTGATAAAAAAGAATGTTGTCACCATATAAAGTACTTTTATCTGGCCATAACTATGGGTTCTTTGATTGATCTGATAAAAGGCACATCAGACTAGAACACATGAGAAATAGTTCACTTCATTACATTGATGAATAATAGCATTACGTAACTTTGACACAGCTGTCACATCACCAGATGCACCAAGCAAAAAAAAAAAAAAAAAAAAAAAAAAAAAAAAAAAAAAAAAAAAAAAAAAAACTGTTCTCTTAAATAACAGGGTTAGACATTTCCAACAGGACAAGTTCATCTGAAACTTTAACAAATCGTTGGTCCTACACTATAATGTTGACTCCTTCAGATGAGGTCATAAACTGGGCTGATCACTTCCATGCTCGGTCCTATACTCACCTCCAGTGGGCAATCTAACACAAGTCACAGTCGTGGATTTTCAATGTTTCTGATGTTATTGTGATGTGGGAATGTCACGGAAATACTAAAAACAGTAAGCTTCTTGGTAGGACATAGAAATGAACGGACGAGGGGCCACAGGACTATGAACAGCATAAGCCAAGACAAATATTCGACATCCATGTTAACTATTGCTTAAGCACAAGCACGGCAGACGTCTACGGATCACTGTGTCAAGGGGCGATGAATGTGCATTGTAATTGTTGTGCTGCTGCCAAGAGGCTACTGACCACAGAAAAAAATGCACATTTTTGGCTTAAAGTCATGCAGAATGAAGTCACACAACTATTGAGCAAAGGAAGAAGGTTTTATATAATGATCTTGTCATAGTCTGCACTTTTTATCTGCACAACGAGTGTACTAATGTGTGTAAACTTAGCTTACCAATTAGCAAACAAATGGACAAAACATCTGAACTGTCTTCTCAAGCCCAGGGTGTTAAACAAACATTCTAAATAAATATGAACTTGGCTCTGTAAGGCAGCTAATATCAGGTGTGGATCATAACAAAAATCATTATAAATGCTGCTATCACATAACTAGAATGCATGAATTAATAAAGGTGAAAGTTTGGGGTCTATGCTCGAAAGACAAAACAGCTATTCCCTTTTCTATTCTACATATAATTTATCAACTGTGCTTTCAGGGGTCAAGTGATACACAACAATCATGGGTCAAGTGCTACACAACAATCATATTCAGTTACTTTTGACAGTCAATAACAAAACCTTTAACTCTTGGGCATATTGAATTGACGATTATTAATTCGTTATCTCAACACATAAACATTTTTTATCATAGGAAAGAATGATTAAAAATCTTCATCAACTCATTTACATCTACGTTTTCGTATCTGATCAATGCACTGAGTCGGTGGAGAGTAAATTTACTTTTTGAACCAATGAGAAAACTCTCATGCACGCAATGTGAGGGTAGGTTAGTATCCTAGCTTTTGATATCCAATGGTCAAAGCGTATGCAAGTTGGAGTGAACAATTCTAGACTCAACATTTACTGTGACCTAATGCGCAATGGTACTTTACCAAGTGACATCTGCAATGGCACTGTCTCCGTGCTGGATCTGAAATGCTAATTCCCTACTCTGTCCTTGACTGAATTCACTCAGTCCCAACTTTCCTGCATTCCGTAGAATGTTAATCTTTCCCTAGACGAAATAATGGCTTTTGCACACTCGTTAAGGGTTGGAGTGATATGCACAATTTCTTTTCCCACAAAAATTCCCGCAGAAATAATTATCTACCTCTTTGTTATCTGTCGCCACAATATGTGAAGCGTATCGTCCTCACTTCGCAGAAGGGAAAGCTCTCAACTCCCTCGCTATTTTCCACACACTTGTGTGGTCAGCCGTGACATGAGAGAGAGATCTAGAAAATTTTAGTTCTCAAAATGCTTTTATATAATGGGGATCTACCCACCGTGTCACGTCTGCATCGTCCAGTATGGCTTCAGCCAATCACCGTCTGGCTAGAGGTGAATTTTACTTTTCTTGCTGGGTCGCAGCCTAGCCCTGTTAACGCCATGCAGCCACTTACTCTCGGTCCCAGCCGTATTTACGTTAAAAGCAATAATGTATTGTTCTGGCCTTATCCGTTTCTGTGCTGAAGCTCGCCGTTCTCTTGTTAAATGGGGTTTTCCAATGCCATTAACCACCTGCTCGTCTCCAAAATGAGTTTCACTAACTTTTTTATTCATGCCCCTGTCCTTATATTGGTAGATACTGTTTTGATAGTTTTCGGTACATGAGATTAACTGCAATTGGCTTTTGTTGATATGATGTAATTATTATTTTCTGAGAGTCTTATACTGTATCGTACTGTCGTTATGGATCAAGCTCATGTAAGGTCCGTAAAATCCAGACACCTTACAATCTACACTCCTGGAAATGGAAAAAAGAACACATTGACACCGGTGTGTCAGACCCACCATACTTGCTCCGGACATTGCGAGAGGGCTGTACAAGCAATGATCACACGCACGGCACAGCGGACACACCAGGAACCGCGGTGTTGGCCGTCGAATGGCGCTAGCTGCGCAGCATTTGTGCACCGCCGCCGTCAGTGTCAGCCAGTGTGCCGTGGCATACGGAGCTCCATCGCAGTCTTTAACACTGGTAGCATGCCGCGACAGCATGGACGTGAACCGTATGTGCAGTTGACGGACTTTGAGCGAGGGCGTATAGTGGGCATGCGGGAGGCCGGGTGGACGTACCGCCGAATTGCTCAACACGTGGGGCGTGAGGTCTCCTCAGTACATCGATGTTGTCGCCAGTGGTCGGCGGAAGGTGCACGTGCCCGTCGACCTGGGACCGGACCGCAGCGACGCACGGATGCACGCCAAGACCGTAGGATCCTACGCAGTGCCGTAGGGGGCCGCACCGCCACTTCCCAGCAAATTAGGGACACTGTTGCTCCTGGGGTATCGGCGAGGACCATTCGCAACCGTCTCCATGAAGCTGGGCTACGGTCCCGCACACCGTTAGGCCGTCTTCCGCTCACGCCCCAACATCGTGCAGCCCGCCTCCAGTGGTGTCACGACAGGCGTGAATGGAGGGACGAGTGGAGACGTGTCGTCTTCAGCGATGAGAGTCGCTTCTGCCTTGGTGCCAATGATGGTCGTATGCGTGTTTGGCGCCGTGCAGGTGAGCGCCACAATCAGGACTGCATACGACCGAGGCACACAGGGCCAACACCCGGCATCATGGTGTGGGGAGCGATCTCCTACACTGGCCGTACACCACTGGTGATCGTCGAGGGGACACTGAATAGTGCACGGTACCTCCAAACCGTCATCGAACCCATCGTTCTACCATTCCTAGACCGGCAAGGGAACTTGCTATTCCAACAGGACAATGCACGTCCGCATGTATCTCGTGCCACCCAACGTGCTCTAGAAGGTGTAAGTCAACTACCCTGGCCAGCAAGATCTCCGGATCTGTCCCCCATTGAGCATGTTTGGGACTGGATGAAGCGTCGTCTCACGCGGTCTGCACGTCCAGCACGAACGCTGGTCCAACTGAGGCGCCAGGTGGAAATGGCATGGCAAGCCGTTCCACAGGACTACAGCCAGCATCTCTACGATCGTCTCCATGGGAGAATAGCAGCCTGCATTGCTGCGAAAGGTAGATATACACTGTACTAGTGCCGACATTGTGCATGCTCTGTTGCCTGTGTCTATGTGCCTGTGGTTCTGTCAGTGTGATCATGTGATGTATCTGACCCCAGGAATGTGTCAATAAAGTTTCCCCTTCCTGGGACAATGAATTCACGGTGTTCTTATTTCAATTTCCAGGAGTGTATATCAACATGTAAAGAAGGAATGGACAAATCTTCAGGATGCGTTGCACATACACAGAAGAAGAAAATATGTTATAGAGATATGGGTCCGTAAGCATACCTTATTTCCATGACAGGTCTGATTTTCTACAACGTTAAACGGACGTGATTTAAATGCTATCTTAGAGAATCCTGCACCTGAACAATTAGAAGTCACGCCTTTAACAGTGCAAAAACTCATACGCTTCATGCATGATAGAGTTCTTTCGTCGACTTCAGAATTACAGATTCTGTGAGACGTGGATAGGAAGACGCAGGCCAGTTCTTTGACCTCCGCGCTCCGTGCCTGATCTCAATATGTATTTATTTGTGAGGGTATTTGAAACTTCTTGACTATCGAACCCTGGCGCAAGACGCAGAGAATCTTCATACCTGTATGTAGAAGGCTGCAAACACATATCCCATAGAGATGTCAATGCATCCGCAATTCAATGTGCGACGTATTGATGTGGTGAGCCTTTTGAACATTTTTTTGCAAAAAACCAGTTTCAAATGCTATTGCGATACAGTCTCTTCCTTTGTCTTTCCCATGATTAATATTTCATGAAGAATCGTACAAAATGAGTTTTGACATGCAAATAAAGTGTTTAAGGACTCAAAACAATACAACATATTTCCTTCTTCGAGGTATGGCGAATGTGTGCTGAAAATTTATCGTACCTTCTTGCTACACATTGTATACTCCGAAAACAAACGTATGTTGCAGGGCGGTGGGTACTTCTTTCTAATAACAGCGATTGTCTGTTCCGTTCTTTCGAGCATTGAGCGAGGGAAGAATGACTTTCTATTTGCCTCGGTTGTGGCCGTGGGGGTCTAGCAGGCTGTGCTCGCTCCGGCAGTGCAAATACTAACACTGGAATGGCACAAAGCAGATTTGCATGGCCCCTAAACTTAAAAAAAGAAAGAGCAGGTAAAGCACTAGACTGCAATACTGGATGTCCCATGTTCAATCCCAGAGAGAGGTGAAGATTTTTTGTTGCTCCAGTCTCTCCAGGAGGGTCCTAGGTCAGTGGTCAGCAATGTCATTAGTCAACAGAGCCACATATCAACATTACAACGACTGAAATTTCTTTTGAGAGTCAATTTTTTAGTCTTAAACAATATAAGTAGGTACATACCATTATCTTAATTTAGCCTCCTCTAAGCTGGCCTTAGCTGAAAATCTCCTTAATCTGATTGAGGTACTTTCACTTCCGTCGACACCTTCCAACTCTCCCCTCCACAATCGTCATGTATACTTTTCGTCTATCTCCTTTCGTTTTATCTCTCTGTGTGTCCAGACCATGTCAAAATACGTTACTCAATACTCGACAATACATATCTTTCACTCCACAGTGCTCCCTAAAATTAACTGAATAAGATTTACTTAAAGTATTATGTCTTAATTATACTATAGGCACAGTGAATTGAACTTGATATCACATTTAACAACTATATTACGTATGGACAATAACCATCACTTGCAAACACTATTCTGAACAATGGTTCAAATTCAAATGGCTCTGAGCACTATGGGACTTAACTTCTGAGGTCATCAGTCCCCTAGAACTTAGACCTACTTAAACCTAACTAACCTAGGGACATCACACACATCCATGTCCGAAGCAGGATTCGAACTTGCGACCGTAGCGGTTGCGTGGTTCCAGACTGTAGCGCCTAGAACTGCTCGGCCACCCCAGCCGGCTCTGAACAATGGAATCGCTTCTCTTAATAAACTTGGTAAGAGGAGTTTGCACCTTATTGTTTTTAATTTCCGGCACAATTCCAGGTTCTCAATAATAAGACAGCTTCTCACTTTACTCTTCACAAGGTTCATGCTTGAAAATGATGTACACGGATCAACCAGAACATTATAACCACCTACCCTCGTATGTCTACCTTTGGCATGTATAACAGCGGGACGTGTCGTGTCATGGAAGCAATGAGACCTTGGTAGGTCGCTGGAGGGAGTTGGCACCACATCTGCACACACAAATCACCTAGTTACCGAACATTTCGGGGATGGGGGGGTGGGGGGGGGGGGGAGGGGGCGATGAGCTCTGACGCCACGTTCGATCACATCTACACCTACATCCATTCTTCGCAAGCCACCTGACGGTGTGTGGCGGAGGGTACCTTGAGTACCTCTATCGGTTCTCACTTCTATTCAGGTCTCGTATTTTTCGTGGAAATAAAGATTGTCGATATGCCTCTGTGTGGTCTCTAATCTCTCTGATTTTATCGTCATGGTCTCTTCGCGAGATATACGTAGGAGGGAGCAATATACTGCTTGACTGCTCGGTGAAGGTATGTGTGGTGTCACCGCCAGAAACCACACTTGCTAGGTGGTAGCCTTTAAATCGGCCGCGGTCCGTTAGTATACGTCTGACCAGCGTGTCGCCACTATCAGTGATTGCAGACCGAGCGCCGCCACACGGCAGGTCTAGAGAGACTTCCTAGCAATCGCCCCAGTTGTACAGCCGACTTTGCTAGCGATGGTTCACTGACAAAATACGCTCTCATTTGCCGAGACGATAGTTAGCATAGCCTTCAGCTACGTCATTTGCTACGACCTAGCAAAGCGCCATTACCAGTTACTATTGATGCTGTAAAACATGCACCGTCAAGAGCGCTGTTCACCATTTACGGATTAAAGTTGAGTATTCCAACAGCTACGTCCTTTTTTACTAAAGTCTAACTTCCTTGTCCTGTTCCAGACCTCACGCCAGCCTGCGTGAGGTAAAACGCGTGCCTTTCGGCTTCCTCTCATAGTGGGTTGGCTCTCTTGCCAATCCACAACACCTTTCGGCTTCCTCTAGTAACACGGTGTTGGCTCTCCTGCACAACCACAACAGTATGTTCTCGACACTTCAACAAAAGCCCGTACTGAGCTACTGAGCGTCTCTCTTGCAGAGTCTTCCACTGGAGTTTATCTCTCATGTCCGTAACGCTTTCGCGATTACTAAATGATCCTGTAACGAAGCGCACTGCTCTCCGTTGGATCTTCTCTATCTCTTCTATCAACCCTGTCTCGTACGGATCCCACATCGGTGAGCAGTATTCAAGCCGTGGGCGAACAAGTGTACTGTATGTAACCTACTTCCTTTGTTTTCAGACTGCATTTCCTTAGGATTCAAGTGTGTGAAATCTTATGGGACTTGACTGCTAAGGACATCAGTCCCTAAGCTTACACACTACTTAACCTAAATTATCCTAAGGACAAACACACACACTCATGCCCGAGGGAGGACTCGAACCTCCAATGGGACCAGCCGCACAGTCCATGACTGCAGCGTCTAAGACCGCTCGGCTAAACCCGCGCGGCTCCTTAGGATTCTTCCAATGAATCTCAGTCTGGTATCTGCTTTACCGACGATTAATTTTATATGGCCATTCCATTTCAAATCACTCCTAATGCCTACTCCCAGATAATTTATGGAATTAACTGCTTCCAGTTGCTGACCTGCTATATTGTAGCCAAATGATAAAGGATCTTTCTTTCTATGTATTCGCAGCACATCCCAAAAATGGCTCAAATGGCTCTGAGCGCTATGGGACTTAACTTCTGAGGTCAATTGTCCCCTAGAACTTAGAACTGCTTAAACCTAGCTAACCTAAGATCATCACGCACGTCCATGCCCGAGGCCGCGGTTCCAGACTGTAGCGCCTAGAACCGCTCGGCCACTCCGGCCGGCGCAGCACATCCCAAATGTGTTCGATCTGGTTCAGATCTGGTGAGTTTGGGGGCCATAAATCAAATGGAACTTGCCACTGTGTTCCTCAAACCACTCCATCACACTCCTGGCCTTGTGATATGGCGCATTATCTTGCTGCAAATTGTCTCTGCCGTCAGGAAACATGATCGTCATGAAGAGGTCTGCAACCAGTGTAAGATACCCTTTCACTGTCATGATGCCTTGCATGATCTCCAGCGGACCCATGAATGTCCACGAGTATGTTCCACAGAGCATAATGAAGCCACCGGCAGCTTGTCTCCGTCCAGCAGTACAGGTGTCAAGGAGCTGTTCACTTGGAAGACAGCGGATTCGTGCCCTCCCATCGGCATTATGAAGAATGTGTCAGGCTTCATCAGATCACGCAACGCTCTGCCGCTACGGCAGCGTCCAGTACCGATGGTAACGTGCCCATTTCAGTCGTAGTTGCTGACGTCGTGGTGTCAACATTGGCACATGCATGGGTCCTCGGCTATGGAGGTCCCTCGTTAGGAGTTTTCGGCGCCCTGTGTGATCAGACACAAGAGAAGAAGGGCATTTCCCCCCTTCAGGAATATGAAACCATTTTTATTCATTACAGAGTTATTGTCACTTTCTAGAAATGATTTTTTATGATTCTATTAAACAGCAGACTGCTGAGCGCGACAAGAAATAATGTGGTTCTAGTAGTCGTTGTATAACATGGGTTTGTTTGCCGTCCGCAGCTCGTGGTCGTGCGGTAGCATTCTCGCTTCCCGCGCCCGGGTTTCCGGGTTCGATTCCCGGAGGGGTGTTGTGTGATGTCCTTAGGTTAGTTAGGTTTAAGTAGTTCTAAATTCTAGGGGGCTGATGACCATAGATGTTAAGTCCCATAGTGCTCAGAGCCATTTGAAACATTTTTTGTTTGTTTGCTTGGGTGGCTGATCGTGAAAAATTATATCGTTACCACGGCGCGAAAATGCCTTCGGTTAAGTCCTGCGGTCAAGGTGGATGCAACCCTTTGCAGAACGTTGCCGAAAGAGAGTTTAGAATCTTCTCTCTATCGCTTCCTTGTACGGTGGGTAATGAGCTACAGAAAGGCGCCGTTTCAAGAAGCTAGCACACGGATTCCGGGCCTTATTCGCAGTACATAAACTGCTACAGTAAACTTCCATAAATCCATCCCTAAATCAATTCAAGAATATCCACCTCCTCCGGTGCGTAGCTTAATCATAGCAGTATTTCACCACTTGTTTAGCTAAGGAGAAAATGAATGTGGAAGAATAGGTCGAAATGATTTCCTCTGCACAAGCTAGGGCCTTCTCAAACTCTATATTTTATGGAATGGAACACAGCGCAACATGCAGCTGTGGGGACTATGGGACTTAACATCTGAGGTCATCAGTCCCCTAAAACTTAGGACTACTTAAACCTAACTAACCTAAGCACATTATACACATCCATGCCCGAGGCAGGATTCGAACCTGCGACCGTAGCGGTCACGCGGTTCCAGAAGGAAGCGCTTAGAACCGCTCGGTCAAATGGCTCTGAGCACTATGCGACTTAACTTCTGAGGTCATCAGCCGCCTAGAACTTAGAACTAATTAAACCTAACTAACCTAAGGACATCACACACATCCATGCCCGAGGCAGGATTCGAACCTGCGACCGTAGCGGTCGCTCGGCTCCAGACTGCAGCGCCTAGAACCGCACGGCCACTCCGGCCGGCCCGCTCGGTCACAGCGGCCGGCAGCACAGTACAGAGCTGCATCGCATCCTCGTCACAACAGATGTTCAAAGTGTCCTCCATGGGATTGTACGTGATAGGGACGGTAGCGGTAGTCACGCAGGATGCACATAGAAGTACTTTGGCTTACACCATGTCAGCGGGTCACTTGTCTGGGATTTGTACTAGGGTTCGTCTCAATTTCCTATAGAGCATGGTCCTCCAAATCTGATGTACGAACGGTCTGCCGCCTCCCGGTACGTTCGTCTGTAGGAAAGGACCCATGATCACACAAATGCCGAAAGGGGGCTTGAAATGTTGTGTGATGTGGTTGGTGTCTGCGAGGGTACTTGGCCTGGTATAGCCATGCTGCCTCTCGACCTTTCCACCTGCTTGGCCGTACACAAACACCATCTCGGCATGCTACCGATATTCTGCTGCTTACACTACGCTGCGTCAATCACACGGCCTGCTACACACAAGGAACACACGGCACTTGGTAAGAGGAACTTTCATTGGTCAGCGCCATCTACCGTGACAACGACGCATTTGCTACACAAATTCATAGGACCTTTCTTCCTCTATTTCCAGTCAGGAATCTGTCCCGACAGTTTATCGGTTTTATTGATGTTCACCCTGTATAGATTAGGAGCAGCAGAGGGTTTGTAACACTTTCCCGGGGAAACCCAGATATTACTTCTGCTTGTAACAGTACCGGCTACTACAAAATTTGCAGTGCGCCGATAACGTTATTCCTGTGAAAGGATTTTTGTAACCATGACTGTGTGTAATGGAAAGGTATTGGACTAGTTTTCAATTCTAGAAAGATTGTTATTGAGAGGAAACAATACAAAAACAAATGGGAATCGAACCAAAGTTCTGTTAGTAATCAAGAAAAGTGTAATTACGTAAAAAGAAACGGACGCCAGCCTAAGTAGGCAAAGTCGTACTCAGTACTATGTAGCATGATTCATAAAGAAAGTTGACTATGTGGGTTGACTGCGTTGCTGCTACAGTCGCAGGTTCGAATCCTACCTCGGGCGCCGGTCTTAGTGGCCGAGCGGTTCTAGGCGCTACAGTCTGGAACCGCGCGACCACTACGGTCGCAGGTTCGAATCCTGCCTCGGGCATGGATGTGTGTGATGTCCTTAGGTTAGTTAGGTTTAAGTGGTTATAAGTTTAGGGGACTGGTGGCCTCAGATGTTAAGTCCCATAGTGCTTAGAACCGTTTGACTAGTGGATTGACTTTACTTGATACTAAACTTCCGTTTAGCAGTAGCACAATTTAGCAAGTAATGTTCCAGTGAATTGACTTGAACTACACTGGAGTTTTTAAAGTGTTTAGGTTACAACTGACTCTCACTGAAACTTACTGCCTGTACATTACAGTAGGGTAGGGTTGGGTTGTTGGGGGAAGAGACCAAGCATCTAGTTCATCGGTCTCATCGGATTACGAAAGGATGGGGAAGGATGTCGGCCATGCCCTTTCAAAGGAACCATCCCGGCATTTGCCTGGAGTGATTTAGGGAAATCACGGAAAACCTAAACCAGGATGGCCAGACGCGGGATTGAACCGTCGTCCTCGCGAATGGGAGTCCAGTGTGCTAACCACTGCGCCACCTCGATCGGTACATTACAATAGGAAGATAATGATAATTATAAGTAAGTTATTATAAAGGTTGAGCTCTACTAACGTGGACAAGAGGTTCTTTTGTCAGTTTCGTTATAGGAAATTACTACTATTGAAATAGTTATGAATTAATAGTATCTTTCGTACTGCTTTCTCAAGGAATATTCACTACCTTATATTATGTAGCTCAAATGAAACACGTGGCATCTGGACCTAGTATAGTTTGAATAATTGCAGCCAGTTGCTTATGTTTGATTGCTATTATTGTAATATGACATTTAAACTTGTCTCAACAGCCAGTAGGGGACACAGGAACTAATTTATCGATAGATTCAGATCGTGGCTGAACACTTTAGCCATACCACAAAATGTAAACACTATTATTTTGACTAAAAGAATCTTTGAACTGAGTGTGTTAACTGTCCATTCAGCCGGCCGGAGTGGCCGTGCGGTTAAAGGCGCTGCAGTCTGGAACCGCAAGACCGCTACGGTCGCAGGTTCGAATCCTGCCTCGGGCATGGATGTTTGTGATGTCCTTAGGTTAGTTAGGTTTAACTAGTTCTAAGTTCTAGGGGACTAATGACCTCAGCAGTTGAGTCCCATAGTGCTCAGAGCCATTTGAACCATTTTCTGTCCATTCATGGAAACTACGTGGAGTATTTCTAAACTTATGCTCACTAAATAATTAACTCCACACAGTCTGTTAACTTTTGTTACGGAAAATAATTGCTGTTCAGTTCAGTAGAAGAGGATTCTCGGATTTTCATAGCACTTGGGATAGTACTTTGTCTGACTAAGGGCAAATACAGTGGCTCAACATAAGTCTACAGAACACAAAGTTATTAATGAAAACGAAACCACATAACTGGCCCATGCAATTATACAGTACTCAACTACTAATGTGAGATGAAGTGGTGGCAGCGTCGATCTCCTGTGCGAAAGTATCCATGGCTCTACCTATGTGACAAGCTCTGAAAATTTTCTTCTTAGCGTTGGATTTTCATAGTACAGAGCTAACCAAAGTACGCCATGAATAATAAGTCGCCTCCACATCCCCGAGGCTATATTATACAATCTTGCAGTTATTCTCGCTTCTTTCATTTCATAAGATGTGCACCAATTGCCTGCTAGCCACGACTGACTCATGCCACAGAGGAGCTTTGCAGTTCGACCCCCAGCTCCACCTTTTCTATTCCCACCCAGCCAGTTCTGTTGCGCCGGCCGGTGTGGCCGAGAGGTTCTAGGGGCTTCAGTCTGGAACCGCGCGACCGCTACGATCACCGAGAGGTTCTAGGAGCTTCAGTCTGGAACCGCACGACCGCTACGGTCACAGGCTCAAATCCTGCCTGGGGCATGGATGTGTGTGATGACCTTAGGTTAGTTAGGTTTAAGTATTTCTAAGTTCTAAGGGACTTATGACCTCAGATGTTAAGTCCGACAGTGCTCAGAGCAATTTGAACCAACCAGTTCTGTTGCGGAGTCACTTTCCTCCAAGTCTTACATGATTACAAACTTACTTTAACTACACATGAACCAATAAAATATAACTTTTTCATTCTTGTTAAGCACATTACTTTTGACATTGCATCCACAGAGTAAAATCAATTACATAAATTATCATAAATATTCAATAAAGTATTTGCATGGATGTCACATCAAAGAGTATAGTTATACAAAAACTACATTAAGCAAAACCCGACAAAGATGTTAGGTTAGACCATGATAGATATTACCGATAATCGATAATATTGTTATATGTTTCCCTCGATGACGCTCCGTCAGCTACTAAGAACTGTTATCTTCCTAACAGGAAATCGCGAATCCAGTAGCACAACTGTGACAATAGCCCATAGGTACGCTATTTGATTAGAAGCCGCTTGTTAAGAACCGTGTCAAGGCGCTCGAGAAATCTAGATTCATGGAATCAACTTGAGAGCCCCTGTCGATTATACGTATCTCAAACAGTCACTCCGGTGATTTGCGGAATAAAAATAGTTCAAATGGCTCTGAGCACTATGGGACTTAACATCTGAGGTCATCAATCCCCCAGACTTAGAACTACTTACACCTAACTAACCTAAGGACATCATACACATCCATGCCCGAGGCAGGATTCGAACCTGCGACCGTAGCAGTCGCACGGTTCCAGACAGCGCGCCTAGAACCGCGAGACCACCGCGGCCGGCATTTCAACAAGACACAGGTGCTTCACGAACGGCAAAGGACGCAAATTACCAGTTCTTGACACGGTTAGCTGTTGGTGATGTCAGATGTCTGGTCTCAAGGTCTCATGGACAGGGAGTCAGCCCTCCTCGAAAATACGGAGGCTGGAGGCAGTGTACACTTTCTGTTCCCAACACATTGAAGTACATTACCGTGTAATTCACAAAGAATCTGTTTTCTAGATGCGCGATATATAGAGGGGTAGCCTTTCACACGTGGGGGAATCATGCTTTCTGGTGGAACCATTAATTTTTGAAAATAATGAGGAAGACACTAATAGTAATAATACCAATAATTGTCTTGAGAAGTTGTTTTTACCATTTGTGTGAGACATACGGAAGTACTAAAAAAATTTGTAATAAACTGATCTGATCGTTGTATATTGGTTCTCTATGCTGGTACCAACGCCATTCCGTGTACTGCTACCGCCTAATCCTGTCCGTGGGAAAACTAGCACCTTTCCATCATTTCGCGCACAATATCTGTCTTTCCGCAACGAAGCAATCTTTGTTCAGGGTGAGTTTGGTCGATAAGTCACTGCCAAGCTCTTTCCGCCGTCCGCAGGCACGCTGAATCTTTGTAATTCCGCCGCAGATAAGCGGAACACATTGGGCTGCAAGTTTCCTTCCTGTTGGAAATGCCGGCAGTGGGTGGAAACTCAACACCAGCTATTCTGGCTGCGTGGAATGCGGCCGCCGGCAACGCCCCACTGAAATAATCCCGCCCTGCTATGGCGCGGGGCGCGGAGCCTCTCCCCTCTCCCTCGCCAGTATTTAAACAGCTCCTCATCTGTCCGGCTCGCGTTTCCTGTGATCGTATTAAGAAAATCGATAATCTTTTTGTGGTCCTTGCAGGCCGTACGTGCACTTTTGATTTTACTGTTGGCATTTGGCATACAATATTATAGTTGGTTGTGACTTCAACGTACCCTCGATGTGTTGGCGAAAATACGTATTGAATGCCGGTGGAAGGTATAAAACATCGTCATAAATTGTACTAAATGCTTTCTTCGAAAATTATTCTAAGCTGTTACCTCAGGCCAGCCGGTGTGGCCGAGCGTTAAGTCTAGGGAACTGATGACCTCAGATGTTAAGTCCCATAGCGTTTAGAGCCATTTTATTTTTGTTAGTTCAGAAGCCCACTCGAAGTGTAACTGGTTGCGGAAACATACTTAACTTCTTAGCAACAAAAAATCCTGGGGAAATGGAGAGTGTCAATACAAATATGGGTTCAAAATGGCTCTGAGCACTATGGGACTCAACTGCTGAGGTCATTAGTCCCCTAGAACTTAGAACTAGTTAAACCTAACTAACCTAAGGACATCACAAACATCCATGCCCGAGGCAGGATTCGAACCTGCGACCGTAGCGGTCTTGCGGTTCCAGACTGCAGCGCCTTTAACCGCACGGCCACTTCGGCCGGCACAAATATAGGGATTAGGAATCACAAGATCGTAGTAGCGAGACTGAGCACCGGAACATCCAAATTCACCAAAAGTAAACGCAAAATACATCTATTAAAAAAAAGAAAAAGATAAAGATGCCTTTCTAAGAGCCAGTTCCCAGTAACTATGTAAGTGGGGGAAGGGTGTGGCTTAAATTCAAAGCTTCGGCATTTGAAACAGTTGAGAGACTTATACCAAAGAAATTAATAAAATATGGTGCTGATCACCCATGGCATACGAAACAGGTCGGAACACTGTTGCAGAAGCAATGCAGAAAGCATGCCAAATTTGCAAGAACACAAAACCTCTAAGATTGGCGATGTTTTACTGAAGCTCGATACTTAGTGCTGACTTCAATGCGAGGTTCTTTAATAGCTTCCACTATGAAACTCCGCCTAGAAATCTGACAGAAAATCCTAAAACATTCTGGTTGTATGTAAGCTACACCAGTGGCAAGACACAATCAATACCTTCACTGCGTGATACCAAAGGTAATATGACTGATAACAGCGCCACTAAATCTGAGCCATTAAACGCGATTTTCCGCACGAAGTAATGAGTGCTAACGTCAGGGGATCTCAAATTGTTTCCATATTTCTAGAATTCCGGAAGGCTTTTCACACCGTTCCTCATGAGACACTTCTAATCAAATTGCGTGCCTATGCAGTATCGCTTCAGTTGTGATAATACTGGATCTGAGATTTCTTCTCAGAAAGGTCACAGTGCACAGCAATCGACGGAAAATCGTCAAATAAAACAGAAGTGGTATCCAGACTTCCACAATGAAGCTTTATACGCCATCTTCTGTTTCTTTTCTATACAAACGATTTAGAAACTAATCTGACCAGGTCTGTTTGTAGATGATGCTTTTCACAACAATGTGAGGAGAAACAAACGGATTCAACGTTAAACTGTGGATCCCCTTTCCACGGCTGGGTAACTGGGGAAGTCACAGAAGTCGCATCCAACAGAAAGACTTGCACCAGGTCACTGAGCCGAAATCACTATTATTACCTATAAACATAGTTAAGTTTATACGAAACCCTCAGAGCGCAAGTCTTAATCGCACGTGCCCTCTTTCTTTTTCTTTCTTTTTTTTATTTAAATATTGCAGTAACACAAACTCGAGTGCCACAATGCTGGATTCGGGATAGAAAGCTTCACTCAGGGTAACAACGAGCTTTAGAAAATAGATTAAAGATGTGTAAAATATAGTAGGCCATTGGTCTAATATGTCGACAGAAATACAGCCTCAGGCAAAACTAGGAATATATAGCGCGTAGGCTATCAAACTTCTGATTGGATGGAAGGGTATGTGTAACCGCCGGCCGGAGTGGCCGAGCGGTTCTAGGCGCTACAATCTGGAACCTCGCAACCGCTACGGTCGCAGGTTCGAATCCTGCCTCGGGCATGGATGTGGGTGACCTCCTTAGGTTAGTTAGGTTTAAGTAGTTCTAAGTTCTAGGGGACTGATGACCTGAGAAGTTCAGTCTCATAGTGCACAGAGCCATTTGGTATGTGTAACAAACAGTTTGTAATCTGACGTCACCCTGTACCCACTGTGATTGTTTTCAAAGACGATAGGGATGGATTCAGGAACTACTATTACGGCCTTTAATCTCTGGGGAAGTATTTTCACTATGGTTTGACGCACTGGAAGAGGGATTTGTTTCCATCTTTCCTAAAGCAAGCTGGGTAAAAATGAGGGAAGGAAGATTAAGTTATGAAGTCTTTGTTTGAATCCCTCTATTTCAGAATGTTAGTTCAGTGCCTTAAATGGAGGGCCACTTCGTCCGTTGGTGCTGAACAGTTTTTGCCAGGTTCTGGGTGAACTGTTATGGCACACAAACAACATTCTAGTTCACCACAAAGATGTTTGGTAAGGTTTATGTAGGGGTTTTGAAGAACATAATTATGCTAATATAGAAAATATTTGGTAGTAAACTACTGAAACAGTTTCAGAAACAATACTAGATTTTCAGAAGGCTTTTGACCCCGAAGCGGCTTCTAATCAAACTGCGTGCCTATGGAGTATCGCCTCAGTTGTACGATCGGATCTCCGATTTCCTGTAAGAAAGGTCAGAGTTCGTAGTAACTGACGGAAAGTCATCGAGTGAAATAGATCTGACATCCGACGTTTCCCAAGGAAGTGTTACAGGCCCTCTGCTGTTCCTAATCCATATAAATGATTTAGGAGATTATTTGGGCAGTCTTCTTTGACAGTTTGCAGAGATGCTGCCATTTACCGTCGGTGACGTCATCAGAAGATCAAAACCAGTTCTAAAATAATTTAGAGAAGATATCTGCATGGTGTTAATACTGCAATTGGCTCCAAAACAGTGGTTCTCAACCTGAGGGTAAAATGAAATTTTTTGAGGAGTAAAAACTAAAAGATTCAATTTTGTTTCAGACACGAAACTAAATTATTTTCAAAAGATCATCACTATTATCACAGTTTTGTGAGACTATAATATAGATAATATAGCTTATCAATAATTACTTTTTCTCAATTGGAAGCATTAATTCAGTGGGGGTTACAGATTCCTCACATGTTCACCCACTACACACAAATATTGTGCTTTGCCCGTACATCGCTGATGATAAAAGTGAGACATATACGTAACAAATGCTAAATTTCTCAAGAAAATATCTTCTCCAAGTTGTAGATAGCACCTGCAGTAGTCCATGAATTGCTTGATTACGCTCTTTGTCATAGATAAATTAATTATTTAACAGCTGGCCGGTGTGGCCGTGCGGTTCAAGGCGCTTCAGTCTGGAACCACGTGACCGCTACGGTCGCAGGTTCGAATCCTGCCTCGGGCATGAATGTGCGTGATGTCCTTAGGTTAGTTAGGTTTAAGTATTCTAAGTTCTAGGGGACTGATGAACTCAGATGTTAAGTCCCATAGTGCTCAGAGCCGTTTGAAACGTTTGAACTTCAAAAATTAAATTACACATTGTTACGGCAGACCAAGCAATCTTTATTGAATGCTTTGTCACGGAGCCATTCGAGAACCGCTGAATAATCTCTACCCCCCCCCCCCCCTCAAGATGTTTTCCAATTGCCTGGACACTGTTATTTGTTAAATTGATAAATGGACTCGCAATAAGGACAACCATCAGCTTCATAAAGGAATGAAGACAATGAAAATTTGGGCTGGACGGGGACTCGAACCCGTATTTCCCGCTTAGCGCGAGCGGTCGCCTTACCATTTCGCTATACCGTATCGTATTTATTCGCCAATACCAGGCAGATGACTTTCAAATAGAATGTCTCACCTGTACCAGAATATATACAATGGATGTACGAATGGTTCAAAGGGCTCTGAGCACTATGGGACATAACTACTGAGGTCATCAGTCCCCTAGAACTTAGAACTACTTAAACCTAACTACCCAAAGGACATCACACACATCCATGCCCGAGGCAGGATTCAAACCCGCGACCGTAGCGGTCTCGCAGTTCCAGACTGTAGCGCCTACAACCGCTCGGCCACACCGGTCGTCGATGGATGTATGAGTGCAAGCTGTGGACGCGTGGTTGACGGCATACGGAAGTTTGGTTCTGGCCCTGAATCGTGCAGCTGATGGTTGTCCTTATTCGCAAATATGAATTCATTTAATGTATTTCATAACGGCTGCATTCGCTGCAGTGTCTGTTAGTTTGGATATGCATTAATGTCCAAAGGAACTTTGCATCGTAATCAGAATAACACAGGTACTGCAATATCGTATTGTCATCTGTGGTCTATGACGATGGCCATCCACCTTAAACAGCATCATCCACGTCTCTACTGCCTTGGTTAGCTTAGTGACAACATTACAATAGGCCTTGACGTGACATTGTATTTGTTCCCTATACCGGTATAATTTCGTGGTAAATCTGCGTGCAATTTAGACATTTTGGCTCCAAGAATCGAACTGTCCCACATACTACAATTTTGAACTTCCACTTGCAGCGTCATTTCACTCCTACACCGTGATGCACCCGTTATCTGTACCGCAGCAGAATTGTCTCCGCAGGGAACACAAAACATGTACTCTCTTCTGACAATGTGCCACTCTTGTTACGCAATAGTCTTATCGTGGGACGACATGTGTAACTTACTTTTTGAAATCCCTGCGCCTCTTACATCAGAGGCAGCTACTGAATCACGTGACGCTCATTTCGAAATAAAATTAGACATATGTCTAAACAAGATATTGGTTATGTTGACTGGTATTCTTAGAATCATATACAATATTCTTAGATCAGTTTTATGAGTCTGTGTGATAAATATGAGTACTTGCAAAATAATGAAGCGCGTAGAATTAACTTGCACTATCTCTCAACCCCTTCCTTTTTCTTCGTATATTATGAATATGAACTTGTATTTCGTTTATCGGATTTGCGTAGCTGGTAATTTATGATTTTTGAAATATTCATTTGACAGCACTAGCTTTCAGAAGCTGTTTCCCATAAATCCTATTATTCACTGTGTCGCATGAGCGGTTTATAGTTTCAAAGTATTTCAGTAACGCGGGAAAAAACCTAGTAATGAAGATCAGGTGTATGTTTGCAACTGAAATCGTAAAAGCAGTTAGAGTGACTGATACCAAAATACTCGTAAACGTATCGGAATTCTAGTGCAGATAGCAGAAACGACTGGTAAGTTGCAAAAATTCACAGTTTTACGCCGAAAACATTGTACTCAATGAACCTGAAACTTCTAGACGTTCCAGTTGCAGTTAAGATGAAGAAAATGGTTCAAATGGCTCTGAGCACTATGGGACTTAACATCTGTGGTCATCAGTCCCCTAGAACTTAGAACTACTTAAACCTAACTAACCTAAGGACATCACACACATCCATGCCCGAGGCAGGATTCGAACCTGCGACCGTAGCAGTCGCGCGGTTCCGGACTGCGTGCCTAGAACCGCTAGACCACCGCGGCCGGCAGTTAAGATGAGTTACATCGATTGTCACCACATTATTTGGTAATAAAAGTAAACGATTTTAATGAAGTGGTTCCCCGTCAGGCTTCCAAATGTATCGCACGTTTTGCACATTCACATGAGTCATACAGATTACATATTTAGTTCTAAGGTGGTTTATAATCGAAACACATATGAATTTTTGATAATATAAGTAAAAACAGTAAAAGAATTGCATTTACGTGAGGGAAACCTGGGGAATATTTTTATCTTTGCAACTGACTCTCAGCACTGAACGAATCACGAATACAGAACAGGTCCTACAAGCCCCGAAACACATCTAATCTGCTAAAGAAAATGACAGAGGAACTAAAATATTGTCCAGTAAAATTTTTCACTGTCGTTACTGTGTTATAAATTTAAGTAATTAAATTAGCCCATATTTTAAATACAAGCTGTTACAATCCTTTAACATTTATATGTGCTTCAGTTATAACAATCATTTAGAGAAACCACAAAAAAATTGAGCTGAAGCTAATACCTTAATCAAGGTAAAAGTATCCCAGCAGAAGAAGCTGTTCTTCAACTGTTGCTAGAGGCTAACAGACATGTCTCAGGCCCCTGAAAATTGAGTTACGAACCCACCGGTCGGTCGGTTAATATGAGATAAACTTGCTACAATCGTTGGACAAACTTTAATTTTTGTCATTTTGGTCAGGGTTTCGGTACAAATACTCAACTGTGCAACGTCCAGGGTTCTTACCATCTTCACGAGGCATTTATTATCCACTGCTGGATATAGATCCTTTGCAGACTTCTTCTTAAATTTCGATATTCATTTTCTTCATTCACATATGTTCTGTTCTTAATGTCGTTAGTCCTGTTCTAGGTCTCTTCTTATCACGAGGAATCCAAAACAGAATCTCCTTAGTCCATCTCCCATAATTTAATTTGCTATACGCCCAGCCCATTTCCACTTAGGTTCGTAAAAGTCTCTCTCACGTCCTAAACCGCTGGTTTTTCTCTTATCAAATGGTTCAAATGGCTCTGAGCACTATGCGACTTAACTTCTGAGGTCATTAGTCGCCTAGAACTTAGAACTACTTAAACCTAACTAAACTAAGGACATCACACACATCCAGGCTCGAGGCAGGAATCGAACCTGCGACCGTAGCGGTCGCTCGGCTCCAGACTGTAGCGCCTAGAACCGCACGGCCACTCCGGCCGGATTTCCCTTATCCATTTCCTTCTTTTTTCAGCCCTTCTTGTTATGACCAACGTGCATCTTTTCATTGTTCCTAAATTTTTATTCTGTTTGCTCACATTTAGTGTCCATTTTTCATTTCCTTAACCGAGTACTGGCACTATACTCTGGTTACAGATTTTTCGTTTCAGACAATTAAGGAATTTCCTTATAAATACAACATTCAGTATCGCAAATGAACTGAAAGCCATTTACGTCCTTCTGTTTACTTTTTTAAGTGTTCATCCGCTTGTTGTTTTCAATTGTCTCAAGAATAATTTTTTTTTAAACTGTTTATGTAAGTTCACCATTAACCTTTACTATTCTCGTAGCGGAACATCGCTCGTACATTATTTTCGTCTTGCTGTAGTTAATCCTCACGCTTACTGCTGTGCCTACTCTACTCAGCTGGAGTCCGTCGTTCCACTTGGTAACACGTGTTCCATTTGTTGGACCCTGGACGAACCAAGTCCATATTTGTGCACAGTAATACCGCGTCCGTTGCGAGGCACGTCCCTGCTGTACAGATGCCCGAGGTTGGCAGGCGTCTTCGTCCGGATAACGATTCCTTGCAAGAAGAACAAAGCAACCAGAGTGAGGCGTGTGCAGTGTCGTTCCGACGCCCGGCTCGCATTTATTCACAAATGCGGGTATGTTTCTTGGGAGTGCTCTTGTATGCGATTAGGCTGGGCGGCGCTTACTCGCCAGCGTAGGTTTTATATGCACGGAAGCTTCATCAATCATATCGGCTGACATCAGCTATAGGCGAAGTTGGTCGTTCACCTCGGCCTCCACCTCGTCCGTGCCAAGCCTACCCAGCGAAATATTATGTTTCCTTTATAAACTGTTCCTGAAAAATACCGACTCATTTCATTTACATTTCAAATGACTCCTTCGCCATACAAGGATATTGTGTTTTTATTTTACCGATGTCCTCGTCTCACCCACTTCCATTACCGAGGCAGCAGCCTTAGGTGGCGTGTCGATATATCATAAACAATGGCCTCCGAGTTCGATTTCTTTATAATAAAACGATAAATTGCGGCAAAATAATACCGCGGTATGCCGGCCGACTCGTTCGTGAGATCTGAACGAGTTTACAGTTCCACATTTCTCAGTTAATGTCCCGAGCTAGGCCGTGTGGGGCATTCAGTATCTGTTTCACCAGAGCCTCGAATTAAATTACCAGTACACCATCGACCTCTTAGTTAAAGTAATGTTGCATACATTACATTGCTTGATTCTAGGGCTTATCTGCGTTCATTAAGTATTAGACACTTTCCGATGCACGTACGTATATCAAGAGTCAAAGAAAGTGGATCGCTTTCTGCTAGCCAAGATGCAGTTTGTAGAAGTCGTATAGGCGGAGTCTAGTGTGTTCGTGCAACTTTTGATGTTTTCCACACTCATGCACACAGTTATTACCCAAGATTACACAGAAGAAGGATCTGTACTCATTACCAACGGCACTGTATTTAGTCATTAATCACTTCACGTTAACTCGTCAGAAATTTAGCTAACCGAAAAGAATGTTGTATGTTGCATTTTCATGTACAGTGAACTGAGCCGTGGTTTATAGTGAGTACAGACGTTTTGTGCGCTCTGTTATCTTCCTCAAGTGTAACAAAGTTGTAACATTAGTATAAGTACCGAACGCAGAATTTCATTACTAGAAGACGTGTCCGTGACAAAAGTGAAAGATAAAACCACCATGTCCCATATTTCTCACACATTATACCCAAAATCAGCAAAAACTTCGTGAACTTCCTTCAGCCAGCCATAGCAAAGTACAGACTTGTAATAACGATGATGATCACTGAAACAGATGGAGCCAGGAGACTTGATGAACTCAAATGTAAGTTCATTATGTTAACACTCAGAGAGCAGCGGCATTATCAGCGGAGAAGTATCATCTGGAAATCAGCTGAATCCAGAATAAATATCACGAGAATAACTTCCTTCATAATTGCATCCGTTATTCGAAACTAAAAAATTATGTACTTCGTTAATTGACAGGAAAACTCAGCTTCTTAGAAATGTGGCGTCCATTTCACTGGGTGTAAAGTGAGCAAATACACCACAGGAAATATGGTCTGATACGAAAAACTTTCAATATGTACTCTCTATCTTTTAAAATGCCAGTTTCTTTCCATATGTAGAGTTACCCGTTACCACAATTCGCTACTGTCAGTCAGATATAACCCATTAATTTGTTAGATTAGGGTTGAGGTCCCTGTAAAGCGGAGGTTGGTTAAAATATAACGAATTTCCATCTTCGAAATTATTACAAATAAACCATTAGTTTTTTTTCGAATACGACGAAGAAAGGGACTGACCTTTGCTTCTCTTTTCCTTTTTTTTTTTTTTTTTGTCAAATAACCGACCGGCATCAGTTTAAGTGAATGAGAAAACTCTTTCGAACAGAGTAAATTACCTTGACAATTGTGTCATCTCGCTCAAAGAGATATCATCTCTATTAACAAACAACTAACGTGAACTAGTTTCACTTTTAGGGGTTATAGCGAAGTGCAGCAACTGATTGTGAATCCAGTAAATTGTATTGAAAAGTTTTTTGTGTTTTGCCGGTGCACTAAGAATACTCAATGAGGTGACGAAAGTCACAGGATGGTTATGGTCGCAAGACGAAAATTAAAAGATTTTAAATGCAGAATGGTAGTTGGAGCTAGACGCATGGGACACTCCATTTCGGAGATCGTTAGGGAATTCAATATTCCGCGATCCACAGTGTCAAGACTATGACGGGAATACCACATTTCAGGCATTACCTCTCACCGCAGACAACACAGTGGTCGACGGCCTTCACTTAATGACCGTGAGAGCGGCGATTGTGCAGAGTTATCAGTGCTAACAGACAAGCAACACTGTATGAAATAGCCAGAGACATCAATGTAGAGTGCATGGCGAACGTTCCGTTACGAAACTGCGGGAAATTTGGCGTTAATGGGCTATGGCAGCAGACGCCCACCGCCAGTGCCTTTGCTAACAGCGCCACATCGTCTGAAGCTTCCCTCCTGGGCTCGTGACCGTATCGGTTGGACCCAAGACTGCTGGAAAACCGTAAACTAGCCAGATGAGTCCCGATTTCAGTTAGTAAGAGCTGATCGTATGGTTACAGTGTGGCGCAGACCCCACGAATCCACGGACCCAAATTGTCAATAACGCACTGTGCAAACTGGTGGTGCCTCGATAATGGTGTGGGCTGTGCTCATATGGATGGATGACAATGCGCCATGTCAGTGGGCTACAGTTGTTCGCAGTTGATTTGAAGATCATTCTGGAAAATTCGAGCGAATGGTTTGGCCACCCAGATCGCCCGACATGAATCGCATCGAACATTTATGGGGCAAAATCCAGACGCCAGTTCACGCACAAAATCCTGCACCAGCAACGGTTTTGATACTATGGACGGCTACAGAGGCAGCATGGCTCAATATTTCTGCAAAGGACTTCCAAGCACTTGGTGAGTCCATGATGTACTACGCCGGGCAAAATGAGGTCGGACACGGTATTAAGAGGTATCCCATGACATTTATCACCTCAGTGTGTAGACATAACCCATTGCTTCACGGTATGAGTCGTGGCATTGTTGCGTCGGTCCCTGTAAGAAGTAAAGCGAGGTGTTATTATTTTTGTTGTTGTTTCCCGGTGTGTGTTGAGCATAGCAGTTTGTATAAAACATGTGTAACATCATACACCTTTTGATAACAGAAGTCGTATCGTAACTTAAAAATAGCTACATCACAGATAAGTTTCATCAGTGAGAGATCAGTGTAGGCTATACACTATCTGATCAAAATATCCAGGCATCTGTTGATCGACTTTAATATGAGTTGTGTCCACCCTTCATCTTTACAGCAACTTGAACTCTGCTGGAGACACTTTCAATGAGGCGTGTGAATGTCTGTGGAGGAATGGCAACTCATCCTTCCTCAATAGCCGAATCTGAAGGTAGTCATGTTCGACGCTGCTGTATGGACGGAAGTCATCGTTGTAACATATCCCAAAGATATACCATTGGGTTCATTTAGAGACTATACGCAGTATACAATGCTGCAAAATAAGTTTGTATCCTTCTGAATTTACTTTTTTCTTAATCACAGCAAGATGATCACACGATAACCTCCAGAAACAACCCCGTACCGTAACACCACTCCCTCTACACATCACTGTTGGCACACACGTAGTGGCAGGTAATGTTCTTCACGTATTCGCCAAACCCTATAGCTTCCATCGGATTGCCACACGCTATAACATGGTTCGTAACTTCAAATCACTCCTTTCCAGTCATCCACTGTCCAGTGGCGTTTCTCTTTACACCACCATAAGCTTCACTTAACACTGTCTCAACCATTGTATCCCATTCTTTTTAACTCCATACTCACAATCATTGTATCAGCTGGACTACTGATACCACATTGGAATTCACGGGTATTCCTTCCGCTGATTTCATGTGATTTTTACAGCCCCCGTTCAGATTGCTCACCGGTTCCCGTCCGACAGTACATGAAGTCTGCTCGGTCTTGTTCTCCCGCGTTTCCGCTTAAGAAATATCGCCAACAGTCGACTTGACCAGTTTCAGAAGGGCTGAAATGTCCCTGATAGATTTGTTACTCAAGTGGCGTCTAATGACTAGTCCAAGTTCCAAGTCACTGGGCTCTCCTTATCGACCCATTCTGCTGTTACTGCAACTCCACTGAGAAAACTACTCCTCTACTCCTTTTACACAGGCGGGTCCGCCTCTTCTGATTCTCAGTTGTCAATTCTACTTTACATACGAGTGACTGGATAGTTATGATCATATTGTATATTTCTTCACTTCCATTTAGTTTGATACGCTCACGAAATTATTTACACAACTGATTCAACGCTTTGAATTATGACACAAAAAGACAGAAAAGTAAATCAAAATTCCAGAATACCTTATATGCATAATGACCTCGATACCTGGAAACGATTAATTACAGATTTCAGAATGAAATTTTCACTCTGCAGCGGAGTATGCGCTGATATGAAACTTCCTGGCACATTAAAACTGTATGCCGGACTGAGACTCGAACTCGGGACTTTTGCCTTTCGCGGGAAAGTGCTCTACCATCTGAGCTACCCAAGCACGACTCACGACCCGTCCTCACAGCTTCAATTCTGCCAGTACCTCGTCTCCTACCTTCTAAACTTCACAGAAGCTCTTCTGCGAGCCTTGCAGAATTAGTACTCCTGGAAGCAAGGATATTGCGGAGACATGGCTTAGCCACAACCTGGGGGATGTTTTCAGAATGAAATTTTCATTCTGCAGAGGAGTGTGCGCTGATATTAAACTTCCTGGCAGATTAAAACTGTGGGGAGGTTCGCGGAAGAGCTTCTGTGAAGTTTGGAAGGTAGGAGACGAGGTGCTGGCAGATTTGAAGCTGTGAGGACGGTTCGTGAGTCGTGCTTGGGTAGCTCAGATGGTCCACTGGTCCCCTCCTGTCGGCATATTCGCCGGTCTCACTGTCAGCCCCAGTGATGATCTCGGATGTTCCGGCCCAGTTCCATTATATACGATACTTCTTTCTTGGACTCAGTCATCTACGCCTCACCTTCCCAAGACAACTTTTACTCAAGACAAAGGCAGTACACAATGTCCTCCAATTAGGTCGTCCACCTAACCCGATTGAACAAAAGTTCCCCCAGATTGACTGACGTCATGTATGGCGCGCGGTGTTCGCCTGTTACCTTGACACGAATGTTTAATCTGTCTGGTACCTAACTGTCAATGGTAAGCAAATCAACCAATTTCGCCTTCATCGTATCCACCTCGCCCAATCACCTCTATGTTCCACGTGTGGAGTGCCAGACAGTGATGAACATCGGTTTGTTTGCGGACCGGCGGCGGAGGTTTGGCATTGGTTCGTCGTATTGTGGCTTTTCTAACGCGGGACATTCCGGATCGGATTACTCCCCTTTCATTATTATTTCCGGAACGTGACTATTTTCCTCGGACAAAGACCAATGCTGTGAATTGGATTCGCGGACATGCCATTCACTACCTATTTGGACAAACTGTAGACTCTGTACTCGATTTTTGGACATACCTCAATGACCGTCATTATGTCGTTGTCCGTCACCCAAAATACAGACAATTTTTCTCAAACTTCCTTGGGAGTGCTTTCCGCGACGCACCTCGCAGCTGGAATGTGTTAAGCCAAAAGAGAAGAAGGTTTCCTGTTTGAACCAATGAACATTTCTGAACAATTTAACGGAACACATCAATTTCGAGACGACGTGACTCAACATATTACCAGCGGGGCGCAGAGGGCCTCTGATCAATTACACAAAAAAAGAAAAAAGAAAATAAAAATAAAAACAATAAAAATAAAAATAAAATTCAGAGAAAGGAAGATTTTGTTTTGTTTGTAAGGATAGCCCAAACCTTGATTTCCCATATTTCCCCTGGTATATAGGTAGCTCTCTGGAGTAGGTGTAGTCAGGAGCCAAGGCCTGAAGTGGACCAGATTTTTTTTGTTATAGGATGAAAAGGTTAGTTCCAAAAAAGAAAAGAAAAAAATTACTAATAAAAAAAGGGTATGATTCCTGCTTAGGGTGCAGGAGGTCCCGGGTAAAAAAAAAAGTGAAAAAATACATGGTAGAGCACATGCCCACGAAAGGCAAAGGTACCGAGTTCGAATCTCGGTCTGGCACACAGTTTTAATCTACCAGGAAGTTTCATTTACAGACATGTTTAAATAAGTGAAAACTACAGGAGAACTGAAATATATTATACAGTGTCGACATTTTCTGAGGCTGAGCTAACTGCGACTGCGACTCACACTGGGCTGCGACTGATGACTCGACTCGTTGACTCACTGGATGACTGACTGCGTCCTCCGGCCCGCGGCGGCGATTTAAATACTGACGGTCGAGAGGGCATTGGCGGATCGTTGTTTGCGAGTCCTCCGTTGGTCTCTCTCCCGATAGGCTCGTTACTTGGGCCTACTATCGATTTCTCGCAACCATTTTGCCACCAGGTGAGCTGGCGACAGCTCACTCCAACACAGGTGAAGTTCTATAACACCAAATATTTTATTACGTATTCTTACTTAAGTTAAACGACTTCAGTAATTTAATATATAGCTTTTAGTTATTTGGAGTTCCCGTTGTGTCTTTACAAGAGTTTAATTATTTTAAATGAACTGTATCTCACGAATTAAAGTGGTTGTCAAAGCACATCGATCTATGGACGAGCACAGCAGTCAATACTTCGTTGGCATAAAAAGGAAACACATTGTCATGGTCTAAATCGTGCTTCCAAATGGTAGTCACATCAAATACTAAATTACTGGTTCAGTCAGTGTGTCAATGTGATATAAGTATCGTTACCAAAGTGTGCTGAGTTACAAGAGTGAAATGTCAAAAACATGATACTGAGTATCCAACAATGTTGTTTACATGCTTTTAATTATTTTTCAGCGATCTATATACCAGATTATTTCAGTTCTTTTACCCGCGCAGTATTTTGGTGCGCTTCTGTCATTTCTTTAATCCATATCTGTCCTGTCTTCTTCTTAGTCTGTGGCTGGTTCAAATGGTTCAAATGGCTCTGAGCACTATGGGACTTAACATCTATGGTCATCAGTCCCCTAGAACTTAGAACTACTTAAACCTGACTAACCTAAGGACATCACACAACACCCATTCATCACGAGGTAGAGAAAATCCCTGACCCCACCGGGAATCGAACCCGGGAACCCGGGCGTGGGAAGCGAGAACGCTACCGCACGACCACGAGCTGCGGACAGTCTGTGGCTGTGGCTGGAAACACCGTTTTTCATCAAGTTTCTTCTTTAGAGGGTCACATTTCATGGTGCTATTCTGTGAAGCCCCTAGATCTTGCCTATGTTTTTCTACTTCTTTGAACGAGAACACTCCGGTTTTTAAGTAAAAGGTTGACAAAGATTGGACTGGGTAACTTTAATTGACCTCATACATCTCATATGAAGTGAGAAAGCGAGCCTACTTTTCCGAACGTTGTTTGTAATTTTCTCCATGTGTGAAAGTAGCTCACTGTTAAGTCTTCTTCTGTACTCTTCTTTTTACCTGACTAGGCCCAATTTCTTTGTCAAAATCTACCATTCTTTGGATAGTTATCCTGTCAGAACGTTTTTATTCATTATGAAGCATCATGATGTTTACGCAGCTTTGCCTGAATGAATGTAAAGTAGTAATGAACACTTTCACTCTGAAACGAAATATGCGCTGTTTTGGAACTTCCCGATTGTACAGCAGGGTTATGTTTGGTATTGATAGACACTGGCGATTTTGTACAAATATCTTTGGTAAGGTGGAATGCCATTTCCATCTTGTTGATCCTGGACGTATGGGCTCATTTCTCACAGAGGTTCGTCCACTACTAAAACTAGTGCCATTCTTGTACATAATAAAGAACTCTGTTGATTTCAATGACATGCGAACAGGACGGTGTTTAAGTTGGAAAATTGTCGTAATATTTCCTGTCTTTCAAATCTAAAGCAGAGTTATCGATCCAGAAATATGCAATACACGTTATCTTCAGTCTGAGATATATACAGATAGCCTGTACACAAGATAAATTTTTATTGTAAGGTAAAAGATAAGCAGCGCCTATTTTAGTCGCATTGCGGGGAGGTAGTGCTACTCGTACCATCTATAGTTTTCTTCGTACCGAGTACTTCAGACTGTTTGATTATCGCAATATCATCAGCCCTATATACACATAAATCCGGTCACATCAATGTTACCACTGCCTATGATTACGTCAACGCGCAACAGCCACTCATATACTGCTGATGTCAACACTAGCAATGGATGATGATGATGATGATGATGATGATGATGATGTTTGGTTTGTGGGGCGCTCAATTGCGCGGTTATCTTCGCCCGTACAAATTCCTAACATTTGCTCAGCCCATTCTCGCCACTTTCAGGAATGATGGTGAAATGATGAGGACAACATAAAGACGCAGTCATCTCGAGGCAGGTGAAAATCCCTGACCCCGCCAGGAATCGAACCCGGGACCCCGTACACGGACTAGCAGTGGAGGGTACATAAAGCGTGTCGGGGAGAAGACGGACAACAGTGCAGTCGTTGTCGTAACGTGGAAAGGGAGCGATTTATATGACGTCAAAAAGCACATGATCAGCGGCCTGCGGGCCAAGAATAAATATCCAAAACGGCTAAGTTTGTAAGCTGTTCGCTTGCCCCCGTCGTTTACGTGTACCGTGCGTGCCAAAATGGCGCTATCCAAAACTGGCGCCGATGCAACTGTGGTGCACCAAGGGCCATAGATGACAGGGGTGGACGACGGCTGCAGAGATGTGTACGGGCGAATAGACGTGGAGCTGTTGAGCAACTGACCGCCCCGATTGATGAAGGGTCTACCAACAGTTTCTCCCCAACGACCGTTCAGCGAACGTTGCTGCGTATGGGCTTCCGCAGCAGGCGCCTGGTTGATGCATTCATGCTGATTGTTGTTCATCGGTGACGAAGGCTGAAAATTCCACGGCAATAAGGCAACTGGACATCCGTTGGGTGGCGACAGGTGGCCTTTCTAGATTGACATTTCTGCTCCAACGGACAGCCGGCCGTTGGGATGTATGACGCGAAACGTCTGACGCAAACAAGGAGGGAGCGTTATTGTCTGGGGAATGTTTTCGTGGCATTTCCTGGGAGATCTCGTCATTCTGGAAGTCACAATGGATCAACGCAAGTATATATCTATCCTTGGGAACCACGTCCACTCCTACATCTTCTTCGACACGATGGCATCTACCAGCAGGACAACGCAACGTGTCGCACAGCTTGCATTGTACTTGCGTGGTTTGGCGAGAACAAGGATGAGTTTACCGTTCTCCCGTGGCGACCAAACTCCCCGGATTTAAGCCCAATCGAGCATCCATCGTAGCACCACGATCGGGGAGTTCGTGCCGTGAATCGTCAGCCGAGAAATCTGGCGCAGCTGGCCACGGGACGTGTCGGCATGGCTCCTCATCCCTGTCGGTTCCTTCTAGAACCTTAATGACTCTCGTCCTGCACGTCTCTCAGAGGTCCGCACAGCAACAGGTTTTTGGCAGGTGATCACATTAATGTGACTGCACAGAGTACATTAACACAATTTATTAGGGTCTTCAGCATCTCTCTTACGTCTAACCAGGCATTCTTGGTGAGTCTACACTTAGTATATGAGCAGTACATAATGATAATAATAATGACAATGCAATAATTACAAGAGCTATAATAATGAGTATGGAGAATTTAGGAAATAATCGTCTAACTAACATCGTGTTATGCAATTTCGGCGTACGTTCTTGTCGAATGTGAGTAATTATATCTAGCAGCAATAGTACAGAAAAACAGAAGGAATCATATGTGGAAAAGTAGTTGATTGCTCAGAGTAAGGGCGAGAAGCAATAGGGAAAGTTAACAGATGAGATGGAAGGAAGAAAATGAATAGATAGGCATAATGAAAATATAGATGGTTTTAGCAATGTGACAGAAATTCCGGTTCGCTGTTGGATAGAAGGAAAACAGCAATCATAATAACGCAAGTCAGACGTAAACAAAACACCGCATTTCATAGTAATAATTCGAACACAACAAAAATGGCTCTGAGCACTATGGGACTTAGCATCTGAGGTCATCAGTTCCCTAGATCTTAGAACTACTTAAACCTAACTAACCTAAGGACATCACACACATCCATGCCCGAGGCAGGATTCGAACCTGCGACCGTAGCGGTCGCGCGGTTCCAGACTGGAACACAACATTCAGCGGCCTTGAAGAGGGACGGCTTGAATTAATTATTCACATGAAAGCGAAATAATGATGTCAGCACGGTGAAATAGTTTGCCAGGAACTGTGAATACCATTTGTTATGGAACAACTTTGAAATACGCAGTACTACAGAAAGCAATGAAAGGAAACGAGAAAGATTGAATAGGATGGCTAATATAAACGGTATTTTATCTGTAGACTGAAAGCTCTCGTAGTCTCACAATATCCCCATACTTCGCCAGAAGGTGATAGGTATGAAATTCGGCCAAATGTCGCCGAATTTTAGCGCTACCACCGGTTAGATACACGAGAGCTATCATCAGCATTGTATGCTGATAAAGTCCATATTCGCAATTCTAGTACTTAAATTTTTTTATCTCCTTAGATATCTTGACACCATCTGAGCTTTAGCTAACTGGTTACAGAACGATGTATTACATATGCTGATAAAAAAGGAGGAACGGCACTACAGATTAAAGGAGTCCGTTGACTTAAGATGTGCAAATCTTCTGAAATATTTAAATTCCGTTGGCAGCCTACTGAAAATAAGAACCGCAGAATTGTGTAAACCCTTCTGTTAAATTCCCGGGTTCGATTCCCGGTAGGGTCAGGGATTTTATCTGCCTCGTGATAACTGGGTGTTGTGTTATGTCCTTAGGTTAGTTAGGTTTAAGTAGCTCTAAGTTCTAGGGGACTGATGACCATAGATGTTAAGTCCCATAGTGCTCAGAGCCATTTGAACCATTTGAACCTTCTGTTAAAAAGGTTAAGGAAATAGTCTCAAAGTTGAACTTGTTTTCCTGTCTGGCATTCACTTATTGAATGCTCCAGTTGCATCAGGCAGTATTCATTCTGCGTTGACTTTTAGAATTTCAAGGTTCCTTTAACAATGGTTACTCGAAGTTGGCGAAGTGACACCGCATGCCGTCCCAGTATGATTTTTCTGGACTAAGAATATCTTTTGTGAATGTATACAGTATGATACGAAGAAATACGGCAGAATGAAATCAAGCATAGGAAACTACGCTTGCCGGCCGAAGTGGCCGTGCGGTTAAAGGCGCTGCAGTCTGGAACCGCAAGACCGCTACGGTCGCAGGTTCGAATCCTGCCTCGGGCATGGATGTTTGTGATGTCCTTAGGTTAGTTAGATTTAACTAGTTCTAAGTTCTAGGGGACTAATGACCTCAGCAGTTGAGTCCCATAGTGCTCAGAGCCATTTGAACCATTTTTGAAACTACGCTTCGCATTTCAGTATCAGCGGCAGTTGAAAGCACCGTGGTCGTGAATAATATCAGCATGCAATTTCGCTGTAATATCCTGGATGTAAAATTACATCTTTCTTCAATTCTAGAAGTTCCAAATGTACAGTTAAATTATTTGATCATATTGTGCTAACTGATTGCCGCATTTACAAGACTTCTGCCTCAGGAACTGCCTGTACTTTCTATCGTTGCAGTTTACCGACGGTTTGCTTCCAATAAGTCTTGTGCTGATTTACTGACCTATTTGCTGAATCATTTACATATTTCACAGTAGATCTACTGGCAGATAATGGACACACCGATAACTGACACAAACAGGGAACCAATAGCAGACCACCTCACATTTCATACCCTCCGCCACCTTTTCTTTTGAATGACCTGGTTCGGTATTCTGCACCTGCGTAACATCGCCTGGAAGTCGTAATTACAAAGGACGAGTATTTCATATAGAGGGTCATAAATAAAAAACAAAATATGGTCAGTGACAGAAACAGAAGGCCAGTATATAACAAACACACACACACACACACACACACACACACACACACACACATAGAGAGAGAGAGAGAGAGAGAGAGAGAGTAAGGATCGCGCGAGTGTCAGAACCTAACCTGCCTCACCCCAGTATCCCACTCCACTGCTACCCTCTACTGTTGGCACGATCTCTCTGTTAACCCCGCAAGGCAAGTCCAGAACACGGTGTGTAGCACCAAGGCTATGTTCAGTGACTTGAAGTTGACCGAAAACGCATCAAAGAAATTTGAGTCCAAAAATGTTTACACCAGAGCTAGTGAACACACACGAAGCATAGGATGTATAAAAGTAAAAGCACTGTCTTGTACACGTAAATATTAAGGTAACCTAAAAGCGCTATCTAAACATTATATATCTAAAAAAAAAAAATATTTCTACCGATTCAGTCGGCAGCATGCTGCCATCAGGAGCATTACAGTTATATGTAGATTACATTCATCTAAATTGTGACGTGTAAAGAAGGGATTTTAATGTGTAGCACCTTTCCGAAAATATAGCTATTTTCACACAGACGGGTGAAGGAACTGATTTGTCGACATGAAATAAAGCAAAATAAGCACAGAATTTTTAACATGTTGCAGCCCTGTCTGCAACTGTGATAATTAACATGTCGAAATCCGCCTCAGTTGCGAAATGTCACTGGTCTTTAACTAGGTTTCAGCTAGAGTAATCTAGCCTTATTCAGAAGCATAAGATAAACTAATACATGCCCGAATAAGACACGGTCGAACATAAAAAGCTAAAGTACCGTGGTACCATGTCAAGCTACATTACTTACCATGTCAAGCTACGTTACTTAGCTTAGGAACAGTCCCGGTCCCACTTCGTGGAAAGCGGTCGGTTAGCCGCGGACACTACGTTGGAACTCTACCTTAGTTCCAACGTAGCGTCCGCGGCTAGCCGGCCGGGGTGACAGAGCAGTTCTAGGTGCTTCAGTCTGGTACCGCGCGACCGTTGCGGTAGCAGGTTCGAATCCTGCCTCGGGCATGGATGTGTGTGATGTCCTTAGGTTAGTTAGGTTTAAGTAGTTGTAAGTTCTAGGGGATTGATGACCTCAGATGTTAAGTCCCATAGCGCTCAGACCCATTTGAACCATTTTTTCGTCCGCGGCCAACCAACCGCTTTCCACGAAGTGGGGCCGGGGATGTTCCTCAGCTAAGTAACGTAGCTTGACCATGGTAACACGGTACTTTAGCTTTTTATGTCTGACCTTGTCTTATTCTGGCATGTATTAGTTTATTTTATGCTTCAGAAGTAGGCTAGATTACTCTAGCTGAAACCTGGGTAAAGACCAGTAACATTTCGCAACTGAGGCGGATTTTTGTTATATTAAAATAAGCATAGTTTGTTGCATCATTTTGTGATATTACTACATTTTGCACCTTTTACCTTCTTTTCCATGCTTAAGCACCTTTCCCCATATTTTTACCTTCGTTTTAAATAGATCAGAAAAAACGTTTTTTCTCTTCTCTAACAGGATCTTGTTTAATCAGAAGTCAACAATGGTAAACAAATATTAAAATATGTCTTGATAAGGACTGAATCTGAAGTAATGAATTAAAATTTGTACTAAGCCCATGACTTGAAGCTGGATCTTCTTCTTACTAGGCTGATGTGCTATCCACTGCACCATCCTAGCATTGTGGCGGGCACAGCTCCACGGACTATCATCGTCCAGTGCCCTCCCTAACCCAAATTTCATTTCAGGCGTCACCCCATCTTGATTTTCCTATTCTTTAATCGTCGTCGATGCTCTCCAGTACAGGAATAGCAACCCAGCTTTGTACGTAATGGGGAAATCACGCCTATACCTCAGGTGTAGGTGATCTCTTGATCTGATAGAATTACATTTTCCTGGATACATGTTGAGTCTCTATGTTATATTATATTAGGATAGAAGCAGGAGATCGGGGTTCAAGTTCCGGCCTTTGCACAATTTTTTATATATTACTTCAGCTTCTATCGCTATCCAAGGTAAAGTTGAGAGACTCAATAAGTCTCTATTAAAATGTAATTCCATATTAAAATGTAATTTATGGAAAGCACCAGTATTTATTCATATCCCAGAAACAATGGCCAACCGAGAAACAACAGTCAACCTCAGTAATAATCGTCAACCTGCATTTATGAAATCAAATAAAATTTAAACGATGATGCTGCAACAATTAGAACCTAAATCCAATTAGTGCTGGCATGAATTTAACGATTCCTGCCTCTCGATTGTGTACTGTCTTACTGACCGAGATAGTGTTTTACCAGAACGGATTTATTTTTTAAAAAATCTTGCCAAAGGTTATGAAGGAGATGTTGTGTACATTTTCAGAAGAATTCAAGACTTAGTTGATCGAAACTGATGGCATCATTCCGTCTGAGAAGTAATACTGTAATCGATAACAAATATATATAAAAAAACAATAAACCACCCCATCCAGAACAACTAACATTTAAAGAACACTGAACTTCGCAGGTCGAAACCTAAACAAACTACTCTGATACACAACTTCGCTTTTGCATCTGAAGAAAAATGCTCACTGAATGAGTTTACTGCAGATTTTGCCATGGCATTAACCTAGTCAGGAATTCCAGACCACTAGGTAAACAATCCTACCACTCTGAGAAAGAGTTACATACAGCCAATTTTTGAGAACGCTTTTTCAGAAAAAAATGGAGTCGGCAAACATGAAGTGGGATTCGTTTTATATGATGATAGTGACGAGCTGGAAAGATATATTTTGAATGTGTTGGTTTTTCCATTATCGGGTAAAATCTATTCTTTTTAAAAAGTACGAACCCGAGAAGACAAATGCCTGCCAGATAATGCAGTCATTCAATGATACATGTGTGAACTTGTGGCGAGGGAGCAAACAATACGAAACAGTCAGGCTTGTGGTGGCTGATCAAACACACCACATGCTTTCGGCTTTCCAACAATTGAAGGGCTTGCACACCAACAGCAGTATTTCCGAAAATGCAAAAACCATGTCAAAAAGATGCAAACGAACAGTTACATCTGTTTGCGCTGTAACTCTTAGTTTGCACATTTTTGATGTGGTTTTTGAATTTTCGGAAATACTATGTTTGACTATGTTACGATGATTGGACACTGGGTCTCGGTCCGAAACTTGTCATCGAGTAAATAAAAAAAAGTGAAATTTGCAACTTTGGACTGGTTTTTCGTTGTACTGATCAACAGAAGTCGCTGACCCGCAGCTATTTCAGCATGGTGGAAGTTCGTAAATTAGTCAACAACAAAGACGTAGAGTGGGAACTTTTTGCAGTGTGTGGTTACAAGTATTCGCCTGATGCGATTCAGAATTTGAAAGAAGAAGGTATGGAGAAGGAGGAACACTTGAGGAAGTTGTTAAGTTTTAGGGATATCCTTGGTGGATTTGCTAAACACAAATTCGAATTAAATTTGAAGAACAATCCACCCGTGGAAACCTTTGCAGCTTTGACTAAATGTCTTTTACAGCTGCTGACAAGATATGCTCCATTGGATTTTATAGATGTGGAGCGCAGTTTCTCTGTATATAAGAAGCTATTGAGCTCAAAGGGCCAGCGACGTAGTGTCAAAAACATGGAAATGGTGTTTCTAATCCAGTATAACAGAACACAAAGAATATTAATGTAGCTTGTTTAAACTCAAATAAAGCAAATTCACCAGCACTATTTTCGTTCATTTTTATTTTTATTATGAGAACCTTCCCCCCCCCCCCCCCCTCCCCTCCTCACCCCTTCCCGCCATTTTTTGGTCATAATTTGCACCTTAAAATCATCTCACTAGACTTATATTCATTTGCTGGGCGTGACAGTGAGGTTATGTACCTCAATATAACTCTGTACAGAAAGATACATGTATTTTTTAGTGTGCACCATTAGTGGGTTGTATGCTTTAAACCATTTTCTTTTTACTGGAAATTTAATTGTCTGGTACACAGAGAACAGTAACAAACACTTTATAACTTAACACTTTACATTCAGGTGTTTACTTAAGTCCAGAGTCTCTTAACTGCTAAGATAAACTACCTTCAATTGCTGAGATAGTATGGACTCGTACATACTATGAAGATGAAACTTTTTTTAATATAGATGTGTTTATGTAACGACACATATTAAATGATATGATTATTTCATTAAGCCATTATTTTAAGAAAGTAAGGTTTCAATACTAGAGAAATTTTTGAAGGAAACTATATTGACACTTTCTAGCTCATTATCATTTCGATACCTGTTACTAAGTACTGCGCCATGAATGAAAACTTCTTATTCCTCATACAAGTCCACGTGCTGTCCCTTGCCAGTTTTATGTACTATATGAACATCATTCGTGATATTTTTAAGTCTCTCCCAGCTTGACATATCTGGAGGGCTTCGCATGTACTAAACACAATTTGTAAATGTCTGATTGTGCGTGTTTATCTATCTTAAATAATGTTTGTAAATGTCTGATTGTGTGTGTGTTTATCTGTCTATGTGTTTATCTTGTGTCTCAGAGAATGCTGCAGTTTGTTGTGTGTTGTGAAAGAATTGTTACTGTTGTGCGGTCTGAAAATGTTTGCTATTCCGTAAGAGAGTTTGCCTGTGATTGGTTAGCAAACAGTGGGTTTCTTTTTTTATTTTCTGTGTAGCAGTTGGTTTAATATTGACGATAAAATCTTCTCGGGAACGACGCATTGACTCGGCTGTCAACCCGAGAAGATTTCATCATCGAGAATCGCCGAAAAAGCCTGCATTCTCATATGTTATAATATTGTTTTTTCTTTTCTGTGTGAGGTTTTCCAAAAGTGTGTCATCACAGCCATTTTCTGCACCTGTTTGTTTCATCGTGTTCAGTTCATCGTGCTTTTCGTGTTTACTGGCTCTGGTGAAAATATCTTTATAGTTAACCCAAAAATTATCTTTTGTATTTCCTTACAGGCCGCTAATGTTGCCTATTACAATAGGTGAAACATGTTTCGTTAAAGACGACAGTAAAATTTAGCATCTGCAGGATGAACAGTACTGAAGTAGCAACTGGGGAAGAGTGGCTGCAAAAACTAACATTACGAATAAGGGATTTATGGGAAAGAGGTCTAACGACCTTCCTCCAACATTTTGCCACATTAACAGTAATACCTGAAGGCATGGCGCATCTATACAGGACGTCTCTACAACGACGAAACACTATCATGGCACACCAGAAGAAAATAAAGGCGAGCGCACCGCTAAAATCAGAATTCTGTGAACCACGCGTTCTCTTTCTCCGTATTTATGAGATACAGCGTGGGAAGATGTAACAGGAAAAGGCGAAACAAAGAAATCATTATTCACGTATGAATACCACTCGGAGCCGTAAGAAGTGATCCACGGCTCCAAGTAAATGAATGCCACGTGTCACCTTCTTTTAAGAGGCCCTGCTGAGCACTCCCCATCTCAGACAAAGCCTCTTTCTGTCCCGACACTGAGACAGTTTTGAAGGAAACGACGACAACACAGAAACTTTTACAATTTGCATACGACACAAGAACCTTAATGTGGTCCCCGTCTCCCCTGTCGACATGGAACGTAGTAGAGGAGGTGTCTGGAGAGGGGGAGTGGCAAGGGGGCGGAGGAGGGGGAGGAGTAGGAGATGAGGAAGCGGAAAATTTTTTTGTCTGCGTCAATACACGCGCACCGTGTCATTCCTCAGACAAAGAGGAGAAGATTTAAACCAAAGGGCACTCACACGTGCTGGGTACTTTTTTTCCGAGAACTGCGACGAACTTTTAACGACTTCTCCCAGTCTTCCGCTCAGAAGAAAAGATTAACGTGGAATTGAAGACTTTCTGTGAGAAGGGAGGTGAGGAATTACGGGTCCGCTTTTTGCTTATACATTCTTCGCACCTTTCTACTTCTGGTATTGTGTCTCTCGTCATAACCGAAACCGAACCACACGTGTTTCGTATTTGTACTTGCAGTTAATAAAGCTGTCGTATCTACCCACCTCCCCCCCCCCCCCCCCCAATGAAAGCATGAACGACATTAGAAGCACCACTTCACCTCCGACGACGCTACCTCACTTCGTAATTCACGCTAAAACATAGCCACTTTTCGAGATCGTTGGTTATGCAGAACATCCGTACAGTGGCTATCTACTATTTCACAAGACGCTAGTGGATCAACAAACAAGCGCAGACGCATGTTCTAGATTACTTTGCAATAGAAGAACGCCAGCAAAAAGTGATGTGCGCAGCAGCTCTATCGTGTTACGGCAACTGTTATCATACATCCCTTGCACAAATAAAAGTAAACGAGCTGAATGATACCTATGGTGACCCTTCAGAGCATGTGATGGCGATACAAGTCTTAGGACATATAATGGACGCCAAAATATTGTGTACAGATGGTTCCAAGAATGCAAATGGTACCGGATGTGCATTCATAGACCAGGCAACACAAATCTGGAGTCATATTAATCTGGTTAAAGGCCACAGCGGCATTCGCGGCAACGAATAGGCCGAACAACTCACTACACAAGACGCGGCTTTACGAACGCCATGTCATTCAAAGGTACCACACACGGAATTAATATGATGATCGCACAGGCTCCGTCATGAGTAAAGCAAGTAGCGGTCTTTAGTTTAGTGGCAAAATACTAGGGAAGATCAGTCCGTCTACAAAGGAGACTGCCTACAAGTCTCTCGTGCAATCCGTCCTAGAATACTGCTCAAATGTGTGCGACCCTTGCCAAATAGGAACAGCAGGTTATATTGAACGTATGCAGAGAAGGGCAGCACGAATGGTCATCGGTTTGTTTGTCCTGCGGGAGAGTGTCACAGAAACAACGAAATAACTGAACTGACAGACACTTGACGACGGAAACTGCCTCCTCAAAGTCTACTAACCAAGTTTCAAGAATCAGCGTTAAATGATGACTCTACTATAAACTAGCGCTCCCATAGGGATCATGAGATCAAGGTTAGAGTAATTACAGCACGCACAGAGCCATTTAAATAATCATTCTTCACACGCCCCATACGCAAATGAAACGGCAAAACCCCCTAATAAATACATTGAGATGTACCCTCTGCCATACATTCAGCAGTGGTTCGCAGAGTGTAGATGTAGATTTAGACTTAAAAAGACGATACGAATAAGATGGAACGAGGAATGGTCGCTTTGGAAAAGACACAGCTCGGGACTGATCGACAAACCTCTTTGTACTTGAGGAGAAGAAGAGTGCTACACGGTACAAAGGCCTCCACTGAATTTCGGAAACAACAGACGGTGCTGTCAAGGAATGACGAGTGTCCACATGATCAGCCACGTCAAAATCTAGATTCTGAGAGTACAGCAGGGAGGAGGAGGAGACGGGCAACAGGAGACCATAGGAGAGCAGAAAAGATGAATTGTATCGTCTGTAGAATGGACCTCAATACATCAGATGGCAAATCAGACATACAAAGTGAAGTGTGTTGGTACAGCTTCTTAGTTACGAATATTACACCTTTCGTTCCAACATACTTTAATGTTGTACCAGCTTGTTAAAAAATTATACCTCTATTGCTATAAATGGTTTAAATTTGTACATAGATAATAGTCAAAATTGAGAGCTGTTACTGATATGTATAACCTATGGTTGGCTGTATGACCATGAAACCAAAAGTCAATAACTAAATGCATAAAATAGCAATACATTAAAGCATACTCTTCAAACTCGGTAAATAAAATAATACCTTTTTTGCTCAGTTTCACAACAATGGGCTGAAATTTGACATAAAAAGTTCTGCCTGACTTCAACAAAGAAGTCATACTTCACCATTATTCTATGTTGCTATTTTTCTCTTCAAACGCTCAGGAGGAACTTTAAAATAACTTTCTCAACAATTAACTATTGCAGGAGATTACCAAAATTGTTTAAACTTACTTTTTTCAAAATTATTCGGTTTCAAACTTTTTAAAAAGAAACAGAGAAGGTTAGGGCAGAACGACCCACCGATGTCGTGGTCATTACAGACAAAACACAAGCACGGTTTGGACGAGGATAGAAAAGGAAATCGACCATAAAGGACCATTACAACAATCGCCTTTACCGAGTCTCGAAACTCATGGGAAACCTAAATCAGGATAAGTTCATACTGAAAGTTTAGCGCAGTTCTTCCCGAATATAAATGAAATAGGTAAACGGCTGCACCACTTCATTAGGTGATTTCATTTATTTATTTACACATCACGTTCTGTAGGACCAAATTGAGGAGCAAATCTCCAAGGTCATGGAATGTGTCAGTACATGAAATTACAACATAAAGGTAATAACAGATAAAAACAAAATGTTTATGAGCCCAAAACAATCAGTCCATAAGTTTAAGTAAACGCAATCAACAATACAACAAGAATCAGCTTAATTTATCAAGGAACTCCTCGACAGGATAGATGGAGTGACCCATGAGGAAACTCTTCTGTTTCGATTTTTGAAAGCGCGTGGATTACTGCTAAGGTTTTTGAATTCAAGTGGTAGCTTATTGAAAATCGATGAGCCAGTATACTGCACACCTTTCTGCACAAGAGTTAAGGATGTCCGATCCAACTGCACGTTTTATTTCTACCGAGTATTAACTGAGTGAAAGCTGCTAATTCTTGGGAATGAGCTAATATTGTTAACAAGAAATGACAGTAAGGCATATATATACACTCCTGGAAATGGAAAAAAGAACACATTGACACCGGTGTGTCAGACCCACCATACTTGCTCCGGACACTGAGAGAGGGCTGTACAAGCAATGATCACACGCTCCTGGGGTATCGGCGAGGACCATTCGCAACCGTCTCCATGAAGCTGGGCTACGGTCCCGCACACCGTTAGGCCGTCTTCCGCTCACGCCCCAACATCGTGCAGCCCGCCTCCAGTGGTGTCGCGACAGGCGTGAATGGAGGGACGAATGGAGACGTGTCGTCGTCAGCGATGAGAGTCGCTTCTGCCTTGGTGCCAATGATGGTCGTATGCGTGTTTGGCGCCGTGCAGGTGAGCGCCACAATCAGGACTGCATACGACCGAGGCACACAGGGCCAACACCCGGCATCATGGTGTGGGGAGCGATCTCCTACACTGGCCGTACACCACTGGTGATCGTCGAGGGGACACTGAATAGAGCACGGTACATCCAAACCGTCATCGATCCCATCGTTCTACCATTCCTAGACCGGCAAGGGAACTTGCTGTTCCAACAGGACAATGCACGTCCGCATGTATCCCGTGCCACCCAACGTGCTCTAGAAGGTGTAAGTCAACTACCCTGGCCAGCAAGATCTCCGGATCTGTCCCCCATTGAGCATGTTTGGGACTGGATGAAGCGTCGTCTCACTCGGTCTGCACGTCCAGCACGAACGCTGGTCCAACTGAGGCGCCAGGTGGAAATGGCATGGCAAGCCGTTCCACAGGACTACATCCAGCATCTCTACGATCGTCTCCATGGGAGAATAGCAGCCTGCATTGCTGCGAAAGGTGGATATACACTGTACTAGTGCCGACATTGTGCATGCTCTGTTGCCTGTGTCTATGTGCCTGTGGTTCTGTCAGTGTGATCATGTGATGTATCTGACCCCAGGAATGTGTCAATAAAGTTTCCCCTTCCTGGGACAATGAATTCATGGTGTTCTTATTTCAATTTCCAGGAGTGTATATTGAGAGGCCAATGTCAAAATACCCAGACTCGAGAACAGTGGTCGACAAGAGTTTCTTGAAATTACACCACATATTGCCCGAACCGCCCGATTCTGAGCCAAAAATTTGCTTTTAGAATGGGAAGAGTTACTCCAAAATACAATACCATACGACATAAGCGTAGACTAATTGTCGTGTCAAACGATCACTCTTTCAGATACCGTTCGAACAGTAAAAATGGCAGCATTAAGTCTTTGAACAAGAACCTCAACGTGGGCTTTCCACGACAGTTTACTATCAATCTGAACACCTAGAAATTTGAACTGTTCAATTTCACTAATCATATGCCCATTCTGTGAAATTAAAACGTCAGGTTTTGTTGAATTGTGTGTTAGAAACTTTAAAAACTGAATCTTACTGTGATTTAGAGTTAGTTTATTTTCTACAAGCCATGAACTTACGTCATAAACTGCACTATTTGAAACCGATACAATGTTGGACACAACATCCTTTACTACCAAGTTAATCAGCAAACAGAAATGTTTTAGAGTTACCCGTAATATTAGAGGGCGTATTATTTATATAAATAAGGAACAGGAGTGGCCCCAACACTTATCCCTGGGGCACCCGCCCACTTGACCGTACTCCACTCAGGCCCAACATCACAGCCATTCTCAACAATATGAATAGCCTTTTGCTGTCTGTTGCTAAAGTAGGAGGGGAACCAATTGTGAGCTACTCCCCGTATTCCGTAATGGTCCAACATCTGGAACAATATTTTATGATCAACCCAATCAAATGCCTTAGTCAAATCAAAAAATATGCCCAACGTTTGAAACCTTTTGTTTAACCCATCCGGTACCTCGGAGAGAAATGAGAATATAGCATTTCCAGTTGGTAAACGACTTCTGAAGCCGAACTGTACATGTGATAGCAAATCGTGTTACATAAAATGATCAATTATCCTTACATACACAGGGTTTTCAATAACTTTAGCAAACACTTTCGGCATAGAAATAGGTCTAAAACTGTCTAAATTACCCCTTTCTCTCTTTTTATAAAGCGACTTTACTACTGAGCACTTTAATCGTTCAGGAAACTGACCATTCCTAAAGGAAAAATTACAAATACGGCTAAATACAGGGCTAACACGTGCAGCACAGTACTTTAATATTCTGCTAGGCACTCCATCATATCCATGAGAGTGCTTAGTCTTCAGTGATTTAATTATAACTCAATCTCCCCCTTGTCTGTATCACAGAGGTGGATTTTAGACATCAGTCTCGGAAAGGCATTTGCCAAGAAAGTTATATGATTCCTTGTAGAAACTAAATTTTTATTTAATTCACCAGCAACGCTCAGAAAATGATTATTAAATACCGTAAATATATCTGATTTATCAGTAACAGAAATATTTTTATCACAGACTGACTATATATCATCGACCTTGTGCTGCTGACCAGACACTTCCTTCAAAACTGATGATATGGTTTTAATTTTATCCTGTGAATTAGTTTTCATATTTGCATATCTCATACTCTTCGCCTTCCTAATAACATTTTAAGCAACTTATTATATTGTTTATTCTAAATGATATCCTTGTCCCACCAGTCAGCCACCCGCCATGTGTTATCGGCACTATAAACATACTGCCACTCTTGTTCCATGACAAGGTTTAAAAAACTCTCTATTGCTGTTGGATTAACTTTCCTACATAGTTTGTAATCACATATGGCATTTGTTTGAGTACAAAATGCTCTTAGTGTTAAAATTTGTGTGTCATTGTCTGAAAGCCCATTAACCCTTTTACTAACAGTATGCCTATCTAGTAATGAAGAATGAATAAAAATATTGTCTATGACTGTGCTGCTGTTCCCCTGCACCCTAGTTGGAAAAAACACACTCTGAAACATATATGAATTTAGGAGATCTGACAAAATCCTTTTTCTTGCACCATCAATAAAAAATTTATACTGAAGTCACCGCATATAACTAATTTCTGGTACTTTCTACAAAGTGAATAAAGAACCCTCTCTAGCTTGAGCAGAAATGCTCTGAAGTCAGAGTTAAGGGACCTATAAACAGCAACAATTAGAAGTTTAGTTTCACTAAATTCAATTGCCCTTGCGCAACATTCAAATATCTGTTCAGTGCAGTGCCATGATACGTCTATGTACTCTAATGGAATACTGTTTTTTTAAGTACATAGCCACTCCCCCACCCCGCAAGGAACTCCTTGAAAAACAGCCAGCTAATCTGTATCCTAGTAAAGGAACCCTGTGAATTGTCCAATTATTTAAGTGGTGCTCTGATATACCCATAATTTCACAGTCAACATTTATAAGCAGTTCATTAACTTTATGTCTAATACTTTTCATATTTTGATGAAATACGTAAATTCCTTCTGTACTTGCAAACGTGACGCCCTCTAAAGGTGAGCCCGTAGTTAGAGGGACTTCCTTTAAGCAGGTATACCTATCAGCTGACTTCAAACTAAAAAAGGTGCAGCTCTAACACCAACTACTACAGGAATTTTTCCATGAGTGATCCCACCACCGCCCTCTACACTGTCACCTAAAAGCTTTGCCAACCTCCCCTTCCCATACCTACTGAGGTGCAGGCCATGCCCAGTGAAACCCGATGTACTGATAGACCCAACTGGCACCACTGAAATGTGGCCCATGCCCTCTGCCATCGGCGCCTCTCCAGCCCCATGTTAACGCGCCTAACAGCCGCATTAACATGAGGCCGATCATGACGCTGAAATAGTTGCACGAAATGCTCATTAGTGACACCAGTTTGAGTAGCTATCTTTACCAGGTCATCAACTACATCATATTCCCCGTCCCTATGAAGACTGTTCCCTTCTCCACCCGTTATCATTACCTGATCCTGCTTCGTAAAATTCCTACATAACTCCACTATGCTGACAGTCACCTGAGCCAACCCTGCACTAGGCTTCACAATGCTGGTGACCTCGTACTCACTCCCCAACACTTCCTGCAACTGCTGGCCCACACCTCTACCGGGCGAACTACCTAGCAGCAGAACCTTCTTCTTCCTGTTAGGTTTTGCAACTGACCTAGGCCTCCTAACTGCTGAGGACTGCTGCATGTTTCCTACATCTACAGCTACAAGACCATAATTCAAAATGTAACGCAATATAAGTAATAACATCTGAGCACCAAGTATCACGAACACAATAATGGAAAGTGCAAGAACCACACACGAGTACTGAGCATTTATACCAATGAATTTATGAAAATGTGCACGTAGAGAGGCAATCTGTTTTCATATAACACAAACTTTTCTGTTTCGCTGATAAGTAATGGAACGTACTCGAAATTTTTTGCTCGATATTGTCTAGCCGACATGAACAGCACAGCATACAGCAAGCTGTCCTCAGCTATCACCGTTTCTGGATAAGGAACTGATTATTAATAATATATAACAATCATTATTAGTTACCGTCTGTCGTCCTGCACAGCCTCACATCGGTTCTGTTTGTAATCACAGAGCACGACAGACTTACTGCAGGCAGAGTAGCAACGTATAAAGAAATTAAATAAAAATATAGTTTAATACAATTTTCACAGCTTTCAAGATAGTGAAAATGCAGTGTTACCGGCACAGAATTTGCGTATTGTGATTGGTCATTGAACCGTATTATTCCTCCGCAGTTTTATTTAATTTATTTATTTATTTTTAGCCCTCACAGAATTTATTGTGAGTGGTCATTGTGTTGTACTATTCCGCGGCAATGCTCCTAAATATGCAGATGCACCCATTATCTGTCCAATTTCCTTGCGGAATTTCGCTCAGCTACACTCCTACTTTTGTCTCTATTTGCGTAAACTAGGTGTCTTACGAGCAGAAAGACACACGTTAAGCGATGACAGAATGTAACATTCTGGAGGGGAAACATCATACGCTATATTCTTAATGGTCTCCGAGAACCAGCTATTTGAAACTGTCAGTAATCATTTTGGTGTCGGTGATGATAAGTTAATAGATCGTTTCATATTTGCCGAATGTTCATTTTTTTCTTTAACGCACTGTTTGTTGTATACGTCAATGGCGTAGGTGTTTCATACCCTTCTGTGTTTGACTTGCAACTCCGTAACGTAAGACAGTGAAATCTCTAGGTCTCACTAGCAGATGCACTGCATTTTGCTACAGACCTCCCAAAGAATCCCAGCATACCATTTGCCCTACCTATAATCGGATTTTCGAGCGAATTTCAGTTCATATCGGTACGTAACGTTACCACTAGATAACAAAATTACGTGACAAATGCACGAGGTTTATTAATGCTGTTATTGAGTCCTATGAGAATTATGTCTCATAATTCTCCACCTTTAAGGCTGCCTTTCGTCCACTACAACAAGTGGACGTTTGATTAAAACCCTGTATAATGATATATTATTGTAGTGAACAGCATCGTTAACGAGCGACGGGAGAGTGCTTCTGGTTTCGACACTTAAATCGTTCGTGTATCAACTATTCAAAACATTTACGATCATATAAACTACATTCTCTTTTGCGTAAACAATACCCGCTGCGCAGATTCGATGAAGAACTTACACACTGATCGACATTCCTGCTATTCCTAATAAAGAAGAACCTTGCGTGTCTTCCAGTAGGGAAAATACGACTAGTTCATGATACTTAGTAGACGTGTCCCTATATGTCAAACGTGCCCATTATTCCACAGGACTTTTTTTCAGCATTTTATTGCTTCCGCTGTGTGTACTCCCGTCTCTGCTGACGACTGTTGCTCCACAAAAATGTGGCGCGACGAGTAGTTATTGCTTTCGGAGCGCGCGGAGCAAAATTGCCAACTTAAAGACCGTTACGGCGGCAGTACGCCGACCGCTACACAATAGCACTTACACGGCGTAGCCGCACCTGCACGCATAAAGAGCAGGGCAGCCAACCGGGCAAAACTGACAAATGTTCGAGACGGCGACGCGGCCGAGCCTGCACGGCAGCTGCACGCAAGCCAACGCCCGGGGCACAGATCTGAAACAATGAAAGAACCAAGGAAAGAGGTGGCAGCACGTAAGGCCACGAGAGGAGTACTGTCAGTGTTTCAGCGTGGGAGATAAACGTTTGACGTCACAGTTACGCCGCAGAGGCATTGTGCGTCTTGCGAACCACATGAATACTGATTTTACAATAAAAAATTTCATTGTCTATCTATTACACCTACAGTGTGTTTTCAACGCACGCGAACTTTTCTCTTGACGAAGATTGCTTTTATCATTACGACTGCTATAACAGAATGCATTGCAAGCCTTGTAGCCAACAGTTAGTGCATCGTACATTAACTGGTAATGCATCTTAACTGACACGTGTATGTGCTTGGCGAACGACATAGTAAGGAGATATTTGTGTTGAAACCAATCATAAAAATAATGAAAACCATTCTCATCCGCATTAAAGCATTACAGCATGTCGCAGTTGTAAATAAAGTAATATATCTTAAGCTAAACGTCCTGTTTAAGTACTGCTAAAAAGACCATATACCGTGCATATTACTGCACGTAATTTTTTTTATTGTTCTACAACGTCAGCTATAAAAGCGTGGAATGTTAGAATTTAATTTCTCATCAACATCGTGGTCACTGGAGATATCACGACTTACATCACTGAACAAGAACTGGAAAATGTATTTGCCTTGATTACATCAAATATACTATCTTGGTATTCATCTTTAGTGATCAGGGAAACAATCGAAAACGTGAAATAGGGTGGATTGACGGACATTTGCATCGCGCGCCTCCCGAATGTGAGTCCACTGTCTTAACAATTGTAACATCCCTCTCGCTTGGAACTTATAGTAATATAACTCACTCACTGTTACTCATCTTCCAATGATATCGTGTCATTTTATTATTAACAACATCTAGAACAAATATACAATGATCTGATGGCGCCGGCCGCAGTGGCCGAGTGCTTCTAGGCGCTTCAGTCTCGAACTGCTCGTCCGCTACGGTCGCAGGGTCGAATCCTGCCTCGGGTATGGATGTGTGTGCTGTCATTAGGTTAGTTAGGTTTAAGTAGTTCTAAGTTCTAGGGGACTGATGACCTCAGATGTTAAGTCCCATAGTGCTCAGAGCCATTTTTGATCTGATGGCGTATGGACAAGAGGTGTAAAACAAAGCAAAAGGCTATAGTAGACTGAGGCTCAATGAAACGCGTTCGGCTGTCAAGAGAGCAATGCGTGAAGCCATCAGCGACTACCGTTGGAGAATATAATCGGTAGATCTCTCAGAAAACTCGAAAAAATTCTGGTAGTATGTAAAGGGTGTTAGCGGTACCAAACTTGGTGTCCACACACACAATGATACAGGAACCATACTTGAAGGCAGCAAAGAAAACGCGCAAGTCTTAACCCTGATTACAAATTTTTCCTTTACATTTGACAACCAAGAATTATTGCCCCAATTTAATTCCCGTGCCACAGCAAACATGAATGAAAAAGATATTCGGTCAGTGACGTTGAGAAACAACTGAAATCTTTAAAACTGAACAAAGCTCCAGGTCTCGATGGAATTCTGAACACACACTATACAGAATTTGTCGTTGCGTTAGCCCTCTTTTTAACCATACTATACTTTAGATCCCTAAAAAGGTGTGGCTAGTGATTGAAAGAAAGTACAGGTCATACCTACCTGTAAGAATGGCGGCAGAAGTGATACACAAAACTACTGGCCAATACTCTCAACCACATATACAGGATGTTACAAAACGGTACGGCCAAATTTTCAAGAAACATTCCTCACACACAAATAAAGAAAAGATGTTATGTGGAAATGTGTCCGGAAACGCTTAATTTCCATGTTAGAGCTCATTTTAGTTTCGTCCACCAACGCTCAATGGAGCACGTTATCATGATTTCATACGGGATACTCTACCTGTGCTGCTAGAACATGTGCCTTTACAAGTACGACACAACATGTGGTTCATGCACGATGGAGCTCCTGCACATTTCAGTCGAAGTGTTCGTACGCTTCTCAACAACAGATTCGGTGACCGATGGATTGGTAGAGGCGGACCAATTCCATGGCCTCCACGCTCTCCTGACCTCAACCCTCTTGACTTTCATTTATGGGGGCATTTGAAAGCTCTTGTCTACGCAACCCCGGTACCAAATGCAGAGACTCTTCGTGCTCGTATTGTGGACGGCTGTGATACAATACGCCATTCTCCAGGGCTGCATCAGCGCATCAGGGATTCCATGCGACGGAGGGTGGATGCATGTATCCTCGCTAACGGAGGACATTTTGAACATTTCCTGTAACAAAGTGTTTGAAGTCACGCTGGTACGTTCTGTTGCTGTGTGTTTCCATTCCATGATTAATGTGATTTGAAGAGAAGTAATAAAATGAGCTCTAACATGGAAAGTAAGCGTTTCCGGACACATGTCCACATAACATATTTTCTTTCTTTGTGTGTGAGGAATGTTTCCTGAAAGTTTGGCCGTACCTTTTTGTAACACCCTGTATAGAAGCTTACAACATATTATGGGCTCAAATGTAATGAGGTATCTCGAACTAAATGACCTCCTCCATACCAACCAGCATGGATTCCGAAAATATCGAACATGTGAAATCCAACTCACACTTTTCTCGCATGGCATCTTGAAAGCCATGGATCAAGGCAGTCACGTAGACGCAATGTTTCTTGACTACCACAAGGCATTTGACTCGGTACCACCCATACGCTTATTATCGAGAGTAAGATCATATCAACGAAATTTGTGACTAGATTGAAGATTTCTTTGTAGGGAGAAGACAGCATGTTGTCTTGGATGGACAGTCAGCGACAGACTTAGAAGCAACTTCAGGTGTACCCCAGGGAAGTGCGTTGGGACCCCTGCTGTTCATGTTGTATCTGGCGACCTTGCAGACAATATTAATACTCGTAGCAACCATAGACATTTCGCAGATGAGGCAGTTGTCTATAATGAAATACTGTCTGAAAAAAGCGGCACACATATTCGGTCAGATCTTGATAAGATTTCGAAGCGGTACAAAGATTGACAACTTGTTTTAAATGTTCATAAGTGTGAAACCGTGTGCTTCACAAAACTAAAAAACGTGTTATCCTATGACTACAATACCAGCGAGTCAGATTTCGGATCGGTCAACCCATACAAATACCTGGGTGTAGCAATTTGTAGGGATATGAAACGGAACGATGACACAGGTTCCGTCGTAGGTAAAATTGTTGGCAGGCTGCAGTTCGCTGGTGGTCTGCTAGGAAAATGCAGTCAGTCTACAAAACACTGGTGAGACATCCTAGTATACTGCTTAAGTGTGTGAGACCAGCCAAAATAGGACTAACAGGGGATATTGAACGGATAAAGAGAATGACAGCACGAATGGTCACAGGTTTTTTTGACCCGTGTGAGATCGTCACGGAGACACTGAAAATTTAAAATGACAGACAAAAGATAGACGCCAAATATCCCATTGAAGCCTACTTAAAAAATATTCTAGAACCGACTTTAAGTGATAAATCTGGGAACATACTACAGCCATGTAAGTATCGTTTCCATAAGGGTCGCGATGACAAAATTAGACTAATGTCTGCACGGAAAGAGGCGTTTAAGCAGTGGCACACTGGGACATACATTCTACTATGCACTTCACAGTGGTTTGCAGTTTATAGATGTAGATGAGATGTTGATACTTGATATGCACAATCTAAGCAGGTGTGTATCCGAAAAGGCAAGTTTCCTGTACGCATTTTGCTTAACACTACGGATAATGGAATCAGTATATCACATTCGCTGAAGGGGCAAAGGAGGCATTATTTCTAAACAGTCTAGTTCGTGGACGGTTGGCGTGCGTATGTAATGAAAGTGTATCATGAATGGATTAAGGGCACCGCTGTAATCAGCCGTCAGAGTATACGTATCATTAAAGTCTGGGATGAGAGTCGACTAAATGCGCGAAGCCTAAGGGACACGCTAACGTGTATCACAGCATCTTACAAATAAACTAGATATCTACAACTTTACATCTAAAACAACAGTTCACGGAACGCTGCTTGATATGAGATTTTGACGGAGCTGATCGATAATAATGCTAGTATTGTTGCGCCAAAGGGTAAAATCTGAAATCAGACCGACAGAGTTTAAATTCAACTGGTGCTAAAACCTCAGCAAACGAGGTGTTTATGAGAGGACGTAAAGAGCTAGCTAACTTTTCATGTAATAGTAAACGTCTCGGTGAAGTAGACGGTTCTTTTGTAGTCTGCCATCTCAGTAATGGTATCGTGCTACTGCACGAATGTGTGACAGACCGCTCCCCGCTTCTTTGCACCTTTTTTACCTCCAACTCAAAGAGCTTCCGTGGTTGTCCGCCAGATTATACTTGTATACAATGTGAGCAGTAACAGCCTTATAACAGTTCGTTGAGTCACTTTCATAACTAACGATTTGTCCCTATAGGAACGATGTGTTCAGTGCTATCTGCTACGAAGTCCACAACCTGATTACAATGGTGCTGCGGTATTCTGAAAGCTCGCATCTTGGTTCACAAGGCGACAGTACGGAACAGTATCGAGTGCCTTCCGGAAGCCTTAATTTACGTGTGTAAAATTCTACTTGCTAAACAGATCAACGATCGCGCCGTTACAGTCTACCCTAAAACATAAATTTTAGCTAAAATGGAAACTTTTGACACGATTCGACTAATACTCAAATAGAAAACACGGTGCAAGAGGCGAATGTAAAGGCACTACTGAAGATACATGTTAGTGATCCAAATAACTGAAAAAGTGTTCTCCGCAGTGCAACATTTTTGGACGTGGTTACTCTCGTTTGGATTTTAAGGCTGTCGTTTGTTATTGCGGCTAATTCTGCAGTACATTAGGCGACGTATTACATATTTTTCCGCTCAGCTGGCCTTATCGAGGTGGTTCACAACGACTGATCACTTGGACATTCAACGAGGACGAATCCTTTGAGTGGCTGGTTCAAGCAAGTATATTCAAGACCGCCACTGTCTTAGGGCTATCAGGGTCCAGTGTGATGAGGGCATACATGACTTCTGATAGGAAGTTCCTATCAGAGCCTCTGGTCCGTCACCGTCGGCCTGGACGCCGACAACGCATTAAGCTCTAATCCTTACTTCTTTCATTATTTTGGTAATGAAGGCGAAAAGTTAACTCTATTTGACGACATTAAAATGTACAAACACCAAATAAACACGAAATTGTCCTGAATGAGGAAAGCTAATTTTTCGCAGAACTGATATAAAAATTTTAAACAATTGTTTGAAAGGATTAACGAAATTAGATTACATACAATTTTTTTAATGGATTTCAGTGCCACTGTGGTCTCGACAGCAATATCCAGATCGCAATAGCAACGTTTGCCTAACACATCAGTGAATTAGAGACATCTGTGGTTTTGAGACTGAATTATTCTACACTTTTGAGGACTATACGCTGTGTTGTTTATATGTGCGATGTTTAAATTTGGTATTGGAGTGGGACTTGAACCCAAACTGCTCTCGCACAGGTGCACAGTTTTGAAATCTCACTTATGACCAACACAGCGTACATTTTGCAAAACAGTAGAAAAATTTCATCTCAGTAACTTCTCTGAGTTGGTGGAAAAGCCAGACTCCCCGTTGTATCCACACTGTCGAAGGTACTAATCTTGCAGCACCCTAGAAGAGCCTCTACTGAGGTTAGAAGGGAGCTTCTGGAAAACTGAGTCTCTAATCTACTTGTCCATAAAATGAACTTGTAAATGCCGATTTGGGACAATATTTTATTAAGATATTTCATTGGAATAACTCATAAAATGAGAGTGTTGCGGGGTCTACTGTGATGAGGCATTACGAAAACCGCTGCAGCGAATGGTTTATCATTACTATACCGTGCATAGGCCATCTAAGCAAAATTTAAGACCAAACAGAGCACTGCAAAGTACAGATATAAGACACTATTTGCGCGTCAAGTAGGCACTATAAGACTTGTCGCTACGTTGATGCTTTACGAGAGAATTAGAGTATTGGTCAGGGCCTACAGTTACCCTCTCTTCTCCTTTACATTCCATTTTCATCATATACAAAACAAAAATATCAGTAAATGTAACTTGGATTTGCTACAGTAGTCCCCATGGAATAATAAGTCACATCACATGTAGTCAAACACGAATAAAGGAAGGCATCGGAAAGTGACATTCCTACAGTTCCTGGATTTTCCCATTTTCGTTGGTGAGCTATATGAAGAGCATGTGTAAGTAACTCACTTCAGGACCTTTCGTTTTAACTTGACTGTTATGTACAGACGTCCTACTACATTTCTTCTAGCATAATCATATCGTTGAAAGTGTTTCACATCCAGGTTCACTTTTGTTGTAGTGGAAAGCTTCACCTGCTAAACGTAAGAGCTGCACAAAATCTAAGCTTACTATTGGACACAGGAGATCGGTAAGGACCGTGGTTGTACCTAAAATGATTACCGTTGTCATGAATGTGATTCCTGTGCTGTATATGGCTACTAGGAAACAGCCTGAATGAAAATAGTGCTAGCGTAGTAGCTCTATGTAACGGAGTGCGCGGCCCCTCCCGTCGGAGGGTCGAGTTCTCCATCGGGCATGTGTTGTTCTTAGCATAACTTAGTTTAAGTTAGTTTCAGTAGTGTGTAAGTCTAGGGACCGATGACCTCAGAAGTTTGGTCCCGTAGGTATTCAGACACATTTGAACATTTTTTGAGACAAACATTATGTTGGCAGTCCTCTTGTGAAGCATGTGCAAGCACCAGACAAAGTGGCGTTAGTCGTACAACGGAAGCAGAGGGTGGAGTACCGACCAATGAAAACACGTTATGTGGTTTGAGGAGTCAACTGTACACTGATGTTTCACGTCATCAAGGATACCAAAGAAAGCGTGCAACGCTGATTACCTTTTTTCAGACGTGAAACTCACTGGAGAGAACATTTTATTCTAAGGTCTCACTGAAAGAAGCAGCTTGTGAGGTGGTGGCCTGCTTAATGGCAATATTCATTCAGTACTGCAAGCATGGTCTCTTTCAATAGATTGCACTTCCCAAACGATAATTCTCCCAATCACAAGACAAATAGGATCCAAGACTAACTTGATGTTCGTGAGGATGCTATAACACTGCTGCATTGTACTGCCTACGAGGTACACACCTTCATCACAGAGAGCGTAGTTTAGGTTAGTTACAAAAAGACCCGCTGCCGGCGTGTATGCAGGAAATTATCACTTTCTTCCTGGGTTCGGATTCAGTAGTTGACTGTAGTCTTGCATCTAGCAGCTGGGAAGGGTAGCAGTGTGAAAGAACCTAATTCCACAACAGAATATATTATGATCGAATGATATGTTGGCAGCTCAAAGAACTAAGTCACACACACGGCACATAAAGCAGATAAGGTGCCTTTAGCTAGATAACAAAGGTAATCATAAAAACTCAACAGTCAAAATTGCATATTTTAAACATTTAGAGCAAAAAACTGAACAAGAGTTTCACGCAAATAGCTCGCAGTAATGAGGTAGACTCGGAATATTACGTACTGTGGCACTAGGTCGTTGGCTGCGTGAGATTTCGGATTTGTGTGGAGATACGATTTGAAGACGACTGCTTTGCAGATTTTCGCGACTCGGATCTCCTAGTGACTTACTTCCACCTCACGAGATGAAGACGCGGCTGCAGCCACCACATTTACGTTTGACTGGTTATGGAACGAAGAGGTTCAGATGGTTCAAATGGCTCTGAGCACTATGGGACTTAACTTCTGAGGTCATCAGTCCCCTATAACTTAGAACTACTTAAACCTAACTAACCTAAGGACATCACACACATCCATGCCCGAGGCAGGATTCGAACCTGTCACCGTAGCGGTCGCGTTGTTCCAGACTGTAGCGCCTAGAACCGCTCAGCCACTCCGGCTGGCGAACGAAGAGGTCTCCCTCAAGGTGCTTCTTCAATGCACCAGCACCAAATGGGTCTCTAAGCAAGCTAGGGCTTAGGATACGCCTAGAAATGTTTCCTAAACACCATCGTACTGGCCTCTTCCAACAGCCTATATGTCTTCGAGTCAGTATACCTGGGCAGGAAGTGTACATGTGTCTGGCAAGGCACTTGGTATCCACCATCTGAACTAACTATCTAACTCTCCAATCCGAAATTTACGAAGATATTCTCTCCGCTCGGTCGGAGAGGAAACACATCAAAACCAGTAATTCTACATGGTATGAAATAAACCACATATTAAAAAAATTCACATAAATATTAGTTCAAGTTGTTCCAGGTTTTGAATGGAAAATATTATCATGAGCCAGTTATAAGTGTGGTTTCACAATGTTACTTAACAACTGACACCGGCCGCTGTGGCCGAGCGGTTCTAGGCGCTGCTGCTACGGTCGCAGGTTCGAATCCTGCTTCGGGCATGGCTGTGTGTGATGTCTTTAGGTTAGTTAGGTTTAAGTAGTTCTAAGTCTAGGGCACTGATGACCTCAGATGCTGTCTCATAGTGCTTAGAGCCATTTTTTTAACAACTGACGTTCGCAATAATCCCATTTGAATATCCACGAATCTTTATGGCACTGGAAAAACAATTCTTTGCCCATTTCCCTGTTTCCGCATCTTTGAAGAAATTAGAAGTTTCATTTCGAAAAGTTTTATAAAATTCCTTTGTTCACCAGCAGTATTTAGGCTATTTTGTATTTCGCAAGTGGTCCTACGCTACGTTAGGTAGATGTTGGTGTTATTATGTCTGTCACATCGTGAACTTTCATGTGCCTTTTGATGGAAATAATTATCATGCACTACACCACGCTTTCCACATCCGTTTATCAGCCCACATCCGTACCATGTGCTAACTGATAAAAGATCCCGCATATCCTGAAACAATTGGAATGCGTTCGTCAGTCCTATGTCTCTTTTAAAACCGAAATCCCAGCAGCCCACTATATTCCCCTTCATCGAAAAGCAAGGTCTGCTCGGTAATTTCATCACCATTTCCCGCCTTCCATTCCTGTCCACACAATCTAAGCCCTTTCCCAGGGTAATTTCAAACGTCTCCGCTCCCAGATCAAAAAGCCTATCCTACCCCTTCCTTTTCCAAATGAAGGCTCCAACTCATCCTTTCCCAGTTTTACTGCAATCCTACCACATGCAGCCCGTTTCTTCGCCCTTGTATTCAAATTTCGCACTGAGAAAATGTGTCCACAGCTTCGTGATCCTTGTAGTTTTCACAACAACACATCGCCACCTTATCAAGTTCATCAAGATAATCGTTTTTATTGAGATACTTTTAACGATTTTATTCAAAGGCTGAAAACTGATGTGTTGTACTGCAGCCGGCCCACCTCTATGGGGCGTGGTGAGTGGGGGATGGGGAATGTAAATAAGAAATAAATAAATGAATAAAGCTGGAAGCGCTGTATGTAATCATGCGAGCTCCAGTTATCAGTCCACATCCGAAGTGTCAGGACCCTGGCAATACCGTGGCGAACGCTGTGGAGTGTCCACTAGCCGAACAAGCGCACGTCGCCAGATAGCTTCAAATAAATTGCGAGTGGCCGGTGGAAGCGGCAGTGGTCCGGCGGAGGCGAGGATAATTCGTCGGGCTTATCTGGAGATGAGGAAGAATGCTGCCGGCTGAGTGACAAGGGCCGCATTCCGCTCCCAGCGATCCCTGGCGACGCTTATGACAACTTCTAGATATTCAAATTTCCCAGATACCTCGCTTCTGTCCTTCCATTGTTCTTACTCGGGCCCATCGTTAGCCAACGTCACGCATTTCTTGCTTCACAGACGTGCGCGTTCATTTATATTCATTTATTTTGTTCGACTTGCCCGAACCGGCCGGTTTACGTAAACTGGAGTACCATTGTCTTCTACTGCGCATGCTCCCACTCGGATTGCTGAGTGGGGTACGTTTTCCTTGCCTCCATTCCTTTGTCTCGGCTCTCAATGTACTTCTTACTGACATCTCTTACAGTCCTGCGTTCTGGAGAGGACTCTGAATGAGATTATCAGTAGTGAATTAGGACTCATTTGACAATCACTGTTGTAACGAGGCGTATTGCGACACTCGATGTGAAGTGATGCGAAGTAAAGGCTGGCAACGCAACATTTTGCCACAGTTAATTCCACAGAACTGCTCAGGCAACAGTGCTTGTGAGCTCCCTCTCCCTTTCAACTACTGAAAATAATGTTAAAAATTGCGGTCACAGTAACAGTGCGTCGTGTAAAATGTGCAACAGTAGAAATTCAGGCTCGAACAAGAGTTTAGGGGGTGTTAATTATCAATCCATTTATCAATCTCTGGCAAACTTGGCTGTAGAATCACTAGATTTTTCCTAGTTTCCTAGCAATTTTTGAGAATTGCAAAATATGACATCATTTGGAAATAAAAGAGGCTAGATAAGCAACTGAAGGCGGCAAGTACTTGTTATTGAAATTGAACAACGTTTATTTTATTAAATAAAACTGACTCGCGGATTGTTGCCTCACAGTGAAAGAAATGCAATAAAATCTTTTTTGACATGAGCAATGCGTCAGCCAAGTTCGTACATACCTGTAGTAGATCTAGCAGTACGTCAGAGAGACCTCTCATTCCGAACAACCATCACAAGCGGGCGTTCAGTTTCAGTGTCTGAAAGAGCCCTAACCTTATGAAAATAGGAATTAAAGTAAATGAAATGATTCTGTAGTAACTGAAAAGCGATAATAAAAATTCCCAATAATATCTCTATAGTTTCTTACTAGCACTACTAGTTCGCGAGGAATTAATTTAAACATGCTTTAGTTCACTCGAGCACCTCATAACACACTGAAAAATGTAATGTTTCAGCTTGCTTCACTATCTAACACCAACTAAAAACGGAAGTTTGTCTAGCACCCATTGAAAATTGAAGTTCTCGCAGTCTGCCGGCAGCTATCACCAGCGAATAATGAATTAAGATAGAGTTCAACATGTAGAGTAAAACTTAAAAAGTCTTTCACGTATAGGGCAGCCGACATGTCGCATAAAAATCTCACTCCAGTGCTATTACCGAACTCACCGCCGAGACAGCAACTGTGATTGAGACACAAAAGAACCTGCGCCACTGGCGAGTCTCGCTTGTAAAGTGCTGACGTCACACTACCCTGTTCGTTACAACGAAAATTACTTTTATGACCACCACTCAGATTTTGCAAATAAAACATCTGGGCAACCGGAGGTAGTCAGGCTGGCTACCCGGAAAAGAACAGTGCCGACTTACGTTGCTAATTTAAACGCTAATGCCGACGGGAAAACTGCAACAATTATAGAAGCAACGAATATACAACAGAGGTATGAAGACTAGATGACATTCACCGAAAGCAAATCTTCTTGGCAAAATACGACACAGGCAAGAGTAAGCGAACTGAAAGTAGAATTAAAGGAGAAAATATGGCAATGGGCGATAGCGCAGGAAATTGGCAAGTTGGAACAACTACAAAGATAATAGAGAAAATCCACAAAAACCAGCGAAAACATATGCAAGTGCTGTGCTAACGATGCCACCTAGTAGAGATGTAATCAAAACAGCTCCTGCAGCTTAAATCACAGCAGTGCAAACAATGCAACAAAATACTTTGTTCATTAAGTCAAGAACAAATGAAGAGGCAAAGGCAGTGCAACAAAAAGTAACGACCTTAATAAACCTCACCAAAGAGAAAATTTGTATAAGGAAGATCAAGCAAACCAATAATGTAGTCATCCTGGAAACTGCTACACAAAGAGACACGGAAAAGATAATGAACAACAAAAAGAGGCGCAAGAGACACTGACTTGTGAACATCCTAACAAAATGAGACCTTTAATGACACTGTACGACCTTCCAGAGGGCACAGTGCAAAGTCACTAAAAGCCACATTATAGATGTAGAACCTTGAAGATGCACTGACTAAGGAAAGCTTCGAAAGCAGCTTTACAGTACGATTTAGGACAGGACCAATCGGAAGAAAAGTGGCCCATCAAGTTACTGATGTGAGCCCTGAGGTTAGAACAGCTTTCATGAAGAGAAAAAAGTATATCTTGGGTTTTATATATCTAGTGGTGAGGAGATGCGTTCAATCCTGAGACATTGGTCATTTGGCAAAACATTGTGATAAACTGGCAGTAATTTGTGGGCATTGTCGCGAAGAAGGCTGAAATGAGAGTTGAATAAAATCAAACAAGGGGCAGTGTGCGTGCCATGTAAATAGAGAGGTTAAAAGTGCACAGGGAAGAGAGATGAATGTCACACGTATCAAACCTCCTAGCAAGACAGATTTTAAGAACGGATTATGGGTAGGCGTCTCATAACACTAGAAAGCAATAAGGACTCTAATGCCACCATCAAGGGCCGTTCATGTAAGAGGAAGGGACGTCGACAGAGCGAGGAATTTCTGGCAAAAAATGAGTTGTAAATACTACAGAAAAGAGCATTCGGCACAGACCGTAGTGGAGCACCATGCACCCACGACAAAGCAGGTTCAAAATGGTTCAAATGGCTCTGAGCACTATGGGACTTAACATCTGCGGTCATCAGTCCCCTAGAACTTAGAACTACTTAAACCTAACTAACCTAAGGACATCACACACATCCATGCCCGAGGCAGGATTCGAACCTGCGACCGTAGCGGTCGCGCGGTTCCAGACTAAATAGCCTAGAACCGCTTGGCCACACCGGCCGGCGACAAAGCAGGATACAAGTTCTTGACGAAAATCCAGATCTATGCGGTATAACAGAGAAACAAGATCAGAGGCGGATGTAGGAGTGACTTATGATACAGCCGATCAGGATCTGATGACACAAACTAAACAGCTGTACGTGGACTTTGTAATGGTACTTGAATTACGTAACCATTACGGCACCTCATCTGAACCTCCCGATACCAGTAATATTCTACTGTATTTCTGTTAACTACTCAACATATTTATGAGACAACATTCAGATTTGATTTCATTTTTGATACATCGATATGTTTATATTGCAATGATATTATTCTTATGTGTATTATTTCTTTTGTCACTATGATCTTTGACGTACTTGTAACTCTGATTTTTGGGCGCGTAAGCGATAGTTAGTGAGTTGTTGAGTTGTTAGAGAGTCTGACCTTGAGAAGGTCAAGTGTTGGACGTTATGTTGGAAAGACGCATAACGTAGACAGCTTATAAAATGTGAACTTTAACAGTGACTGTGAGGAAGATGTTTTCAAGTATGTTTTGTATTGTGAAGTGATGTTTTGTGTTTACGTGATATTGCAATAAAAGCAATTAAAAGGAAGTGTAACTTAATTTCGGAGTGCTGATTATCTTTTTACATCACCATTGTCCAGCAAAAGTGTAACCTTCAAGGATGGTTTGAGAAGCGCATCTACAAAACTTTTGAATATAGTAGAATAAAACCTAGGCCTCTTTGCATTCGAGCTTGGAATAATAATCACCTAGATTTTCAACGATTGAGCCATGATTTTACGACGAGACCAGCGTGGGAAACACAAAAAGATGAGTGCCTAGTTTTCTCATTATTACATGAAATGACTATTAACTGTGCTCTAATGACACCTGCCACATAATATGACTGTTGTTGCCCGATAATGCAGTATTTAGCAGCGTGAGCAACACCACAATCGTTATTAAAATTTTGACCTTTGTTGTGGTAGGGTTGTTAGATCTTGCGACAGCACACATCAAAAGGAATACACTGCGCTGCCTACAGAAGTAAAAGATGATTCCCCAGTGCAGGACGTGAATATGCAACAAAAACACTACAAGACTCAGAGCCATTTCGGAGAGGAAACAAGCACCTTCTACAAATAAATAAACAATGAAACACGGACCGGAACAGATCTGCGACAGATTTGTGAAAGCATAGAAAACGTTATGCATCTCACTAGACAGGAAGAGCCGATCACGCTTATTACAGCGTTAAGATATCTAGTAAGAAATAAGCATCGAGAAGGGGAGTATATTACTTTTCCTGTACCTGATTCTATGCACAGAATCCATCTCAAAGTGAACAGTTGCCAACGGAAGTGGAAAAACTGGAGAAGTTACTGAAGCATGTTTCTGCCAGAAGAAATGAATCATTCCCCTTAGATACGTTGTAATGACGCAAGGTCGTACAGCATGGGATTACAGGCGAGTAGGGAAGATTGTGAAATATATACCCATCATAGCTAATGGAGATAAAGATAGGACTATACCATGCGAAGTGTCAGCGTATCGCATAAGGCTAGAAGAGTGGCAGAAGAGTGACAGAAGAGTTGCAATTGGACGTATCTTATTCCTAGAACTGTATACGATGGCAGGAAAGATCCGGAGTATGCCAATAACAGGGCAGCGTCCTATGGCAACAATAGTAGTATTTAAGAAGGCCACAATAGTGATAAAAATATCACAGTACTGTTCAGAACACGTAATCTGTGTGGAAATGTTAACCAGAAGGAAGAGTTACATCTTGGTCCCCATGTATTTCCAATTTCGTGATAAGATCGACGAGTGTCTGCTAAAACTAAAAGATATTAGTCACCCAATACGAACTAAGCCTCTCGTGTATTCCACTGATGCAAATGCGAAGCCAGTATTGGGGCATAGCCGCTTGACTGAAGACCGTGGAAAACTACTAGAAGAAGCCATTATGGAACTCAACCAACAGGTACGGAATGCATCTCTCATTCCGCCAACCTACAAATGGAGGATCGGAGCAAATTCAAACCGTGACGTCACTTCAACAAATACGGCAACGGCGCGCCGTGGGAAAAGCTTGAAGTTTGAGAGTGGAATGACCACAATATCTTACACTATACCATCACTGTAAGGGATATCCAAGACCCCACAGAAAACGTGCTCCCAGGGCCCAAATACAGCAAGGACGCTAACTGTGAAGAACTAAGAAGAGTGTTCTGTGTCAGGGAAGTCCATCTCTGGGTGATGATGTAGATGTTAAAGCGCAAGAACTGAGAGTGGCTATACAACAGAGCAATGAAGGAATCGATACCTGTCAGGAGAGGTCTTTCTATAGGTGTACCTTGCATCTGGACCGAGGCGCTGCTGAAATTAAGATGTGAAATAAAAAGAGACAGGAACTATACCAGAGCAGCATGATCCAAAAAGAAAGACTCCGAAGGTTGCATAGATAGAGATATGTTAAACGACGTTTTATGGAAGAGTTGTGGAAAACAAAAATGGATCGCTGCAAGCAGTTCGTGGAGGATAACTTAAAAACTGATCCATGGGGTGTACCGTATGAAATAGTCTGCGAGAAAAGACGATCACCAACAGTCTTATCTACGCTCGAAAGGAATGAAAGGATGGTAACAGAAAGTTGGCAACTGCCCTGCTAATGGAAACAGTACTTCCTGACGAAGGGCCGGTCGGAGTGGCCGTGCGGTTCTAGGCGCTACAGTCTGGAGCCGAGCGGCCGCGACGGTCGCAGGTTCGAATCCTGCCCCGGGCATGGATGTGTGTGATGTCCTTAGCTTAGTTAGGTTTATTTAGTTCTAAGTTCTAGGCGACTGATGACCTCAGAAGTTAAGTCGCATAGTGCTCAGAGCCATTTGAACCTGACGAAGCAGAAGAAGGTGATATACATGATCAGCATAGGTCATGAAAATTATTATGGGAAGACTAAAGAAACAATAAACTTGTGTACCCCTTCGTATAAGAAGAAACCAGGAAAATAATTTTAAAACCGAAAAATAAAAAATCTCCAGGACTGGACGGGATATCTGCCGAAGTAATACAAGTCCTATGTGACCAATTAGATAGCTACTTGCGCGAACTGTACACCGAGTGTCTCTTGCAAGAAAGTGTCTCTGCACAGTGGAAGAACGCTGAAGTGGTAATTATTAGTACAGAGCAAGGTAAGGATCCAATTATAACCAAATCCTACAAACCAATTTGTCTTTTGAGCGTTCTCGGCTAGATATTTGAAAAACTATTATGCAAAACATTACAAGATTATAGACTGATATGTGGGATGAGCCCTCACCATTACGGGTTTAGAAGAGACAAGTCAACTGAAGAAGCAATTAATGAGGCGATTTCACTAGCGACAAGTACTCATTGTGCGTACGCTCCAGCGATTATGATCGATATTGCTGGCGCTTTCGATAACCTAAGGTGGCCGTCTTACTTTGGTCGCCTTAAGGATTTGGAGTGTCCAGAAGAGCTGTACAACTGCATGAGAGATTATTGCCAGGGGCAACATGCTTCTTAAACATGCCCAGGAAAGAAAATAACGAAGACAATAAGAAAAGGCTGTAACCGGGAATCAGTGTGCGGTACAGAGTTCTGGGATGTAGCACTGAAGCCCATACTATAGAAGTTACATTACAGCGTTAACATAAGCGGACTGGTAGTATTTGCTGATGACGTGCTGTTCATTGTACGTAGTGTATTGAGAAGAACTACAGAAGACAAATTTGATGCGACGTTCCACGAATTTGAGGGCTGGTGTCGAAGTGATAATTGTCACTAGCACTTCACAAAACAACGTACATCCTTCCGAAAAATGAAATGAAATGTCATGTGGGGAGGGCCTCCCGTGGGGTAGACCAGTCGCCTGGTGCAAGTCTTTTTAGTTGACGTCACTTCGGCGGCTTGGGCGTCGATGGGGATGATATGATGATCATGGAGACAACACAACACCCAGTCTCCGAGCGGAGAAAATCTCCGACCGAGCCGGCCGGAGTGGCCTAGCGGTTCTAGGCACTACAGTCTGGAACCGAGCGACCGCTACGGACGCAGGTTCGAATCCTGCCTCGGGCATGGATGTGTGTGATGTCCTTAGGTTAGTTAGGTTTAAGTAGTTCTAAGTTCTAGGGGACTGATGACCACAGATGTTAAGACCCAAAGTGTTCAGAGCCATTTGTTTAAGCGTTAGAAATAAATAGCTAATGTCGAAATTTATTACTACCCAAAGAAATGTGATTTGTATGGCGTATTTTAGTTTTTCAGATACCAGTCTGACATTATGAAGAATAAATAAGTAAATAAATAAATAAATAAAAATTGCAAATAAAACTTTAAACCTATACATGTATAAAAACAGCCCGCTTTCATGCGATCATTTGCCACCTACAAATTACATTGTAAGTCAACTGATCCGTTATTATTGACAAAATACATACTGAAAAACTTTTGCAACATTGCTTTAGACAAAGAATTCATGTTTATTACCAACATAAAATTATGTGGCATCATCTTTCGACGACCTTTCATTTAGTGCCCCCAGAATTTACAATACACGCACATAATTTACATGGCAAAAGCCTTTATTAAAGAGTGGTACAAAAATGACTCTAAGCATTATGGGACTTAACTTAACATCTGGGACTTAACTTAACATCTGTCATCAGTCCCCTAGACTTGAACTACTTAAACCTACCTAACCTAAGGACATCACACACACCCAGGCCGGCCGGAGTAGCCGAGCGGTTCTAGGCGCTTCAGTTTGGAACCGCGCGACCGCTACGGTCGCAGGTTCGAATCCTGCCTCGGGCATGGATGTGCGTGATGTCCTTAGGTTAGTTAGGTTTCAGTAGTTCTAATTTCTAGGGGACTGATGACCTCAGCTGTTAAGTCCCATAGTGCTCAGAGCCATTTGAACACACATCCATGCCCGAGGCAGCATTCGAACCTGCGACCGTAGCAGCATCGCGGTTCCGGACTGAAGCGCCTAGAACCGATCGGCGTCAGCGGCTGGCAAAGTGTGATACAAATAAATTTAATATGGCTATTAAAAACACAGAATATTATAAAATCTCTAAGAAAGGACATAGATAATGGATGTCCCAATACAGTGTGGGCTTCATATTACATGTTGCTGTGGGGAATTGCGTATTCTCGCTTACTTTAAATACAGCATTATTTGTTGCCTGTAACGTCTGTAGGGTTTCTAGTTCATTTTTGGTATTCAAGGAAAGTGATGTGAGCTTTCCATTTTCATTGGATGTGGCGTTCTTCGTATTTGTACGCTTAATATTTTTTAAGCAATTGTTTCCACTAGTCGACATGTTACGCGATAGATGTGCTGAGTACAAGCACTGTGGTCTTTGGTTGCTAGTAGCTTTGTCGTGGCAGTGAGCATTCTAAAACCAGCTAGTGAGACAGTCGGATGTTAGTTATGCTACGGAGCGGATGAAAATAGCTCGCAGCACACAGACATAACGACGCAGAGAAAATTAACTTTGATTCTGTAGAGGTTAATTGGACAAATTAAGATTTTTGAGGTAAAGTGTTGCTGTATTGCTTGCCTGGGCGTAATCATGCTGTGCGTAAATAATGTCCGCAGCTCGTGGTCGTGCGGTAGCGTCCTCGCTTCCCACGCCCAGGTTCCCGGGTTCAATTCCCGTCGGGGTCAGGGATTTTCTCTGCCTCGTGATGACTGAGTATTGTGTGATGTCCTTAGCTTAGTTAGGTTTAAGCAGTTCTTAGTTCTAGGGGACTGATGACCATAGATGTTAAGCCCCATAGTGCTCAGAGCCATTTGAACCATTTTTTGTAAATAATGGAAGTTTTTATCGGGATCTCTCGTTATTGGTTTGAATTAGTTGGTTTCATTGTTCAGACGGGAGTTAGTAAAGTTTTCTATTCACACGGCCTGTTCACAGAAGTTATAGATTTTTACGTTCATTTAGCATTTTTACAAATTAAACTTGCTAGAAATGATAAATTTTTTAATGATGATTGTTATAGTTAGATAATGAGTTTGTTTTTGCAATACAGTTTTTTAAAGGTCAGTTTTCCTTAAATCATTTAACAAGCTCAAGTTCCACCACTGTCTCCTCACAAAAGAATTTTATTTTCTGATTATGCGTGTTGCCTCATTGCTCTCTGCGGAACACAATAGTTAAAACTGAGACATGATTTCTTTAGAATAGTTGCACGTCCTTGCATTGTACTGCACAAGGTTTTTTCTTTCCTTTTAATGTGCTTGCTGTTACGCCGCATATTTTATGTTCATCACACCGAGAAGTACCAAGTTTCCGCTGGCACAGGTGAGCCGCGTAAAATATGTTAGAGCCAGTTTTGCAGTGGAGTCATGATATGTCATTCACAGGTAGAATTGCTTTTCAAAATTCATTGTCGAGCGAAGTTCAATTGACATTGCATTTCACATGCAGAGAGATTTATTTTCACGGTTGACTGCTACATTTGCAAGCGTATTATTCAGTGTTTGGAATTTAGTTTAGTCGTATTGAGTAGGTAAATTTACAGAGCATTTTTGTAGAAACCTTTTTGTTCGTTGTTCTTTCAAAATTCGATTGGTAGGTTTATATTTCATTCTGTTAGCTTTGTGTTAGAATTGCAAGTCACGCATTGTGACGACACGCAGTGTAGAACTTCATCGTACTGCACAATTGAATTTCACAGAACAATGTATTTAATACACATCTGAGCTTTCCAATCACCTTGGAAAGTAAGTTAATTTTGGCCACTTGTTTCTTATCAGTAGCGATTTCGTAATTGCACAACTTTTATTGTTCAGGACAATTTCACAGGATGGAACACAAGTGTAAACAAGATCAGTTCAGTTTACTCTAGTTCCTGTACACGAAAACAAAACAAGTAGAAAAGTCACACGTTAAAACTACTTACTGTATTAGAGTACTTCATTTGCCATCTCCTTTAAGTTCACGGCACCTTAGGTTCTCATACAATTAATCTGTTAAGGAAATTAGCGTAAATGACAGTTATTAATATTGCTGTAAGTTGCATAGTTTTTTGCGCATGAAAAATTCTAGACGGCGACGGAGTCCTCTCTTCGATACCCTCAGTCCGGTAGCCTTGGAATAAGTATAGCATTATTGGGTCGTGTGACACTAAATAACCAAGATTTCTACGTCTAATATTTCATTTCAGCGCCACGATATCACATTTGCTCTGTGCGTGCGGATGTGACGTATTTTGGCAGCAGAGGAATCGACCACGTGTTCAGTGTCTGTAATGCCTTGCCATTTTAGTGGTAGCCTGCATCCGTGCTTGAGCTCTGCCCCTTGGGCTGGACCGTCACCACGCCTTCTGACGGGTGCGCATGTTTAAAACCAACTTTTTGTCACAGCTTTAAACGACTAACTTCAAACAACTGATGTGTAAAATATAAAGTCTAAAGTAACTTCCGCATGATGTGTCACTGACAGCTAACATAGCTCGATGAAACTTGCACCATACACTGAAGCACTAAAGAAACTGGTATATAGGCATTCCTATTCAAATACAGAGATATGTAAACAGAAAACGGCGCAGCGGTCGGCAACACCTATATAAGACAACTAGTGTCTAGCACAGTTATTAGATCGGTTACTTCTGTTACAATGGCAGCTTATCAAGGTTTAAGTGAAAGTGGGGCTATAGTCGGCGCACAAGCGATGGGACACATCATCTCCGAGGTAGCGATAACGTGGGGATTTTCCCGTACGATCATTTCACGAGTGTACCGTGAATATCAGCAATCCAGTAAAACATCAAATCTCCGCCATCGCTGCTGCCGGAAAAAGATCCTGCAACAATGGGACCAATGGCGACTGAAGAGAATCGTTCAAGTGACAGAAGCGCAACACTTCCGCAAATTGCAGCAGATTTCAATGCTGGGCCATCAACAAGTATCAGCAAGCGAACCATTTAATGAAACATCATCGATATGGGCTTTCGGAGCCGAAGGCCCACTCGTGTATCCTTGATGACTGCACGACGCAAAGCTTTACGCCTCGCCTGGGCCCGTCGACACCGACACTGGACTGTTGATGACTGGAAACATGTCGCCTCCTCGGACGTGTCTCATTTCAAATTGCATCGACGTGTACGGGTACAGAGACAATCTCATCAATCTATGGACCATGCATGTCAGCAGGGGACTGTTCAAACTGGTGGAGGCTCTGTAATGGTGTAGAGCGTGTGCAGTTGGGGTCATATGGGACCCCTGATAGGTCTAGATACGACTCTGACAGGTGACACATACGTAAGCATCCTTTATGATCACGTGCTTCCATTCATGTTCATTGTACATTCCGACGGACTTGGGCAATTCCAGCAGGACAACGCGACACTTCACACGTCCAGAATTGCTACAAAGTGGCTCCAGGAACATTCTTCTGAGTTTAAACAGTTCTTTGGCCACCAAACTCACCAGCCATTAACATTATTGAGCATATCTTGGTTCCTTGTATTGTACTGTTCAGCAGAGATCTCCACCCCCTCGTACTGGTACGGATGTATGGACAGCCCTGCAGGATTCATGGTGTCTGTTTCCTCCAGAACTACTTCAGACATTAGGCGAGCCCATGCCACATCGTGTTGCGGCACTTCAGCGTGTTCGCGGGGCTCTACACGATATTAGGCAAGTTTACCAGTTTCTTTTGCTCTTCAGTGTAGAATGAAGTGCTATAGCATAGTACGGAAGGTGACTGAAAGAAATACGCAATGAGACGATCAGAAATGACACGTTTAGGGAAAGACAATCATTAAACTGAAGTGACCGCGATTCACGATGGTCCCCTGGACATTACAAAAGGTGGGACGTGGTTCTTTATAGGATGTGTGATCACCACGGACGGTAGTGCATGCTATGAAACATGCTCCCATACTGGTCACAATCCTGGTAAGGAGTTTTTGTGGTAGAACGCTTCACTTCTCCACCAGCGTGGTTGACAACTGTAGGATGGTCATTGGTGAATGTGGACGTGATGCAACAGGTCTCCCCAACCCATCCCACACATGCTCGCTGGGATTAAGTCAGGGGAACGGGCAAGCCAGTCCATTTGGCCGAATATCCTCTTGTTTCAAGATCTCCTCCACCTGCGCTGTTCGAAGCGTTCGCAAGCTGTTGTACATAAAAATGAAGTCAGGCCTGAATGCCCCCCCCCCCCCCTCCCGAAAAGACGTACATTGGGAACGAGAACAGTTCACAGTAACGTTGACCAGTGAGTCAACCGTGTTCAAAGGTTTGGAGTTCAGTACGCCCAACATTATGCCTCCTCACACCATATGTCGCATATGACGAAGAAGTCATGTTCGACAGTGCTAGCCGTATCCTCATATGGGGAGAGGTGGGAACACGTAATGAGCTTAGGGAAACTGTCGAACATTTTCGTTATGGTGGTCCAGACGTGATGGCGTGGGGACGCACAATGTTGCATGGGCGTACTGACCTCCAAATCTTTGAACACGGCAGATTCACTGGGCAACGTTATTGTGACCCTGTACTCCTTCGCCATGTCCGTCTTTTCAGAGGCACATTCGGCCCTGATTTTGTATTTATGGATATGGATGCGCTACCGCGTTGAACAGAGCAGGTGAAGCAGCTCTTGGAACGAGAGAGTATTCGGCGAATGGACTGACGTGTTCCTTCCTCTGACTTAAAACTCAGCGAATATGTGCAGGATGCGTTGGGGAGACGTACTGCTCACTTCCTCATGTACTATCGCCCACCAGCAGTTGTAGGCCGCGCTGATGGAGAAACGGAACGCCGCGCCGCAAGAACTCCTTTTCCAATTGTGGCCAGCATGAAAACGCCTTGCAGGGCATGCACTGCCTTCCATGATGATCACAAAAACTATTAAGAAACACCTCCCGCCTTCTGTAATGTCCAGGGGACCACCAGGAATAGTGGTGACTTCAGTGTAATTATTGTCTTTGAATAAAAGTATTTGGGGCGTCTCCCGCCACGTTTTGGGCCTGGTGTCTCATTGACTGGAGTAGAATTGTCTTTAGTGATGAGTCCCACTTCCAACTGATCCCCGATTACCAGCGAAGGCGCATCTGATGGCTCCCTGCACAGCTGTGTGGTACCAACCCGACAGCCGCCCGCCATACTGCCCGACAGCCAGGAGGACATGACGTCTATGAATGGTTGCAAAAGGGTTCCAAGTAGCCGAACATAGCCATTTACAGTAAATGATCAGTTCAGTTGCCCACAGAACCCAGTCGACACCATGTAAACACAACCCACACCATTACAGAGCCACCACCATCTTGCACAGTACCTTGTTGACAACTTGGGTATACGGCTTCGTGGGATTTGAGCCACACTCGAACCCCAGCATCAGCTCTTACCAACTGAAATCGGGACTCAACTGAGCGGTCTACCATTTTTCAGTTGTCTAGGGTCGAACCGATATGGTCAAGAACCTAGGAGAGGCGCTGCAGACGATGTCGTGCTGTTTAGCAAAGGCACTGGCCTGGGTCGCCCGCTGCCACAGCCCATTAACGCCAGATTTTACCGCGCTTTCCAAACGAAAAAGTTCGTCGTACGTTCCACGTTGATTTCTGCGGATATTTCACGCAGCGCTGCTTGTTTGTTAACAGTCTCAACTTGTATACATGTAGCCATCAAAAGACATGTATTTTTTTTTTTTTTTTTTTTTTTTTTTTGACAGTATGCATTGAGAAAAACAGCAAACAGCCACCATGTATAACTCGATTCTATTTAATTATCCACTGATGACTTCTCAAGACATTCTGGTTCATTCTATGGAGAGAAATATTACAATTTGTTTTAATACGTACCACGTAAAATTTTGCGTTATCACGGCGCGAAGTAATAACATATTTTCATTTGTTTCCAAGAGGTGTTCTGTGCTAACTACATGTATGGCTACTTTGTAAAGTATATTTTCCCATGTTGGTTGCCGGCCGAAGTGGCCGTGCGGTTAAAGGCGCTGCAGTCTGGAACCGCAAGACCGCTACGGTCGCAGGTTCGAATCCTGCCTCGGGCATGGATGTTTGTGATGTCCTTAGGTTAGTTAGGTTTAACTAGTTCTAAGTTCTAGGGGACTAATGACCTCAGCAGTTGAGTCCCATAGTGCTCAGAGCCATTTGAACCATTTGAACCCATGTTGGTTGGTTGTTTGATTTGGGGGAGGGGACCAAACAGCGAGGTCATCGGCCCCATTGGATTAGGGATGGATGGGGAAGAAAATCGGACATGCCCTTTCAAAGGAACCATCCCGGCATTTGGCTGAAGTGATTTAGGGAAATCACGGAAAACCTAAATCAGAAAAACATCAAATGGATTCGCAATTGCGAATAGGGACTACCATCAGCTGTATAATGGAATGACGACAGTGAAAATTTGTGCCGGACTGGGACTCGAACCCGGATTTCCCGCTTATCACGAGCGGTCGCCTTACCATTTTTTTTATAAACATTTCCTTTTCTTTTGAAAACCCGTTAATAAAATGGAACTAAAAAAAACCAAGTGCCACCGCCACTTTTCATCCTATAACAAAAAAAATCTAGGCCACTTCAGGCGTTGACTCCTGACTAAACCTACCCCTGAGAGCTGCCTATATACCAGGGGAAATATGGGAAATCAAGGTTAGGGCTATCCTTACAAACAAAACAAAATCTTCCTTTTTCTTTTTTTTCTTTTTTTTTTTTTTGTGTAAGTGATCAGAGGCCTTCTGCGCCCCGCTGGTTGAGTCACGTCTTCTCGAAATTGATGTGTTCCGTTCAATTGTTCAGAAATGTTCATTGGTTCAAACAGGAAACCTTCTTCTCTCTTGGCTTAACACATTCCAGCTGCGAGGCGGCTCGTGGAAAACACTCCCAAGGAAGTTCGAGAAAAATTGTCTGTATTTTGGGTGACGGACAACGACATAATGACGGTCATTGAGGTATGTCCAAAAATCGAGTACAGAGTCTACAGTTTTTCCAAATATGTAGTGAATGGCATGTCCGCGAATCCAATTCACAGCATTGGTCTTTGTCCGAGGAAAATAGTCACGTTCCGGAAATAATAATGAAAGGGGAGTAATCCGATCCGGAATGTCCCGCGTTAGAAAAGCCACAATACGTCGAACCAAGTGCCAAACCTCCGCCGCCGGTCCGCAAACAAACCGATGTTCATCATTGTCTGGCACTCCACACGTGGAGCATAGAGGTGATTGGGCGAGGTGGATACGATGAAGGCGAAATTGGTTGATTTGGTTACCATTGACAGTTAGGTACCAGACAGATTGTACATTCGTGTCAAGGTAACAGGCGAACACCGCGCGCCATACATGACGCCAGTCAACCTGGGGGAACTTTTGTTCAATCGGGTTAGGTGGACGACCTAATTGGAGGACATTGTATACTGCCTTTGTCTTGAGTAAAAGCTGTCTTGGTAAGGTGAGGCGTAGATAACTGAGTTCCAGAAAGAAGTACCGTATATAATGGAACTGGGCCGGAACATCCGAGATCATCACTGGGGCTGGCAGTGAGACCGGAGAGTATGCCGACAGGAGGAGACCAGTGAGGCTCGTTGGGCAACGGGTCCCTACCGTCATCTGGGAGCTGACAAATAGGGCGCGAGCTCCATCCGGCACGTGAAACAGACCTATCCCTCCTCGTTCACGGGGAAGAGTAAGGGTTGCATAGTTAACTTTGAACAACATCCCAGAGCTGACGAAAGATGCCATCGCTGCCAACATGCGACGTGCCACAGTAAGCGGGAAAGGTAGAACTTGTGCTACATGGGGAACTCGGGATGCGATATATGTATTGACATATCGAGCTCGTTGGAGAATATCTAGGGATCGAAGGCGATGGTCCATAAGACCTGCTCTGATCATTAAAAGGAGGCGTCGGCAGTTGATGGTGGCTGAACGCCGGAGATCAGATGAAAAATCTATTCCCAAACAACGAATGGTATCAACGGTGGTGAGAGGTGTAACGCACTCCACGGGAAGTCCCGTGCCAATGAACATAACTTGTGACTTGCGTACGTTTAAAGAGCTTCCCGACGCCTCACCATAAGTCGCTACCACGTCAAAACAGCTCGAACCTCTTCGGCATTACGTAAACAGATGACTACATCGTCAGCATAGGCCGTGCAACAGAATCGGTAGCGATCTATGGACAACCCTACCAAACGTTGTCTTAGTCCACATAGCAAGGATTCCAAGGAAAAGGCGTACAAAATTGCTGATAGAGGGCAACCTTGACGTACAGATCGACCTATTATTATCGGTGGAGTGAGTCTGCCATTGTACATAATCCTGGATGAGGCACCCCGCAGAAGGCGCATCACTACCGTGATAACGGCGACCGGGAACCGATATGGTGGAGAACGGCCGTAAGGAACGAATGGTCAACCCTATCAAAAGCTTGACTAAAGTCCAAAGACGCAAGTGCCCCAGACAGGCGTTGTGCCTGGGTAACGGCGATCATATCCCTGTAGCGGCATAAAGCCGTGCGAATATTATTATTTCCTCCCAAAGATGCTTGGTCTGGCGACACAACGTATCGGGCAACGTTTTTAAGTCGTGCTGCCAAAAGGCGAGTGAAGATTTTCATATCACTGTTAAGGAGGGTGAGGGGCCGATAATCACTGATTTTGTTGCCACCATGCGGTTTATGTACAGGAATAATAATTACTTCCATGAAAGCGTCCGGCACAGGTACTTCCGGAGACATCAGTTCCCGACAGATGGAGGTGAAGGTGGACTCTAACAAATCACGGAAGGTGCGATAAAATTCGAGGGGAAGACCGTGGGGTCCTGGGGAGCGATTGATGGTTCCTGCCCGGATCGCATCGCGGACTTCCTCATCAGTCACCTCTGACATCAAGTCAATCGCCGCATCTCCTGGGATACCACCGAAGTTGAGCTGTGAGACTTCCTCGATCAACTCTGGGGAATGTGGAATTGCGCCGTAGAGCTGCCGGTAGTGGGCGTGAAGCACATTCCCTATTACAGATTGGGTTACTTAGCGACGCCCTTCTTGATCCGTTAGGACGTGAATCAATTTTCGGCGTCGATTTTGTCGTTCTTGGATGATATGGTACATCGACGGATGTTCATGAGGCATGCGATCAGCAGTACGAGATCGTACTATCGCTCCTTCCAAATGCCGTCGCATGAGATTGGAGATTTGGGCCTTAGCTTGGTTCATCCTTGCATGGCGCTCAGGGGAGGCTGGCATCGTGGAGCATTCTCGTAGGATCCTGTAGTAAAAGTCCATAGTGCTCTTCCTCCAAGCGACAACATCTTTGCCATACCGGATTAAAGTTTTTCGAAGAGCAGGGTTTGCACACTGGATCCACCAGGATATGGTAGACGGATACGTGGGTCGGCGTCTATTACATGTGATCCAAGTGTCTTCTATTAGAAGTCGACAGTCAGGTGAATTAAGAAGTGCCGTGTTCAGTTTCCATAAACCACGTCCGTGACAAACTGCCTGTCTTGTGAGAACAACATCACAGAAGAAAGCCTCATGGTCGGAGAAAGCAACAGGCCAGATTTCAGCCTGTCGAGTGTGTTGAATTAGGGATCGCGAGATGTAGATGCGATCCAGTCGGCTAGAGGAGTGCGCAGTGTAATACGTAAAGCCCAAAAGATCACCGTGAACATGTCTCGACGTGTCGACAAATTGTAGCCGCGTGACGACTGTTTCCAGAGCTGCGCATGGTGAGTGACGCGGCAATTGATCCTGAGGTCGCTGGGTGCAGTTGAAGTCTCCACCCATGACCCAGTCATCGTGGGGTCCCATAAAAAGGGGTGTAACTTCATTCGCGAAGAAGGCCTTGCGTTCACGACGGTAGCTGGAGCCCGACGGCGCATAAATGTTGACGATGCGTACACTAAAGAGAGTAAGGGCCATACCTCTGCCGCTGGGGAGGTATAGGACATCTTCGGCAGGAAGACCTTCGCTTAAGATGATGGCAACACCACTACCGGTGTCCGAAGCGGGAGAAAGATGCACCGTGAAGCCATGTGGTGGTGAAAAATCGGCGACATGCACTTCCTGAAAAAGCGCAATATCTATGTTCGCATCATAAATCATATCGCGGAGCAGCGCCAGTTTGTGGGGCGCACGAATGGTCGCGAGGTTAATCGTTGCGACACGATAATGCTGGTGTTGGAGTCCCACAGGCACTGGTGGGGCTTCTTCTTCAGGAGCGAGAGGTCGTCGATCTTGCCGGTCCGCTGAAGAGGCTGCTATTGTGGAGAGTTTGCGGGCGCGGGCGCAACCGATGGGGGTGCCCCATCATCAGCAGCGTCCACCCCAGTCCCTTCGATCTCCACGTCGTCCGCCCAGGAGACTGATACTGCGGTAGGGCATCGGCTGTGCACATTATCCACGTGGAGAGGAGACGTAGTTTTCCTCTCATCGGATAGGCTCTCTTCAACGTCGACCTGTGGGGGCGATGGCGCCAGTAGGGAGGGGTGTTCGTAGCCAGTGGTCGCCTGTGGCGGGTCTTTCGCATCAGACTTTTGGTCATCAAAGAGCGGTTTGTCGTCCATCTTCGGGTCTGCATCCCTGGTATCCATCCGTAGAATGGATTCATCAGGGGGTGTACGGCTACGTTTCTTTCTCTTTCGTGTCGACCCTTGTTTTCGAACAGGTCGTTCAGAGTCCGATTGCGGGTGGCTTTCGTCTGACTCCGGACCAGTCTGAAAGAAAGCAGAAGTAGGTACCACTCCCGGATCAACGTCCATCTCAGCAGCATTTTCAGTCACAGTGCTGCGACGATTCGGCAGGTCAGGATCTGGCGTCTGAGGCACCTCAGAAGGAATCTCAGGAGAGGTTGCATCTACCTGATCAGAGGTCGTCAACGGAGCAGGAAGACTCTGTGTAGACGTGCTACCTTCCTGGGCAACCTTGGCGTATGTGACAGGGATCTGAGTCATCACCGCAGGGGACGCTTCCTCGCCGACCGGCGTCTGGATCAGGCGGCGTCGCATGCAGGCGGATCTGACGTGGCCTTCTTGTCCACAACCCGCACATATTCGGGGTTGGCCGTCGTACATGACAATGGCTCGCACCCCGCCAATTGTCAGGTACGATGGTATATGTTTTTTCAGTTCAATTTTGACCTGACGCACACCATTAAGGACATGGTAGGTCGTGAAGGTTTGCCATTTTTCCTCTACGTAACTGATGACGTTACCGTATGGTTGTAACGCAGAGACAACTTCGTCCTTCGGCACTTCAAAAGGTAGTTCAAACACCCTAATCGTGCGTTGACCGCACTCTGCGAGTTCAAGTGTTACAGCTCCAACGTGACCATCAGAGTATTTGAACTTAAGTCCATTGCTGCTCGCGTTGGTCGAGATCCAATGACTGTTAGCAGAATGTGGAATCGGTGGGTTCAGGAGGGTAATACGGAACGCCGTGCTGGATCCCAACGGCCTCGTATCACTAGCAGTCGAGATGACAGGCACCTTATCCGAATGAAACTTCCTGGCAGATTAAAACTGTGTGCCCGACCGAGACTCGAATTCGGGACCTTTGCCTTTCGCGGGCAAGTGCTCTAACATCTGAGCTACCGAAGCACGACTCACGCCCGGTCCTCACAGCTGTGGCTAAGCCATGTCTCCGCAATATCCTTTCTTTCAGGAGTGCTAGTTCTGCAAGGTTCGCAGGAGAGCTTCTGTAAAGTTTGGAAGGTAGGAGACGAGATACTGGCAGAAGTAAAGCTGTGAGTACCGGACGTGAGTCGTGCTTCGGTAGCTAAGATGGTAGAGCACTTGCCCGCGAAAGGCAAAGGTCCCGAGTTCGAGTCTCGGTCGGGCACACAGTTTTAATCTGCCAGATCAGATGTACAGTCTGCGTTCGGCAGGGCAGCAGTGCGCACCGCGCTCGGCCGTCCACGCCGCTGCGCGCGCGTAGTGTTTTGTTTACTTCCTCGTCACAGCGCTTCTCAGTCGAACAAGCTCTAATGGCCAACTCTTACAGGAAGAACACTCTTAAGTTCACCTTCTCAAACGAATACGCACGACCCAGAGCACTGGCTGTCGAATGCTTCCTACGCGAATACGTGAAGATCTCCCGTGACGAACTCATCGGCATACACCTATCGATCATTAGCAGCGTCGTTTATGTTAAGATGACTTCCGACGCTGCCTGCAACGAGATTATTCAAAGGACGCGACATGGACTAAAATTTCGGCACTCCGACGGAAACGTCGGGCCTGTGGATGTCGACCATGCAGGACTTGGCCTTCGGACGATCCGTGTATTCCAACTGCCTTTCGAGGTGAAGAAGATGAAGTCATCGCGGCGCTAAGCCCGTTCGGAAAAGTTCAGAGCCACGTATCCGGTGCTTAATGGTGTGAGGCAACGTCGAACATGTTCCGGTTGTGGCAAAGAAGGCCACGTCCGTAATGAATGCCTGCAACGCCGCATCACACAACTAAGGCCCGACGATACGAACATCGACAGAACCACGACCACCCTTCGAGTCACCTATGCGGCGACACTGCACGTCCAGCCCTCACAAGACGTCGTTCATGAGTGTCTCTCTGGTCCGATACACCCGGAGGCGTCCCAGCGGCTTGACACCGGCGATGCCGCCCGTGAACATGTCCAACAGTCGGACACACCCACGCTAGAAGATCACAAAGATACCAATGAGAGAGTTCTGGAGAATGACGACCGCATCATAGCACCCGCGGCTTTTGTACCGGAACGACGTGAATCTCTTCCTTCCTCAGACACCGAAACTCTTTGCCGAAAGCAGAAGTCGCCAAAACGACGAAAAAAACGCCGCAAGACATCAGAATCGACCATTGAGCCCCATCCGCAGGACGAAGAGATGGCACATCACTCTGACGGAGAACACGATAACACTTTCTCCTCTGCCACGAAGACACGTCATCCACAAGACGGTGAACCGTCCAACAGAGATCGTGCGCAAGCCCCGCCCCCAGAAGCCATGGAACACGGCACGCCTGTTGTCACCGACGCAATTGAGCCGACTCGGCCAGCGCTGCCTCCTGTCGCCGATGTCAAACCTGTCGGACACTTTTCATGGGCGCATGACGCGGATTTCCCAGCTCCATCTGATGCGGAAAGGAGATCTGTTTCTCCGTCAGACCAACACTAAAATGGGGGAAGTTTCTACGGCGACTCCTGCGACTTCTATGGACTTCCAGCATCCACCACAACAATCTTCACCAGCTACGAACCTATCGGCAGCACGGATCTCCCATCAGGCGTACCGAATAGCTACTATCAATACTAATAATATCGGCTCCCACGCTAAACTTCAACTGCTCCGTGACACGCTAAGAGCAGCGGACATCGACATCGCCCTGTTACAAGAACTGAGGACAGCAACTTGGACTGGGTGTTATGGACATGAGACGTACGCCGCCCCTGCAGCTATGGAACACACAGGCGCAGCCATCCTCCTCCGAGAAGGGATTGCAGTTTCCGATGTCGCATACCTCCCAACAGCGCAAGGGGTGGCCATAACAGTTGAAGGACTCAAAATCATAAATTTCTACGCCCCATCGGGCACTGATAAACGGAGTGATCGCTCCCAGTTCTACGCAGAAGATATCACGCCTTTATTCCTCGGTCGATACGATCATCTCATCGTAGGTGGAGATTTCAACTGTGATCTCGAGCGCACAGACCAATACCCCCATTTCACCACATGTCCGGAACTTCGCTTCCTCGTCCGCCGCCTTCGTCTCCTCGACACTTGGCGAGTGGTACACGGCGACCGCCCGGGGTATACACACATCACGAGCCACTCCGCCAGCCGACTTGATAGAATATACATCTCTAATGCTCTAAAATCAGTTCTCCTCGACGCGGAACGTTGGCCGTATGCCTTTTCGGATCATGACATCTACATCTGTACCATGAACCTACGTCGACAATCTATATGGCGCAGTGCAGGACCTTGGAAACTCAATGTCGCGCTACTGCGGTACCCTGAATGTCGACAACAGGTCACCGACACGTGGCACACCTGTGCTCAACGCATTATGCGTTACGAGAACACACTGCAGTGGTGGTTGCTGTGCGCCAAACCGGCCATCCGACGCACATTGACACACTATGGCAGAGCCAAAGCCAGGTGGAATCACCATACAACTGTTTTCTACTATAGCGCTCTACGTGAACTCATGGATCATCCTCCATCCCCGGATCGTCTAAAAGAAGCTCAACGCATCAAGGCAAAGATTTTAACCTTGACCAGATGCCGTCTAGAGGGAGCCATTGTCCGAGCACGCAGCCAAGATAGGATTAACGGTGAAGAACCTTCTATGCATCATATTGTTCAAAATGTTCGTCGACGCCGACAGGCTTTAATGACAACTTTAGACTTACCTGATGGACGACGGCTGACTTCGCAAACTACCATTGCGGATGCATTCACAACGCACTATAGACTTTTCTATTAAGAAGTACCTGCCGGTGCAGAGGCCATTGCTAAGGTTGCCCAGGAGACACTTGGTACTCTAAACGCAGCAGCTGCAACCCTCCTGACTTCTGAAGTGACCACCGACGACGTCCAAGGCGCTGTGGCCAAAGGGTCTCTGAATCGATCTCCCGGCCCGGATGGTTTACCTCTCGAATTTTACAGAACCTTCCAAGATTTGATGATGCCACGATGGAGAGACATGTACTGGGAACTTTTGTCCGGCGCGGCGAACCGGCCACCAATGTTCATGGAAGGCTTACTTGTACCAGTCCCGAAACCTGCAGGAGGAACACGACTCGACAGTTATCGGCCGATCACGTTACTCAATTCTGACTTCAAGATTTTCACACGCCTTCTATCAGTGCGACTCAAACATGTCTTACGAGACATTGTTTCCCACGAACAAACATCCTTAGGCGGCGATCGTAATATACAGACAGCCCTCAGTGAATATCGAGATGTGATCGCTGTGGCAACACACTCGCGACTGCCAGGCGCTTTAATCTCCATCGACTTCAAACAAGCGTTTGACCGCGTCAATCATGCATTCCTCATCGCAGTGATGGACCGAATGGCAATTCTCCCGACGTTCATGCAAGTGATTATGCGGCTCCTTCGCGGAGCAACGTCCAGACTTCTCGTCAACGGCAGACTTCAGAACCTATACGGATTGAACGCTCAGTACGGCAGGGTTGCCCTTTGTCGACGGTGTTTTATGCCATTGCGATGGAACCACTCATTTGCGGATTACGGCGACGTTTGACAGGTATTCCACTCCGGGAGCATATGTTCCGCTGCCGAGCTTACGCGGACGACTTGGCCCTCGTCGTGCGTTCAGCGGCCGACGTACAAGCTGCGATGCAGTGGATTACTCGTTACAGTGCAGGGGCAGGGAGCGCTATGAACGTGGCAAAATCATGTGCCATGAAGATCGGCCGCGGCCTTCCCGCAGACAGCGTAGTCCCATTTCAACTGGTGGACACCCTTCGTTGTCTCGGATTAGTGTACACGCGAGACATTCGCCGTACCTCGGCGATCAATTTTCGGGCGCTGCTGCAACGCATCCGGGCCAACATACAAAATCACATACTACGCCCGCTGAATATGTGCCAGAGAGTCAGCTTCGTCAATACCCATCTGGCAGCCCGGATACCCCATATAGCGCAGATTCTGCCCATCACTGCGACAATGGCGGCTAGATTACAGGCGGCTTTCGGCTATTTCATTTGTTCTGGACATATCTTCAAAGTCCAGTATGAAGCTCTCACCTTACCGAAGCGGGATGGTGGCCTCGATCTGGTTAATGTGAGAGCCAGGACTACGGCACTTCACACCAGTACTATGTTCCGGTTATGGAAAAGCCAAAATGCTAGTTTTACTGTTATGTTGACCACCGAGCTCGCACCTGTTTTGAGACGCCCACCGACGTTTTTGGCACACATCCCATCTCCGATGTCACATATCGGCCGTTTCTTTTTGGAGTACAGCTACATATGCACCGAGCTCCCCAGGACCAGGAAGACGACCACCCGCGACATCTACCGCCTTCTCCGAAAGTCTCCAACCCGCAACCCCGTCGAAACACGTCACCCCCAGGTTTCATGGCCTACAGTTTGGAAAACGATCCACCAACCATATCACACCACTGACACCACCTCTATGTGGTACCTTCTCGTCAACGGCAAGTATACTACAAGAGAGAAACTGCATCGCATCGCACTGGTGGACTCACCCCTGTGCCTCAAGTGCAATGTCGAAGATACAAATTTGCATCGTTTTGAGTGTGGGCCAGCAGCAGCTGTCTGGACCCTCGTACAGAAGATTGTGGCTTTCTACCTCCGAGTACCACCACATCACGTTTCTCCTACCATGATGATATATCCCGACACGACCTACTTTCCGTCGGCTAAGTGGCACGCCATCACATGGAGCAGTGGCATGGCTGTCAACTACCTCTTCCGGGACGACATCGTCGATCCGGCGAACGTTTGGACACGCCTCCAAGTACATCACCACACCCTTCGCCGACATCGACACTATCGGTCCACTTTCGCGAACTATTTACAGAGTATTTTCACCAACCCGCCTCAAAGCTGGAATCTCAACGAACCGTGCCAGCCAAGACTGGACGATCCCACGTTCCCCTTCAATGGTCAATGATAGAATGCATTTGTTCTGATGGCGCGCCAAAGTGGAGCATGGCGCGGAAAGTATTCCTATTTTATTTCACTTCTCTTTTCTCCTCCTCTTCTAAGTTTTTTTTCTCCTTACACATGTTTATCCTTTTCCCTCATAGCTCTCTATCTGCAGCCTATTTGTTTTCTTTCTCCTGTGCTCAAAGAAAAAAAAAAGAGGTTGCTGCTGATGGTGAGACTTTATACTCATTTATGTTCACAAAAAAAACATAAAAATAAAAAAGAATAAAAAAAGGCCATTGCGGAAATATAGCTACCTTTTATGTTTTACGTTTTCAAAGGATATTGTGTTATTATATGAAGAACGTCGTCTTTTATTTTCATACACAAGAGGTTTTTATTTGTTTTCTTCTTACCTGCAAAATTTTTTAAAAAAACTAAAAAAAGCAAAAAAGTGGTCAGCGTGCCAAAAAAAATAAAAAAATTAAAAAATTAAAAAAGTTGGTAGAGCAGTTGCCTGAAAACAAAAGTTGGTAGAGCAGTTGCCTGAAAACAAAAGTTGGTAGAGCAGTTGCCTGAAAACAAAAGTTGGTAGAGCACTTGTCCGCGAAAGGAAAAGGTCCCGAGTTCGAGTCTCGGTCGGGCACACAGTTTTAATCTGCCAGGAAGTTTCATATCAGCGCACACTCCGCTGCAGAGTGAAAATCTCATTCTGGAAACCTTATCCGAATGGCTGTAACGGATCGTGCAGCCACTTCTCGCTCCCTGAGTCAACAGATGGGACGTTTGCAAGACAACAACCAGCTGCACGAACAGTTCGACGACGTTTGCAGCAGCATGGACTATCAGCTCGGAGACCATGGCTGCGGTTACCCTTGACGTTGCTTCACAGACAGGAGCGCCTGTGATGGTGTACTCAACGACGAACCTGGGTGAACGAATGGCAAAACGTCATTTTTCGGATGAATCCAGGTTCTGTTTACAGCATCATTATGGTCGCATCCGTGTTTGGCGACATCGCGGTGAACGCACATTGGAAGCGTGTATTCCTCATCGCCATACTGGTGTATCACCCGGCGTGATGGTATGGGGTGCCATTGGATACACGTCTCGGTCACCTCTTGTACGCATTGACGAAACTTTGAACAGTGAACGTTACATTTCAGATGTGTTACGACCCGTGGCTCTACCCTTCATGCGATCCCTACGAAAACCTACATTTCAGCAGGATAATGCATGACCGCATGTTGCAGGTCCTTTACGGGCCTTTCTGGATACATAAATTGTTCGACTGCTGCCCTGGCCAGCACATTCTCCAGGTCTCTCACGAATTGAAAACATCAGGTCAATGGTGGCCGAGCAACTGGCTCGTCACAATACGCCAGTCACTACTTTTGATAAACTGTGGTGTCGTGTTTACGCTGCATGGGCTGCTGTACCTGTACACGCCATCCAAGCTCTGTTTGACTCAATGCCCAGGCGTATCAAGGCCGTTATTACGGCCAGAGGTGGTTGTTCTGGGTACTGATTTCTCAGGATCTATGCACCCAAACTGCGTGAAAATGTAATCACATGTCAGTTCTAGTGTAATATATTTGTGCAAAGAATACCCGTTTATCATCTGCATTTCTTCTTGGTGTAGAAATTTTAATGTCCAGTAGTGTAGATATAAGCGTCAGTGGCACTGAGAAACACCTGAAATCCTTGCAATTGACCACGGCCCCAAGACCCCATAGAATCCACGTCAAAAACTTACAGAATTTGCAGCTGAGCTAGCCAACCATGTTAACTTTACATCATTTGATCAAAAGTATCTGGCATATTTATGTAATGCAGAACTGACCATTCGATGTCATGACAAAAGGCGGCGGTAGATATTGTGTGATGAAGGAGCAGAAACAGCAGAATGGTTCGCTCAGCAGGGCTCAGTTATTTGTTTAAATGATTCAAATGGCTCTGAGCACAATGGGTCTTAACATCTATGGTCATCAGTCCCCTAGAACTTAAAACTACTTAAACCTAACTAACCTAAGGACATCACACAACACCCAGTCATCACGAGGCAGAGAAAATCCCTGACCCCGCCGGGAATCGAACCCGGGAATCAGTTATTTCGAATGTGGATTATCACTGGATGTCACCTGAGTAACAAATCCATTAGTGCTATTTCAGCCACTCTCTGGCTGCTCAGATGGACTATTGGTAATGTCAGTGTGAAAAAGAAACACTAAAGAGGAACTACTACTAAACCAAGAACATGCAGACGTTAGTTAGTTAGTTGGTTGCGTGTTCCATTGATCAATCGCACGGTACGGCAGCCGTTATGATGTGGAACGTGTCAAGTTCACAAGAAATGCTCATATGAAACAAGAATTTTTAATATATATATTACAGTACAGTGTTAAAGATTAATATTTCTATTATTTACCCCATTTCCTTAAATTGCACAACGAGCATATACTACATTTATAGATTTATTTATTCCTATTCAAGCTTTCATCTAAGGTATAGAAGGAGTTGTCAAGGAGATATTATTTCAATTTATTTTTGAAGCTATTACTGCTGTCTTTCAGACATTTTATTTCATCTGGTAATGTCAAAAAAATTTATAGCGGCATATTTTACCCGTTTCGGTGCCAAAGATAGGTTGAGTAAAGGATAGTGTAAGTCTTTCTTTTTTCTGGTATTATAATCATGAATGTCAATGTTGCTTTTAAACCGGTCCATGTTGTTGAGAACAAATTTCAGTGGTGAGTAAATGTACTGTGAGGCGGTTGTAAGAACTCCCAATCTTTTAAAAAGATTCCCTGCAAGATGTGCGACTGTGAACCCCACACAGTATTCTCACCACTTTCTTTTGAGAAGTGAATACTTTTTATCTAAGTCTTGAGTTACCCCAAAATATTATTCTGTATGACATCAGAGAGTGAAAGAATGCAAAGTATGTTAGTTTACTAATTTCTACTGAAAGGTGGCTACACTGAGCCACAGCGCCAGAGATTGCGCCAGAGAGTATTATTCAGCCGCCTCCACGGAGTGCCTGTCGAGGACTCGTAGTAGTCAGTGCTTGTTAAGAACTCGTAGCAGGGAGTGCTTGCTGAGATGTGATACTGAAAGGTTCTTGTTGAGATGTGGTAGTAGCGAGTCGATGTGGAGATATTGTAATGATTAGAGTGCTTTTCATCAATATAAATTAAGGTAACAAACTACTTTTCTTTTTTTTCTCATTATTTCAATGTCCTGAATAATGCGTCATTACAGGTTCAGTCAACAAAGCATCTGGCGTGTGTTCTTGTATTAGAGTGTAATTCTGGGTTTCTTGCGCAATTATAGTATTTCTAACTTTTTTTATCACGTCAGTATAAATGGTATTTGAAATTTCTTGTCTTATTGAAGAAGAACCGTGCCAGATGTGCGTTGAGTCATACTTCCACACACAGAACAGTTACTCTTGTGCTTGCTGTTGCGTTGGTTTTATAGTTGCTGGGGACTTAATTATTTAATTGTGTTAACGAAAATTTTCATTTCATTCTTTGTTGTTGTTCTATGCAGTCAGATTGCGTACTAAAACTAGTCAGGGCCAACCGTTTACGAGACACAGCGTAAACGGACAAACAGCTAACTAAAAATATTTGCATTTTTTATAATTAAGCCCCCATGCACTACATCCTCAAAATTGGCAATTATTCAGAGTGCAAAAGTTGCTGAAACTAGTCGCTTTAGAAGATCCAAAATATGAATTTTTCAATTAAGATTGTCATCTATACGTTCACCAAAAAACTTAGGATGCTCTACCCTGTCTACTGACTTCTGTGGATGTGTTATATTTACTGAAGGGACTGTACTTTTTTCAGCAGAAAATTTGATGTACAGTGTTTCTTCAAATTTTAAAGCTAGCCCATTTGCAGAAAACCAATTAATGACTTTTCAAGAGTACTTAATTGTATCAATTTCAATTACAGTTTCTTTTGCTGGGTTAATAATGATGCTCGTATCATCAGCAAACAGTGTCACTTCAGCTTCTTGTTTCAGATAAGAAGGGAGGTCGTTCACACATATCAAGAGTAGAAGGGGACCCATGACTGAACCCTGTGAAACACCTAATGTAATTTCACCCCAGTTAGGTGAAGTGGTAAACTTATTTAAATTACTTGACCTATATATGGAATCTTTATGTTTCCTATTCTGTAGATATGACTTCAACCAGTCATATGCTATTCCATTAATACCAAGGAATTGTAATTTCGGTAACATGTCATGGTTCACACAATCAAACGTAGTAACAGACAGGGACTATGGAGCATTGTGGAGGGTGTCTGCAAAAATCTCATGAAATCAGTGGAACGAATCTGTCGTGTATTACAAATTCCACCAGTAGTTCAGCTAGCACAATAGCTGTGCTTAGGGAGGTAAAAAAGAATGGTCGACCAGCTCCTCATAAGCCATACATTTTATGTAGTTAGTGCTAAGCGATGCTCAAGATGGTGTGAAGAGGTACGCCACAGCACGGTGCATGCCTCGAAACGAGTGATCTGGAGTATGAACATAAGGAAGAGTTCTCATTTTTAATATTATTGTCACGTTCCGCCAAGCACCGATGGAAAATTCAGTTAATATTAAATACCAAATAACAAATAATTGTGGGTGGTCAGGTATGAAATGGTGACCTGCAGCGCGCCAGCCAGAGACGATAACAGCTTCTTCGTACACGAGATATAGCACGATCTTGTCACAAACGATCAACATCAATTGTCATTGCTGATAACGAAATACGCTGTGTAATCTTAACCTATATTTCGCGAGAATGAAAGCAAAGCACCCAGATGATATCGCCGCATATCAGTGTAATTTGGTACACGTACACAACATCAGCAGGTATGCAGATGATTACAGTTGCAGTTCTCTGTGATAGACAGACGTCGAATATAGGCGGTGGGCCGGCCGGTGTAGCCGAGAGGTTCTAGGCGCTTCAGTCCTGAACCGCGCTGCTGCTACGGTCGTAGGTTCGAATCCTGCCTCTGGCGTGGATGTGTGTGATGTACTTACGTTAGTTGGGTTTAAGTAGTTTTAAGTCTAGGGGACTGATGACCTCAGATGTTAAGTCCCATAGTGCTTATAGCCATTTGAACCATAGCCGGCGGTCACATTAATGTGTCTGGGTTGTGTACATACGTGTACAGATAGAAGGATTTGTTGAGAAGGAGTGATTTAAGATTAGCCTTAAAAATTGTTTTCCTGTCAGTCAGACATTTCGTGGTTCAAATGGTTCAAATGGCTCTGAACACTATGGGACTTAACTTCTGAGGTCATCAGTCCCCTAGAACTTAGAACTACTTAAATATAACTAACCTAAGGACATCACACACATCCATGCCCGAGGCAGGATTCGACCCTGCGGCCGTAGAAGTCGCGCGGTTCCGGACTGAAGCGCCTAGAACCGCTCGGCCACAACGTCCGGCAATTCTGAGTTCATAGAGACAGGAGGGAATAAATATGTAGAGCAAGGGCGTGAAACATACAAATAAATGAGAAACAAATAGTTGTCAACAGTGGAAGAGGTTTGCAATGCAGTTCTGACGAAGATATTCTTCTGAAGAATTTGTTTAGTTACCGAATGAGTGTAGTCTCCAAGAAGAAATGAAATAAAGAGCAAATTACTCCACAATTCTGAGGCAATTTTGGCCAGCCCGAAAATGTGCCGCGTGCATATATACGCTTGATGATTCGTTGCTCCTGTTTATTGTAGCTAGTGACAATGGTTAATCTGTAAGTTATAGAGGTATTATCTATAGTCATTAGACACTTAAAGAGAAAAGGTTGCAAAAAAGAAGAAATGCTTTTAATTAATATGTGGTCTGAAACCATATCAGCAGAGGAGTTGTCCATGAAACGAAGATTTCAGTCCAGGTGTTTGTCTTCTACATCTGTCTCCGTACTAGTGAGATTTGAGAGCTAAAACGGCAGTGGTTCGTTAGCTGTTCATCTGGGGCAAAGGAGTATTCGACGCTTTCGACTACAAAATGTTGGAAGACGTGCCATTTAGCAGTTTTATTTTAACAGCGAAGTGAATATTTTGGCGCCGCTGCTCCCACTTGTGTTTAACTTGGCCGGCATACATAATAATCCCGGAAGGCCCTTCCTCCCGGGCTCTGTAAATAAACCGCAGGTCTGACTTAGCTCACGGTGAACACACATCGGTTTTGTCAAGACTAGAATGGACAGCCACTGTCCGCCGCACCCAAGCTGGAGGCTACCTACATTGTGAACAACACTCTTTCACCTGATGGGTGAGATTGTGTACGGCTTTCAGTTCGTCTCTCGCCCTGTTATGCTGGATGTTTACGTTCTAGCCATTTTCTGACCGAGTGAAAATATTACTGCACCCTCAAAGTCATACGATTCCTCAGTACATTGGAAAACTATGAAGATTCACTCTTTCATCTGTTCATAGAAAACGTTTCTTGTTCATTCACGATACATTTCTTTCATAAAGACGACGCTAACTGGATAAACAACAGCAGGCAGGGTGTAAAATCATTTCTTTCATAAAGACGACACTAGATGATAAACAACAATAGGCAGGTGTAAAATATAATGTTAAGACAATAGACTCAGTGAACTTTATTTCTGGTGTACATCTTCGATCAGGATAATTGTTGTCGATATGAAATAGACATCTACAATGAAGTCAATTTGACATCCATATCGAATGAGACGTTTCAGAGATTAATACACAATTCTGGTGAGTGATATTCAACTCTTGTCTGGAAATCCTGATTTAAGTATTCTATCGCTTACCTAAGACACTGGAAGTGTCTGCGCTGATGGGTTCTTTGGCGACCAGCCCGTACCAGTTTTCTTCTTCTCCATCTTTCAGAGCAGCCTCTAATGTTCTCGATAACGACGGGACTCTAATCTGAAATTTCCATCGCCTTTTCTTTTGTATCGCCTAAGTCATCATCATGATCAGTAGCATCACTCATATTTTGCAGGCGTTACGGTAGCAGCTATATGCATTCGTATTGCTGCTGCAAGTCTTCTACTGTCATCACCCTACCAACTATTATGTCGTCTTCTACGAATTTTCTTACGTCTTTGAATACAGAAACACAGCTTCCTTGGTCCGTCTACAATAATTTCGCCTGGATACGTATCCCGACCGCAGCAGTTTCATTTTGATTATGATCATAATGAGGTCTTCCACTCCACTCTGTTCCGATCTGCCCAGTAATCTGATAATTTTTATCGAACAATTTTTTTTATATTACATTCTAGACTTCCTCACAAGAGTGAATATTGTAATTTTCTTTATCTTTACAGGGTAAAGACTACAAATTTTGTTTCGAATTGTCATACAGGTCTTGTTTTGGTGCAGGTTAGTTTCAGAAAACATGGAATTATACCGTATTCCTTTTGTGTTTGATTTTCAAAAAATACATTCTATATAAAAGGTCGTTGTTTCCTCAGAAGTTGAAACTGTTGTGTGTATTGTTTACATGTGAAGCATTTGTGATGTACCTGGTCACAGGTGTTGAGTTCAAAACTCAGAATTTACATTATATCCAATGAAGGAATGAGTGTGTAGTAGGTATTCGAATTCTCCAATAATAACCTATATGTATGATTAGTTCATGCCGTAAAATATTTGCCATCATAATTAGTTTATTTTATGCAGCTGATGCACAACATGTCGTAAATATTTTAAGAAATTCATTTTTCTGTAACACTTAGAGATGCTAATAAAAGCATCTTTTATTTGCTACAAATTTTGATGGACCTGATATAACATAAAATTGTTATCTATTTTATGTGGTCTGGTGGATAACCGGTTCGGTCGAAATTGGTAGCAAATAAAAGTTTGTTTCATTAGTAGCTCTTCGTGCTACAGGAAAATGACTTTCTTGATATAATAACATCGAATCGATATATAAGTACCAGTTACATCTGTTGATGAGGCTACAAGGCACGAAATCTATCATGGTGTAATAAAATGAAGAGCTTTTAATTGTAGACTGACGCAATTCGTTTTTCTCTTAATTAATCGTATGACAACGTTCCCCATAGCCTGCCAACGATGGAAAGTATAAACATATAAAAACGTATATGAATCCTCTACAACTTGTATAAAAAAATGCTATTTGAAATCAAGTGTTCCATAATACAGGGCGTGGCACAACTTCCTTCCTAATTTAATGTTCAAATAAAAAACATACTTCAGTTGTGTGGGGTTGATCTGCTATTCTGTTATTCTGTGCAACGGATTAATCTGAGATGTACCCTTTACCCTGCGGCTCCTGCAAGATGCAATTTCCACCCCCACACTACTACAGAAGTCAGAGAGACGCTCCTAACGTTCTAAATAGGAATGCCTGAAAAACTTTCAGCAATAAATATCTTCTGAAGTCGTCCGCTGTAAGGAAATGACACAAAAATTCAGAAAATTTCTTACGTAACTAGTGGGATACTTGAGTACTGGAGTAGTGCTAGTTAGTGTAAGAAAAACATGAAACTAACGAAAATTATTATTTATTTTGCAAAAATTCTGAGAAATCACAATGGCACTTTTAGTTATGAATTGAACAAGTTATATCCTGGTTCTTTTCGGAATGTGAAGTTACTTCTCAAGGACAGGATTCGCTAATGAAATTTCTATATAAAGCAGAATGGCTGAGAGGCGCGCCTACTCAAATTGAATAATTATCCTTTAGAATGTTGCTAGGTACGGTCGAGGCTGTCGCGTGTGAAACGCAGTGAAGTGTACTGTTGTCGAGGAAATATGGGGCTCGCCATAGCTATAGTGCACAATACCGTAAGCTGCGATGACTGCTGTCTGCGCCGCTCACTGCTGACAAATAAGATAACTCTCATTCTACCTGGATTGACCTTCGCCAATCAAACTCTCCCTACGCCTTGATGAAGTCAAGGATTCCTATTCGCCCCTAGTCTAACTATTGGCGTGGTACACCGGTCAGATAACCAGTCTACCGTGATGCCACTCAAAAATGAGCTCGCAAGCATTTAACTATAACTCTGTCCATCACACCACACAATAAGTGTGTCGGCCAACACAGTGAACAACACTTAATCGCAAGAATTCAATATAGAGTCGCAATTCGATTCGCTCTCTACAGAGGTGCTCTCCCAGTGAAGTACTGAGGAGAGACTTGTTCCTCGCTCCAAGAGCGACAACTGAATGGCGCCTCTCCACGCCAGACGTGAAAGTTGTATATCTTTTTGTCTCTTCCATTACTCCTTCAGCTCATGGCGTCAGAAATATCGTCTGCCAATCAGCATTGCTCTTCTAAAACGGGAGAATGACGTTTCATTTAAGGTAACCAATCTGGAAATCTGTAGTATCGGCGTTTGGCGTTTGCTATCTCCCTGTGAAAATCTCTGAAACTGCGTGCTATGTGTAAAGAATGCGTAGGTTGGATGCTCCCACACAATGTAGCGGAATTTGCTTTTAAGCCAAACTCGGGGTCGTTCACCCTTTCACTTGGGCACACGCTGTCTGCTCCACGGGTGGCCAAGGTGGACTTGTCCTCTGAAGGGACCAGCCTCTCGGTGTGTGGTCTGCCTCTCTCAAACTAAAAGCTCCTGTGACCGTCATGTCTGGAATGTATGTGTGTACGCCAGCCTCGAGTATTTCAACCATGGTGCGCACTTGTTATTTGCATATCGTTTACATGAATTCATACAACACTGACTTTATCTTATCGAGTTTGGGTTCGAATGAAGCGTCTTGATGTGCGGAATATAATTGTGATGGCGAAATATGTGAGCAATTAAGGTCAGGAGACCACGACGTCTCACAGACTTATAAAAACAAAGATACTGTATTAACATGACTGGTATTTATCCTGTGGAAATTTTTCATTTTTTAAACAATGTGTCACTCAAATCGTGTCCTCCACTATCAGTGCATTGCTGAGCACGATTTACGAAATTCTACATCACCCTAAAGAGCATGTCTTAAAAAAAATTCTGCCTGTATTACATTTCTCAGAGCTGTTAAAGCACTCGACCAATGTTTGAACATCACAGCCTTAAGATGCCTCTCCACCCCCAACGCTCCCCCCCCCCCCCCCCCCCACCCCTCCACCTCCAAAAAATTGTAAGTTTTAACATTTGTGATTTTACTGGCCAGGGGACGCTGCCACGTGAAGAAATTAAGATGGCTCAAATGGCTCTGAGCACTATGAGACTTAACTTCTGTGGTCATCAGTCCCCTAGAACTTAGAACTACTTAAACCTAACTAACCTAAGGACATCACACACATCCATGCCCGAGGCAGGATTCGAACCTGCGACCGTAGCAGTCGCGCGGTTCCGGACTGAGCGCCTTAACCGCGAGACCACCGCGGCCGGCATGAAATTAAGAGTCCAGGAAATATCTGTCTCACACTTGAGAGAAATCTGAGCTGCGTGAGCGGTGGCTCCGTGCTGTTCAAACTACATCTAGTCAGTCTGCATCGCAATGAGTCTTGGTGCAAAAAGTCTCGATCATGTGAGTGTATCGGTGAGAGTTTACTGCTACAGTAGCACCATCCTCTCCAAAATACTAAGGTTCAGTTATCCCGACTCTTCCAACCGCGCACCATGCAGTAACACGTTCGTTATGTAGTGGTTTTATATAGAGTTCAGGAAGCTTCTGTCCACTCCAGTATCGGAAATTTTGACAATGAACACACATCGACAAATGTTAGTGTGCTTAATAACTGCAAAGGATTACAGCACCCTCAGGCACATTTTCAAAGATATTTGCAGCTGACCTCACACGATTCACATAATCACATTCAAACAGTCGTTCAACAACGAGCATTCCGTTTAGATAACTGAAGAACTCTAGCGTGTTTTCGAGCAGTACTCTTTGGAAAATGCTGAAATGAACGCCTCGCAGCATCAATGTTCTTTGAAGTTCGGAAGCTCCATGGCCTTCCTCCTCTTTCTTTAAACACGTTAACACTTGATCTAAAGTCTGATAATCACAAGCTAATGGTTTCCCGACCTGGTAGTGTCCCACGTGTGGTAATCGGGAAGCGTCTCCAGCGACAATAGAATAACCGTTTACCAGAAATGATTCCACAATCCGTCCCGGCATGGTTGCAGTTGGTTATAAATCACAGTTTGCACTAATTAAATGTCAGTTCCATGTATCCAATGTCCTGTTCAATCTTTGTTGTTGTTTTGATATCATTACGATTAACCGTACAAATGATTAATGGAACATGAAACTAGGTAACTATCGCCTGTGTCACATAGCGGTAATGCAACGCATCTAAACAAATCTCCCCATTCCATAGATATCAATCATGTTAACATTGTTGCTTTATTTTGATGCATCTATTTTTTATTTGGACTTTAAATTAGGGACGATGCTTTTCCGCTCCATTTAGTTACCAAGGTAATTGACCATTAAGAGGAATAAGTAAATAATTAGAAATATTGTTCTGCTCTGAGATGGCAGACGTACCAGCTACTCTGATTCCTCGTAAATATCTCGTAGACAAAAATACCTCCACTACCCATGTGAACTACGTACTCTATTCATCGGTCTCATGTGGTTTTCCACGTATACTTACCCTGCCGACGGTGTTTCGAGAATCATCATTGCACGCGAGTTTTTTCCATGCTTGGTGGCGGTGCCCAGGGCAAACTCTGTGCGGCGTGTAGAGATATGCATGTGACACAGTGCCCTCTAAACCCCATAGCGGAGAGGTATCGAGCGGTTTAGGTTTTCCGTGGTTTACCTCAATCGCCGAGGGCAAATGTTGAGACGGTTCCTTGCAATAAATAAAATAGACAGTGAGCTGAGCTAAACACAACCGACAGAAAATAAGTACAGAGGTGATGAATAAGGATACATGTTAAATATAGATACTGGTAGGGTGACACATAACAAAATAAATATGATTTCCTCTTTTGTGAAAAGACGTTCCCAAATTTAAAGTCACTAAAATCGAGACGAATGTAAATACATCAAACCAATGGTGTGAAAATTAAATATCATTATCACAGATATTCAGTTAGACCTCAAGTGTATGATAATCATCTGAAGCGGCGTTAGTGTTACTAGCAACGCAATTTAATGAATAGAAATCTAATAACAATAACCGTAAAACTACAAGGATAATAGGCAAGAAAGTAAGTTACTAAATACACGGTCCATTCATATTAACGTGACCATCGCCTATGTTCGACGTCAACGTCCAATAACCACTTACAATTAGCGGGTGGCAGCACTAGCAGTGGAGGGTTTATAAAGTATTCGGGGGAACACAGTGCAGTAGTTGTCGTAATGCGAATATGGAGCAATTTGTCTGATATCCAAAAGGACATGATCTCTAAACTACAGTAAAATACCATGAGATGATAATATGGATACGGATACACGCAAACTTAAAGGAATAATGTGGAATGAAGACGTCACTGACGTAAACATATTAGAAAGAGAGTTACGGAAAGCTATAGGCGACGACCACAATGAGTCACGCATTTAACGTAGCCAAGCTTCCAGAGTTTTATATCAATGCTGGGTACCTTCACCTTCAGTACGAACTTACATACCTACAATTTTAAAGTACTTAAAGTGCCAGATGTTTGGAGACAGCACGCTTGAATGTAACGGCAACAAAAAGGAATGGAAATTGTCGTGAAGCAGCCCATGACTGAGGACAGTATGTTTATCTCCTCCACGACATACTAATTGTGATTGGGGTCACGCTGTATGGACTCGAGGTTGCCCCGTGTACCTGGGACAACAAAAATTCGAATAAATGAAAAGGAAAAAGCGTGTACCATTTAGCGAAGCGATAAAGCGATACAATGCGTAACAGCGTCAATATATGTGTGAAGGATCACACAATAAAAGTAGTTGCAACGTTATAGACGCACAAAACAGACACCACTTTTAATACAGACACAAGCAGGTAACTAAGTCTGGAGATATAATAGTGGTAGAGGTCCACCACGTCTTTTGGACGGCTGAAAAAGTGTCTCACTCTATGAAGACTCCATAATCACCGCATAAAGAAAACCGAAGCCAAAATTATAGGAAAAAGAGCCGAAAAACATACAATCATTCTAGGCTACTCGTGTTCAAGGCATCAGCTGAGGAAACACTGACCGAATATAAGGAGATTGTAAGAATCTCACTGAGAGATCCAAAAAATTCATTACCTTTTCCGCTATTATAGTTCCCAACATAACAGATAAAAAGGGAAAAGGGAGAGAAAATTTCGCAGATAAAATGGCTCCCATACTGTAGTGAAACCCAATTTGGACCAGGGCTCATGTGGAGACATAAATGTCATCATCTGCAAGAGATCAGCTTCAGAGCGACGGACGTCTTTGGTCGAAGGAATAGCTCCACAGAAAGGATGACAAATACACTTATGTTGCTCCCTAATGAAGCCATATTAAAATTACTCGATAGTTGACGTCTGTCACTTGCCGCTACAGCGTAGCCACATCGGCTGCTGACAAGCGCTCGGTTATAGGTGAAACACAAACTCGGCAGGTCAGTTCACAAATGCTGACCAATGTTGAAACGTATCACGGAAATGTCAGATGCGCTGTTGACAGTTGATTTTAACTGATCAACAACTGATCTGTGGAACACGACGCATTTCGTAGACCTGAATTTAATAAACTCATGTCCTTAGCTAGCCACAATCTCGTGATGGTCAATGTAACTGAGAAAACGGCGACAAGCAATCTGCGGCAAAACTAAAAATCACGCATTGTTCACGGTGATAAAACCTTACCCCTACAAGCAAACTCAAGACAAAAAAAAATTCAAATTCAGCGCTAAAAGCAAACTAATTTCTCGCTATCATTGGTTATCTGAAACTATCGTCACGAGCTGTCGTATTACCAACGGACGAGCAGTCCTTGCACTTGGTTGCAGATTATAGGCGATACAGGTAGATTCCATACGAAAAAGAAGAAAATAAGAGCAAATAAAATGGGCAATACGATGAGGAAAACGAAGCGGCAAAGAATTAGAAATACAACAAATTATATTCAAACCAATTAAGTGAGTAAAAATAATAGTCAAATTCTTTTGATCAGATTTAAAAATAAAATACTATCGCTCCATTTGACGAGATTCGAACTTGCCATCTAAACGTCAGATTTATACGCTAACCACTGCGCTACCGCACAACACTTGATGCAATGGTTAAATTTATGACTATAATGACCTAGTCCCAACGATGAATTGCAGCTTCCAAAAATTCAGCTTCATGCAATATCGTGCGAAGCTTATCTAATGTAAGTCGATCTCTGTGCTTACCATAAGTGTATATGTGACGCTGAATCGCATCTTGTGCGGAAGTATTCAGTTGTTTTTAGTAAGTGCTGTGTATGAAATGGGCGTATTTCATTAGTATCGTTTTGTGTATGTATGTGTGTGTGTTGTTTTTGGTGTGGTTATCATGTGTGGTGAAATAAGATATAATGGTCCAGATCAATGATTCTGGATCCAAACATATTAAGAAAAATTGCCGGACAAGGATTTGGAACTGAACTGACTAATTGTTGTGGCAGTTTGGCGACGGCGTACTGTTTGGGCGCGACGCTGGGTTCACTCATTGGAGGAAACCAGCTCCAACTCATAAAATGTCAACCATCAAGTAATTTTAATCGGACTGTAGAGTCTATTAGATAATGGAGTTCTTCACAACATTATGACATACCTGCCGAGCTACTCTTGTTATCAGACGATCTACGCCTTCTAAACATAGGGCAGAGCACGCCCTACAACACTTAAAGATTCGTTTTCCGCAATACTTATGCTATCCAGTCATAGCAAACAGTGCTCAAGGAGAAGTGGTCAAGATCTAGTCGCCAATTACCGCTTCCATGTCTAGATACAAGTAGGAGAATCGAACAGCACAATGCGCCGAGATGACTGCAAAAGAAGGCTAATTGGAACTGAACAACACCTGTTCGTTTTTGAACGTACGGACAACGTCCAGGAATGGCTAGATCACAATATCAATATGATCTATCATGCAACTGATGCACCCACGCCAAAATTTTCATGGCCGATTATAAGACAGCTTGTTCTCTGGTGGAAAGATAAGTGCCATGCTGATGTCAGAAGCAAGCGATCGATTCTGTTGATGTTCAAATGCAGACATGTGCTAAGGGTCTCGCCGCCTTTCGTACAGCGGAAGCAGAATGCCGTCCTGCAGTTAGGGAAACAAATGGCGTTCATCTACATCTACTTTGCAATTCACACTTAAGCTCCAGGTAGAGGGCGCACAAAACCACTTTCACGTCCTTTCTCGACCGTTCTACTCCCTAACAACACGTGGGAAAAATTAACAACTAAATTTTCACACGCGAGCTCTCATTTCTCTTCTATTACAGCGATCGTAATTTCATCTTCTGTAGGTGGGCGCCAAAAAAGTATTTTTGGATTCGAAGGAGTAAGTTGGTAACTGAAATTATGTGAAAAGATGTCGCCGCAGCGCAAAACGCTGATTGGCATCACAGCTTGCGTATCATACTCGTGACACTCTCTTCTGTTTCGCGTTAATACAAAACGAGCTGCCCTTCTTTGGCTTTTTGGATCTCCTCCCTCAATATCATCTAATAAGGTCCATATATCGCACAGCAATACTCTGTCAATGAATGGACAACCGTGATATAGGCAGTCTCTTTAGTAGATTTGTCGCGTCTTCTAAGTCTTTGGTTCGTCCTCCCCACAACATTTTACATGTGTTCGTTCCAATTTCAGGTATTCGTAACTGTAATCCCTATGTATTTAGCTGAATAGACAACCTTTGAATTTGTGTGATTTGTCGCGGAACGGAAATTTAATGGATTCTTTTTAGTATTGTGTTGGAGAGTCTCACACTTTATATTACTCAGGGCGAAATGCCACTTCCCCCACCATACAGCTATCTTGTCTAAATCATTTTTTATAATTGTAATTGACCTTCTAATGAGTTTACTACACGGCAAATGACAGCATCATCAGCAAAAAATCTAAGAAGATTGTTCATGTTGTTTCCCAAATAGTTTATATAGGATAAAAACAGAAGAGGGTCTATAACACTTCCTTAGGGATTTGATCCTACAGTTGCTGCTCCAGCCGTGTACAAGATTTTAAAATATGAGACTCATTTTACTAAAGTTTGAAGCCCCTCTTGATGTTTTTCCTTGTTTGCGATTTAAAAATTGGGTTGTTTCGAAAATTAGCCTTAAGCAAAGACGATTAATTTATTTTTTTTATTTTTGTGTTTACCCAGACATATTTCGACACCTATGTGTCATCTTCTGAGGGTCAAATTTTAATTTTTAAAATTGCACCTCTTATTAAACTAAATTATTATATATCGGTTTTTGTGCCATTTTTCGTCTTTTTTTGCGACAGCATGTCATCTGCAAAATTTTTCGCCCTGATGCGTGTCTCTGGTTAATGTCTCGATGAACTGCTACTCAGTGCACTGTTTCCAAACAGTTTTTCACAAAGGGTTTTTCGCTCACTAGTTCACCTCGCACGTATTTTCACAAAAAGTGTCGAAACGTGATCCGAGCAGACACTTCTGACTCAATACTCCTGGAGTCAGTATGGAGTCAGAAGTGCCCCTCCGATCACGTTTTGCGACATTTTGTGAAAGTATATGTGAGGTGAACTAGTGAGTGAAAAAACAAATTGTGGAAAACTGTAAGGGAACAGTGCACTGAGTAGCAGTTGATCGATACATCAACCAGAGACACGCAATAGGACGAGAAATTTTGCAGATGACATGCTGTCGCAAAAAAAAGACGAAAAACAATAAAAAAACTGATGTATAATAATGCAGTTCCTTTAGCGATGTAATTTTAAGAAATAAATATTTGACTTCAGAAGATGATACATAGGTGTTGAAACACGTCTGGGTGAATGTAAAAATAAAAAATAAATTAATTGTGTTTGCATAAGGCATCAAGGGATCACCAAATTAGCATTGGAGGGCAGCGTGGAGGGTAGAATTCGTAGAGGGAGACCAAGAGATGAATACACTAAACAGACCCAGAAGGATGTAGGTTGCAGTAGGTACTGGGAGATGAAGAAGCTTGCACAAGATAGAGAAGCAAGCTGCATCAGACCAGTCTCTGAACTGAAGACCACAACCACAACAAGGCTGGTTTTCAAAACAACAAAAAAATAGTTCAAATGGCTCTGAGCACTATGGGACTTAACTTCTGAGGTCATCAGTCCCCTAGAACTTAGAACTACTTAAGCCTAACTAACTTAAGGACATCACACACAATCATGCCCGAGGCAGTATTCGAACCTGCGACCGTAGCGGTCGCGCGCTTCCAGACTGTAGCGCTTAGAACCGCTCGGCCACCCCGGCCGACTTTCAAAACAACACACTTTTTAAGATTTGTATTTATAGAATGCACAGTTGGGTCGTAAAACTGGTAGAACAAAACGTGAAACAAAAAGATTAAGAAATGTCTTTCGACACTTCCTAAATAGATGCTGAAACGGTAGCGATACTGCCATCCTAGTCTAGTCTGGGCAGAAAATACTTGTACGTAGTTTGCAATCCTGCACACTCCGTCCTTTGTGATTTCAAACAGAAGTCGTTTTCCTGTTGTATTCATGATAAAGTATGGAATATCAGTAATTCTTACAAATTAATCCGAGAAACCTTATAATATTAATTCGAAAGGTGACAGGAGAATCAGAATACAGCTTGTTTATGTTGCCTTGGCGAACGTATACGAATTTGATTCCGCTCATTTCTTGTCTCTAAGATATGTACTTCAAGTACTGTGATAAGCATGTAGGTCAACTTAACGTCGAAACAGAATACGAAACCTTTAAAGAAATAAGAGAAATGAAAAGATAATGAGGGGTCCTGAAAAACGTGTAAATGCAGGCGACTATGACATGCGTAAGCGAAAAGTGCTCTTATAAGTATAGCGGCAGAAAAACGGAAACACGCATCGGCGATTTGCATATAGCTCGGACCTAGCTGTATGGATTACAGATGACAATTCACTGGTAGAATCAAGTTCCTGCTACGATTAAAGAAAATAACTTTACGTTGAAGTTATTCAAGCGGGTAACGCTCATTTCACAATTTCCGCAAACGTGACGTCATTTTGACGTCACACACAATATCGACGACCGCATGACCGACTATCGACTTTCTTAGGATTCGATACGGGTCTCTCACGAGATTTCGTACACGCGTACTGGAAATCGACAGAAACACGTCATTCTCGGAATGATTTATTATAATTATTGCTATAACAAAATGTCACGTAACGCCTTCATATAAGAGTGCTCTCTTACGAGTGAGTTATTATCGTCAACAATTTACAAATTAAGAATGAAAACACACATGTTTTATAATTTTCTGTACGCAGTTTCAGTATAACGGAGCATTGAAAATTTGTCACAGACACATTGTCATTATCAGTAAATGCCAGTTAATAATGCATCAGCGGAAAAAGCTTTCAAGATAGAAAATAATAACCAAGATCGAAGTTAAATATCACGTGGTTAAGTGCTAGCATGATGAATAACGTCGTGGTTTCTGGAGTCGAAAGTTATTCGTTCGCATCCCGTTAGATGCATTTCTTTCATGTTAGCGTTGATAACACGTTCTGTTACTTTCTTGTGAATGTAATACAAATATGTTCTGCAAAATTGGATGTTATTTACATTCAGTCTGGTCTGAGATAGAAGGACGTAACAAATATTTAGCGATTTCCAAGTAGGTGGTTAAGCAGGAACATAAGAGGACAACTTAAATTGCTGCGATTGCAACGAGCAACAATAAAATTCATGTTGTTTCTTCCCACAAATTTTTGGCTCTTTATTTTCTAAATATGCGCCGCCTTTCGAGTGGGTGATTAGGCAGAAACCTAAGAGGACAGTTTAACTTCCTGCGAGTGAAGCGAGGAGGATTAACATTCATATTCTTCATTGTCACAAATATTTCGCTGTTTATTTGCGAATGTGTGGCGTCTTCCGAGGGTGTGGTTAGGTACGAACGTTAGAGTACGGCTTTAATTGCTGCGACTGAGACGAGCAGCAATAAAATTCATATCCTACCTTTTCACTAATATTTGGCTCTTTATTTCCGAATATGCAGCGACTTCCTAGTGTATGATTACACAGGAACCAAAGAGGACAGCTTTAATTACTACGACTGAATGGAGGAGCAATAATATTCATATTCTTCCTTGTCACAAAGTCGATAGCCGATCATGCGGTCGTCGATATTGTGCGTGACGTCAAAATGACGTCACTTTTGCCGGAATTTTTGCGAAACGAGCATTCCTCTATTCAAGCGGGGCCTGAAGACTTATGAATAAAGGATGCAGAGATGGTGGTTTGAAACGAGTGAAAATCGCGGATTCCTTATTACGCTAGCGTAAAACTTTCGATGAAACAGGCAGCTACGTTTTACAGAATCATTGTTATCATAATTTCAACACTTCTGAATGTTGGAAAAGCAGGTTCACAATGGAAATTGAGATACATAAAACATTCTTACCAAATCGATTTCCTTTCCTTCCGTTTTCACACAAGAGCCATTTTCAGCAAGTGATATGGGTCACATTTCAGTAGTGATAGCCAAGTATTTCAGTAAATCTGAGTTAACGAATGCCTTGCGGTGTAAAACAAAACCAAATCTTTCGAATACGTGGCAGGTGATTTTAAGCTGTCTTCTAACGAAAGTGCTTAGACGCTGTTGTTTCTGTCAAAGAGTTGTCCGACCTTCGGGGAATTCAAGCCCCAGGCCTTGGGCGCATTATAGTTGTCGTACCATCCACGCGCTGCTCTGGCATTGTAAGACTACAGTTATTCAAATTATCCGTAATGAAAGTGGCTGACAGCGCCACAATCCGTTCGGTATATTAATAACTTTGTGAGAAGGCGACATTGTGTCGGAAATAGTCTGTGGACCACGTTATTTCTGTACAGTTATCTTTCATCAGAAACGAAACGCGCTGCCCAGATGCCGTATTGACATCACAACGTTTGTTACAAAATCCCATCTATGGCAGCGCGTCCGCGTGTTATTATCGCCTGATATTTTAGCCTTGTTGTTTCTGGGCTGGCACATGCCACTCAACGCCCGTGACTGACACAACACGAAACTCGATAGCTTCCTCCAGAAATACCTAACGCACACACAATATTAAGCCATTAACGCGACCAAAAAGAATCACACAACGATGAACCCGCTCTGGTTATTTTCCATTAACTGACGGAAAGGTGTCTATTTTGTACGCCACCTCTAGGATTCGTTTCCGAGTATTTTGCCTTCTTCTGACAGAGAAGAGCCGAGTCCTGTTTACAGAGTTAAAAATGTTTCCATATAAAATTACGGCGCTCGGAGTACACCTAATGCACAGGCAGTCTTCGATACACTTGATCACAACCAACCGATGGACAATTTTCCTTCAGTTTTTTATTGTAGTCCTGATTGGGCCAGAGTCCGCTAATGATAGGAAATCGATCATCGACGATATGGCTATCATTTTTACTTTGCGGGCAGGTGGCTTCCCTGCTACCACAAACGCCAGTTAACCCTAAGTCTTTTAAACTTTGTTTTACGTGTATTCGTATTCTAAATAACTGTATATCGCGAATTTTATAAAACTGCTGCAGGCTGTTCTGTAATTCGTAATACGAAAGAAGTATTCGGTCAAGGTCTGACTTACCTCAGCAAAGCGTAAGCTAGAGATCTGCTCGTACAAACATACTCTAGACATAAATATCTTGTGTTGTTATTTTGAGTTTTTCAGACTTGTCTTCGTCACGGAATGAGTGAATTTCTTCAAAATGCGCATAAATAAATAAGGTTTTCCGATGAACATCACTTCGTCTCAATGAAGTGTTTCAGTACTTATTTACTTACTGTCTGTTACAATCTCGTGGACACTTGCAACTACTGAGATACTTATTCCAGTTCCCCAAAATGGAAATTGGCAAATTCTGAAAAGACATAAAAATGATGCAGTACAATAGACACTAAGAATGGCCGCTGTGTACTATTTGCCAAACTGTCATGGTGTATTTCAGGAGTGAACTATGTTTAATCCGAAAGAAAGATAAATTATTTTGTTTAATTACTCATCCTAGTAAAACTTACTTGGTTTCTACACTGCTCACGTTCCCGGGCACAACCCAGTAGATAAAACTTTCCATTTGTATTAACATAAATGATGGTATGTTTTGTAGCAACGTGAAATTTTGACGCGAACCGTGGCTGTTGCCGCTTATATTTGTCCCTGATCGTATCTCCATTGCTATTCATTGCAGGATCAAATATAAAACATAATTTAAGAACATAGACTGTCGTTATGCTCATTTATATGTCTTACAGATAAAACACCCGTGCTTTTTAGGCTAAGGATCCACCGATAAAAGGCAAAGCCTAATCTCTCACTATCAATGTATATTTTCAACGAGGAGACTCTAGCAAGTGTACATGATTCTACCTCATGTTTATGTTTGCTGAATAATGAAAGTACTAAATGGGACACCCTTTTTCGTTTATAGCCGTGTGCCTGATCACTGAAAAGTCTCGTTGTCGGCTAATGGGGTCTCTGACACAGGGATGTTGCAGTAAGCTTCTCCTTGATATAGTAGAAAGCCCACGAACGAGACATCGATCCCCTCTGTGTGTCATATTTCTTAATCTGCTGAAAATTAAGTTTCCATCGAAGTGTACTGCATCTTCGGAAACCACTTAACCTAGATGTCTACTCAAAAAATTACAGGACGATCAAAATAAAACTGATCCGATATTTGTTTTCACCATTCGTGAAAACGAAATTTAAACAACAAGTATGTCGTTGGAAAACTATTGACTCAGTCCGAACGCCAGAAACGATGCTCAATTTCCAGTCCGACAAAGGCAACGTCGGTTAGCTGGGCAAGTGCGAACTAAACGCTCGATGTGTCAGAACATTTTTTACGTCTTTTATTTACAAATTTTCTGTTGTACTTGAGTTAAAGCTTCTAGCCGGACCTTTGCATGTTCAGCTCTTCTTGTGTTATCACAATGAAATGGCACCGCACTCTTCGGATCCTCAGGTTCTCATTTCATCAGATGACGTCTGTCTTATGATGTCTGGGTATGCGAACTCGCAGAACACGCGCACCAGAAAATCCCCATCTATACGTTGAAAATCCGCTGAGTATGACTAATACTGGCCATCATGGAGCTACGCGCGAAGACAAAAACTCTCTTCGTTTGAGAAAACAGTGTTTCCTGACGAACTAAATAACAAGTTGTCACTCCTGATTACGGTAACTGTATCAGACAGAAAGCTAAAAGCCTACCAATCAGTTCGACTTCAGATTCTATTGAGATTTCATATGCCAATGTATCCCCGTAGTAAAGAGTCCACCATGGGTACATCGCAGACGATTGTACATTGTTTTCAAAGATAGCGGCATTAGTATACGAACAAGTACCTCACAGCTTACACTACACTCGTTCGTCCTCTGTCAGAATATTGCTGCGCGGTGTGGGATCCTTACCAGGTGGGATTGACGGAGGACATCGAAAGGGTGCAAAAAAGGGCAGCTCGTTTTGTATTATCACGTAACAGGGGAGAAAGTGTGGCAGATATGATACGCGAGTTCGGAATTTCAGTCACCAACTTTCTCTTCCGAATGCGAAAATCTTTTGTTGAGCCCAACCTACATAGGTAGGAATGATCATCAAAATAAAATAAGAGAAATCAGAGCTCGAAAAGAAAGTTTTAGGTGTTCGTTTTTCCCGCGCGCTGTTCGAGAGTGGAATGGTAGAGAGATAGTATGATTGTGGTTCGATGAACCCTCTGCCAAGCACTTAAATGTGAATTGCAGAGTAATCATGTAGATGTAGATGCATTGCTCATTCAAGACCTTGTGACGCCTGAAACATTCAACTGCGACCGTTGGTTTCCTTATCTTAAATTACTCAGCTTAGGATATTGTACCACCTGTCTATTTTTGACCCTAAAGATTTGGGACATCCCGGCAGTTAATGTACGTGCGAAATATGCTCTCAAATCATCATCTAATTATCGTATTGGTTTATAGCATTTATCAACTGCACTATGTCGTTTCGTTACTACTTTCTACAATGCTATTTACGTCTGCACTCTTACACATGTCCCCAATCGCTCATATTTTTCCATTTGGTGAAAACGGAATCTTTTTTAGAAGCATAATACATCTTTGAAACCAGTCATTCAAGATGGCAACTCAGGCAGCTCGATTACACGTGCAGCTCCCTTGGGTGGAGAAAGAAGTGTAGTTTGGCGAAATACTTTAAATATTGGATACCTGATTAAGGTAAACTCATCCTGCAAATCTCAATCGTTTGTATAATAAATTCTGAGACAATGGATTTTATCCATAGTGGATGCTGTCGAACTCTAAAAAGCTACATAAAAACATGTGGGCTGTGGTCAAAGAACTTAGATGTAGCAGGTGTAGAGATGTTGATCATACAGAAACGTAGCAGATGTAAAGACGTTGCTCATACAGATCAACATCTATACACCTGCCACGTCTAAGTTCTTTGACCACAGCCCACATATTTGTATGTAAACATAGTGTATTTCAAGAGTGCACATCGTAATAGTGAAATATGAAGCTATACTTGGTAAAACTAAAATATGGACGTGAAAATGATAATAAGTGTGTAACTGAGTGACAAAACTGTCACCTCAGCGTAACTGTAATAATGGTGCCTCATCTTTATGCAAGTACAGATATATTTTCGTCAAATGCTGCCTTTCCACTTACAATTGTCCCACTTGTATCTGTGTAGTCACCAGCAAATAATTTTTTTTGTATTTATACAGTGATCTCCAACAGTATAAACATGTACCTGAATCTATAAACACCTGTGGATGGGCGCAAGCCCGAAACCGGTCGTGTGACAAATAAATAACCTTTTACTGTGACTGGTAGCGGATATTTTTCTACAACCTAATTCTGAGACATTCTGAATCCCGTCCAAAATGAACTTAATTACGAACTGTATTTATGGATTTACACTACCCACTTAATTACATGGGCTAGATCCCCATGTAATAAAGTGGGTGATTCAAACCTGTAAATACTTTCGGTTCTTTATCACAGAGGTGATACTGTATTATCCGTATTAAAAACTGTTTCCAAAAAAATTATCGGTTTGAGGCTGTTTGATGGGTTGAAGGCGGCGGTTGTGCCGGTCTTATGGGAAATTGCAGCTGGTAAGGCGGGCGGCGGGAATCATGGCCTGACAAAGGAAGCAGACAATATCGTGCATCCGTTCCGGTCGGGTAACATCGCTTCCCTGCTGAGTGCCACGTTGTCTAGCGGCAGCGGGGGTCGTCTGCATACCGACAGACCAAGAAACCAATCGCAGCCACGGAGAGCAGACGAAGAGCATGTTTCAGTATGAACAATGAGACACGAAAGACTAGATGAATAAGATACACGATTATACAGAGTGAAACAGGTCACAAAATGTAAGTGATTAGCGTAGGGTCAGAACTTTTAAATCCACGGATTTCGTGTCATATACAGTGTGTCCCAAACATCTAAGGTCAAAATTACACTGTATATCTTGAGATAAGAGACCAATGAGTGGAAATGAATATTTCAGGTAGTACGATGGCTTCAATGAAAGACGCGTCTGACGTACGTTATTGTCAATTGCTGGTGTTTTTATAACTGCCTGCCTTTTCGACGTTGATGGTGCTATCTGTGTTGTGTACACAGTGGTGTTTACCACCATCTACAGATGGAGCAGTACTCCTAACTGGAACATATGTCCATCATTTGATGTATGCTGGTGGTGAGTGTACTGCACGGAGAGCAGAACGAGTGTACAGAGTAAAGTTCCGCAACATCTGTCAGCCTAATTGTAAGAAATTTATTTACTGCTGTGGGGAGAAACTTAAGAAAAACTGTGTCGTTCGCGTTACAGAGAGCTGGGTTCTCTATAAATAATTTAAGATGGTGCCAGATCGTGAGGGAGAAGAAAGTGTACAGCGTATCCTGGAGGGTACACCTGGAATTCGAAAAGATTTTTTTAGAACTTATGAATAACATTGTTTTTGGCAAAACTATGCAGAATGTGGGAAAAATTTGTGATGCGTAGTTAGTAACAAGTTGGTAAAGTAGATATGGATATGATGCTCTTATTGCGAACTCGAAGTTTAAGCCCAGTGTTGCATTTAAGGAGAATTTAGTTGCTATTGATTGAAGTAAGCTTAAATTTGCTTTTGAGAAACCCATAGCTGTAGGAATGGGTATTTTACATATTTCTAAAACTGAGATAAAAAATGGGCGCTCTCAAAACTGAAACACAACACGTAATCCATAGACTCACAGGTTTGAAACGCTCATCAGCTAAGGAATTAAGCATTCATCATTACCGTGATTGTGTATTACATGAATTTCATAAAGCGACTGTTCAATGTACAATTCGATCCAAACTATAAACAATTTCCACTAATAAGCAATGTATATTGGCATTATCAGCAAAAGATGATGAAGACTCATTACTCGATGATAAAGTGAGCACTGTTGCGTGGGATCATTTGTGAGAATGCAGAATTTCGTCAGCAGCTGTGTGCCCAACAGAAGGCGATTTAAAACTGATTTAATAGTAAAATACTGGTTACAAATGTAATGTACTGAAATTGTGACCTACATGTCATTGATGTAGAAAAGATGTAAACTGGAACTGTAATATACATGCGATATTAATATCACGTACTGAAACTATAACTAAAGGTTGTAGATAGAGAAAATATGTCGTGGTAGCAGTAACCGCAATTGTAACATACTCGGTATAGATTTACTATGATAATGAAAATGTAACACACTGGTTATAGATACATTTTTTATCATCTATACCTATCAAAGCAGTCTGAATCTGCGTGGCAGACATACAAGCGAAGTACATGACAGTTTCATCCTGCAAAGTGGACAATTTACGCAGTGGCCATCACTGTTGGAAGAGAACGATGTCATGTCGCCTCCCGCCCATTCTTGTCATAGGAAGCTGTCTGATTGGCTGTATCACTTTTATGGCAGTAAAATAATGAGCTTTGATTGGAAAGACTAAATATGTGTAACAGCTGTCTGAGACGCTCTTTGAGTAATGTATTTTCAAGAAAGAGGTATTGCCTAGGAAGAAATTGAGCAATGTGATTGGGCAATGAAATACAGAACAGCTATTGGGAAGGTTAAATATGTGCGTTGGCTTATATGCTGTCTGATTGGCTCATTTTCAAGAAAGGGGCATGGCTTTTATAAGGGATGGGAGGGTATGGGATATGGCTTAGGAATTGGTGAGGGCAAAGGGGAAGGAAAGGGGAGGGGTGTTGAGATGAAGGGGTTATGAAGGGAGGGGGTTGAAGAAAGGGGAGAGGAGCTAAAGGTCACATTTTATCCAAAGAGCTCTTTCTCTCCTACTCACTAGCAATCAGTGATCGTATCACAAATTCTAAAAAGGATTTCATAAAGAAGTTGCATAAATTGTATTTACTACAAGCATTGAGTTCTGGTACGTATCAAAAGTTCGGAAATGAAGAAACTTACAAAAATTATTAATTTGCTTGGAATGGATTTCATTTTAGCCCTCTGGAAATGTCAACTGTGAAAGAATGATTGCTTGTATCACGGAGAAATACTTACAGAGTCGATTAACATTAAGGAGACTTATTTCACAGAGGTGGAAATGAGGAGAGATTGCTTCTGGCCATGTTGAAAATTTAATTGTTTTACCAATTCCAAGAATATTTCAGTGACTTTCTTTGAATATGGTGTCCTACTTCTTCATCGACAGCCGAACTACATCGTTTCAGGAAGAGACACAGAAGTGGCAACAGTAGATTACTTGGTATCTGTGTTATCCTAATTCATTCAACTGACTTGTTGCGACTTTTATGCTGCTTTGAGAGGTCTGAGAGATTTAAATGACAACACTGCGAATTTATTAGGTAGCGATCAGCTAATTCATTTGAGACAGGTACGCATGCACTTAATCTGGAGACAATGCAGCACAGCATAATGCTTAATTCATTCGGAGAACTGCAAATTTTGCATGGATGTTCTTAATGACAAAAATTAACACTGTCTTTGATCAAAAATATGAATAACATCAGACCTTATCGACTTAAAAAAAGTCAGTTACAACTAACGCTATAAAGACTTATTTTGAGCCTGGATTAAATTTTGCGCCATAACAGGATTGACGTCTGAAAAGATTTTTGCATTATTTTGTTGGATGGTTATCAAAATGGTTATCTCACACGTTATGAGAATGAGAGAACATTGCATGCATGAAGAGGAAGAAGGAATCTAATATTCAACAGAAAGTTAAGAGTCATCTTTTGACAGACATCGGCTCTAAAATCATTCTCGCGTTAACGGTGGCGCTATCGAGAACCTGAACCATAAAACTACTTCCTACAGTGCCTCTCCTCAACTATGCGGGGAGAAGTAGGGGCTCCTTATTATAATTCTGCGGCCAAACTCCCAGTATCGTTTGGGTCAACACAGTGCTCTTCACGCCACTTTGAAATCAGCTTGTTGTTCTACACATCAGAAGTCTCTCCACTATTACCAAGCCTCCAAACGATCTGTGCCGTTAAATAACACGGCGGCTACAGCCAAACCACGTAATGGGTTCTAATAGGCTGTGTTAGATACATGGCCTGAGGCACACTGCTCCGCTTATGTCTCGTCCGCAAAACGAAAGAACGATATCCACAGCGAAATGACCCACCTACAAAAAAGATTTATCACTGATATTACATTACTCTGAAAGTGCATAGTTTTATGCGGTCATTAACACACTACATGTAAGTGACTTTTCGGAGAGTTTAGATATTTGCTCGAGACTGCTTGGGGAGGAAATTGTAATTATCTACTTGACCATTACCTAGATAATTAATGAAGACACTAGAAGGACGCATTCAAAATTGGCGGCTCATTTTGGAAGTCGTAGCTGATGCTAAACGCTAGAGAACGTAGAGGAATACACTCAGGGGTACCAGTGACAAATACGAGCAATAATACACAACCCCGACGCCTCTGAGGAACAATGCTGCCTAGACAACAAATCGGAGTCGAATATTCTGATGTATTTTCATGCGTGTTCGTGAGACAACTGAAATACCGTGGCAGGGTACGACTTCTTCGTTCGCAGCAATATGTGAAGTGTATATCGGGGCCTATATTGCATGGGTGACTGCGGACACTGTCGTACAGTACTGTGACTGAAACCTTAGGCCACAACTCCTCCTCTTATGTGGGAAATAATACGGATGATAAGTTTTCTGTGGTTTCCCTAAATCGCTTAAGATTATTGGCAGGATGATTCCTTGGATAAGGACATGGGCGATTTTCTTCCTCATCCCTTCCCCAGTCACAGGTTCCACTCCGTCTCTATGTCGTCACCGACGGAGCGTTAAACAAAAATCTTTTTCCTCTTCAAGCAATAAACAAGCGAAAAATCAGTGTCCGAAACGACAGCGAATTGGAACTTCCTTCGCAAGTGCATTCAGCCATTCCTCTGAGTTTCATGCAACGTAGGAGCGTGAACGCAGTCCATATAAGCCAAATGTGCACGACAGTAATTGTGCCAAGGCACATTGTGTTTATGTGGACTGTGTGAGACAAACTATATGACAGCTATACATATTCTACATATGTATGGCTCATGTATGACGGAAATACATGGTTGATCCATTGATGTACAATGTTTTTGGCCTTGAAGATGAATGTCACAATCGAGACGGGTAGAGAATAAAAATAAAATTGTACAACCGATGGCACAAATACGCTTTTTCCAAATTATTTAACAACTACAGAAAAATTATCTACAAAAACCTCCTATACTTGTGATACGGAAGCAAACAGCTAGCGATTGTCATCTTGAGGAAGTTCTTGCCGTAACAGAAACGCATGCCGCGTTAGTTAATGAGAAATCCTCGCTGAAGCTTGGCTTGAATGTATACATCTCCCCACCGCAAACCTAGACATGCGCTATGGATGGTGGTCTTGCATTATCCCAGTGGAACATGCCATTTGGTGTTCTGTTCAAGAAGGATATGACAGCAAGGGTTAACAATTTTGCCACATACTGGCGATTACTTAGTCTCCCTTCACCAATTACCGAATCAGTCTTGCTGTATATCCAATAGCTCCCTATACCATGATTCCAGGGGTTGGAGAGAATTTTCACTTTTGTGACCTTTCACTAGATTCCAGAATGAAATTTTCATTCTGCAGCGGAGTGTACGCTGATACTGAACTTCCTGGCAGATTAAAACTGTGTGACGGACCGAGACTCGAACTCGGGACCTTTATCTTTTGCGGGCAAGTGCTCTACCAACTGAGCTACCCAAGCAGGACTCACGACCCGCTCCCGCAGCGTCACTTCTGCCAGTACCTCGTCTCCTACCTTCCAGCTTCAAAGATGCTCTTCTGCGAACCTCGCAGAACTAGAACTCTGGAAGAAAGGATATTGCGGAGACATGACAGTTTCAATCTGCCAGGAAGTTTCATAGCAGGGCACACTCCGCTGCAAAGTGAAAATTTCATTCTAGAAATATCCCCCAGGCTGTGGCTAAGCCATGTCTCCGCAATATCCTTTCTTTCAGAAGCGTTAGTTACGCAAGGTTCGCAGAAAAGCTTCTGTGAAGCTTGGAAGGCAGGAGACGAGGTACTGGCGGAAGTAAAACTGTGAGGAGGGGTCGTGAGTTGTGCTTGGGTATCTCAGATGGTAGAACACTTGACTGCGAAAGGCAAAGGTCCCGAGTCTCGTTCCGGCACACCGTTTTAATCTGCCAGGAAGTTTCTTTTCACTGGATTATCTATGTGCCCGTTGGCGTCGACCGGACACAAACAGACACCAGTGAGACTCACTGCTGAATACCACAGGACGCCAGTCAGTGTCCCTATTAACAGTGGATCTACATTTTGCAAGACTCTGTTGTCTGTGGTATGGTGTCAGCGGTAAATGACAGGTGGAAACTGGAGATCTCAAGCGAACTTTGACTGATCTGTTTCCTACGATTCGTAGTGGCACTATCTCTAAATCTCTGCCCAGAGTTAGGCTGCGGTGTTCCGTCTGTTCTTAAGGGCCAATCGACCAATAATACGATTTTTTCGTGGTGTAATCTTTCTGAAAGGGAACGTGCCTACTCTTTTTGCCACACTGTTGTCTTGAGTCCTTCTCATCACCATTCTTCCTGCCGTCATTGAACTTAAGCAAACTGTCCATTCGACCTATGAATATGACGCTCCTATGTCCCTCTTGCCAATGTTTCGGCCCTTCTCTAAGTCCGACAGATGGGGATAAGCTGTACGAGCATTTCCTCTGGGTGTATTGTGTTGCAATCTCCACTTGGAAAGATCCGTTAACGTATACACATTCAGTAGCCACCACGTCTTCATTAGTAGGAATGGCATAACATCGTTCCTGTGAAACACAACTAGCTCTTTATTCCCATGAAGTGCTGAGTGCTATTGACAAGGGATTTCAGATCGATTCCGTATTCCTGGATTTCCGGAAGGCTTTTGACACTCTACTACACAATCAGCTCGTAGTGAAATTGCGTGCTTATGGAATATCGTCTCAGTTATGTGACTGGATTTGCGATTTCCTGACAGAGAGGTCACAGTTCGTAGTAATTGACGGAAAGTCATCGAGCAAAGCAGAAGTGATTTCAGGCGTTCCCCAAGGTAGTGTTATAGGCCCTTTGCTGTTCCTTATCTATATAAACGATTTGGGAGACAATCTCAGCATCCGTCTTCGTTTGTTTTCGTTTATCGACTAATAAAGTCAACAGAAGATCGAAACAAACTGCAAAACGATTTAGAAAAAATATCTGAATGGTGCGAAAACTGGCAGTTGACCCTAAATAACGAAAAGTGTGAGGACATCCACATGAGTACTAAAAGGAACTCGTTAAACTTCGGTTACACGATAAATCAGTCTAATCTAAAAGCCGTAAATTCAACTAAATACCTAGGTATTACAATTACGAATAACTTATATTGGAAAGAACACATAGAAAATGTTGTGGAGAAGGTTAAACAAAGGCTGCGTTTTATTGGCAGGACACTTAGAAAATGTAACAGACCTACTAAGGAGCCTGCCTACACTACTCTTGGCCGTCCTCTTTTAGAATACTGTTGCGTGGTGTGGGATGCTTACCAGATACGACTGACGGAGTACATCGAAAAAGTTCAAAGAAAGACAGCACGTTTTGTATTATTGCGAAATATGGGAGAGGGTGTCACAGAAATGATACAGGATTTGGGCTGGAAATCATTAAAAGAAAGGCGTTTTTCGTTGCGACGGAATCTTCTCACGAAATTCCAATCACCAACTTTTGTTGTTGACACTGACCTACATAGGGCGGAACTATCACCACGATAAAATAAGGGAGATCAGAGCTCGTACGGAAAGATGTAGGTGTTCATTCTTTCCGCGCGCTATACGAGATTGGAATAATAGAGAATTGTGAAGGTGGTTCGATGAACCCTCTGCCTGGCAGTTAAATGTGCTTTGCAGAGTATCCATGTAGATGTAGATGTAAATACTAAAAATAAACTCGCTTAATGTTGAAATTTTAACCGCCGTGTGGCACAGATATGGGAATACTGGAGTTTCAATTGGGCGACGATTGGCCGCAGAGTTTATGGTGCAACACTTCCCATTTGCGTCAGTGAATTTCGTTTTCAACCACTCCCTAGTGTTGGGAAAAATCGTGAACCGCTTTTACGGCGTTGTTCACAGAGCGAAGGCCGTAGCGTAACGGAGCTCTCAATAATTTGCATTTCCACTGAGTTTCTCTCAGCGCCTCGTAATCAGAGGAATTCCAGCTTCTCCGAGCACACTCCCGTGCAGACAAAAGGAGTGAAGTGCGTTGTCGGTTCGCGACGAGTTGCATCCGCGCGCTGCAAGGCACGTGTGTGTGTGTGTGTGTGTTTGTGTGTGTTTGTGTGTATGTGTGTGTGCGTGCGGTATCGCGTGATGCCTGGTAGCTGCGAGCGCTTGTCCTGCTTCTTTGTCTCCTCATTAAGCATGTAAAGTAGCCATTAAGAAGGCGCAGCAACAAGCCCACACGAGAGGACCGCGCAAAATAAAATAGCTCTCACCGCTCGTTACCTGCGCGCCGACTAGCTGCAGCAAAAATTCCATCGCGCCCTCGCACACTGCGCCGAGTAATTACATTCCGCTCCCTCCAAAACACATCTGGGACACTCGGTTTCACTCCCTAGCGACGCATCTCTTATTAATATCAGCTTTGAAAGTGGCTCTGCATTCTATCTCATTTCGGCTTTATTAATATTTACAGTTATTTAAAGTTGTTATTTAACTGTGGGATAATAGCTAATAAAATGTTAGAGACAGTTACGAAGGAAACGAAGCAAAAATTTAGAAAGGCAATTAAAGTGCAGAAGAACAATTTGAAACTTCTAGTTTTGCCAATGGCATTTTAATTCTGTCAGAAACGGCGAAGGACTCTGTAGAGGATTTGTTCGGAATTGATACTGATTTGAAATGTTGTTATAACATGAATCTCAGCAATGGAATTTAATCGAATTAAATCAGGCAGGAAATACATGACACTTGTCAGCATTCGAACAATTTATTTATTTGCTACCGGTTTCGATTGACGACCATCATCTGGCTCCTGAATCAACGTTAAAAAACAAAAATGTCAACAAAATCTCAATATACAAAACGTCAGGAACACACGAAAATACAAAACGTAACTTATGAAAAATTGGCTAATACAAGTCACAAATCAATCATGTTGAACTACAGAAATGGATTAGCTATCAAGCTCATGAATAATTTCACACAAGAACAGTAATTCTTCTTCATCAGCAACTTTCGACTTGCACACACAACTGGAAACTGGACGTATATAGTCTGGACACTTCATGAGTAGCCCAAGTACTCATAGCCTCAAAGATAACACCACAAAGATGTCATGTTGATATGATTCGTGATACACAACGATAATTTTAAGACAAAAACAAGCATAATTACAACGATTACAGTAAAGTCATAAGTAACACTTGTACAAAAATCGGCAATGGTATCATCACTTAACCATAAGCATCAATTTTCGATTTTTTTTTTTTTTTTTTTACAATTTATGTTACATGCACATCACATCACCTGTTCAGTAAGCATTAAATGATGATGACGCAAATAATGCAACCTGTGACAAAAACATTTGATACATAATAAAAACAAAAGTACCAATAATATATATTGCATACAATTTCTGAGTACAATATACAATTCAGTGCATCACATATCCCAACAGACATGGATTCAGCAACAAATTTCATGTGGGAAAATTACTGTTCTTCTGTGTTGTTACTCATGAGCTTGACAGGCAGGGTGATTCTATGGTTCAACATGAATGACCCGTGACTTGTATTAACCAATTTTTCGTAAGTTACGTTTTGTATTCTCGTGTCTTCATGACCTTTTGTACATTGAGGTTTTGTAGTCATTTCTATTGCTTGACATTTGTTCAGGTGCCAGATGATGGTCGTTGACCACAACTTGCAGCAAATAAATGAATTGTTGTTATGCAGGCAAGCGTCATGAGTTTCCTGAAACATGCATACGGAACAGAGTCGGGAAATGAATCAGTAAAAGCAGTAGATGGGTTTTGTTATTTGGGCATAAAATAAGTGACGGTCGCGGAAGTGAAGAAGATGTAAAATGCATGTAAAATGCAGATTGGTAATAGTAGGAACAGAATTTCTGAGAAAGAGTACTTTGTTAACAGTATAGATAAATTTAAAGTTACAAATTGCTGTCTGGAGTGTAACCTTGTCCGTAAGTCGCTGCTCGTATAACGTATTGCACAGCGCGCTAGCTTGCGAGACGGGATGGTACACAGTAGAACTACGGTTCAGATCCCTGTCCAACAATTCAGATTTAGATTTTCCGCTATTTCCCCAAAATCACTTCAGGCGATTGCCAATTTCATTCCCCCTCCTTCTACGATGTAAGTTTCTGATCGGTTTCTAACAGCCTCGTAGTCGTCTGAGCGTTAAACTTTAATCTTCCTCACTTCTCGCCATCTGATCATCAGCCTGCTGTGGCACGAACAACGGCTTACATTATAACATTACAAAGTGACTGGCTGTAGTTTCAAAAAAATTATCTGCTAAGCGGTTATACAGTTTTATACAATACATTGTGTGGTGGACTGGGCTAATTTCTGCTACGTTAGTGTCCTAACGAGAACTCCCATCTCAGAGAAAGTGCTCGAAGCTACTCTTGTACACCAGGGGAAAGAAATAAAGCTGACGTATCACCTTTCATAATGATGAAGACGAACAGCTTTATTTAGCCGGCCGTTGTGGCTGAGCGGTTCTAGGCGCTTCATTCTGGAACCGCGCGACCGCTACGGTCGCAGGTTCGAATCTTGCCTCAGGCATGGATGTGTGTGATGTTCTTAGGTTAGTTAGGTTTACGAAGTTCTAAGTTCTAGGGGACTGATCACCTAAGATGTTAAGTCCCATAGTGCTCAGAGCCATTTGAACCATTTTTGAAAAACGAATGCGGTTCAAAAATGGTTCAAATGGCTCTAAGTACTATGGGACTTAACATCTGAGGCTATGAGTCCCCTAGACTTAGAAGTACTTAAGCCTAACTAACCTATGGACATCACACACATCCATTCCCGCGGCAGGATTCGAACCTGCGAACGTAGCAACAGCGCGGTTCCGTACTGAAGCGCCTAGAACCGCTCGGCCACAGTGGCCGGCAAGGAATTCTGTAATCGAGTCGAAAATCTAACCTGTATTAATAATAATAGATTTTAGCTACTGAATGGTTATATTCAGTGCGTTTAAATCGAGTAATATAGAGTCATCAAGCTTCTGACAGCACATGTTGCTACACGACTTTAAGACATACATGGCCAGATTCTAACTAACTATACGACTAAGACGTACATTGCCAGATTATATGTTATTTATTTATTTACCGTGTAGCACTACACATGAAATACAGTCAAAATACATGAAAAATACATAAAGACGCATAAATACAGGTAATACATTAAAAACTGATGTTATATTCAAATTTCCAGTCTCCCTATCCAGCCAAGGTTGATGCTGTGGCCACAAAAAAGTTGTTTGGGTCACACAGGTAAGTTCTCAGTTTATACTCCTCGACAAATTGCAGGATGGTCTGGTTCGGCGTTCCACAGTCACGGCTAGGGGTGGGCTGTCCACCACATTTGTGCAGGTTGTACGCATAGACTCCGTGTCCTATTCGGATGTGGTTTATATTCTTCTGCTAATGCAGTGGGAGTCCAACGTCCTTGGGACTCTGTAGAGGATCAATAAGTTATCGTACTTCATGTGGAGCATTTGCAGTCCTGAATTCACGCCATTTGTTGTCAATGATGAAGTTGCTATCTGCAAGCTGCTGGGCCAGTCGCAGGCGTGGGTTTCTGGAACGAAGCCAGTTTTATTCTCAAACCGGGAAAATCGTCGTGGATGGGAAGTTAAGAATTAATTATTTTTTTAAATATTCTTTGAACAAGGCTTCTTCTCTTCTTAACACAGGAGGAGCTATGTGGCTGAGTATTTGTAGTCAGCATAAAGGAGCAGCTATTATGCAACTGGAAATGATTCTTGTCGTTATATTGCGCTGAATGTCTATCTTACGTGAGGACCGTTCACCTATACCGGAAAGCAATACTCAATGTATAAAATATTAAATTGTGCGCCGAAATTCAAAGTGTATCTGCTGATGCTCCTCAGGTAGTACTGCGGAGTTTCTGGATGAGGCTTTTTCGTGTGCTTGATGCCCAAAAAGTTTTTTCTATATGCTTCCTGACAGACAGCGTCCTATCGAGAGACATTCCAAGATAATTTGTGTGACTGGTAGGGAAGCACTGTGTCGTTCATACGGACCTCCAGTTTATAATCTGTCGTTTTGTTGTTTAAGTGTAAACTGCTGACTTCGGTTTTAGAGACATTGGATATGCCTCTCCACATAGTTAATATTTATGTATTTTGTTGAGATCATCAGCTAGAGTGCTTTCAGCACGTTTGAATCCTTTGTGCTGAACCGCAAGTGCTAGATCGTCAGCATATACAAATAACTATACAACTTTAAGACGTACATGGCCAAATTCTAACTAACTAGTTAGAATCTGGCCACGTACATCTTAAAATCGTATAGTAACATGTGTTGTCACAAGCTTGACGTGTCTATATGTCTCGAGTTAAACGCACTAGCTGAATCGCAATAGCTGAAATCTAGACCTGCAATAAAAATACAGATTGGATTTGCGACTGATTGCAGAATTCCTTTCCTTTTTTGAAGTTCATTTCCACTTTGGAATCTTCTATGTGATATTGTAGGACCAACTGTTAGAATAGTCTCTGGACGAACTGATAACAAAGAATTTATTACTCTAATTCGTAGCACAACATGATGCCCAGATAGAGATGATATTACATTCAGTGTTTGTTCCATAGATCGACAGTGAGGAGGTCATCATGGATCTTGGCTGTATAGTTCCAATAAATTTGTTCTAAGACCCAATTCTCAACTTTCAGTCTTTTACCAGCTTGTTTCCAACGTATCCTATTCACTGTATGTCGCTTACTACTGTGATCAAAGCACAGAACACAGACGTGTGTTTCAATGTTTGTTGGACTACTGAAGGTTTTTTTCAGGTCCATTATGTTGGAAAGAATACTATTACGAACTATGCTGGGACGATGCCGGAGTGTGTTGAAGCAAGCTTTCATTTATAGACGGCATTTTTGCCATGAGTAATTATTTTCATCTCTATTTTTCCCACAGTTCTTATAGGTAACTGCGGGATTCCACTGTCATTACGCAAAAACCATACGAATATCAGGAAGGCATACTTTCTACTGAAAACGTCACATGACACAAATACCAGTATTTCCCTAAAAACTGGCAGTCAAGCAAACCACAAACTTTCGGAAGCATTACTCACGAGACGTCAAGCGACTCGCTATCTGCGCAATACTACTCCTCTGTTACATAAAAGATTTCCAGGATTTTCAAATACTTTTTATACTGAAGAGCGCACAAGTTACTGACGTCTTAACGGCGTACGAAGACAGGAGTGTGTGACCTCGAATCTAATTCTTCCGAGTGCGCAAGCGAGTGATTAAGCAGAAATGACGCGGAGGAACCAGTCCCGGCATTATGCCCTCCCCTCCACATTCTTTGAGCGCCTGCACAAAGTTAGGAACAGCTTACCATTTTACGTTCTAAATCCTAATGAGCTTAGCCAAAACCAGCGGCTAATGACGTTAACATTGCTATGTAGTAGTAGAAGATTGTATCACAAGGATGCTGCCAGCAAACATCTTTTACGAAAATCAGAGAGGACACATTTCCAGCGCAAGAGTGTTATCGTTCCATCGACAGTAAGAGCATTAGAGACAGAGACGTTCAGTTACAACGGATGGAGGAGTAATCGGCTGTGTACATTCAATGATCCCGCTCAACATTATCCCAAACTGATTTAAAGAAGCTAAGGACAGCATTAGTTTGGATGGTCACCGGACATCTGAACGTTGCTCGTCCTGAATAGGAATCCATCTTGCTTGATAGGACTCTGGTTCTTGATAGAGTGATTTGCTTCCAGTCTTGCTAGCGCCGGATCCGTTTACAAATTATTTCATAGAAACAGGAGGTCACCCACGTGACATATTACATGCTATGGAAAAAATCCATCGAACTCCTCTTCAGACGCTACAAGAGAGCTGTTACGTATTAAGGAACGGTTTACTGTTAAAATTCCGAGAACGCACGATCCAAGAACAATCAAGAAACGTATTACAGCGTCATAAAACATTTCGTGAAATAATCGCGACGGGAAAACGAGATGAATTAGAGCTGATACATATGCTTACCGATAAGCGATTTTTCCACGTACCATTTGAGAATGGGACACGAAAAGGTGGAATTGGTAGTGGTATCAGAAGCACCTTCCGCCACACACCGTGAGGTGATTTCAGCGGCCCAGAGCGCATGTACACATTTCTACCTCTGAAAAATCGTTCACAACTCGGAGCCAGACCTCAGAAAACACCGTCACTATGACCTTACCACCAAAGCAAGTCTGCGAGTAACTAAATCACCACTTAGACGGCGTCAACAGGAGTTCAGGATACCTGACACTACTGTGACGGAAGCACATACAATATTCAGATTTATGTCTGAATCAATGTGGTGATAAAAGAAAGAAATTGTCAGATTAGTGTAACTACCACTTACTTAAAACATTAGCAAAAGCATGGCAAGTACACTCAAGTTCAGAAAAAAAGAGAACACCTTGAGCGACTACAGATAGGACATTCATATTCACAGGACATGTACATTAGTATGTTCTCAAGAAATGATTAGCATTTGAACAATGTCGGTCTGTGGGTTCAAGGTCAACATCGATATCGCGGCGCAACACTACCCACCGTTAAAACTTGCTTGCGGCCCTGGTTGTCGCTATAAACCTAATGTAATGGAGCAGTGTGACTTGAGCAGACGTACGCGCGAACCGTACCGTTGGATCAGTGAGTTTGAAAGAGGGCGCATTACTGGCATGAGAGAATGTGATGCATCTGCGGGGAAACTGTTAGTCGCGTCGAACGAGGTGTTTCGGCAGTGCAACAGGTTTGCGCAGAATGGTTCACGAAGGCCGTAGAATGCGACGAGATGGGTCAGGGGCCGGCCGAAGTGGCCGCGCGGTTCTGGCGCTGCAGTCTGGAACCGCGAGACCGCTACGGTCGCAGGTTCGAATCCTGCCTCGGGCATGGATGTTTGTGATGTCCTTAGGTTAGTTAGGTTTAACTAGTTCTAAGTTCTAGGGGACTAATGACCTCAGCAGTTGAGTCCCATAGTGCTCAGAGCCATTTGAACCATTTGATGGGTCAGGTCGCACCACCCAGACCACCCCCCGAGACGATCGACACCTCATACGAATGGCATTGCAGGACAGATCTACGTCCTCCTCGGCTATGGCTCGACGGTGAAAGAGTATACCACATCGTACTCTATTAGCGGCGACAATCCGTCGCCGTTTATGACGACAAGAGTTACGTGCACGTCACCCACTTCTCCTCCTACCTGTGACGAATGTGCAGAAACATGCTGGACGAAGATGGTGCAGGAACGATATCACAGGGGAGAGGAATGGCATCGGATAGTGTTTTCGCACGAATCCAGGCTCTGTTTGTATAAAAATTGTGGCCACATTTTTATTCGCCGCACGCAGGGGGAGAGGCATCACAGTGACTGCATTCGCACAAGACATAAAGCGCCTACTCAAGACCTTATGACCAAAAATGTCCAAATGTGTGTGAAATCTTATGGGGCTTAAATGCTAAGGTCATCAGTCCCTAAGCTTACATACTACTTAACCTATCCTAAGGACAAACACACACACACACGTGCCCGAGGGAGGACTCGAACCTCCGTCGGGACCAGCCGCACAATCCATGACTGCAGCGCCTCAAACCACTCGGCTAATCTCGCGTGGCTCAAGGCCTTATGGTATGTGGTGCTATTGGGTACAACCACAAATCACAGTTGGGGCGTGTCCAGGGCACTGTGGCCGGCGTGACCTACTTGACTAACATCCTGCAACCGGTAGCTGTACCCTTTCTGGACAACACCCCAGACGTCATTTTTCAGCAAGGCAAAGTACGACCACATGTTGCTGCACGAACACGTGCCTTCTTGGCGTCACAGGATGTCAAGCTTTTGTCCTGTCCCGCCATATTACCAGACTTGTCGCCAGTCGAAAATGTGTAGAATACGGCGAAACAACGCTGTGACCCAACACTAACCACCAGAGGTGAACTTTGGAACCAGGTGAATGCAGCACGGATGGCTATACCACAGGATATAATTCTCGGCTTATACGTATAGCTGCCGTCACGCATGTAACAAATTATCAGGGTCCATGGCGGACCCTGTGCCTACTAGGCAACAGGACACATGCTGAACCGAGGTGACTGAAATGCTAATCATTTCTCCAGAAATGTCCTACAAATATGAACGTCCTATCTCTAGGCGTTCAAGCTGTTCTGTTTTCTTCTGAACATGAGTATATATGCATTGAATACAGTTGTATAGCATATTCGATAAAATACGGCAGAACTGAGAAAAGTGGACAGGTTTTTCATTCAGTTAAAGTACCAATAATCGAAATAATACAACGTGAGAACAAGCGTTTTTTTCTCAGGATGACAAGGAGGGACAGATGAAGATTAGTGTATTACATCCCATCAATGTTGCAGAGAGGCAAGTATTGCCTCACTGAGTTAGAGAAACCGTAGAAAACCTAAATGCGTGTGACTGTACGAGGATGTGAACCCCGCTCCTCCTGAATGCGAACCCAGTGCCTTAACCACTCTGCAGACACACGGAGATGAATCCATGTTGCGTGGTGTCGTCATGAGGCATCAAAATGGTTCAAATGGCTCTGAGCACTATGGGACTTAAAATCTGAGGTCGTCAGTCCCCTAGAACTTAGTACTACTTAAACCTAACTAACCTAAGAACATCACACATCCGTTCCCGAAGCAGGATTCGAACCTGCGTCCGTAGCGGTCTCGCGGTTCTAGACTGAAGAGCCTAGTACCACTCGGCCACAACGGCCGGCCATGAGGCATCATAAAAGTGACTGAACAAGTGTAACGTTCATGTCGGCGCAAAATGTGAAACACTAGCAGATGAACTGATCTTGCATTCTCGAAGCTGCAAAGGAAGTTTTAAAATTCCTCTTTGTTTGATTTGAATATGCCGACGATAAAACGTTTCTGAGATGGGGGCACAGCGTATTTTTAAAATAAATAATAATAACCTGCAATGATTTGGTATGCTCACGAAGCGCAAGTTACCGTGTACGTGCTGAAGTTTTTACGGTTGTGTTAAAGATATTTATAGGCCGTACTTGCATGAGGTTTGCATTTGGTAAACGAGTTCCTCTTGGTGTACGACGTGGATCCTTCCGGAAGGTGGCTAGCATATTACATCGTTGTAATACAAAATTGTTAAGGCTTTCGTGGCCACTTGTTGACAAACTGCCTATTGGCTCCTGTCTCGGGTTCTTCGGCCGACGTTCATCTAATGATTTTTCTGACGTTTCGCCAGCACGTGTGGCTGGCATTGTCAAAGCTTCACCCTCCATTGCCGGTGGAGTTCACCACCGGCAATGGAGGGTGAAGCTTTCACAATGCCAGCCAATCGTGATGGCGAAACGTCAGAAAAATCATTAGATGAATGTCGGTCGAAGAACCCGAGACAGAAGCCAATAGACAGTTTGTCACACCGTTGTAAGTTTGTCACGTTTTTGTAAACGTCTATAGAAAGAAGTATGGGGTTTAATTCCCCGTCGACGACAAGCCCATTAGAAACAAGAACACAAGTGCTGATTGTGGGCTGATGGTGTTCTTTTCAAAGGAGGAGGAGGAGGAGATTAGTGTTTAACGTCCCGTCGACAACGAGGTCATTAGAGACGGAGCGCAAGCTCGGGTTAGGGAAGGATTGGGAAGGAAATCGGCCGTGCCCTTTCAAAGGAACCATCCCGGCATTTGCCTGAAGCGATTTAGGGAAATCACGGAAAACCTAAATCAGGATGGCCGGAGACGGGATTGTCTTTTCAAAGGAATCGTACCGACATTTGCCTTAATCAATTTAGGGGAACCACGGAAAACGTAAATCTAGATGCCCAGACGGGGATTTGAACATCTGTCCTCCTGAATGCAGTGGTTATTATTATTATTATTATTATTATTATTATTATTAGGGTCTATTATGACGATGTTGATGACGATATGTTTCTGGACACATTACACCCAGTTTTTTTAGAGACCATATTAAAATACACGGCTAGTGTCTTCAAAGCTCTATATTTTCCGAAGTATGAGGGCCGTTCAGAAAGTAACCTCCGGTTGATTTAAAAAAATACACCAAGTTAAATAAAAATATTTTAATATATACATCTTACAACTACATCTTTGCACTATTTTTCTACATAGTCTCCATAGCGATTGAGGCACTTATCGTATCTCTTCACAAGCTTTGAAATTCCTTCTGCATAAAAATCACCCGCTTGTGCCCGGAGCCAGCCTGTGACCGCATCTTTGAGCTCTTCGTCGTCATCAAACCGCTGTGACCCGAGCCATTTCTTCAAATGCATGAAGAGGTGATAATCACTTGGCGCCAGGTCTGGACTGTAAGGTGGATGGTTGATAACGTCCCACTTGAAGGACTCAAGAAGGGCCGCTGTTCTGCGAGCAGAGTGAGGACGGGCGTTATCGTGCAAAAAAACGATACCGGAAGTCAGCATACCACGGCGTTTGTTCTGTATAGCCCGTCGTAACTTTTTTATTGTTTCACAGTACCAGTACACGTCTTGATTAATGGTCGTACCACGTTCCATGAATTCAACCAACAACACCCCTTTGGCATCCCAAAACACCGTTGCCATCAGTTTTCTGGCAGAAAAATCTTGCGAGGCTTTTCTTGGTTTGGTAGGCGAATTTGAATGTGCCCACATCTTTGATTGTTCTTTTGTCTCAGGGTTCACGTACTTAATCCAGGTTTCGTCACCGGTCACGATTCTGTTTGACAATGGTTCTCCTTCGTCCTCATAATGTGACAGAAAGTCTAATGCAGAGGCCATTCTTTGAGTTTTGTGGTGGTCGGTAAGAATTTTGGGCACCCATCGTGCACAGAACTTACGGTAACCCAATCTTGCTGTCACTATCTCGTACAAGAGAGTCTTAGAAATCTGTGGCAAACCAGTAGACAACTCCAACATTGAGAAACGTCGATTTTCACGAACTTTTGCATCAACTGTCTGAAGGAGTTCGTCAGTCACCAATGATGGTCTACCACTCCTCTCTTCATCATGGACTTTTTCTCGTCCACTTTTAAATAAACGTACCCATTCACGGACAACTCCTTCACTCATAACTCTTGGTCCGTACACGGCACAAAGCTCACGATGAATAGCTGCTGCAGAATATCCTTTGGCTGTAAAAAACCTTATGACAGCACGCACTTCACATTTGGCGGGGTTTTCTATTGCAGCACACATTTCAAACTGCCACAAAAACTAAACTAGCGCAGGTACGACGTTCACTCGACCACGGCTTGATGCCGACTGACCTGTTGAGTGCGTGAACGCACAGATGGCGTCGCTACTCCCCCCACAACCCGCACTGTGACCAATCGGAGGTTACTTTCTGAACCGCCCTCGTATTTCACGTACAAATATTCAGTATGATTGATGCAGGAAGAGAACCGTAAACTCACTAAGTTTGCATTTCTCACACTACAAGTATTCTATGAGTGCCCCTCTGGCCACACGACCCATGTCCAAGCGGTAGTCAAGTTCGTTCCATGCCTTACGTACCAACATTATGTTCATCACAGTAGCATTGATGCGTTTTCTGAGCTGCTCCAGCGTCCTTCGCAACGGTGATATGTAAACACGGTCCTGAATGAACCCCAAAAGAAAAAAACACAATTCGTTAGGTAAGGCGATCTTGGGGGCAGAGGGAACAAAGCCAGATCATCTTCACTACTATGCTCAATTCAGCGATACGGGAGTTACTCGTTTAGGTAGTGACTAACATTGATGTTCCAAGGAGGGAAAATGAAATTCTCGTAATCAGCAGTCAGTTACGGAAACAACCACAACTGTAACATATCGAGGTAAGAGGTACACGTTCTAACAATACCACCACTTGCAAAGTAGGTTAGAAATCAGATTAATAATGTTGCTCACGCAGTATATGTTCGCTTTATCTGGCAACAACAAAATTATTGACTGTGGATGGTATCGTCAGAATTGAAATAATGAAGTCACTGTAAAAAAGTCATTAATTTTGGCCCTTATCTTGAATGGGTTCCCACGTAGATTTCGTCGAAGTTGTTATGGCTCATCTTGTTGATTCTAGGGTGATTCCACTTTGACTGCTAGAAGGTCCAGATCTGTATTTTAGCAATATTTGAAGACCTAACAAATGCGTTTTTCAGGAAATTCTTAATGATAAAACAATCCCAGATCAGAACAATGGTATGGTAGAAATAATTTTTGACTTGGTGTTCACGATCCACATTTTTATTAAACTTCTTGTAAATTCACATATACTTCTTCTTAATTGTCACATCATCAAGAAAACAGTTTTTTATCAATCTTCATATATTTAATTTCCACTTTAACCAAACACAAGACTTGACTGTTCTTTTACAAAGCGAAATAACAACTTAACTTCTGCAAAGTGAAACAAAGACTGCTCTGTTCACATTCGCACCAAAACGGTTGCAAGTAAGTCAAAGATTATGACAGTGTCACAGAAATTAATACACACAAGAACCATATCACTGTAATATATCGATACATCGGAGTACCTATACATTAATAAAACCAAATGTGAATATTGTCACAAATATATGTCTGTTACTTCGCAGAAAAGTAGTACGATATTACTGGTATCGAGAACTGGGGTTAGAGTGCCGTAATTTTCACGTAAATAAAGAACCATTACAACGTCACAGTCTTCTCACAGAAGAACTACGCCCCTACATTTTCATCTGTGACACTGCACAGAAAACATTAATCTTCGGCGAATCTCGTTCATACACAACAATTTCATGAGGCTTTTCAGTGCCCCACACTCTCACATCGTGGCGATTAACCTTTCCAGATAAATGTAAGGTTGCTTCGTCGCTGAATATCAGCTTGGAGGCGAAATGTTCGTCCTCAAGTGCTTTCTGCATTGTGATGCAAAACTGATGGCGCTGGCCACAATCTTCCGGTTTTAATTGTTGCATCCGCTGAGGTTGGTACGGTTTGAAATGTAACCGCCATCGCAAAATCTTCTACAGAGTCTGCTGCGATATTCCAAGCTTTTGGCGTGCACGGGCCGTTGATATTTTTTAAATTTTTATTTTTGGACTGCATAGGAAAGTTTTCCTCAGCCTCGCCGCGGTTGCATCTAGGACACGTCGTCAACCGGTACTTTTCTGCTTACAGAGGAAACCAGTGTCACTAAACTGTCGATACCAACACGGAATGCTCTGTTTACATGGTGGTTCTTTTCCATAATTCATTCTGAATGCACGCTGCACTGTTGTAACAGATAAACATCTCGCATATTACAACACACAGTAACTCTCTTAATACTTTGTCACCATTTTGTCGAGGCACTGCACTCTTAACACCAAATGATGGGCACAATACAAACTCGACGAGTTTACAGTTCCAGTCAGGCCTCACTCATATTTGCGTACATATTACTTTTAAAACTAATGAATCATTTATAGTGGCTTATATTTTTTGAGCTGAGTGAGGTTAAAAGTGGAGAAATAACAAAAATTCAACCATAAAAATATAAACATTTTCCAGAAATTACACACTCACTCACACACAAACGGTAATACTAAAGTAATGTTTACACTCAGTTCTAAAACTTATGATAAAAATAGTAGTTCAGTGGAATGATCTAAAATATTGTAATTGGACTAAAAACGATGAGTCAGCCACAGTGTACTACACTAGGACCTCCAGCCTAAAAACTTTGACTGGAATCCAGACAATACACAAATTGTTAGTAGTTCAGCTACACTCGTCTCGCCGTCAGTAAAAATGAAGGGCAAATACCTAAAATGCACTCATTTAAAATGTGGCGTAGAGTTACTTTTACGCCACAGGCATCACACTCTGGGAGGTCCCCCCACTGCAGTACATAGTCATAAGTTAATGGACTGTGTCCAGTTCAGGGTGACTTCTCCCGTCGGAGTGAGTGATATGACGTAGGCCGCGGTCGGACGGTCGGCTTCACCGACCGCAGTTTATTGTACTCTAACGGCCGGCCACTCTTCCTCACATAGCTGCGCGGCTCTGAACCAAGAGCGAGACGACAACCCGCAAGGGAATGTCACACGGTGTAACACTGTGTTCCCTTCGCCCTTCCTGCTCGGTCTGCTTGCTCGTTCACCGGATTCTTAGTAACCTCAGAACCCAGCAGAAGGGTACGAGCTTCGCCTGCTTCGGAAGAAGCATAGGTTTGCCCAGGGTTGTTTGAATTTTTCTGCTGGGTATACCTTATTCGGAGTGTACTAAGGGTCCGGTATGTAAGGAGAATGTCTTAGCCACTGTGCCACACTGCTCTGTAAAGGAACAAAGAAGGATAAGCGTCTCTGAGAAAGGGCACATTGTTGTTGCCCAGCGCCTAGGGATGAGCATCTCAGAAATGTCGAAGCTGGTCGCCTGTAGGTTGAAGGACAGTGAAACTACGATGGCGCACTAACGTTGGCGCGGGCATAAGGTCGACTTCAAGATTTTTTCTGAAAGGATCGACTTATAGTGAGACGTATTGCTTTACAGTAAACGTTTCAACAAATGTTTGCGTAAATGGAAGGTTAATAAAAGATAACATTAAGGTGTCGCACCGTTCCATAAATGTAGGTCACAAACACTCGTTTGGTTTGGTTGTTCGGGGAAGGAGACCAGACAGCGTGGTCATCGGTCTCATCGGATTAGGGAAGGATGGGGAAGGAAGTCAGCCGTGCCCTTTCAGAGGAACCATCCCGGCATTTGCCTGGAGTGAGTTAGGAAAATCACGGAAAACCTAAATCAGGATGGCCGGACGCGGGATTGAACCGTCGTCCTCCCGAATGCGAGTCCAGTGTCTAACCACTGCGAAATACACTCGTGCAAAAGCTTTCTGGTATCTTGGTAAAAAGCTATACCTTCCTTATAATTATTGAATCAATACTAATTGAGACATGAGAATGGATCAGTTGGGACTGAAATTTATGTGCGAAGGGAATGATATATTAATGACAATTCCAAAAGGTCTTATCGTTATAAATGAAGATAAGTATGGCAAACGACGTAAAACTTTATTTTCTTGGTTTTAATAATAATATGTAATAAATAGGTACGGCTAATCTTTCATTATAGATTCCACACACGTAGAAGAAGAAAATATCATATATGCACACGTAAAAACTCATTTTCTACAACTCTTCATAGCGCATTAATCATGGGAAACACACAGGAATAAAATGTACCATGGGGAAACTATTTCGCATATAAAATATTCAGTATATCCTTTTAAATATGTGAGCCTAAGCTGTAATTCTTCGGTTCATGCGTGGCCTATATTGACAGGTTCAACGGAAGGAATCACAGTGCTTTCTTAGAGGTCACTCAATCTGATCTGCTAGATGATGTGCCATCATCAGTGCGACGAAACATATACTTTATGCACGACGGAGTAGCTTCTTATTTCAGCATTAATGCCCGTCGGCTTCTAAATAACAGATTCCGTATACAGAATGAGATTTTCACTCGGCAGCGGAGTGTACGCTGATATGAAACTTCCTGGCGGATTAAAACTGTGTGCCGGACCGAGACTCGAACTCGGGACCTTTGCCTTTCGCGGGCAAGTTCTCTAACAACTGAGCTACCCAAGCACGACTCACGCCCCGTCCTCACAGCTTTACTTCTGCCAGTACCTCGTCCCGAGTTCGAGTCTCGGTCCGGCACACAGTTTTAATCTGCCAGGAAGTTTCAGATTCCGTATAGATGGATATCGAGAGACAGACCAGTGTCCCGATCTCCACAGTCTCCGGACTCAAAACCAATACACTTTTATTTGTGGGGGCTTTTCGATGGTCTTGTGTACAGCATGCTTAGTGTCTTTGGTTCTGTATTATGAAAGACTGCTTTCGATACGCAATACTCCAGAAATACATTAGTGCATCCAGAACTCAAAGCACGACTATCAAGAGCAGTTCTCAATGCAGTATCATTCTTTTTTACGTACATGCTGCGTGCCCATCATTCCATCGACAATTTATTAACTTCCGCGACCAACACTTAACAGTTTCCAAAGGGTGGCCTCTACCTTGGTGACCGAAAGTTGATGACCACTCCTTAAGCAGCTCGTGAGTGTCTGTTCTTCCAGATGTTACTCCAGTTAAAAATGTGAGAAACTAATATTTTAGGGAAAGTAACCTTCTTTTTACTGAGTGTCCGTCTTTCCATAGACTGTTTATTAACTTCCGCGGTCGGCGTGTAATAGTTTGTGGTAAGGTCTTACGGGACCAAATTGCTGAGGTCATCGGTCCCTAAGCTTATACACTACTTAATCTAACTTAAACTAACTTACGCTAAGGACGACACACACACCCATGCCCGACGGAGGACTCGAACCTCAGACCGTGACAAGACGCCCTAGACCGCGCAGCTACCCCTCGCGGCTGTACTATTTTCCTAAGGATGGTACTGTACCATATGAAGTAACCAAAAATTGATGAGCACTACGTAAAACGTTCGCAGCTGCCTTGTCTCCTAACAGTTAATCCTGTTACAAATGTAAGAAACAACAGCTACAGGGAAAATAACTCTATTCCCGGATGTACCAAATTTCTACAGCCACTTCACAAAATGGCTTTGGAATATTAGTAGACTGTCGAGTCAGATATATTTGGAGCTGCCAGATAATATTCGGTATAAATCTAACCATTGTGAAGCCATCACGAAAGCCTATATTGTCTTAGTTCCTAGGATAGCAAATGGGGCAAGTTTCCTCCAGCGAACTTGACTTGATGCCAGGTTTTCAGCCTGCTCCCTGTTCATGCCCATCCACTAAAGATCCTTCGAAAACGCCCGTTTTCAGGCGTTCCTTTACTTCTGCATCCATCCGTTGGTTCCCACAACAGTACTGATTTGGGAATTCTTCCACCTTTCACGCGTGAAACATGCCAGCAACGCTATTGTGCAGGCTGCGTTGGCCCTTACTTAATAGAGGAGCACAGCGAAAGATTTGTGGACTTATTTATGGAGTCTAATTGCTATATGGATCGCATTCGTCGGAAGGACTGTAATAACATGGAAGGCTACTGTAACGTAGCAAATTATTACGAGTTGTCATCTTGCTCTGAAAACATAGCTTGCCATGGAGCCGGGGGGAGAGGTGTCGGTTCACACGCTCGCACTGCTGACATGGCTACTGGGCCGGGCGAGCAGTGTGAGGACTTAGAGCCGCGTGCAATACGTTACACATACTCTCTATGAATCTGAAGAAGTATTATTAAATATTAATCGATCCTTCTCATACATAGTGCACCAAACTCTATGGACACCACAACAACACTGTAAGAATTTCAAATCAATAAATGCAATATTTTCGGAGATATAACTTTTACCTAAAACACATAATACCTGTGCTGGCATTGTGAAACCGAGTTAGGTACTGTAACGTATTCATACACAGTATCAATGGAAACTACAACCAAGAGGATAGGTTCATATAATCTAATTTTATGGAATTTTCTGTAGCTTCATTGCCACAGATTTCTGAAGTAATTAACAGTACATTGGAAAATTACTATTTCATTATCTTTTGGTTTTGTGAATGTTTTGCAGAGACTGAGGGTGAATAGAGGACATACGTAAAGTGACAACGTGATATTTTATTAAAACTATGGAAATGTAAGAGAGAGAAAGTTGTGTAATAGGGGTATTTGTGATGTACCTGTATGTCCGACTGAGCATAATTTTACCGAGCGAGGTGGCGCAGTGGTCAGCACACTGGACTCGCATTCGGAAGGACGACGGTTCAATCCCACGTCTGGCCATCCTGATTTAGGTTTTCCGTGATTTCCCTATATCACTTCAGGCAAATGCCGGGATGGTTCCTTTGAAAGGGCACGGCCGATTTCCTTCCCCATCCTTCCCTAACCCGAGCTTGTGCTCCGTCTCTAATGACCTCGTTGTCGATGGGACGTTAAACACTAATCTCCTCCTCCTCCTCTGAGCTTAATTTTGTAAAAGGCAGAGGAATGAGACGTTGAGTATAAAATTTAGTAGTAATTTATTTTATGGAAAGGAACGTATTTTGTTTTCATTAAATTTTATTTAATTTCGGAATTACGACATTTTTAGTCTAAATTACTGTGGTAATCCGATTGGCTGATATTAGAAATACCGCCACTATAGAAGTGTTCGACATGATCTGATTGGCTGTTCAACTAACTAGCCAACAGCAATTTGGCATTTCCCACACTTTTCAGTGCCGGCCGCTGTGGCCGAGCGGTTCTTGGCGCTTCAATCCGGAACCGTGCTGCTGCCACGGTCGCAGACTCGAATCCTACCTCGGGCATGAATGTGTGCGATCTCCTTAGGTTAGTTAGGTTTAAGTAGTTCTATGTCTAGGGGACTGATGACCTCAGATGTTAAGTCCCATAGTGCTTCGAGCCATTTGAACCACACTTTCAGTAGGGCTTTGTGCCTCCGCTCTATGAATCTATATAGTCGCTCGGGAGCTGGCTGGCTCTGAGCACTATGGGACTCAACTGCTGTGGTCATAAGTCCCCGCTCGGGAGCCGTCCTCTGGTAAACACCTATGTTAAATCGCGCTGATCAAATTTGTACCAAAATTACGAAATTCGTGCATTTGATCGGTTCTCGTGTAACTGATCAAAAGTGACTACAGTGTTGAGTATTTTGTGAAAGTTTGAGCTTTGTGAGTGACGTATTTTACGAGATTTTGCGTGTGAACATTTCAAGTCGTACATAAACTCCGCGTGGCGTGTTTCGTGCAAATTACGAGATATTATGGCTAGCAATTCTGTACAAGATGACTAATGAACGACTATGTTAACTCGCAATTAGTCGTGGGTCAGTGACTGTTTAGGATGTTTAAAATATCGGGTCGGACTAAATATCTTTTTCATCGATTCAAAAATCTTTACCAACAGCGGTATATTTTGGGTTATTTTATTTTATATATCAAAGCGTGACACCGAGCTCAGTCGGTGTCACCCTTTCATATGAATCAGCTGCATAACGGTCGGATTTACGGTTCCAGTTTTATGGCACCACACGACAAGCTTGTTAATACGAAAAAAGCGTATGGGGCCTGAAGATGGCAATATTGAGTTGCCGAAACTGATAGCATTTGCTATATAAAATAAAATAATCCAAAATATACGGCTGTTGGTAAAGTTTTTTGAATCGAGAAATACGTACCAGCCGATGTCCCATGACGATAATGGACCGACAGAGACTGAATATCTTTTGGCTGCTTTTGAGTGTGAACTTGTTACAGAGACAGTCGGTAACACTGCACAATTACTGTCGGGATATTAAATAAGGACTTGATAGCCATTTTCTGTCTTTTAAAGACAATAAATCAGCTTACTGGAAATTTTAGACTTTTTCAAACGAGTCTTGCAAGAATCCCGAACGCCCGATGGTTTAACTAATTTTCAGATGCTGCCCATGGACTGGAATTATGTGGCCTATGCGTGGTAGGTCCTTAGCTGACTTTTCGTCAATGCTAGTTTCATCGAATAAACCATTATCTACCATCGCAGAGGGAAGGGGCAGACAACCTGAAATCTATCCAGGTAGGTGTGGACTGATTGTTTAAAGTTCAGTGAGAGAGCAACCCGACCCGCTTCACTACCGAGATATGTAAATCTGTCAACATCTTGCAGTATCTTCTGCTGCACTATAATTTGAGTAGATGCATTTCCACTTGCTATGCACATTGTAGTTGTCTTATTGCCATTTACTTTTAGCGTTACAGAGCTGGCCATTCTATCTGTCTTGATAGTCACTTGTAATCTTTGTGGTGTTTCTGCCAGAAGAACGACGTCATCAGTAAACTCCACATCCGTAAGCCTTGATTGTTCATTTCAACGTATAACCATGTTGGAGTTGTCCATCGTTTTTCTCATTATGAAATCGATGGCTAAAATAAGAAAGAGTGGTGACAAAATACAACCTTCTCTGACGCTTGTCAGTATCCTAAAGGAAGGGGTGTTCCCATCTACTTTTCTTACATAGCAACTCTGGATACAGGTTTCTGAAAACATCAGTGAGGTAGTCAGGTATTCCATATAGGCCTATAATATTCCACAATGATTCTCGGTGTATACTGTTAAAGGCTTTTGTAAAGTCAACGAAGTTTGGGTGCACGACAGTCTGGTGCTTCTTGTACCCTATTTGGAAGAACGAGGCAAAAGAATTTGATAAACGAGAATATTTGGCAAACAAGACCTTGTGCTGTAATATTCTTACTTTATTTTACATCCCCAAAGACCGGTTTCGACGAGGTCTAGCTGTCATCTTCGGATCTTCTGGAACTAATATTACTATGCAAAAGTCGCACAAACATAACGAGAGCGCACTCCATTATAAAACAAAGGCACCACATTGGCTTGTCAGATGCATAAAACAGAGTAAATAGAAAGTCCACAGCACCAACAGTGTGCCGCGGAATGGAGGTGAGTTCGTCAATGAAGCTATAGTGGCTTTGTATTTGACAAGCCAATGTGGTGCCTTGGTTTTATAAGCGGAGAGTGCTCTCATAATGTTTGTGCGATTTATGCACAGTAATGTTATTTCGAGAAGATCCGAAGATGACAGCTAGACGTTGTCCAACTCGGTCATTGAGGAAATAAAACAAAAATATTACAGCATGCGATCTTGGCTGCCAAATATTCTCATTTATCAAATATCAGATGGCTCCCAGCAACATGTGAAACTTAAGCAAAAGACTTCATCACGCACCGAGATAAGCGCGGAACCTTCCCACTTTGTTCATTCGGTTAGATTTCCTTTCTTCGGTAGTTTAACAATGATCCATTTCTCCAGCCTTCCGGAACTTAATTTGTTTGCCAACGAGTACCGCACATTGCTTATATTAGAAACAGCCTAAAAATCGAAGTTCTCAGTTGCAGAAACGGTCATGTTCTACACACACACAACGGCAAGGCATCCCCACCAGGAGCACAACTAGCGGCCACGGTGAGGGATCTTACACTTGTCTCCAGCGTTCACAGAACACACGAGACCGCACCTAGTGGTTTTTATTCCTTCGGTGCCCAGAATTCTCCTGCACCATAAACTAATATCCAACGAAGAACATGATATACTTCAATAAAGGCAAGAAAGAGACGCCCACGTCTGCGAAACATTGAGAGGTTGTGAAAGTATAGAGAAACAAGTGGTCAGAATAAGGTTCCATTTTGTATATAACGACGAGAAATAAAATTAACGATGCCTTCAAGCGAGTAACAGGAAGATCATGATATTCCTAATTCCTAACGAACGTCAGTTCCCTTGGCCAATAAGCTAGCAGTGTGAAGCGATGACCCGATATGGCTGTCATGGCTTGAATAGCTTCACTAACGATTGAAACACTACCTTTATGCTGAACACTACGAGTATAAAGGCCTGCCGAAGCAGTCGCACAAAGAAACGCTTGCCAATTTCGTGACACCGCGTAGCGGCTTAATTACTTCAGAAAAATTCCCCGACTTAGAGCCCGTCTTGTACTTATTTGAAAGCACCCATTGTTTCGAGACAATCAGTGGGTGAAAGCCAGCATCTATAAAGGCGCACGCAGTCAGATCGGCGCGTCTTCTCATCGCGAACGTCTTTCTGCCCGATCGGCCGACGAAACATTCCCACAGCTTTTATTTTGTGGTACGATAAGATTTACCAGCGCTGGAACGCTACGCTGCCCGGTAATAAATGTTCTGGATAATGTACGTAACAACAGCTCGATCGGGTTCGTCTCTGGGCATCTTTGTTCATTTTAAGAACAACGTAACGAGATAATTAGACAAGAAACTTACACAGTTCGAGAGGTGAACGTAGTCAGGGGCACTGCCAGTATACGCATGAGGAAGGAATGAGGATGCTAAAAACTAACTTCGGAATTTCCACTTCTAGGATGTTCACTCTTCGGCAATCCTTGAAATCGGTATATTTTTTTATACACATCTTTCACATAAGCTGAACAAAGACAAAATACTGTGCTATTTTACTATACGATCTGAAACAGTTCCTTGCTCCCGAGAGCTGCATACACCAATGTTTCCAGAAAAACAAAAGAAGATATAGCAAAAATAAAATTTTATGGCCATGTGCATCGACGATTATCTGTACATTTCTCCAAAGAGTCTTCAATAAAGCAGGTGCTACAACTCTAAACTAGCTAGTGGACCTATATTTCTCCTCGACATTCAGATGATTGTTAGTATTTTGAGCTGTCCTTCGTCAGTTGCTACCTCGATTATGTTTATCATCTAGATAAGATTAAATATCATGCTTCCTTTGCTATTGAATGTTTATTATTATTTTTTCAATCAAACATGTCTCTCCTATTCATATTAGGCATCTTCAGTGGTATTACGTCTCTTTTTCGTGTGCTTACACAAGAACCAGTGGGTACACGAAAAGAATAGAGGACATAATAAAAAAAACCATTGACAATACCACATATGGCCAGGTGAAACACGTTTGTTTGGAAACCATAATAAAAACCAATGCAAAAGAGGAATAATATTACTAGAATGAAATTTTCACTCTACAGCGGAGTGTGCGCTGATATGAAACTTCGTGGCAGATTAAAACTGTGTGCCGGGCCGAGACTCGAACTCAGGACCTTTGCTTTTCGCGGGCAAGTGCTCTATCAACTGAGCTACCCAAGCACGACTCACGCCCCGTCCTCACAGCTTTACTTCTGCCAGTACCTCGTCTCCTACCTTCCAAACTTAACAGAAGCTCTCCTGCGAATCTTGCAGAACTAGCACTCCTGAAAGAAAGGATATTGCGGAGATATGGCTTAGCCACAACCTGGGGGATGTTTCTAGAATGAAATTTTCACTCTACAGCGGAGTGTGCGCTGATATGAAAGGTCCCGAGTTCGAGTCTCGGTTTGGCACACAGTTTTAATCTGCCAGGAAGTTTCATATCAGCGCACACTCCGCTGCAGAGTGAAAATCTCATTCTGGAAACATCCCAGATATGCTCAATACTGTTCATGTGAGTGTTCCTGGAGGCACTCTGTTGCAATTCTAGGCCTGTGGGGTGTAGTATTGTCCTGCTGGAATTGCCCATGTCCGTCGGAATGCACAATGGACATGAATGGATGCTGGTGATCAGACAAGATGCTTACGTACGTGTCACTTGTCAGAGTCGTATCTAGACGTATCAGGGGCCCCAGATCACTCCAACGGCACACGTCCCTGTGTGTGAGTGTGCGTGTGTGTGTGTGTGTGTGTGTGTGTGTGTGTAATTGATCTCCTGCCCTATCCCCTGGGGGTGTGAGCGGTTAACTTTGAAATCTTCAATAGGAAGCCCCAATTTTTATCGTGGAATCGGGTTCTCTGAGAAAAAATTTGTAACTTTTATGTGGAACAATTTTATCGTTGCGTGATAGATGGTGCTATAATCGACACGAATCAAAATAGGATACAATCGGTTGAAACATAATAGTATCTCAGGAAATTACCCAACCGATTAGGATCCCAGGAGCGTAGAAGGGCAGTATTCTTACACTCTGTAATGCTGCACAGGTGTTTTATAGCAAACCAACGTGATCCTCCAGACCTTAACACATTACGGTGTTCACATTATTGGTGGAGGAGGAGATTAGTGTTTAACGTCCCGTCGACAACGAGGTCATTAAAGACGGAGCGCAAGCTCGGGTGAGGGAAGGATGGGGAAGGAAATCGGCCGTGCCATTTCAAAGGAACCATCCCGGCATTTGCCTGAAGCGATTTAGGGAAATCACGGAAAACCTAGCCCGCGTCTCGTGGTCGTGCGGTAGCGTTCTCGCTTCCCACGCCCGGGTTCCCGGGTTCGATTCCCGGCGGGGTCAGGGATTTTCTCTGCCTCGTGATGGCTGGGTGTTGTGTGGTGTCCTTAGGTTAGTTAGGTTTAAGTAGTTCTAAGTTCTAGGGGACTGATGACCATAGCTGTTAAGTCCCATAGTGCTCAGAGCCATTTGAACCCTTTTTGAACGGAAAACCTAAATCAGGATGGCCGGAGACGGGATTGAACCGTCGTCCTCCCGAATGCGAGTCCAGTGTGCTAACCACTGCGCCACCTCACATTATTGGCGTAAATTACCTTCACAGATGGCGCCGAACTGGAAAGTATTTGGAACAGTAACAACAACATTTGGCGTTGCCCAGAAACATCGACGAGGACGCAGTAGTGTTTCTTTCCCTTCGGGTTGCTTTTTTAATGTGCGACCCCTTGTCTCTCACCCTTGCGGTGCTTGTTTTAGCTGACCCCCCTTACCTCTCACCATAGAGGTGCTTGTCTCAAGTGCGCCCCCTTACCTCTCACAAAACGTCGTGTTTTACTGGAGGAAATGTTCGAGATGTTCCCCATTTGCTGCAATACAAATAGGAACCCTATTTCTGAAAAACAATCCTACGGCTCTAAATGTCTCTCCCACAGGAAAAAATCTTGAGGCGTCAAATTGGGTGATTGCGCAGGCCACTCATGGGGACTTCCTCCTCCAATCCATCGACCAGGATCCTGTCGACTCCGAACTTCATGTCATATCCATGAATTACGCGCTGAACAGCCATCGTGTTGAAATCACATGTCTCTTCTTGTTTGAAGTGGAACATCTTTCAGTTTTATTACTAAAATATTACTTAAAAAGTCGCCATACATTCGTCCATTCACATTATCGTCTATGAAGCATGGGCCAATTATTTGGGTACTTACCACACCTCACCAAAAATTGACACTCCACGGGGCTGAAGCTCGACTTTCTTGAAACAGCGGGGATTCTTCACTGCCTAGTAATGCATATTATGCCGATTCCCGTTACCACAGTTCATAAACGTTGCTTCATCATAGAAAAGTACTAAAGTAAACTCAGCCCGAACAAGCCACGAAGGCGCAACGGTACCGAGCAGCCACCGTTTCATCCTCAAACCAAAGGCCTCACTGGATGCCGATTTGGAGGGTCATGTGGTTAGCACACCGCTCTCCCGTCCGTATGTCAGTTTACGATATCGGAGCAGCTACTTCTCAATCGAGTAGTTCCTCAGTCGGAGAAAAGTACATGTGAATGAAAGTCATCATTGGTTTCTAGTTGTCGTTGTACCCAATTGCATAAGTTCAAGCAGCTTTGAAAGTTACCCCCATGCTGGGCTTCATGTAACGACAGGTGATATGGGTGGTATTTGTGTTCATGCAGAATGCGCAGAACACTTCGGTGCGGAATTCCTGCACCCCGTGAAATGCAGGTACAGTTAAAACATCCACTGCGGCATTTTCGTTCGTTGCAGCCCGTGGTCAGATTCTTTGTGTGAATTGAACACTTCCAGTCGCAGTAAACAGTTGGATAATACTGCGAAATGTCGTTGCAGAAGGAACATTCCTCTCAGGGAACAGTTTCGCATACCGTCGACGAGTTTTCCTACATACCTATTTCACGCAAAGTAGGAAGCGGTGACATCTACCCTCTCTGCAATCGTCAACATAGTTTCACACGTAGGAAGAGATGTTTGCGGCTCGAATGTTTGCAGTAAAGTGCATCGCAACCGCTTCGCGCTGCCGTTTCCCTGTCCGTCCTTCGTGGTACGGCAGCAGTAGCGCTCGATACATCCTTGCACCTCTTGATGTTGCACCACGGACTGCGGCCCATTTTCGCCGTCCGTGTATCAGAGACGTAATTTGAATGGTACAAAATGTATCGCAGACAATGGTTAACATATCGAACATTCCCCTAACACTTTTCAACAGTTTGGAACCAATTTTGATTTGTGTCGGTTACAGCGCCATCCATCACACAACGGTAAAATTGTTCCACACAAAAGTTACGTATATTTTTTCCGGAGCATCATAATCCACTACAGAAATTGGTGGTTCTTATGACCCCCTTCAGCCCAAGGTGTAGCGCAGAGGTGTCACCTCATTTGTGGCATGCATCGTAACTAGGTTGAGTCTTCATTCGTGAAATTCACTAACATAAGTGACTTGGACAAACGGTGGTTTGTACGGCCCTTCTCAACATCTCGGAGAAGGCGAAGCTGGTCACCTGTTCACGTGTTACTGTCTTAAGCATCTGTGAAAAGCAGTGTGCGATTTGCAGGGAGGGATGGGGGGGGATTCCCCCCCCCCCCCTCTGCATCAGCCCATCCCCTCCTCTGGTTTTAGTTTATGCATCCCAACCTGGGATGTTTATTTCCCACGCACTGGAGTAAAACTTGACATATAATGTAAATTTGTGGAGCCGAACACAAAGTTTTTAATAAGTATTACTACTAACACTATTAATATGTTTCAGTTTTCTATCATCACAATAAGTACAACTTTTCACAACTGTGCCTCTACGTTTTGAATTCCCCTCGTATATCTGTACCTGTATGTAGATGATTTTGTAAATAAGCTTTACTTATTATGTACTTTTAAAGATATAACAAAGGATGGCTTTTCTGATAGTGCATACGCGTCAATAGTGAGTTTCGGCTTTAACATCTATTTATAAATAGCTGTTTAACCATGCGTAACATATATAATTCTACTAACCCCCTAAGACATCCCCCCCCCCCCACCCTACACTGGTAGAAGCACAAATCGCACCCTGGTGAAAAGTGGTTAAAAAAAAAAAAAAAAAAAAAAAAAGCACTCCGTCTTCAGGCCACGAGTGGCCTACCGGGACCATCCGACCGCCGTGTCATCCTCCGAGGAGGATGCGGATAGGAGGGGCGTGGGGTCAGCACACCGCTCTCCCGGTCGTTATGATGGCATTCTTGACCGAAACCGCTACTATTCTGTCGAGTAGCTTCTCAATTGGCATCACGAGGCTGAGTGCACCCCGAAAAATAGAAACAGCGCATGGCGGCTTGATGGTCACCCATCCAAGTGCGGCTACGCCGAACAGCGCTTAACTTCGGTGATCTCACGGGAACCGGTGGATCCACTGCGGCAAGGCCGTTGCCCGTGAAAAGTGGGTAAAGGACGTTAAACCCACGAACAGGCGACATGGTGCTGGTTCGAATGGCTCTGAGCACTATGGGACTTAACATCTGAGCTCATCACCTAGAAACTTAGAACTACATAAACCTAACTAACCTAAGGACATCACACACATCCATGCACGAGGCAGGATTCGAAACTGCAACCGTAGCGGTCGCGCGGTTCCAGACTGAAGCGCCTAGAACCCCTCGGCCACACCGGCCAGCCGACATGGTGCCTCACCACACAACGTAGAGCTCGGAGATTTACGCGCTTTGCAAAACAAAATAACCGCCGACCTGTGGAAAATATGATGACAGAGTACAATGCTGGTGCAGGCACAAGTGTTTCGGAACACAACAAGCAACGCACATGAATATGGAGCTCCGCAGCAGCTATCCCTACGTGTTCCCATGGCCACATGATTCACATTTCTTGCTAAACCACGTTGATGATTTTGTCAGCATACGCCATAGGCCAGGAGGACCTCTGCTCGAAACACCCACCACGCCACGGACACATACCAGTGGGAGGCATTATTATGCTGCGGCCTTCCATGGTATCTGATGTAGTAATCGAAGGTACCATGACAGCTGTGGACTATGCCAACGTCTTTGCAGAGCACCTGCAGTCCTTCATGTTTGCTGCCTTACCGGGGGCGATGGCAAGATAATAGTCGGTGTCAAAAGGCCAGAATCGTGCTACAGTAGTTCGAGGAGCACGATAGTGAACTCGCGTTGATATCTTCGTCCCAGTAGTGGACTCATCTGAACCTAATAGGACACAAGCGATGTTAGCGGGTGACAGCTCCGCACTCACAAACCAGTGGTCACCAATTTACGGGAATTGCGTGACCTGTTGTAGAAATCTGGTCCCACATATCTTCAGCAGTCTACCAACGACTTGTCGAATACATGCTTCTCAGAATCGAGGCTGTATTGCATTCCAAAAGTTGGCAACCACGCTTTGGCTAAGCAGTATATGGTTGGGAGCCAACGGCCTTGCCCCAGTGGTAACACCGGTTCCCGTCAGACCACCGAAGTTAAGCGCTGTCAGACTGGGCTATCACTTGGATGGGTGACCATCCGGTCTGCCGAGCGCTGTTGGCGAGAGGGGTGCACTCAGCCCTCGTGAGGCAAACTGAGGAGCTACTTGATTGAGAAGTAGCGGCTCCGGTCTCGGAAACTGACACACGGCCAGGAGAGCGGTGTGCTGACCACTTTTTTTTTTTTTTTTTTTTTTTTTTGGTCATCAGTCTACTGTCTGGTTTGATGCGGCCCGCCACGAATTCCTTTCCTGTGCCTCTTCATCTCAGAGTAGCACTTGCAACCTACGTCCTCAATTATTTGCTTGACGTATTCCAATCTCTGTCTTCCTCTACAGTTTTTGCCCTCTACAGCTCCCTCTAGTACCATGGAAGTCATTCCCTCATGTCTCAGCAGATGTCCTATCATCCTGTCCCTTCTCCTTATAAGTGTTTTCCACATATTCCTTTCCTCTCCGATTCTGCGTAGAACCTCCTCATTCCTTACCTTATCAGTCCACCTAATTTTCAACATTCGTCTATAGCACCACATCTCAAATGCTTCGATTCTCTTCTCTTCCGGTTTTCCCACAGTCCATGTTTCACTACCATACAATGCTGTACTCCAGACGTGCATCCTCAGAAATTTCTTCCTCAAATTAAGGCCCGTATTTGATATTAGTAGACTTCTCTTGGCCAGAAATGCCTTTTTTGCCATAGCGAGTCTGCTTTTGATGTCCTCTTTGCTCCGTCCGTCATTGGTTATATTACTGCCTAGGCAGCAGAATTCCTTAACTTCATTGACTTCGTGACCATCAATCCTGATGTTAAGTTTCTCGCTGTTCTCATTTCTACTACTTCTCATTACCTTCGTCTTTCTCCGATTTACTCTCAAACCATATTGTGTACTCATTAGACTGCTCATTCCGTTCAGCAGATCATTTAATTCTTCTTCACTTTCACTCAGGATAGCAATGTCATCAGCGAATCTTATCATTGATATCCTTTCACCTTGTATTTTAATTCCACTCCTGGACCTTTCTTTTATTTCCATCATTGCTTCCTCGATGTACAGATTGAAGAGTAGGGGCGAAAGGCTACAGCCTTGTCTTACACCCTTCTTAATACGAGCACTTCGTTCTTGATCGTCCAGTCTTATTATTCCCTCTTGGTTGTTGTACATATTGTATATGACCCGTCTCTCCCTATAGCTTACCCCTACTTTTTTCAGAATCTCGAACCAGCTTGCACAGTTTTATATTGTCGAACGCTTTCTCCAGGTCGACAAATCCTATGAAAGTGTCTTGATTTTTCTTTAGCCTTGCTTCCATTATTAGCCGTAACGTCAGAATTGCCTCTCTCGTCCCTTTACTTTTCCTAAAGCCAAACTGATCGTCACCTAACGCATTCTCAATTTTCTTTTCCATTCTTCTGTATATTATTCTTGTAAGCAGCTTCGATGCATGAGCTGTTAAGCTGATTGTGCGATAATTCTCGCACTTGTCAGCTCTTGCCGTCTTCGGAATTGTGTGGATGATGCTTTTCCGAAAGTCAGATGGTATAGCGCCAGACTCATATATTCTACACACCAATGTGAATAGTCGTTTTGTTGCCACTTCCACCAATGATTTTAGAAATTCTGATGGAATGTTATCTATCCCTTCTGCCTTATTTGACCGTAAGTCCTCCAAAGCTCTTTTAAATTCCGATTCTAATACTGGATCCCCTATCTCTTCTAAATCGACTCCTGTTTCTTCTTCTATCACATCAGATAAATCTTCACCCTCATAGAGGCTTTCAATGTATTCTTTCCACCTATCTGCTCTCTCCTCTGCATTTAACAGTGGAATTCCCGTTGCACTCTTAATGTTACCAACGTTGCTTTTAATGTCGCCAAAGGTTGTTTTGACTTTCCTGTATGCTGAGTCTGTCCTTCCGGCAATCATATCTATTTCGATGTCTTCACATTTTTCCTGCAGCCATTTCGTCTTAGCTTCCCTGCACTTCCTATTTATTTCATTTCTCAGCGACTTGTATTTCTGTATTCCTGATTTTCCCGGAACATGTTTGTACTTCCTCCTTTCATCAATCAACTGAAGTATTTCTTCTGTTACCCATGGTTTCTTCGTAGCTACCTTTTTTGTACCTATGTTTTCCTTCCCAACTTTTGTGATGGCCCTTTTTAGAGATGTCCATTCCTCTTTAACTGTACTGCCTACTGGGCTATTCCTTATTGTTGTATCTATAGCGTTAGAGAACTTTAAACTTATCTCGTCATTCCTTAGTACTTCCGTATCCCACTTCTTTGCGTATTAATTCTTCCTGACTAATGTATTGAACTTCAGCCTACTACTATATTGTGGTCTGAGTCTATATCTGCTCCTAGGTACGCCTTACAATCCAGTATTTGATTTCGGAATCTCTGTCTGACCATGATGTACACTAATTGAAATCTTCCCGTATCTCCCGGCCTTTTCCAAGTATACCTCCTCCTCTTGTGATTCTTGAACAGGGTATTCGCTATTACTAGCTGAAACTTGTTACAGAACTCAATTAGTCTTTCTCCACTTTCATTCCTTGTCCAAAGCCCATCTTCTCTTGTAACCTTTTCTTCTACTCTTTCCCCTACAACTGCATTCCAGTCGCCCATGACTATTAGATTTTCGTCCCCCTTTACATACTGCATTACCCTTTCAATATTCTCATACACTTTCTCTATCTGTTCATCTTCAGCTTGCGACGTCGGCATGTATACCTGAACTATCGTTGCCGGTGTTGGTCTGCTGTCGATTCTGATTAGAACAACCCGGTCACTGAACTGTTCACAGTAACACACCCTCAGCCCTACCTTCCTATTCATAACGAATCCTACACCTGTTATACCATTTTCTGCTGCTGTTGATATTACCCGATACTCATCTGACCAGAAATCCTTGTCTTCCTTCCACTTCACTTCACTGACCCCTACTACATCTAGATTGAGCCTTTGCATTTCCCTTTTCAGATTTTCTAGTTTCCCTACCACGTTCAAGCTTCTGACATTCCACGCCCCGACTCGTAGAACGTTATCCTTTCGTTGATTATTCAATCCTTTTCTCATGGTAACCTCCCCCTTGGCAGTCCCCTCCCGGAGATCCGAATGGGGTACTATTCCGGAATCTTTTGCCAATGGAGAGATCATCATGACACTTCTTCAATTACAGGCCACATGTCCTGTGGATACACGTTACGTGTCTTTAATGCAGTGGTTTCCATTGCCTTCTGCATCCTCATGTCGTTGATCATTGCTGATTCTTCCGCCTTTAGGGGCAATTTCCCAACCCTAGGACAAGAGAGTGCCCTGAACCTCTATCCGCTCCTCCGCCCTCTTTGACAAGGCCGTTGGCAGAATGAGGCTGACTTCTTATGCCGGAAGTCTTCGGCCGCCAATGCTGATTATTTATCAAAATTTAGGCAGTGGCGGGGATCGAACCCGGGACCGAAGACGTTTTGATTATGAATCAAAGACGCTACCCCTGACCACATGCCCCTTCATATCCGCATCCAGTGACACCTATGGGCTGCGGATGACACGGCGGCCAGTCTGTACCGTTGGGCCTTCATGGCCTGTTCGGAAGGAGTTTAGAGTTTAGTTAGGCCTATATGTTTGGGGAACTATGGGTGAAGGGCAGAGGACAGATACCACATTTCTAGATTTTCGAAAATAATTCGACACGGTGCCCCACTGCAGACTATTAACGAAGGTACGAGCATATGGATTGGGCTCCTAGATATGTGAGTGGCTGGAAAACTTCTTAAGAAACAGAACCCAGTATGTTGTCCTCCTGGCGAGTGTTCATGAGAGACAAGGGTATCGTCAGGAGTGCCCCAGGGAAGTGTGATGGAGCCTGGATAACGGGGCATGTTGACAGAGTCATCGACGTGGTTTAGCAAGAAATGTGATTCATCAGGCCATGGAAACACGTAGGGACCGCCTGCTGCGGAGCCCATATTCACGTTATCACCTAGCGAACAGGGTGGGCATCAACCAGCGGCTTTTAGCTGGTGATAATGTGCTTTACTGGAAACTGTTGAAGTTGAGTGACTGTAGGAGGATACAAGATGACTTAGGCAAAATTTATAGTTGATGTGATGAATGGCACTAGCTCTAAATGTAGAAAAATGAAAGTTAATCCTGATTTGTAGGAAAAACAGACACGTAATATCCGGATACAGAATTTGTGGTGTCACCGCCAGACACCACACTTGCTAGGTGGTAGCCTTTAAATCGGCCGCGGGCCATTAGTATACGTCGGTCCCGCGTGTCGCCACTGTCAGCGATAGCAGACCGAGCGCCACCACACGGCAGGTCTAGAGAGACGTACTGGCACTCGCCCCAGTTGTACAGCCGACGTTCATAGCAAAGGTTCACTGACAACTACGCTCTCATTTGCCGAGACGATAGTTAGCATAGCCTTCAGCTACGTCATTTGCTACGACCTAGCAAGGCGCCATAGCCTTTGATAATTAATATTGACGCAATGTATCAAGCAGAGAGATGTTCACAAATTGTGGATTAAAGTTAAGTATTCTACCAGTTACCTCCTGTTTTGCTAGTCTTATTTCTCTGACCTGTTCCAGACCTCACGACAGTTTGCGTGAGCTTTAACAGCGTGCATTTCGGCCTCCTCAAGAAACATGGTGTTGGCACTTATGTCAACACCTCAGAATTAATAGTGTCCTGCTTGATACAGTCTCGTAGGGCGTAACGTTGCAGTGGGATATCAGATGGAACGAGCATGTTAGGATTGTGGTAGGGAAGGCGAATGGTCGACTTTATTGGGAGAATTTTATGGAAGTGTCTTCATCTGTGAAACCGACCACATATAGGACCTATTCTCGAGTACTGCTCGAGTGTTCGAGATCCGCACCAGGTCGAAGACATCGAAGCAGTTCAGAGGTGGGCTGCTACGTTCCTTACCAGTAGGTTTGAACAACATGCAACTGTTACGGAGATGCTTCGGGAACTCACATGCGGAGCCCTGGAGGAAAGGCGACGTTCTTTTCGAGAAAAACTACTGACAAAATTTAGGGAACCGGTAATTGCAGCTGGCTGCAGAACGATTCCACTGCTGCAGACATACATTCCACATAAGGACGACGAAGAAAAGATACAAGAAATTAGAGTTCATACGGAGGCACATAGACAAACCCGCCAGGGTAGACCAGCGCGCTAACGCACTGCTTTCTGGACTCGGGTAGGCGCGCCGGCCCGAGATGGAATCCGCCCAGCAGATTAACGACGAGGGCCAGTGTGCCCGCCAGCCTGGGTGTGGTTTTAGGCGGTTTTCCACATACCGCTAGGTGAATACCAGGCTGGTCCCCACGTTACGCCTCAGTTACACGCGTCGCAGACATTTGCAACACATCCGCACTATTTCACGATTTACACTAGATGCAGACAGTTGGGGTACACTGATTCCGTCCTGGGGGGTACGGGGTGGCGGCAGGAAGGGCATCCGGCCATCCCTAACACTAACACTGCCAAACCCGTTGTAACCACGCCGACCCTGCGATCGCTGTGGGACTATGGCGTAAGAGGAAGAAAGAAGAAAGACGGAGGCACATAGGCAGTGCTTTTTCGTTCACTCTATCTGCGAGTGGAACAGGAGAGGAAATGACTAGTGGTAAGGGTACCCTCCGTCACGCAACGTACGATGGCTTGCGGGGTACGTACAGGGCGACAGATAATGAAATATATAAAAGAGCCGTAAATTAGTTACAAACTACTTCGTGCACACACTTTATTCAACATGTGAACGTCACTACAGATATTCGGATTTAGGTTATGACATGTTCGATATGCCTGCCATCATTGACGATGATGTGGCGCAGACGAGTTGCGAAATTTTGCATGGCAAGCTGAAGTGTCGGAACATCTATGATGTCGCTGACCTCCTGAATGGCTGTTTTCAGTTCAGCAATGGTTTTGGGGTTGTTGCTGTACACCTTGTCTTTAATATAGCCCCACAAAAAGGAGTCGCGTGTGTTCAGATGCGGAGAATATGGCGGCCAATCGAGGCCCATGCCAGTGACCTCTGGGTACCACAGGGCCGCAATTCGGTCCCCAAAGTGCTCCTCCAGGACATCAAACACACTCTTGCTTGGATGGGGTCGAGCTCCGTCTTGCATGAACCACATCTTGTCGAAATCAGAGTCACTTTCGATAATGGGATGAAATCATCTTCCAAAACCTTCACGCACCGTTCGGTAGTCACCGTGCCATCAAGGAATATCGCACCGACTATTCCGTGATTGGACACTGCACACCACACAGTCACCCGTTGAGGGTGAAGAGACTTCTCGGTCGCAAAATGCAGATTCTCAGCCCCCCCCCCCCCCCACACCAGCGCCAATTTTGCTTATTGACGAACCCATCCAAATGAAAGTGGACTTCGTCGCAAAAATCAAACGTTGCATGCAATGTAATTCCCATTATGCCCGGTGGGCAAAAAAGGAGTTTGAACGTCCAAACGCAAACCGTTGAGAACTTACAACAATTGTATTTCACATAGTTCAATAATTACCACCCTGTAGGTAGATGTAGATGTGCTTGGCGTTTTGGCCGACATCTGATTTCGGATAGAACCTGTTGAATGGAAGCTACGCAGATTTCGTTACGGTCAGACTGTTCAGACAGCTCAGTTTCCACTGAGAAGAATGTCATTTCTGATTTAAGGAAGCCAGATAGACCAACCCTCTGAATATTGTGTGCAAAGTGAAAACCTCTGATTGTCAGGAAAGTTAACAATATATACCATCGGGTACAAACAGACGACGGTTACTTTACGTCCTTCAGGGTATCACCCCTCGAAATACCTAACACTCAGGTTCGTGGAAGATAAACGACAAACAAACAATGACCATTATGCTACGGTCGTCTGCCTCACAAGACAGCAATACCCAGCGCCACAAGTAATTCTTCGCAGTGTGGTCAGCTGTGTAGGCTGAGGACTTGGGTAAATGCATGGAAAAAGTAACACAGGTGAATTATACGATGGACCGTATGCCTTCATCTACTTACGCGGCAATCGGTGCGGAAGCCTTGGAACAGTAATAGTTGGCTTCGTGTGTTACTGGATATGGCCCGCGCACCTCCCAATAGGTGAGATGCGTTTCCGTTGCATTTCGACTCCAGTAACCTTTCCACCGTGCAAATTATCGCCAACCGTTCGATTACAGCGCCTCCGCTTTTAGGAGCGTCCAGAAGCTGGTAAAATTGTTCATCAGCTCCCCGAGTTAAATATTAGGTACCCCTAAAAAGAATACCCTGGGTGGTTTGGAACACTCTAGGTGTCGCAGACCTGTGAGATGTGGCCTTTCACCACTGACGTAAACAGCAGTGAAACATGTATGCCGGCCGGGGTGGCCGAGCGGTTCTAGGCGCTACAGTCTGGAACCGCGCGACCGCTACGGTCGCAGGTTCGAATCGTGCCTCGGGCATGGATGTGTGTGATGTCCTTAGGTTAGTTAGGTTTAAGTAGTTCTAAGTTCTAGGGGACTGATGACCTCAGAAGTTAAGTCCCATAGTGCTCAGAGCCATTTGAACCATTTGAAACATGTATGAGGCAATCGGTTGTACGGAATCAGCACAGTAAGATCGGTCGACATGGAGACACGAGAAAATTGCAGTAAGGAGTCATAGTGTATGGACGTGCCCATGACTACACCGTGAATGAAGTTGCTCGTTTAGTTGGTGTATCAACGCGAGCTGTCCAACGTGTGTGCAAGGAATAGTGCATCACAAGTTTGTTTGCGTGGCCATCCTCTGCAGCAATACGTTTAGTAAATATGACAGAAAGCACAAGATAGTACACAATAACATACAAACACAAACTCACACATAAAATCACCAACATTTTCGAAAGACAGGCAATAAACGTAGGCTACACAACAGACAATTCTACACAAAAATACACCCTAAAACTGACAAAAAGCACAGAAATGTACCAGAAAGTATGTATATATCAACTACAGCGTAACACGTTTGACGGCAGATACATAGCACAAACAGGCCGAACATTTGATGTAAGATATAAAGAACACATGAGAGTCTGAAGTATGGGATAAACCACTCCACATTAGCAAAACACCTAAGAAAACATAATCACAAACCAACCACCAGTGAAAAAGACACGAAAATAATTAGAACCAGCAATAAAAAAATCTCCTAACCGTGCAAAAAAATTACCACATTCAGAAAACCAAAGTAGAAAAGAAAACCCTGTTGAATGATTAAGTACACATGCCAAACAATTCATTGTTTACGCTAATAGATAAAATAGTAGACTAACACTCCAAAAAAGATTATTATCATACTATTACTACTACTACTAATAACAATAATACCAACCAACACCTTTTGACTCACTTATCCATGAACCGCTTGTAATCTTACCCACCCGCAAGTCACCATTAAATTTCTCATTCTTTGCACAAATTTTGTCTCGTTGTTGTTGTTGTTGTTGTTGATGGCTCAAAATTTAGTTGTGTCTACGAGTACATTCTTGCTGCTAAAAGTTTCGATTTAACGTTGCGAGTTCTTGCCGCGCTAAATAACTGATGAAGATTTCCCTGTTGCTATAAATATCTTTTTATTTTATCTCATTCTTCTATACCACACTGACTTCACAATTTCCGTTTTTGTCATACCACAAATAACATTATTAGAGAGAAAGAAGATTAGCAAAATACTAGTGTTTCCATCTGAGGCGTGCCCACCATTACTTACGTTCTGCGGTATTCACAATTTCCAAAGAGTTTACAAAGCAAAAGAATTTACAGACTTTCTCGACAGGACAATAACCTTTACCAAATTATATCATTACTTCATACATAAATCCAGAAACAAATTAAATAATTAGCGTTACATTGCGTAATTAATGATATGAATTTTAAATATGCCAGAAATTTTGTCATTTCAATTATTCCTAAAGAAGATTCATTTTAACTGTTGGTACATATCGATTTTAACACATTAACTTCTTTTTTTTTACACATTTTAGGTGAGATACGTGTAATACATCATGTACAAAATCATATGAATTCTTTCAGTGAAACAGTGAGATAATTTTAACCTATGCACGAATCGTTAGTATACATGGTATCGGTTATTTCTATAAAAAAAAAGGTAAGGTTACAGGAGGGTGACTCGTTATACGCTGCACAGACCATTTAAACCATAACTCAAATCACCTGATCAAACACACACACACACACACACACACACACACACACACATACACATACATGCATATATAAACATCATGAATAGATGTTAGTTTTCAACATATACTTCGTTAGCTTGGCAACATGTAGATAAACAAACCAAACAGGAGGAAACACATAATGAACTCACAATACTTATGTCTTTAAAAGTGCAGTTTTCGAACAAAATCTACAACTGTGGCAAAAGAGTAATAGTGCACCAAAAAGTAAAGATAAATAAGGTGAACAATCTAAAGAAAAAGTTCGGAATATAAAATGTGCTTATGTTACGGAAATGAAATGGTAGTACGACCTCCAGAGCAGATGAGAGGAAACGCAGTTGCCAACAAACTGTAAGTAATTGCTTATTTACGTAAAAACGGGACGTTAACTGTTTGATAATCTAAAAATAACACATCTCAAAACAAAACTGTATCGTTCTAAATCCAACTGAAGATGTCTTACAGTAAAAAAAGACGAAACGCGTCTGGGAGAAATAAATTACAATGCAACAAGAAAAGGCGGTTTTATTCACATAACAGATATAAATAGTGTATCATTGGCATCCATGTATCATGGTGTTATAACAGTGGTCGTAAAGGGATCCTGACAGACAAGGACCGGACCGAGTGTTCTCACTTGTCAATGACAATCAGTTTCAAACCCGATTTCAACTGCTGCTGTCAGTGAAAGCATGTCAATTTCAGTCAGTTTCCGGGAGAACATTGCAAAGGGAATTGGATGCAATGGCCATTTTGAGTCAGATATCACGCAAAATGTAATATCTCACAGCGGCATCTACAGCTGCACTTCTTCAGTGGGCCAAACACCACAGAACATGGACAGCAGCTGAGTGGAGGCGTGTAGTGTGGTGCGATTAGTCGCCATGTCGCCTCTTCAAATTGTAAAGGGTGTCGAACCCATCGACCACGCAATGAGCTGTTTCACCCGCACTTTTTGGAGGATTTTGTTCAGGCCAAAGGTGGTTCCAAGACATTACAGTGACATACGGCGTTCACCAGGGGACGCTAGTGGTAGTAACAGTCCTGAATTTTACTTTTAAATCGGAAGGTAGCCTAATTTCACGAAAACTGTTAAAAACAGTCACATAAAACGAGATCTAGACTGTTTGGTTCATTAGAGGATGAAAGAAGGTCAATTACTTCTCTTGCAACACAGTTCCGCCATTTTGTATAATACACTGACGGAAAAAAATCATAACACCAGAAAATAATTTATGTAGCGTAATACATTTGTCTGATAATATATTCAAGTGATTAATACTGCAACATCACAGGTTAATGTAAGCGCGAGATAAGCCATTGCACTCATGAAATACTGGTACACAAATAACCAGTGTAGTAGCCAGAATGTTGAATGCAAGCATGAAAACGTGCATGTATTGTTTTGTACAGGTGCCGGATGTCAGTTTGTGGAATGGTGTTTCATGCCTCATGCACTTGGTCCGTCACTACAGCGACTGTTACTGGTGTTTGTGGATGACGATAGAGTTGTCCAATGATATCCGATATGTGCTCGATTGGAGACAGATCTGGTGATGGAGCAGACCAAGGTAACATGTCGACACCCTGTCGAGCATGTTAAGTTACAACAGCGGTATGTGGGCGAGCGTTAACCAGTTGGGAAAAAAACCCTGGAATGCTGTTCGTGAATGGCAGCACAACAGGTCAAATAACCAAACTGACATACGGATTTGCGGTCAGAGTGCCTGGGATGACCACGAGAAAGCTCCAGCCATCATACTAAATCGCACTCCAGACTATAACTCTAGGTGTAGTTCCAGAGTGTCTACCACACACATTGGTTGCAGGCCCTCAACTGTCCTCCTTAGAAACGAACACACAGCCTTCACTGGCACCGTGCCAGAACCAGTTTTCATCGGAAGACACAACAGACCTCCACTCTGCCATATAGTGAGCTCTCTCTTGACACCACTGAAGTCGCATACGGCGGTAGTTTGGAGTCGGTGGAATACATGCTACAGGGCGTCTGATTCGGAACTATCGTTGAAGTAACCGATTTTTAATAGTTAATTGTGTCACTGTCATGCCAACTGTTGCTAAATTGCTGCTGCTGGTGCATTCCGATGTGCCAGAGCCATACTCCGAACACGATGGTCTTCCCTCTCAGTACTGCCACGTGGCAATCCGGAACCCGGTCTTCTTGGGACCGTACATTCTCGTGACCACCACTGCCAGCAATCGTGTACAGTGGCTATATTCCAGGTCTCTCAGCAGTATCGCAGAAGGAACACCCAACTTCTCGTAGCCCTATTACACGACCTCGTTCAAACTCAGTGAGGTGTTGACAATGGCGTCTTTGTCGCCTTATAGGCATTCCTGACTGACATCAACTCACCACGTCCAGTCTCAACGTTAACTAACGCTTACGACCGTCACAGCGTGTATTTGAAGCAAACCTGATTTGCATCCTCATAGCGGCATCTTTCAGATGTAGTACCACACGCACCAACTTTCGTTTATGTCGCACGGCTCATTCTTAGTAAGTGACATGCGAGGAGAGAGGTATGGAGGACATCAGCGACTAGGAAAACGATTAAAAAAACAGGGTGACTGTAGATCATCCACACTCTTGTACACTGGCATTCTGCTCTTCCTTCTATAAGTCCTCCTCCTGCAAGGCATGGCTGTGTGCTACGTGCGGCTGCCTCGAGTCGAATGAGCCTGCAGCTGCCTCTGTAGCGGATGTGCCTACTGATAAGAATGGGCGCGGCAGGAAGTAGCGCGCTGATAAACCGCAATGGCGGCGCCGGAAGTCGAGCAATTCTGCGGATCGCGCTCAGTTAAAACTTAGCGCGATCCGCCGAGCCCTAGCGGCGTCCGAGCGAAACTCGTTCAAGGTCACCAGGCAATATGGCGGCGCACATAGCCATGAAGTAATACCCACCCATCCATATCTATCCCGTGAGATTTTGCATGCACGCTAGCTGAACGTCCGCATCTCGTGGTCTAGTGGCTAGAGTTGCTGCCCCTGGATAATGGGGTCCCGGGCTCGATTCCCGGCTGGGTTGGGGATTTTCTCTGCCCGGGGACTGTGTTGTCCTCATCATTTCGTCATCGTCATTCGTTACAGTTAATAGGTTGGGCTGTGTAAAAAATTGGACTGTGGAAAAATTAGGACTTTGTACGGGCGCTGATGACCGTGTAGTTGAGCACCCCACAAACCAATTATCATCATCACCCTAGCTGAACAAAGAAGGAGTGACGTGATCAAAGACGAAAACCCGTCAATGGAAGTCAATGGACAGTTTAACAGTATCCAGTGTGACATCTACAACTATATCCCGCAAGTCATATTACGGTGTGCGTTGGAGGATACTTTGTGTACCATTGTCAGTACGCCCATTTGCTGTTCCAATCAAGTATGGTTCGCATGAACAACGACAGCTGGCAAGCCTCTGTGTGGGCTCGAATCTCTCTAATTTTACCTGAATAGACTTTTCGTGACATATACCTAGGACGAAGCAATATGTTGGTTGAGTCTTCTAGGAACGTACGCTCTAGGAACTTTAACTGTAGACCATACCGTGATTCAAAACGCCTCTCTCACAACGCTTGCCACTGGTAGTTGACTGAGTATCACCGTGACGCTTTCACACTTACAAAATGAACCCGTAACGAAACGTGCTGCTCTTCTCTGGATCGTGTCTATTTCCTACTCACTCACATCTGGTAAGGATCCAAGATTGAAGAGTAATATTCGAGCACTGGTCGAACGTGCGATCTGTAAGCTACTTCCTTTGTTGATGGACTACATTTCATTCTTCCAATGCATCGCAGTGCCGGCCGGAGTGGCCGAGCGGTTAAAGGCGCTACAGTCTGGAACCGCACAACCCCTACGGTCGCAGGTTCGAATCCTGCCTCGGGCATGGATATGAGTGATGTCCTTAGGTTAGTTAGGTTTAAGTAGTTCTAAGTTCTAGGGGACTTATGACCACAGCAGTTGAGTCCCATAGTGCTCAGAGCCATTTGAACCATTTTTTGCATCGCAGTCTGGCATCTCGCCTACCCACGATTAATTTTATGTAGTCGTTCCACTTCAAGTCACTTCGTACGCATACCGCTAGAAGCTTACGGAAGTAACTACTTCCAGTGATTGTTCTGCAATCGTGTAGTCATTCACTAAATGGTATTTCTGTCTCTGCACTCACAATACGTTACATTGTTTATATCGAGCGTTAACTGCCCCTCACTGCACCAGGTGTCGATCCTCTGAAGCTCTTCCGGCGTTTGGCTACAGTTTTCTGTTGTTGTAACTTCTCCGTATATGACATAATCATCTCCGAAAAGGTTCATGCAACTTACTACATTATGCAATCGGTCATTTATATATATTGTGAAAAGTAATTGTCGTATAACACACCCTTGATTTTCCTAAATAGTGACACGAAAATGGCAAATTGTAATTCCCCCATTCTTGTAACTCCTCAGCTATCAGACATGACACGTAAATTTTATGACAACAATAGTAAAATATTCATGCTCTTACTCCTCGACTTATTTGTGGTACAGAAACTCGATGTACATCATATTATGCAGGGTAGACATATTTTTTCCTAGTTTTACATACTTCAGGTAAATGTGCCGTTGCGTTTCTCATTAATTTCATGGCGGTGCGTCCAGACGTTGAATGAAAATAAATAAGCTCAGAAAATAATGATTGGAGAGCGGCTCTAGTTCTTAAAACAAGAAACCTGATTCCACTAACAGTCTATCTGTTTGCTGGCAGTGTGCGTGGAGGGCATTATGTTAAAGAAGGAGGGAGCGCATTCATTTATAATTATATTCAAAACCAGTAACGCTCGTTTCTCGGTAGCATGGTGCCGTTGTTCCACAGGATATCCTTCAAGAATGAGATATCCCGTAGCAGCAGAAACATGACACACGGAATCAATTTCATTGATAGCGTTTTGTCACGCTACAGCAGTAACAATGTTGTGGACGTCGGTCTTCCCATTCGTCGCTAGTGGTATCCAGACCAGCTAGCAGAAAGAATGCAGTTATTTCGCGAGGACTTAGTTTGAATCTGATGTGGCGTTTCAAATGCTTTTTTGGCATTAGTCTCGCAATTACTACTCTCACCTTGTTCCCCTTCCTCACACTCCCTCCAGAATGTCACGGATGTGTGTGACTGTGTGTGTGTGTGAGTGCGTGTGTGTGCTCTCGCGCCGGAACGCTTGAATGCATGCGTTTGTGAATAAGATTGGGTGAGAGGTGAGAAAATTAAATAGATGACGTGTTTATTTCGTGCAGAGCCTTCACCGGTTCGTATTTAATTCCATATGGTTTTACGATAGCGTTTACTGCGGCTGGATCATTTGGTTTCACGTGCGAAAAGGATTTCCACAGATGTCTCTGTATTCTCACGCTTTCTGCTGCCAAATGATATAACAAATTCAGTCTGACTTCCGCTTCATGAACATTTCCAGCCTCTTATGGAATACACCCTCTTCCCGAAGTGAAATAATATTGCAGATAGCAAAAAGTAAGGAGGAATTAGAGTAACCACACAAGAAATATCATCTGAAACATACATGCCAAAATACAATCTTTGAGAAAAGAGCTACGATCATAGAAAACAGATATTGATTTTATTTATTTATTCTTTGTACGTTTGGAAAGTGTTCGTTGGCTGCCCAAGTTATATGACGGCGAGAGAACGATAAACTGCAAATCAAATCTGACAAACGCAATGCGTTGCATTCAAGAGATCTTGGCCACTGTTCTGAGAACTTTCCAGAGTTATGCTGCAAATATAGTTGAGGAATTTAACTGTTAATTTCAGCTCATTCCGTAATAATTTTTAAAAAATTAATGCACTAAGTTCTTATTTTTAATTTTGAAACAATATTTGCATTTTAATACATTTCATCGCCCAAATTACAGTATTATACCGACGTATATGTCTGAATGACATTTTCGTTAGTTATATTTGCAGAAAAAAAAATTAGTGGATGTTCTTTTGTGTTGAAAAGCGTCATTTGAATTGTATACTACAAGATAAAAGTATCCGACTTCAGAAGACCTGAGCACAGTATCAATAATCATTGCGGAGAACTACTGTGCAGTTGAAGATGGTCGTTTATAAAAGGACTTGTGCTCCTAATTCTTGCCTGAAGTTACATAAGATGCTAAGCTGGTCTCTACAGTGCATTCCACACGGTCAAGATTCTTGTGAAATTCGATACATTTCAAGAATCTCATCCATTTCGTAGATCATGGTGGGTCCGGGTCTGATTAGAGAATGAATTGGAAAGAAATCACTTTCTAACGTCTGCAGACAGAAATGTTTCCCTTATTGCAATACCAGCTTCAGAAGAGTACCTTTCCTTTTTAGATGCACAACTGTATTTTACTAAAATTACCGGCATTTGTAAAAAAATATGAAAATGATACCTACAGAATTATACTGTGTGCGGCATTTAATATCGTATTAAAATATGAACTTTAAAATGCTAAAAAAGTTATCGGCGTTGTCAATCACATAAATGTGACAGGTCACACAAGTGACCAACTGCGATGTTACGTTCCTGGATCACATTGAAAATTCTCCCTTACAACACATGCGCCGTTGGTAACATGGACCTTAATCTTCCAAAACTGGCGATGTAGTAAAGCAAATTATCGTGACTGTGGCTGTTGGAAAGTGATTTCTGTGCATATCTTTGACGCATTTTTACAATATGTCTAAATATCAGATATTTTTAGTCAAATATTGCTTTCTATAAATGGCTGTGTATAAAGAAGGGTGCACTGAGTAACGCAGGACAGAAATTATATCGTACGTAAATTTATTGTTTTTTATCCTTAACGATAAACAACCTGATATTCCGGAGGGAAGACTCGTACGGGAAGACACACATTTAACGTTAAGGCACGATGCGGTTAGAGACAATTATTGGCTACTTACTTTTATCATACATTACTAAATCATTGTTTTCAAACTGCAATCTTCCTTTTGCCACATTTTGGTGTTTCTGAAGTCTACTGTACACCACTTACTACTATTTCAGAATTCAGTCTTTGTTGACGTGTAAAAATGTCTTTTAGAGATTTCAGCTGACTAAAATTATAGATATTCTGAATCATTGGAAAGAAATGAGATTAATAAGCAATCTGTGAGTGACAAAACTAGGAAAAGTAATTATAGAGGATGAGGTGACGGAAGGAAATAAAACTGGGAGAGAGGTTACAGGAGATTGTTGTCTTTCACCTATTCTGTGTAACATAGGGTGACAATTATTGAACGACCTAAAGAAAACGTAAATTAGTTACGAACTACGACGAGCACCCACTTTATTCATCATGTAAACATCGCTACAAATATTCGGATTTAGGTTATGATATGTTCGATACGCCTGACACCATTGGCGATGATATGGCGCAGACGAGTAGCGAAATTCTGCATGAAGTGCCGGAACATCGTTGCTGTCGATGACCCCCTGAATGACTGTTTTCAGCTCATCAATGGTTTTGGGGTTATTGTTGTACACCTTGTCTATAATATAGCCCCACAAAACGGAGTCGCGTGTGCTCAGATTCGGAGAATATGGCGGCCAATCGAGGCCGATGCCAGTGGCCTGTGGGTACCCCAGAGCCAGAATGCGGTCCCCAAAGTGCTCCTCCACGACATCAAACACTCTCCTGCTTCGATGGAGTCGAGCTCCGTCTTGCATGAATCACATCTCGTCGAAATCAGGGTCATATTGGATAATGGGGATGAAATCATGTGTCAAAACCATCACATATCGTTCGGTAGTCCCCGTGCCATCAAGGAATATCGCACCGATTATTCCGTGACTGGACATTGCACACCACACAGTCACCCGTTGAGGGTGAAGAGACTTCTCGTTTGCGAAATGCAGATTCTTTGTCACCCAAATGCGTCAGTTTTACTTGTTGTCGAACCCACCCAAATGAATGTGGGCTTAGTCGCTAAACCAGACCATATAATTCCAGTTACGCCCCGCGGCCAACCGTGCAATTTGAACGTCATAACGCAAACCGTTCAAAAGTTACGACAATTCGATTTCATAAAGTTCAGCAATAGTCACCTTGTATCTGTTCCGACGATTTAGTTGTAAACTGCTTCCAACATAGAGTGCTGCGAAAGTAGGAGAAATGTTAATAAAATGTATAAGATTAGCTGACGAGATGAGATTACTGAGTGAAAACGAAAATACAACAATATGTTAAAAGAGCTGAACACCAGCTGTGTGGCACATAAGTGGAAGGTAAATGTGAAAAAGACTGTGTCATTGGTTTTTACAAGACAGTCAAGATAGATAAACGAGAAAATTTGTGACAAGTTAGTGGAACAAGTTGATAGCGTTAGGTATCTTCGATGCAAAATACACTCCTGGAAATTGAAATAAGAACACCGTGAATTCATTGTCCCAGGAAGGGGAAACTTTATTGACACATTCCTGGGGTCAGATACATCACATGATTACACTGACAGAACCACAGGCACATAGACACAGGCAACAGAGCATGCACAATGTCGGCACTAGTACAGTGTATATCCACCTTTCGCAGCAATGCAGGCTGCTATTCTCCCATGGAGACGATCGTAGAGATGCTGGATGTAGTCTTGTGGAACGGCTTGCCAGGCCATTTCCACCTGGCGCCTCAGTTGGACCAGCGTTCGTGCTGGACGTGCAGACCGCGTGAGACGACGCTTCATCCAGTCCCAAACATGCTCAATGGGGGACAGATCCGGAGATCTTGCTGGCCAGGGTAGTTGACTTAGACCTTCTAGAGCACGTTGGGTGGCACGGGATACATGCGGACGTGCATTGTCCTGTTGGAACAGCAAGTTCCCTTGCCGGTCTAGAAATGGTAGAACGATGGGTTCGATGACGGTTTGGATGTACCGTGCACTATTCAGTGTCCCCTCGACGATCACCAGTGGTGTACGGCCAGTGTAGGAGATCGCTCCCCACACCATGATGCTGGGTGTCGGCCCTGTGTGCCTCGGTCGTATGCAGTCCTGATTGTGGCGCTCACCTGCACGGCGCCAAACACGCATACGACCATCATTGGCACCAAGGCAGAAGCGACTCTCATCGCTGAAGACGACACGTCTCCATTCGTCCCTCCATTCACGCCTGTCGCGACACCACTGGAGGCGGGCTGCACGATGTTGGGGCGTGAGCGGAAGACGGCCTAACGGTGTGCGGGACCGTAGCCCAGCTTCATGGAGACGGTTGCGAATGGTCCTCGCCGATACGCCAGGAGCAACAGTGTCCCTAATTTGATGAGAAGTGGCGGTGCGGTCCCCTACGGCACTGCGTAGGATCCTACGGTCTTGGCGTGCATCCGTGCGTCGCTGCGGTCCGGTCCCAGGTCGACGGGCACGTGCACCTTCCGCCGACCACTGGCGGCAACATCGATGTACTGTGGAGACCTCACGCCCCACGTGTTGAGCAATTCGGCGGTAGGTCCACCCGGCCTCCCGCATGCCCACTATACGCCCTCGCTCAAAGTCCGTCAACTGCACATACGGTTCACGTCCACGCTGTTGCGGCATGCTACCAGTGTTAAAGACTGCGATGGAGCTCCGTATGCCACGGCAAACTGGCTGACACTGACGGCGGCGGTGCACAAATGCTGCGCAGCTAGCGCCATTCGACGGCCAACACCGCGGTTCCTGGTGTGTCCGCTGTGCCGTGCGTGTGATCATTGCTTGTACAGCCCTCTCGCAGTGTCCGGAGCAAGTATGGTGGGTCTGACACACCGGTGTCAATGTGTTCTTTTTTCCATTTCCACGAGTGTAATTTGTAACATAGACAGCTACTGCAAAAAAATGTTTTACAGAAGGAGGGGTATTTCTTGTGGTCCATTAAATGAACAACTTGGGAAAAGGTTGGTGAAATATTTTGTATGGTGTGTTGCCCTCTATGATGCAGAAACAGGGACAGTCTGATGGAGAGAGAAGACGCTCTTTGAGACTTTTGGGCCGCGCGGTATTAGCCGAGCGGTCTTAGGCGCTGCAGTCATGGACTGTGCGGCTGGTCCCGGCGGAGGTTCGAGTCCTCCCTCGGGCATGGGTGTGTGTGTTTGTCCTTAGGATAATTTAGGTTAAGTGGCGTGTAAGCTTAGGGACTGATGACCTTAGCAGTTAAGTCCCGTAAGATTTCACATACATTTGAACATTTTTTGAGACTTTTGGGATTTGCAGGATAATGCAATGTGTGAAACGAAAGCATAAAATTAGGGATAAGGTACTGTTAGACACGGTGAATGAGAAAATGTGAATACCAGAAAAAAATTAAGAGGAGAAAACAAATTGCAAGGACATTGGATGAGGAGAGACTGCATAATAAAGGCTGCAATAGAAGGAATGGTGACTGGGAAAATGACCAGAGTAAGAAGAAGGTACCAGCTAATTAACAACAGCAAGACAAGTGCATCATACGCCGCTGTGCAGAAGAAACGGAAAACTGGGAGGAATCGAGAATGCTGAACTTGCTGCGATGGGTCTGATTTATGGATAGCACACATCATCTTCATCATTTTATTCGTAACGGTTTGATAATGTCCGTGAATAAGCAGTGAAGACCTTCAAAGCAAAAACACCCAGTAGTAAAATACAAGGCACTGCCATCTACTGTGCATGAATTGCAGATAACATAACAGCAACGACTGATAATGAAAAAAAATAAGAATCCGGTTTGGAATAATTCTGAAAAATCAAGCTTAAAATCAACAATTCCAAAACAAAAAAACCATGAAGGTCAATAAACTGAAGAAAATGCGTAAAACCTACCGTAACACTGGGCAACTCTGTCACACTTTTAGGTGATTTCTTTAGCACAAGCTTATACGAATATGCAGTACGACATTTAATTTCCACATATTTGGGATTTTAAAATATTTATTCTTTAATTTTGATAGTAATGATGTTTTTGTGCAATGGGGTATTCCGAATACGGACTATTAATTGCGACAAAGTTACCTCCACCTCTCCACCACCACTCCCCCCCCCCCCCCCTCTCCCCGCCGCCGCTCCTTCGTTCTGGGTAACATTTGAACATGAAGTCTACAACAGGGAAAGTAAAGCTAAAATTATTTGTCACAAAGATGAGATGAGCTAGCTTTACTTTGTGACACACAATTATATGTTTGTTACAGATTTGCCCAGTTCTATGAGTTTTGTTTCATCTTCAAATGGCTCTGAGCACTACGGGACTTAACATCTGTGGTCATCAGTCCCCTAGAACTTAGAACTACTTAAACCTAACGAACCTAAGGACATCACACACATCCATGCCCGAGGCAGGATTCGAACCTGCGACCGTAGCAGTCGCGCGGTTCCTGACTGAGCGCCTAGAACCGCTAGACCACCGCGGCCGGCCTTTTGTTTCATCTGTATACAGAAAAACATTTGTCATAAAATTTGCGAATTTGGTGAGATTAATTTTTTAAATTTTCTTAAAATCCAAACAGTAATACACCTATCTACAATGGATCAAAATAAACATGAAAAATCTAAACTGCATTAAGCTTTATAGTTAAAAAACTTTACGCAGTTACTAACGTATTTGTTCAGTGGAACAACATGAGAAAAAAACAATACTTACATTCAACACAATATTCTCCAAGTAAGGTAATTATATAAAACAGTTAGAGACTCACAAATTCAGCCGGCCGCGGTGGTCTAGCGGTTCTAGGCGCTCAGTCAGGAACCGCGCGATTGCTACGGTCGCAGGTTCGAATCCTGCCTCGGGCATGGATGTGTGTGATGTCCTTAGGTTAGTTAGGTTTAAGTAGTTCTAAGTTCTAGGGGACTGATGACCACAGCTGTTAAGTCCCATAGTGCTCAGAGCCATTTGAACCATTTGAACCACAAATTCAGTGGTACGAGAAAAAACAAATTCATGGTCTGTAATACAATATTCCGTGCAACTGCGTGTTATATTTAGAAACAAAGCTATATTGCGGAAACACTGTCTTTATTACTAAACCAGTCAAAAAGTCCTTAATTTCGTAAATGAAACTTGAAATGCTGTTACAAAGTTACCCCGCTTTCCAATGACTGAAGAAAATTTTATTAATATTTAAGACTCATACAGAACGGTCTGCACATATAACCTGTTTACATCAGCCTACCTTCAGTTACTCAGCTCTTAGAAGTTATCGGCAGTAGAAGCAAGATTCCAAGAAAACCAACAAAGCGTTTCTCCACATACAAACAAATTGGCTTCGTGCCCAGATCAAGTGCAATGGACGTACGTGTACCTTCCACCACTACAAGCATCGCTATGCAAGAAGCACTGCAGTAGAGCAGTCTGTTAAATATTAACCGATGCATAGATTTAAGAGCCAAAAGCTGGAGCGCGCTTTTGTTACAAAGTAATACCCCAGTCACAACGCTGGCCAGTTTTATGGAACATTTAAGTTATCAGAAATAAAGTACTACGTGCAGGTAACTCTCATTATTTTTGCACTATGTTTCCACAAGACAACAAATCTTTCACGGTGCTAGGACAAAAAGAAATGCAACAGCAAAACGTGTTTCTGCAGAAAAAAACAACTGCTTGCGTACAAGTCGATTTCTTTGGAGTGCTCTGCTACATGGTACTGAAAGGTGTAAACTGTTCACAACACACAAGTCTCCCAGAGGCAATGTGACATCAAAGAAGATTAACGGAGACCAACTACTATTCAGCGTCGCGTTGATTCTGCAGCCCTCGAAAGCTCCCGCCCCGAAAATATGACCAACGGATCGACGGTTCCATGTAGCTACGCCAATGTAGCAACATCCAAGTATTCAAGGTCAAGACCAGAATAGGCCAACTTAGACTCTGAGTCACTGGACGCTCTGAATTTATTTCGCATACCTACAGCATGCTTCTTCGCGGGTTAAGGTCATGTTCAGCAACTTTTAAAATCCATGTAATAGTCGAATAACCTGACCGCCTGCGTAACCGAGCCGGTTTCATGATTCCGACAACCAGTTCGATAGCATTTCCATACTGGTTAAGTATCAGGGGCTGTCAACAAGCTATACAGTACTGGAACCAGTACTACGTCTTCATCTACCTTCATTCTTCCTGTGGTCTGAACACACTGGTACAGAATTCAAGCAAAACAGTTGTGTACAGGAAATCTGAAAAACGGTAGGTTGAGAAACGAGCATACGAATTCATCTACTTCCAGCAGATTTTCTAGGCTACAAACGTTGTAAACTTGTATATTTTCATGATAATTACATCAAACTCGTAGTAGAGGTCAACTTGTGAGGATAGAATCACATAAATCACTATAATTCGCATCTGATAATTCGCATCTAATGGTAAATTTCCTTTGAAAAATACGTATACTCTATAAAGACAGAATATACACAATACGCACAAGAACCAAAAAGGAGTAATGAGAACGAAAAAAGGAAAGAAGTTTTCCGATTAAAAAAAGGCTTCGTGCAGTCGTTCTCCAATACCGTCAGCCATCAATTAGAAGCAGCCGTAAAGCAAATAAAATATAGATTTAGAAGAAGGATTACACTCAAGTGACAAAAGTCAGGAGATACCTCCTAAAATCGTGTCGGACCTCCGTTTTCCCGGTGTAGTGCAGCAACTAGATGTGGCAGGAACTCAACATCTCGTTGGAAGTGTCCTGCAAAAATATTGAGACATACTGCCCCTACAGCAGTACATGATTGTGAAAGTGTTGCTGGTGCAAGATTTTGTGCACTAGCTGACCTCTCGATTATGTCCCATAAACGTTCGATGGGATTCCTGTCGGGTAATTTGGATGATCGAATCATTCGCTCGAACTGTCTAGAATGTTCTGCAAACCAGTTGCGAACAACTGAGACCTGGTAACATGGCGCATTGCCATGGGAACATGTTGTCCGTGAATGGCTGGATATGGTCTCAAGGTAGCCGAACATAACCATTTCCAGTAAATGATCGATTCAGTTGGGCCAGGGGACCCAGTCTCTTCCATGTAAAAACATTTTCCATCGTTATAGAGCCACCACCAGCTATCGCGCTGTCTTGTTGACGTATGAGTCCATGGTTTCGTGACGTCTGCCCCACATTCGTATCCTACCATCAGCTCTTACCAACTGAAATCGGGACTCATTTGGCCAGGCCACGGTTTTCCAGAGGTCTAGGGTTCGACCGATATGGTCACAAGCCCAAAAGAGGCGCTGCAGGTGACGTGCGGTTAACAAAGGCACTCGTGTTGGTCGTCTGCTGTCGTAGCCCATTAACGCAAAATTTAGCTGCATCGTCCTAATGGACACGTTCGTCGTATGTCACACATTGATTTCTGGGGTTATTTCAAGCAGTGTTGCTTCCCTGTTAGCACTGACAACTTAGGCAAAGGCCGCTGCTCTCGGTCGTTAAGTGAAGGCCGTTGGCCACTGCCTTGTCCGTGGTGGAAAGTAATGCCCGAAATCTGTTATTCTCGGGGCATTCTTGACGCTGTGGATCTCGGATTACTGAATTCGCTAACGATTTCCGAAATGGAATGTCTCATGCGTCTAGCTCTAACTACCATTTCGCGTTCAAAGTCTGTTAGTTCCCGTCGTGCTGAAATAATAACGTCGGAAACCATTTCATGGCCCGCATCTCGTGGTCGTGCGGTAGCGTTCTCGCTTCCCACGCCCGGGTTCCCGGGTTCGATTCCCGGCGGGGTCAGGGATTTTCTCTGCCTCGTGATCGCTGGGTGTTGTGTGCTGTCCTTAGGTTAGTTAGGTTTAAGTAGTTCTAAGTTCTAGGGGACTGATGACCATAGATGTTAAGTCCCATAGTGCTCAGAGCCATTTGAACCATTTGAACCATTTCATGTGAATCACCTGAGAACAAATGACATTGAACTGCCTTTTATACCGGGTGTACGCCATACTACCGCCATCTGTATATTTGTATATGGCTATTCCAGGACTTTTGTCGTCTCGGTGTAAAATATTGAGTGAAGGGATATCAGTGGTAATATTCGCTAATGACGTTCTATCCTTTGTGAAATCGAAAGGAATGATAGGCTCTATTGAATGGAATCACCAGTCTACTGAGCACAGAAGATGGATAGGCAGTAAATGAAATGAAAAAGTAAGTTTTGAGGAGCATCAGAAATACGATTAGTGACTAACCACGCAGTAGACGAAGTGAGGGATTCTCTTATCTTGGGACCAAAATAAAGTTTGATGGCTGAAGCAAGGAGGACATAACTAGGCTACCACACGAACACACAGCATTCCTTCTTAGCTTAAGTGTACTGCTGTCAAACTTAACGCTTAATTTGAGGAATAAGTTTGTGATAATGTTCGTCTGGAGCACATTCTATGGAAGTGAGTCATGAGCTGTACAAAACAGAAAAGTAAGATAATCGACTCATTTGAGATGTGGTGTTACAGAATGATGCTGAAAATAAGTAAGCTGATAAAATATGAAATGGAGAGGTTCTCCTACGACCGCCGAGAAAAAGAAAACGTGCGAAAGAAAATAGTGAACCTACCGATTTCGCTCGTCTGATTTGACGTCATAAAAATGGCGGAGATATACCGTCAGCGCAGTACCCACGGTGGCAGCGTGAACTAACACCTGTTACCAACACATTTGTATTCGACAACTCAGTTGCGAGCAGGGAGGTTTAAGCAGTCGGCTTGCGGCCGTGGTAAGTCAACGTTGCTGTATCATAAATCGCAATGGAGCAATATCTCAAACTCAAGTGTTCGAGGCATTCTCCAGAATGTTTTGAAGGAGAGAGAAGTGTAGAAGTGTGTGCAAAGACTGTCCTGCACACCTTTATTTCCAAATACACTGAAGAGCTAAAGAAACTGGTACACATGCCTAATATCGTGTAGGGCCCCCTGAGAGCACGCAGAAGTGCAGCAACACGCCGTCGCATGGACTCGACTAATGTGTGAAGAAGTGCTGGAGGGAACTGACACCATGAATCCTTCAGGGCTTTCCTTAAATCCGTAAGAATACGAGGGGTGGAGATCTCTTCTGAAAAGCACGTTGCAAGGCATCCCAGATTTGCTCAATAATTGTTGCATGTAAGGTGCGCCAGATACGCAAAACACAGATTTTTCTAAGTTTCCAAACATGTTTCAGCACCTCTATGCCATCATCAGTGGGTTTCTATTTTATTTAATCTGTAATGTGAACATTTTTACTAAATAATTACAAAATTACGGGAGTATTTAGTTCAAACAACAATTTGTTTCCTTTAGTTAATACCTTTACACTCGGTTTTCATGATTTTTCAGGACCACTTGAGTGTTATTTTCATCATTTTATGCTTTAAACGTAATTAAGTTTGTCGCGATATTTCACGCCTACATCAGTTTTTACTTACCCTTTTGTGTGGCAAGACGTTTCTTCTCAGCATATGTGGCGGACCTTACATCCAACAATTTTAACTTCAGACACGGTAAACACAAGGAGCTGCAAATCCAAATGATGAATATGCTCAGTAATGTTCATGTCTGGGGAGTTTGGTGGCCAGTGGAAGTGTTTAGACTTCGAAGAGTTTTCCTGGAGCCACTATGTAGCAATTCTAGACGTGTGCCGTGTCGCATTGTCCTGCTGAAATTGCCCAAGTCTGTTTGAATGCACAATGGACACGAATGGATGCACGTGATCAGACAGAGTGCTTACGTACGTGTCACCTGTCAGAGTCGTATCTAGACGTATCAGGGGTCCCATATCACTCCAACTGCTCATTCCCCACGCCATAATAGAGCATCCACGAGATTGAACAGTCTCCTACTGACATGCAGGGTCACTGGATTCATAAAGTTGTCTCCATACCGGTGCACGTCCGTTGGTTCGATACAATTTGAAACGAGACTCATCCGACCAAGCAACATGTTTCTAGTCATCAACAGTCCAATGTCGATGTTGACCGGCCCAGACGAGGCGTGAGGATATATGAGTGGGCCTTCGGCTCCAAAAGCCCAATCGGTGATGTTACTTTGAATGGTTCGCACGCTGACACTTCTTGATGGCCCAGCATTGAAATCTGCAGCAATTTGCGGAGGGGTTGCACTTCTGTCACGTTGAACGATTCTCTTTAGTCATTGTAGGTCCCGTTCTTACAGGCTCTTTTTTCGGCCGCAGCCATGTCGGAGATTTAATATTCATGGCACACTCGTGAAATGGTCGTACGGGAAAATCCTTACTTCATCGCCACCTCGGAGATGCTGTGTCCCATCGCTCGTGCACTTATTATAACATCACGCTCACTTAAATCTTGATAATATGCCATTGTAGCAGCAGTAACCGAGCCAACAACTGCGCCAGACCCTTGTTGTCTTATATAGGCGTTTCCAACCGCAGCGCCGTATTCTGCCTGTTTATATCTCTCTATATTTGACTACGCATTCATATACTAGTTTCTTTGGCGCTTCAGTGTAAAAACAAGAGAGCGACGATGCCTGACGCGAGTCGACTGAAATGCAAAATATGGACAATTCTTTTCTGGAAATATCATAGCGGGTGCGGAGACTTGGTGTTACCAATACGAAACTACCACAAAACGACAAAGTGCAGAAATTCACATGAAGGATCAATGCTATGACGACATAACTGACATACAAACCAATGTGAAGCGCGAGTTGAACAGCATTCCCAAAGAAGGATTTTACTGACATTTTCACATGGTTGTATTAACGTTCTGTGCATTGCAACCATCTGAGTGGAGTCACTGCAGAATACCTGAAGCATTGGAGCCACCATCTTAATGGTTCTCAGTTTTTTATTAATTCAGTCTCGAAACATTTTGGACTGAAGAGGTAAACCACTCATCCAAATCCAAAATGCGTAACATATGCGTCATGGTAAGAATTATAGTTATTTTCGTAACATTACATTCGTTGTCTTATCCAATTTACAGCAAATCTGCCACCTTTCAACCTAATCTACAACTCGAGCTACGCTTCAGGTCACTTTGCCACCACACTTAATATTTCGAACATATATTCATTGGTTATTGGTTACGGGATCCGACTTTTTGCAAACACACTGTTTTTTCTTTTTACCCAAACACGTTTCAGTACCTCTGTGCCATTATCAGTGAGTTTCTTTTATTGAACACTGTAAAAAGTCAACATATTTTAGGTCGTAGCTGATCTAACAAAGTGAAGCCTAAAGAAAGTTTTTGTTCGTTTTGCTTCTTACCGCGATTTTACATTATATGGTTTTGCTGGTCCAACTGCGTAGTGTCCTGCTCTGATAGCTTTTCATCAATAAACCAAACAATGCAAATGTGAATTTCGTCAGCGAGATAACATATCCGTTGATTTTTAAAAACGTGATTTTGGCGTGTCAAAATGCGTTGCGTGTATATTTGTTATTACTCACGTTTTGTTGTGAGCGTTCCTTCTTTTGCGTTCCGAGGACACTGCACACGTATGTTAATGTACTTTTCGTAATTTCTTTCTTTATAAACGCCTTTTTACTTTCCAAAATGCGGTGAGTACTTTGTTGTTATATTTGAATTTTATTTACATTTCTCTCTCTCTCTCTCTCTCTCTCTCTCTCTCTCTCTCTCTCTCTCTCTCTCTGTGTGTGTGTGTGTGTGTGTGTGTGTGTGTGTGCAAGCTCTTTCAGCTGTTTGTGTTACTTTTTCTGTAAAGTTCCTTTTTTTTTGTTGTTGTGGTCTTCAGTCCTGAGACTGGTTTGATGCAGCCCTCCATGCTACTCTATCCTGTTCAAACTTCTTCATCTCCCAGTACCTACTGCAACCTACATCCTTCTGAATCTGTTTAGTGTATTCATCTCTTGGTCTCCCTCTACGAGTTTTACCCTCCACGCTGCCCTCCAATACTAAATTGCTGATCCCTTGATGCCTCAGAACATGTCCTACCAACCGATCCCTTCTTCTGGTCAAGTTGTGCCACAAACTTCTCTTCTCCCCAATCCTATTCAATACTTCCTCATTAGTTATGTGATCTACCCATCTAATCTTCAGCATTCTTCTGTAGCACCACATTTCGAAAGCTTCTATTCTCTTCTTGTCCAAACTATTTATCGTCCATGTTTTCACTTCCATACATGGCTACACTCCATACAAATACTTTCAGAAATGACTTCCTGACACTTAAATCTATACTCCATGTTAACAAATTTCTCTTCTTCAGAAACGCTTTCCTTGCCATTGCCAGTCTACACTTTATATCCTCTCTACTTCGACCATCATCATTTATTTTGCTCCCCAAACAGCAAAACTCCTTTACTACTTTAAGTGTCTCATTTCCTAATCTAATTCCCTCAGCATCACCCGACTTAATTCGACTACATTCCATTATCCTCGTTTTGCTTTTGTTGATGTTCATCTTATACCCTCCTTTCAAGACACTGTCCATTCCATTCAACTGCTCTTCCAAGTCCTTTGCTGTCTCTGACAGAATTACAATGTCATCGGCGAACCTCAAAGTTTTTATTTCTTCTCCATGGATTTTAATACCTACTCCGAATTTTTCTTTTGTTTCCTTTACTGCTTGCTCAATATATAGATTGAACAACATCGGGGAGAGGCTACAACGCTGTCTTACTCCCTTCCCAACCACTGCTTCCCTTTCATGTCCCTCGACTCTTATAACTGCCATCTGGTTTCTGTACAAATTGTAAATAGCCTGCCGCTCCTTGTATTTTACCCCTGCCACCTTTAGAATTTGAAAGAGAGTATTCCAGTCAACATTGTCAAAAGCTTTCTCTAAGTCTACAAATGCTAGAAACGTAGGTTTGCCTTTCCTTAATCTTTCTTCTAAGATAAGTCGTAAGGTCAGTATTGCCTCACGTGTTCCAGTGTTTCTACGGAATCCAAACTGATCTTCCCCGAGGTTGGCTTCTACTAGTTTTTCCATTCGTCTGTAAAGAATTCGCGTTAGTATTTTGCAGCTGTGACTTATTAGACTGATAGTTCGGTAATTTTCACATCTGTCAACACCTGCTTTCTTTGGGATTGGAATTATTATATTCTTCTTGAAGTCTGAGCGTATTTCGCCTGTTTCATACATCTTGCTCACCAGATGGTAGAGTTTTGTCAGGACTGGCTCTCCCAGGGCCGTCAGTAGTTCCAATGGAATGTTGTCTACTCCGGGGGCCTTGTTTCGACTCAGGTCTTTCAGTGCTCTGTCAAACTCTTCACGCAGTATCGTATCTCCCATTTCATCTTCATCTACATCCTCTTCCAGTTCCATAATATTGTCCTCAAGTACATCGCCCTTGTATAGACCCTCTATATACTCCTTCCACCTTTCTGCTTTCCCTTTAATGTGTTAAATAATGTGCCTTCACAGAGTGTAGTGTTTTCATTTATGCTATTGCCTTCTGTACGTGGAAATTCTCTTTTATTGTCAGTTTGTGGTGTAGGCTGTGGCTGTATTTCAATGCTTATAATCTGTTGCTATTGTGGCTGGGTGATGGTTATGCGCTAATAGGTGGTCAGCAAATGTGCTATGGGTGCTGTTACTTTTTAGGGCTCTAAAGTGTTCTGAGTATCTTGTTTTAAAGTTCCTGCATGATTGTCATATGAATACTGATTGACAAGAGTTCATATATTCCTGATCTGTTGAATTTATCTGTTGGCGTTTCCTGTGTTCAGTGTTGTTAAATTAGTTACAACCTAAAATATGTTCATTTTTTGCAGTGCTCGATAAGCAAAAACCCACTGATGATGGCACAGATGAGCTGAAACATGTTTGGGTAAGAGAAAAAGCAGTTTTTTTCCAAAAAGGCGGAACCCATAACCTATAATTTAACTGCACACGCGGAAAGAAAGGACAAGAGCTGCAAACCCAAAAGATGAATGTATTCATTGGCTTCGCCAGCTCACAACCGAACTGTCTGTTTCCAAGTTTACGTCGGCCCTAAGCTGACTTACAGACCAATCGGCCACCATAAGCTACAGTCCATAAAATAATGTACAAAACCAAATAAATATTGTTAATACTCTGTTCAGTTGCTGCCTGCACACGTATGAAGTCACAGGCACCAATATTTCGCAGCTGAAAGCCGACGTCTGGTATCGATAGGTTCAACTGGCTTATGTAAAATAATGAATGTAAGACGACAATATTACAGAACACGTGTTAAAACATTGGGGAATAACTTCCATCGTACCAGAGGTAACTGCATAGGGCAAAAATTTGTAGGACGGGCAGAGATTTGAATGTATACAACAAATAACAGACGATGATGTGTGTGTCTGCTACTCTGAGGTGAAGAGATTGACAAAGGAGAAGAAATAGTGGAGGGTAATATCAAACCAACAAAACTGATGACAAAAAAATTACTGTAATAATTTTCGTTTTTGCTATTAATGCGTTAATTTAATTTCTATGGACATTGCGAAATTAGCTGTAAAGTTAATCTTAAAGGATGCTTGGACAGATACAAGAGGAAGACTGAAAGCTCTAATCTTCTCAGAACTAAACTAAATCGATAAATAATTAAATATGGTACTGTATCTACTTTTACGTGGATGAGTGATTAATGTATGCTACTGACACCAATGGTCCCTAGTTTAATATCCGGTACCGCCTACAAATTAACCTCAGTGGAACATGAATGTGTCTCGTTCCCCTTGCGGTGAGAGCTTAGGATTCCTTTAAGGAGCGACAGTGGCTCCAGTTTCAAATGCCCTTATAAATACTTAGGAGAGCAGCGGACTGACCAAACACCTGTCGAACACCTCTGTTCAATGTTGCAGAGGTCTGTAGACAGACCATACTGGTATAATAGGTGTTTAATTTGTTTTATACCACCAATGTTCAGATATTGAAAGGAACAGAATTCCTAAATTCACTGTTTTATTCAGGATCTGCATGCATATCAAGTTTCTTACGCGCTTACACTACTGCAAGTACCCCTGATAACCAATTACGTCAACAAAACTGGTGCAACGTTACGATGCCTCTGCAGGCGTTGGGCAAAATAATATGAACACCCGGTACAAAACGCTCGCTAGTGGAACTTTTTTTCTGACTTAATATACGTTTACGCCATCGGCTGTCTTTCTCTTACATAACAGTGTCTTCGGAAGTGTTAGGAGTCACAAATATACCTGCATTAGCTGCGGTGTAGCTGTGATCAATTATCATGTTGGGTATTAAAGACTGCTATCGAAGGCAAATGTTCACTTAATTGATGTGTCCCTGGCAACCGTCGCAGATTTACTATGCGCGATATACTTAGTGTTATCGCCAGGTACGTAATTAACGAGGAGAAATCTGGTGTAAAAAATTAAACTTATTGATTGATAGAGGTAGGAAGAATTGATACCTATAATACAGTATAACATCCTCTACCACGAAGCTGATGTTGCACTTAACACAGATAAAGAGAACACAGTTTTAATGAAAACCGTAAGACGTGAATTGTATAAAAGAAATAAAACAGAACTGCTATTGCCAAACCTACTGCACATCAGATTTAGGTAAAGAAGAGATTACAGTAGTGAGGAAAACACAAGAACCGGATTAATGACCAACTGAAATAAGTATTGTAGCGCGGGGGTGTATTTTATCTTGGTCTAACATGGTCATTTTTCAAAATTCCAGGGCTTGCAGGTCGTCTTCTCATTATAAAACATGGCTGTGATAACAATGGTTTGAGTGCTCGTCTCGTGATTTTTCTGACAAAGCGTTGGATAAAGGAAGACAAGTATAGGAGAGAGAAAAACAATTTTAGCTTTACAAATCATTTTAGAAACAAAATTAGAAATAGACAGAGAGAATGGCCTTTTCATAGATTTGGAACGGCATTTGTCGTGGTTGGCTGGAATTTTGATGATTCAATGTATGGAGAAGTTAGGGACTGATCTGAAGGATAGAAGGCTCATTTGGACAGCATCGGTCCACACAAATATCTTTAAATGAGAGTGAAAGAGCATCAAAAAATTAAAGCAGTTAAATTGCGTTGGCCACTTTCGCCGCACTTATTTTCTCTATGTATTGAGAAATGAACTGGCACCTTAAAACAGGAAACCAAAGAACTAAAGATAAATGCAGAGCCAAACCATAGTATACGATACGTAAGTAGCACTTCTCTAGCCGCTACAGACGTAGAAACAGAGCAACTCAAAAACCAATTGATTGAAACAGCTTTGTTAATTAGTTCTCATTATTTCTGAATATAACTGATGCAGCTCAGAAATTAAAAGCAGAGTATCTTTTGTTAAGTGTTCCTTCCAGAACAAAAGCAGTTTCCTAACATGCAACCTCATCAACATCAAGAAAAGAAAGAGTTTCACCTCGGCTTAGGCCGGAACTGCACTCCTATATGCAAATGAAAGATTCACAAGAAAGACAAACACTATCTGGAAGCAACAGAAATTTGGATATAGAGGAAAGTAACCAAAATGATATCAATAAATGAAACTCGAATGAAGATTTTCTTTAAAAAAAGTAACTCAATTAAGAAAAAAAATGGTTCAAATGGCTCTGAGCACTATGGGACTTAACAGCTGTGGTCATCAGTCCCCTAGAACTTAGAACTACTTAAACCTAACCAACCTAAGAACATCACACACATCCATGCCCGAGGCAGGATTCGAACCTGCGACCCTAGCAGTCGCTCGGTTCCGGACTGCGCGCCTAGAACCGCGAGACCACCGCGGCCGGCAACTCAATTAAGACAAGTCCTTAAATTAATCGAGCGAAGGAAAATAAAAATGGTACGCTATGGTCTCAGACACTACACCTTCCTCGCAAACATCTTTGAACGAAAAGTTCTGAAGAGAAGACCAATAAGTACAGCTAGGTGACGTCACTTTCAAGATACCAAGAGGATATCGGATTGAGGAACTATCAGGAAATTAAGTACTGGTCGGAAGATAGAAAACAATGGATGTGGCGACAAGGCGAGGCACAAAGGAATGAATGACATTAGCTGTCAGCGGGCATTGATTTAAATCAACAGAGGAAGTTGAAAATATGTGCTGCACAGGGATTCAAACTCAAGTCTCCTCTTCATTAGGCACATGCGCTGACCACGGCGCCATCCGGACACAGTAGACATCGCCACTGCAAGGACAACCCAAGTACGCCTCCCGTCAGACCCAAATTATCAGCTTATCTACACAACACTGATGTAGTGCCCCTTGCCAATTATCCTCATACTCGCAGCATTTCTTCGACTCCTGGAAGAGTTCGAGCGTGATGTGCAACCTCACTGAAGCGAGAACTGGCCGTCCTCGCCTTAATTATACATGTGGTGTGTGACGTGTCCGAAGGACCGACAACACTTCATTAAGCGGAGGACGGCCAATGATCACTTCAGTGCGGATGCACAATACGCTAGAACTCTTCCAGGAATCGGAGAAATGCTGGGAGTATGAGTACAATTGGCAAGGGGCACTACATCAGTGTGTGTCGATAAGTTGGGAATTTGGGTCTGGCGGGAGGCGTGCTAGGATAGTCCGTGCAGATGTACTGGCCACTGTGTCCAGATGGCGCGGTGGTCAGCGCAGCTGCTTAGTAAGTAGGAGACCCGAGGTCGAATCCCAGTCCACGACAAATTTTCAGCTTTCCCTATTGATTTAAATCAACGCTCACTGTCATGTAATATCGTTAAGTCCTTTGAGCCTTGGTTTGTAGTAGTTGCAGAATTAAAATGGTGTCTGTTTTTTCGGACATGTCTGAAAGGACAGACACCACATATATTGGACAAAGCAAGCTTTTTAAGAACATGGCATGACTACGGCAACACTGAAAGAAGAGGTAGGATCAGTGATTAACTTTAGCTGAGCCTGTTCACTATATACGTAAATCTACATCCGATTTTCAATCCACCGTGTGGTGTGAAGCGGAGGACGCACAATGTATAACTCTCCCCCCCCCCCCCCCCCGCCCCTCCCTCACACCTCTTTTCCCTCGGCAGATGGTAGAAGTGGATACAAATTACCAGTACCGCTCCATATAAGCTCGAAAATTATCTTATTTTAACTTATTACTCAATATGCGAAATGTATATTGGAGGAAGGAGCGTATTTCTTAGGAACATAAGCCCTCTGAACTTGTGGGTAAGGTTCTCCGCAAGCATGTCGTCTCTTTTGGGTTAACGTGACACTCTGACTCTGTCTACACAAACACGTGACAAATCGTGCAGCTCTTTTTCAGTTTTTTTCCTTCTCTGTCGTTAATATATGTTGCTAAAGCGTCCCATACTGATGAATCATATTCTAGATTTGGTCAAACGAGGGTTTCGTAATCGATCTCTCTGGTGTCAAAAGTACACTACCTTATATCTGCCTTCTCCACAGCTACATCTATATGCTCATTCCACGTTACGGCGTTCCGGACAGAAGCTCATAGATATTTCAATGTTGTGACTGATTCCAGTGACTGATTGCCAACTGCATGGTCGAATAATATCCGATCTTTCCGTTTGTTTATGAGCATTAAATTATATTTATTTATGCTTAGAGTCAGCTGTCAATTTTTGTCCAAGGTAGTAGTAATCTGTACGTTTCTCTGCACTTCGTAACAAGGTGTCACCTCCCTACACACAACTGCTTCGACTGTGAACAGCCTCAGACAGCTAAACACATTTTCGGTCAGATCAATTACATCAACAACTTAGCCAGTGTTCTCAGCAGGGATTACATCTTCCAAGACACCGCCACTCACAATTTTAAGATAGATTTGATGCGCGTGACGATGACCTGGCCTCCGTATTGACGGAATTTGATATTATCTGGGCATTATGGACTAAACTGAAATAAAAAATAAAAGTCTATTAGGTCATTTCGTCATCTCTGACAGAAATTTAGAGTTAGTTTTCGAGAAACGACATCACATCGCATTTCAGGATTTATGAACACCGAACCACTGGAGGATTCAAGCGGTTTTTCATCCAACTCTACGCAACTACTCTGCACTTCATACTTCCGTGGTTGGCAGCGTGTCCATCGGACCACTTTCAGACTACCGTTCCACTCCCGGATAGCACGTGGGAAAAACGAAAACATAAGTATTTCCGTACAAGCTCTGGCTTCTCTTATTTTATTACGATGATCATTTCTCCCTATGCAGGGGGGAATCAGCAAAACATTTCCGCATTCGGAGTAGAAAATTAGTGACTGAAATTTTGTGAAAACCGCAACGAAAAAGTCATTGTTTTAGTGACTAGTACCCCAACTTGCTTATCACATTCGTGACACTATCGTCCCTATTTCGTAATAATACAAAACAAACTGCCCTTCTTTTAACTTTTTCGGTGTTCCCCGTCAGTTTTATCTGGCAAGGATCCCACACCACGCAGCGGTACTCTAGAAGAGGACGGACGATCTTTAGCAGATTCTACGTGTTTTGCCATAAAATGCAGTCTTTGGTTCGCCTTTCCCGCAGCGTTTTCCTTCTGATCGTTCCAATTTAAGTTATTCGTAATTGTAATCCCAAGGAATTTAGTTGAATCGACAACCTTTAAATTTGTGCGATTTATCGTATAACCGTAATTTAATGGATTCCTTTTAGAAGGCCTATTCTTATGGAGGATCTCACACTTGTTTGTGTTGAGAGTCAATTGCCACTTTCTACACCATGCAGATATATTGTTTAAACCATTTTTCAATCGGTTTTGATCTTCAGATGACTATACCATACGATAAGCGACAGCATCATCCGCAAACAATCAAAGTTGGCTGTCTCAGAAATCGTTTTTATGAGTTAACAACAGCAAAATCCCTATAATATTTCCCCGGGGAGCGCCAGATGTCACTTCCGTTTCACTCATAACTTGCCGTTAATTACTACCGACTATAACGTTTCTGAAAGGACATCTCGTTTCGAATCCCGCATTTGTGACAATATTCCGCAGACACGCAATTTTATTAGAAGCCCATATCTAATTTCTTAATATTTTTCATACTGTACCGCAGATGGTGGAGCGGCATGTCGAGTTGTGACTTTTCAGCCAAATAACAGACGATTTGGTTGTGGCACAGTGGAAGTCTTAATTGGGAGAGTTCGGAGGTGATTCGCAGTTAGCCGGCCTGTGTGGCCGAGCGGTTCTAGGGGCTACAGTCTGGCATCGCGCGACCGCTACGGTCGCAGGTTCGAATCCTGCCTCGGGCATGGATGTGTGTGATGTCCTTAGGTTTAAGTAGTTCTAAGTTCTAGGGGACTGATGACCTCAGAAGCTAAGTCCCATAGTGCTCAGAGCCATTTGAACCTTTTTGATTCGCAGTTACCGCATTTGTCTTATAATAAATGGGGAAACCCGAAAATTTTAGTCAAACTGGAAAATGGCAACATTTAATTTGAGTCTGGGATAACAAATCTGAGACAAAAAACATGAAAGTCTAGTGTAGACGAAAATGTATTTGTTTTTATTTGAGAGCAAAGTCGATGACGTGCTGGCCATGTGCAGTGTACCTACGTCGTTGTCAACTGCGGGAGCTGCTCTAGACGGTGAAGTTCTCCAACGCCTTATTATGTGGCTGTTTGTGTCGTTTTGTGTAACCCTTGCATCTACCAGAGCATTAGGTCAGGAATGTTGTTTGAGACGAAATCTCTTTCTCTGTGTACTATTCAGCAAAGAAGAAATATGACGCCAAAATAACCCATTTTGCTGAGAGCTTTCTTACAACGAAAACTCCACATCGCGTCGCCCACGGATTTAGTGGCAAAATGGCCAAGTGGATAGCCCTTCAAGATCTGAACACAGATCAAGCATGTAAACAGGAAGAAGTTGTACTGAACAGAGAAAAAAAAGCAAAATAGAAACAGTAAACGGTCCAAAGGCAAGAAGTGCAATACAGAGCAGCCTGAAACAGCAAGCGGGCGAGCCATGTTCATATCTTCCTCATGCCAGTTTTTATCCGGCACGATAGCTCTGCGCGTTCAGCCAGAAGGTTAGCTGCCCTCTGTAATATAGAAAAAAACTGAGTCAGTGGATCAACAGTGAACTTGAAAGGGTGTCATAAGACGCCCCCCCTCCCCCCCCCCCCACCCAGCAAATGCAACGAACAATAATGAAGAAAATGAGATTAAAAAAACTGTCGATGACAGTGTTTACTGGGAAGCGGAAGAGCCGTGTTCAAAACTCCCTCGTGCCATTTATTTTCATTTTATTTTTTCACAACAGTATGAACTGTCAGTCCGGTCATTGAAATGTTTGTTGTCTTTCTGTAGTCTTGGCTGTCGTCATGCAGTACACTGGTTATAGAATGTGAGTCATATCGTAAGAAGACGTCGCCATCGCAGGTAAATGTTGTGAGAAGTGAAAGCAGTCGAGATACCATATAGACGTCTCACAGAAATGAAAACAACAAATAAACGGCTGTGAACCGTGTTAAAACAGAGGAATTCAAGAAAACAGAACGCAACTTCAAAAATGTTGGAAACATTTTGACGGAGCACAGAGAAGCCGCGTGACTGTGAAACCATTGCGTTCATTTGTTGCAGCTTATGTGACGAACTATTATGTTTTCATCATTTTCTTGGGAGTGATCACATTCACATTCATACAAACACCTGAATCGGGCAAGGAGGCATATCTCACTCACAAATTAGGTGCGTCGATAAGAGATCCATATCATATGACACACGTATTGTCACTAATGTCATGTATGACACAACAAACGTGTTTTCCGGTGGAGGATGGGTAGACTTTTCGCCTTGGTCTCAAACGTTTGCGGTTCCCATTCAAAAGCCACAGTTCCTTTCGGCTGCTAATAGAGTAGTTGTGCAGAGCCAAGTGTCATCATAGGTCCCTACCTTACACCTCGCTGTTGCAAACTGACGTTGCACCACGGCACAGACAAAAATTGTAATGCAGCGAACAGTGAATATATACACAGGGTGAAAAGTATTTAAACCGACCAACTCTGGGTGGTTGTAGGGGACATCAAAACAAATATTTTTCCCTAGTGTCATTTTTTCCTATGATGAGTATTTAAACCGGTAAAGGAAGATTTCTCTGGTGGCAAATTAATTAAACCAACAAACACTTTTCCATTTTTTATGGCCAAGAGACAACACATTAACACAACTCAATTTCAATTACAGTAGATTTTCAAAACTGCCTCCATTGATACGCAAACAAAGGTTACACCGTCGGATCATGTTCTGTCTGACATGGGCAAAAACCCCAGGAGTATCCTCAATTGTTCCTGCTGCTACTACTATCCGGGCAACCAGTTCCTCTTCTAATGCAACAGGAGTTGCGTAAACAAGGTTGCGCATCTCTCCCCACACAAAAAAGTCCAGAGGGAACACATCTGGGGATCGAGCAGGCCATGGTACAGGACCACCTCTGCCAATCCACGTTTCTAGGAACCGTCGGTCCAGGATTCGACCCACACGACAACTAAAATGTGCCGGCGCCCCGTCATGTTGGAACCACATGCGTTGTCTTGTAGGGAGCGGAACGTCTCCGAGGAATTCTGGCAATGCTCTGGCGAGAAAATTGTAATAGTGCCTGCCATTTAATGGCCTAGGTAGCAGATACGGCCCAATTAAACAGTCCCCAACAACACCGACCCACACATTAACGAAGAACCGCATTTGATGAGCGCTAGTAACTGTGGCATGTGGGTTATCCTCACTCCAAACATGCGAATTGTGCATGTTGAAGACTCCATCACGCCCGAACGTTGCTTCATTGGTAAACAACACGGAGGATGTAAATGTAGGATGCATTTCACACTGTTCCCGGTACCACTGCGAAAACTGTGCACTGGGTGGAAAATCAACTGGTTCCAGGTTGTGGACACGCTGTAAGTGAAATGGACGTAACAATTGCTCTCGAAGGAATGTTCTTACATTCATCTGATTCGTACCCATGTTACGTGCAACTGCACGAGTGTTGATTGAAGAATCCCGCTCCACATGCTGCAAGACAGCTTCCTCAAATTGTAGCGTTCTTCCCGTGCGACGGCGTCCCTGTCCAGGTAATCTGCTAAATGACCCGGTCTCACGCAGACGTTGGTATACAGCAGCAAAAGTCGTATGACGCGGGATACGCCGATTAGGAAATTGTTGTTGATAAACACGCTGTGCAGCTCGTCCGTTGTGGTGCGCTACGTATTACGCACCAACCATATCAGTGTACTCACTCCAGCTGTGTCGCTCTATTAGTAAACAGAGACAATGCACTACTACACTGGTAGACAGCAGTGGCCTACAACTGACGAGCGTAATACACCCTCTAACAACTGAAGATCGTAATACGGCCTTTAACAACTGAAGAACGTAATACGACCTCCACCGGTTTAAATAATCCTCATAGGAAAAAATGACATTAGGGAAAAATATTTGTTTTGCTGTCCCCTACAACATCCCAGGGTTTGTCGGTTTAAATACTTTTCACCCTGTATATTGGCACGCGGCGCTTGGTAGGCCAACACCGTGACCACGCAACCACGACGCAGTTACTGTTTTAGCCTGCTCTATATTGCACTTCTCGTTCTTGAACAGTTCACTGTTTCTATGTTGCCCTTTTCTTACAGTTTAGTACGCCTTCTTCCTGTTCTCATGCTTTATCTGTGTTCAGTTTTTGAGAGGCTGTCCTCTGGGACCTCGTACCACTAAATCTGAGGAAAGTGCGATGGGGAGTTTCCCTTGTTAGCATTGTTTTCCTCATTAATGCGGTGTTCTTTGCGGCCGGCTGATGGCACTTCGCTAAGAAGTGCATTTTGGTGACTGTGGCGCCGCCTTCGTCAACCGTCTCAATTTCGGGCGATTAGGATTCGCAATTTACGTGCAGACGTGCGACGTGGCGGCTGCGCCGGAGACACAGCTACGCAGCAACAGCCGGCCGTGTTATCAGATACGGGCGCAGGCGCAGCGCATTCCAGCCGCGTTCTCATTCCCCACGGCGCCACACTGCTGGCCATAAATAACCTCCTTCGCTCCCTGTTCACCTAATGGACTGTCACATGCATCAATAAGATACCTACACTGCGAGCAGGCGTGGAGTTTTGCTGAAATACAACAAGAAACGGTCCGATACCTACGACTGTGTTCTACATTTTACTATACTGAATCACCCGAATGGCTGTGTCTGCTATCAGGTACATCACAGTTCGAAAAGACAGTTTTCTTTTTGCAGATGCAGTTGGCACATTTAACTACTTCTCCAAAACCTACAGGATTGGCGTGGCGCAACAGTTCAGGATACCCCTGTGTAATGCCGTATTGGCCATCATATGCCTCGAGAAGCGGATCTGCTAGTAGAAAACGCGTCGGTGAATAATGTGTTGTCAGTAGAGAATCAGTAACAGCAGAATGGGTCAGTCAGGGGACACCAGTGACTGGGAACTGTGACTGCTCACTGGACGTTATATGAGTAGCAAATCCATCAGGGACATCTGACTCGTATAAGGAGGCCCAAGTCGACGGTTCATTATGAGACTGTGAAGTGGAAACGCGAAAGAACTACAGGTGAACCATAACCAGGCAGACGTGACGGACTGGGTCCGTCAAGTAACGTGAAGGGTAGTTGTAAAAAATCACGTGAAATCAGCAGAAGGAATCATTCGTGAATTCCAAAGTGCTACCATCTGGTCAGCCAGCACAATCTACATCTACATTCACATCTACGTGATTACTCTGCTACTCACAATAAAGTGCCTGGCAAAGGGTCCAATAAACTACCTTCAAACTGTCTCTCTACCGTTCCACTCTCGAACGGCGCTAAGGAAAAATGAGCACTTACATTTTTCTGTGCGAGCCCTGATTTCTCTTATTTTATCGTGATGATCATTTCTCCCTACGTAGGTGGGTGCCAACAGAATGTTTTCGCAGTCGGAGGAGAAGACTGGTGATTGAAGTTTCATGAGAAGATCTCGTCGCAACGAAAAACGCCTTTGTTTTAATGATTGCCATTCCAATTCAAGTATCATGTCTGTGGAACTATCTCTCCTATTTCGCAATAGTAAAAAACGGGCTGCCCTTCTTTGAACTTTTTCGATGTCATCCATCAGGCCCACCTGATGCGGATCCCACACCGCACAGCAATACTCCAGAATAGGGCGGATATGCGCTGTGTAAGCAGTCTCTTTAGTAGACCTGTTGCAACTTCCAAGTATTCTGCCAATGAATCGCAGTTTTTGGTCTGCTCTACCCACAACATTATCTATGTGATCGTTCCAGTTTAGCTTATTTGTAATTGCAATCCCTAAGTATTTAGTTGAATTTACAGTTTTCGGATTTGTGTGACTTATCGCGTAATCGAAATTTAGCGGATTTCTTGTAGTACTCATGTGAATAACTTCACACTTTTCTTTGCTCAGGGTCAACTGCCACTCTTCGCATCATAAAGATATATTATCTAAAAGATTTTGCAATTCGTTTTGGTCATCTGACGACTTTACAAGACGGTAAATGACAGCATCATCTGCAAACACTCTAAGAGGACTACTCAGATTGCCTCCTATGTCGTTATTATGGAACTGGAACAATAGAGGGCCTATAACACTTCCTTGGAGAACGCCGGATATTGCTTCTGTTTTACTCGATGATTTTCCGTCTATTAGTGTGAACTGTGACCTTTATGACAGGAAATTACGAATCCAGTCGCACAACTGGGGCGATATTCCATAGGCACGCAGTTTGGTTAGAAGACAATTGTGAGGAACGGTGTCGAAAGCCTTCTGGAAATCTAAAAATATGGAATCAATTTGACATCCCCTGTCGATAGCACTCATTACTTAATATGTATAAAGAGTTAGTTGTGCTTCACGAGAACGATATTTTCTGAATCCGTGGTGACTATGTGGCGATAAATCGTTTCCTTCGTGGTAATTCATAATGTTCGAACAAAGTATATGCCCCAAAACCCTACTGAAAATCGATGTTAGTAATATGGGCTTGTAATTCAGCGGATTACTCCTATTTCTCTTTTTGGGTATTGGTGTGACTTGAGCAATTTTCCAGTCTTTAGGTACGGATCTTTCTGTGAGCGAGCGGTTGTATACAGGGTGTTACAAAAAGGTACGACCAAACTTTCAGGAAACATTCATCACACACAAATAAATAAAAGACGTTACAGGGGGTTTCAAAGATGACCGGTATATTTGAAACGGCAATAAAAACTAAACGAGCAGCGATAGAAATACACCGTTTGTTGCAATATGCTTGGGACAACAGTACATTTTCAGGCAGACAAACTTTCGAAATTACAGTAGTTACAATTTTCAACAACAGATGGCACTGCGGTCTGGGAAACTCTATAGTACGATATTTTCCACATATCCACCATGCGTAGCAATAATATGGCGTAGTCTCTGAATGAAATTACCCGAAACCTTTGACAACGTGTCTGGCGGAATGGCTTCACATGCAGATGGGATGTACTGCTTCAGCTGTTCAATTGTTTCTGGATTCTGGCGGTACACCTGGTCTTTCAAGTGTCCCCACAGAAAGAAGTCACAGGGGTTCATGTCTGGCGAATAGGGAGGCCAATCCACGCCGCCTCCTGTATGTTTCGGATAGCCCAAAGCAATCACACGATCATCGAAATATTCATTCAGGAAATTAAAGACGTCGGCCGTGCGATGTGGCCGGGCACCATCTTGCATAAACCACGAGGTGTTCGCAGTGTCGTCTAAGGCAGTTTGTACCGCCACAAATTCACGAAGAATGTCCACATAGCGTGATGCAGTAATCGTTTCGGATCTGAAAAATGGGCCAATGATTCCTTTGGAAGAAATGGCGGCCCAGACCAGTACTTTTGAGGATGCAGGGACGATGGGACTGCAACATGGGGCTTTTCGGTTCCCCATAAGCGCCAGTTCTGTTTATTGACGAAGCCGTCCAGGTAAAAATAAGCTTCGTCAGTAAACCAAATGCTGCCCACATGCATATCGCCGTCATCAATCCTGTGCACTATATCGTTAGCGAATGTCTCTCGTGCAGCAATGGTAGCGGCGCTGAGGGGTTGCCGCGTTTGAATTTTGTATGGTGGGAGGTGTAAACTCTGGCGCATGAGACGATACGTGGACGTTGGCGTCATTTGAACCGTAGCTACAACACGGCAAACGGAAACCCAAGGCCGCTGTTGGATCACCTGCTGCACTAGCTGCGCGTTGCCCTCTGTGGTTGCCGTACGCGGTCGCCCTACCTTTCCAGCACGTTCATCCGTCACGTTCCCAGTCTGTTGAAATTTTTCAAACAGATCCTTTATTGTATCGCTTTTCGGCCCGTTGGTTACAAAAGTGGTTCAAATGGCTCTGAGCACTATGGGACTTAACATCTGTGGTCATCAGTCCCCTAGAACTTAGAACTACTTAAACCTAACTAACCTAAGGACATCACACACATCCATGCCCGAGGCAGGATTCGAACCTGCGACCGTAGCAGTCGCGCGGTTCCGGACTGAGCGCCTTAACCGCGAGACCACCGCGGCCGGCTTTTGGTTACATTAAACCTCCGTTGAAAACTTCGTCTTGTTGCAACAACACTGTGTTCTAGGCAGTGGAATTCCAACACCAGAAAAATCCTCTGTTCTAAGGAATAAACCATGTTGTCTACAGCACACTTGCAAGTTGTGAACAGCACACGCTTACAGCAGAAAGACGACGTACAGAATGGCGCACCCACAGACTGCGTTGTCTTCTATATCTTTCACATCACTTGCAGCGCCATCTGTTGTTGAAAATTGTAACTACTGTAATTTCGAAAGTTTGTCCGCCTGAAAATGTACTGTTGTCCCAAGCATATTGCAACAAACGGTGTATTTCTATCGCTGCTCGTTTAGTTTTTATTGCCGTTTCAAATATACCGGTCATTTTTGAAACACCCTGTATGTGGACATACAGCTCATTTTAGTTTCGTCCACCAACGCTCAATGGAGCACGTTATCATGATTTCATGCGGGATACTCTACCTGTGCTGCTAGAACATGTGCCTTTACAAGTACGACACAACATGTGGTTCATGCACGATGGAGCTCCTGCACATTTCAGTCGAAGTGTTCGTACGCTTCTCAACAACAGATTCGGTGACCGATGGATTGGTAGAGGCGGACCAATTCCATGGCCTCCACGCTCTCCTGACCTCAACCCTCTTGACTTTCATTTATGGGGGCATTTGAAAGCTCTTGTCTACGCAACCCCGGTACCAAATGTAGAGACTCTTCGTGCTCGTATTGTGGACGGCTGTGATACAATACGCCATTCTCCAGGGCTGCATCAGCGCATCAGGATTCCATGCGACGGAGGGTGGATGCATGTATCCTCGCTAACGGAGGACATTTTGAACATTTCCTGTAACAAAGTGTTCGAAGTCACGCTGGTACGTTCTGTTGCTGTGTGTTTACATTCCATGATTAATGTGATTTGAAGAGAAGTAATAAAATGAGCTCTAACATGGAAAGTAAGCGTTTCCGGACACATGTCCACATAACATATTTTCTTTCTTTGTGTGTGAGGAATGTTTCCTGAAAGTTTGGCCGTACCTTTTTGTAACACCCTGTATAATTGCTAAATATTGAGCTATTGTATCAGCATACTCTGAAAGGAACCTGACTGGTATACAATGTGGACCGAAGGCCTTGCCTTTGTCAAATGATTTAAGCTACTTTGCTACACCGATTGTTTCTCATCTTGGCAGTTGTTCCTAGTTGGAATTTAGTAATATTTATTTCGTCTACTTTGATGAGAGAGTTTCGGAAAACTGTGTTTAATAACTCTGCTGTAGTGGCACTGTCATAAGTGACTTCCCCGTTGTTATCGCGCGGTGAAGGTATTGATTTGCGTCTTGGCACTGGTGTGCTTTATGTGTGACCAGAATCTCTTTGGGTTTTCTGCCAGATTCCGAGACAGTGTTTCCTTGTAGAAATTATTAAAAGCATCTCGCATTGAAGTACGCGCTATATTTCGAACTTGCGCAAAACTTTGCAAATCTTGGGGTCTTGCATTCTTTTAAATTTAGCATGCTTTTTCCGTTGCTTCTGCAACAGCGAACAATCACTGTGCCTATGGTGTTAATAAGAATGGGATATAATGGTCGAGCAGTCCTCACTTGCCATACATTTCTGTTGTGAATGTTAAGCGACGCTTGAGGCGGTTTAAAAGGCGACGGCACTGGGAAAGGGATGATTAGAAGGAGTGCTTTTGAGTGATAAATCAGGCTATACCCCGTGGCACTCCGATGTAAGAGTCTGAGGCTGGCAAATGCCTGGAGAATGTTACTTGCCAACACCTGTGGTGCCAACGGGGAAGTACGGATGACGTTGTTTTACGGTAAGGAGGTGTTTTTCGTGGTTGGAATACGGAAGGATATGAACTCCAATTTACAGCACTTTGTACAGCGTACAGTACGCATACAGTTCGGAGACGATGATTGTATCAATATGACAATGCGCAGTTTCATAAAGCAGCGTCTGTGAGGCAGTGTTTTCCAGACAGTAACATCGTTGAGAAGGACTACCTGCCAGAGTCGAGACCAGAATCTAATGGAGTTCCTGTAGGAAGAGTTGGAACGTCAACTTGACGCCAGCCCAGCGTCCAACAACACTATCTTGTCGGGTTTCGGCTTTTAATAAAGAATGGGCTGTCATTACTCCACAGGCATTCAGACGCCTCATTGACAGTGTCCCCAGCGGAGTTCAAGCCGTCATAACGGCGAAAAGTGGACACACCCGCATATTAATGTCCAATCGTAAGTGTCCGGATACTTTTGATCGGACAGTGTATACACATCTATGCTGTACATTCTCTAGTCATCTACCCAACTTCCTTTAGGTTGTCGTATATGTCTTTCCTTATCTCCTGGACGCCTCCAAATAATTTCTTTGGCCCATCCTGCTACATGACGCACCAGTTCCTATTTGATTTAAACTAGTCATAACATCATATTTTACTCCAGTGTGCCGGGTCTATAGAAAAGACCATCATAACTATTGTGTTATAGAAAAGACCATCATAACTATAACTGTTCAGCGTGACTTTCGTACGAGGTATCGTGTGGATCCTCATACAGCACAGAGCATTAGACGATGGCATGAACAGTTCCGAGAAACAGGTTGTTTGCGTAAAGGCAAATCGCTGGGCCGTGCCCGAGTGTCTGACACAGACGTCGAACACATCAGTCATACTTTCGCAAGGAATCTGTGGTGTCACCGCCAGACACCACACTTGCTAGGTGGTAGCCTTTAAATCGGCCGCGGTCCGTTGGTATACGTCGGACCCGCGTGTCGCCACTGTCAGTGATTGCAGACCGAGCGCCGCCACACGGCAGGTCTAGAGAGACTTCCTAGCACTCGCCCCAGTTGTACAGCCGACTTTGCTAGCGATGGTTCACTGACAAATTACGTTCTCATTTGCCGAGACGATAGTTAGCATAGCCTTCAGCTACGTCATTTGCTACGACCTAGCAAGACGCCATTATCATTTGCTATTTATCTTGTGATGCATGTACCGTCAGACCGATGTTCACCAATTATGGATTAAAGTTAAGTATTCCAGAGGCTACGTACTTTTTTTACTAGACTCAACTCCTTTAACTGTTCCAGACCTCACGCCAGCATGCGTGAGCTTAAACGCGTGCCTTTCGGCTATCTCATAGTGGCTTGGCTGTCTTGCCAAGTCACAACAGAATCCACAAAAATCCGTTCGCCATGAAGCTCGATAGCTCAACATGCCCCCGATGTCCGTCTGACGTGCGCTGCCTTGACGGTTACACATAAGACCTACAGAATTCAGCTACTGCAAGCTCTTCGTGAAGGTGACAAATAACTACGTGTGGAGTTCTGTAATTTCATTCTTAGCAGGATGGGAGGTAACAGTTTTCTTGCACGCTTAGTGTTCAGTGACGAAACAAAATTCCATTTAAATGGAAAAGCGAATCGTCATAATGCGATAATATGGGGTACGGAACAACCACATGTACTTGTACAACATGAGCGAGACTCTCCAAAATTTAATGTGTATTGTGCAGCTTCACAAGAAAAGGAGTAAGGTCCATTTTTCTTTGCCGAGAACACAGGAAGCACATATCTCGATACGCATGAGAACTTTCTTTTCCCACAGCTGAAGAATGATTCGAACGATTTCATTTACCAACAGGATAGGGCACCGCCACACTGGCATCTGGAGGTGTGGGAATTTTTAAATCAAGGGATTACTGAACGATGAATCGGTCGCACTGGACCAAATGATTCAGCCTTTCATTACTGACATCCTAGGTCACCGGACCTGACTGTATGTGGTTATTTCCTGTGGGGGTTTGAAAAAGACTCTGTTTATGTGCCTCCATTACCAACAACAATGAATGGACTGAGACACCGCACAACAGCAACCGTGGAAGCTGTAACTCAGGACATGCTCGCTGCAGTCCGAGAACAATTTGAATACCGCACTGACATATGCCATGCACCTGAAGAGGGCATACTGAACACCTATAAAAAGCTATGAAAAAAAGATTTTTGAGCATCCCGTTCATGAAAAAACAAAATTCATTGTATACGTTTATTAGTTTCAGAAATATTGACGTGGCAAATCGGATGACTCTTTTCCAGACACGCTGTATTTCTAGAGAGTCTGAGACATATATCTACAACACGCTAAGTATGTACAACGAAAACCAAACAGCTTAGTAGATTTTCGCCACGAGTGAAGAAGATTCTCGCAGAACGTATGTATTTAATAGCAGTGGGGTTTGTTGGTTAGTAACGCTCGTATGTTTTCCCGTTTATATGACAACATGATATCCTTCACACGATATTGTTGTGCCTGTGCTATTCTGAATTACGGTGCAAAGTTCCTTTGGACATGCATTCGGTGACTACAGACATATTGAAATACATGTATTCGCAGTTGCGAATGTGGACAACCGTCAGCTATAGAATGAAATGATGACAATGAATATTTGTGCCGGACCGGGATACGAACCCGGATTTCCCGCTTATCGCGAGCTGTCGCCTTACCATTTTTTTTCATTTTTTGTTTTATTTTTTATAGAAAATCCCCGACCCAGCCGGGAATCGAACCCGGGCCCCTGAGGACGGTGGTCCATCACGCTGACCGTTTTTTTTTTTTTTTGCAAATCCCTGACCCAGCCGGGAATCGAACCCGGGTCCGTAGGCCATTTGGCTATATCGTATCGTATTTGTCCGCCAACACCAGGCAAGCGACATTCAAGTAAAATTTCTCACCTGTAGAGGATTTTACATAATGGATGTACGGGTTCATGTTGTGCACGCATGGTTGACGACATGTAGATGTTTGGGTCCGGGCTTGAGTCGTGCACGGATAGCCAAATGGTACAGACGGTTACGTACTCTCTGTAATAAAAATCTGGATGAACTTCAACGAGTGTTATGAGACATCCGCCCCGAACAAATGCAACGAACAATACCGAACAAAATGAGATTTATAAAACAAACAAAAAAATGGTAAGGATGGTAAGGCGAATGCTCGCGATAAGCCCCAAATCCGGGATCGAGTCCTGGGCGGGCACAAATTTTCACTGTCGTCAATCCACTCTACAGCTGATGGTCCATATTCGCAACTGCGAATATATTTAGTGTAATATCTTTCAGGTGCGTCTACTTCACTAGGTCATGATGAGAAACCTCAAATGAATCTTCCTAAGCGAAGCAACGTTCACTCTGAAATACGTTTCGGAAATAAAAACCTGAGAAACCGAGATGCAGACAAGTAGACGGACTTTTATTCATAAGAAGTATAATTAAATATCGTCAGTTAAGAAAAAAAAGTTGGTTTGCAAACCTCTAGTAGTTCACAAGTAAATTATTTCTACCGCTGCATGGGATGCGAGAAGCGGCGTGCAGTTTCTCTGCACTTGCTTCATGCGACTCTAAGCGTGGTCTTTACATTAGTCAGTTTGCGAGACAACAGCGCAATTTCTCAACCACGCGTCCATGCAGTGTCTGGCTGGCACATTTCTTGTGCCCTGCTGGAAGCGTAATCTCCGTGCCGGTGATACATCTTGTTTTTGTCGCTTGCAGCTTTGCTGCAGCGGCTAGCCGTACTACTTCCTGGACTAATCGCGGTACTCGTCTTTACATAACATCAGCGTTTCTCAGTGCTAAGGCGAAGCAATATATACATGGAGCAAATTTTTCTTTTTCTGTTCCGTCAGTCAAAAAATGTTCAGTTTGTCATCTGGTTGGGTCAAGAGCTACTGACGAGATGTTAATTTCTAACCTTTCTTCTGGATTACGGCAACAGTGAAGAGCTCGCCCGCCTTTGAATTAATATTACTGACTAGTCAACGACCTGATGCCACGTTTCGTACGGGCTCGCCAGCCTAAAGCCGTCGGCACACGAGACGAGGCAGCTAACATCGACGTGCATTCAGACGGAACATCCACGTCACGACACACAGTGCAGCTAGCACAAGGCACGAGCTGGTTGAAGAAATTTTGCACTCTGAGCGATATACAACGGTGGTTGACGGCTTTATTTGGCTCGCAACCCATACAGTTTGTTCACAAACATGGACGTACGTAAAATTCCTACGTTGGCAATTAAAACGGAAATTTCCTTTCCTAACCGTATGCTAGTCATGTTTTTCTGTCTTTAGTATAGATCAATAACAAATTTAATACCCATGAATGTGAAGTAACACAGAAATGACAGATATATATCCACTGAGGAAAGACATCAGCTTACAAAAATTCACCAAATCAAACAAACTCACTCCTGACAGAGGAGGAACTTACATACATCTACATCTACATCTACATTTATACTCCGCAAGCCACCCAACGGTGTGTGGCGGAGGGCACTTTACGTGCCACTGTCATTACCTCCCTTTCCTGTTCCAGTCGCGTATGGTTCGCGGGAAGAACGACTGTCTGAAAGCCTCCGTGCGCGCTCTAATCTCTCTAATTTTACATTCGTGATCTCCTCGGGAGGTATAAGTAGGGGGAAGCAATATATTCGATACCTCATCCAGAAACGCACCCTCTCGAACCTGGCGAGCAAGCTACACCGCGATGCAGAGCGCCTCTCTTGCAGAGTCTGCCACTTGAGTTTATTAAACATCTCCGTAACACTATCACGGTTACCAAATAACCCTGTGACGAAACGCGCCGCTCTTCTTAGGATCTTCTCTATCTCCTCCGTCAGACCGATCTGGTACGGATCCCACACTGATGAGCAATGCTCAAGTATAGGTCGAACGAGTGTTTTGTAAGCCACCTCCTTTGTTGATGGACTACATTTTCTAAGCACTCTCCCAATGAATCTCAACCTGGTACCCGCCTTACGAACAATTAATTTTATGTGATCATTCCATAGCATCAAATATTGCAGAAAATATTTCTATAAATTTCATACGAAACTCCCACAGCCTTTTAGAAAACGCGAGGATATACACACATCAAAACAAGTTTTGCATCACCCCGGTTCCCAGAACTCGTGGAGATAGACGTTCACTGTGGATATTGCATCACAGACACAGTCCCTTTGACTGTTCAGAGATGTCACTAATCCCGCCCAAAGATGTAAAGAACCATGCATGAGCAGCACCTATTAGACGGAGGGGATCCGACAGCCGATCGGTTCGAGTCGTTCCACCAGGAAGAAGGTACACGGCTCGTGTTGTCTGTAATTCAACCATGCCTAGACGGTCAATACCGCGGTTCGATCGCGTCCGCATTGTTACATCGTGCCAGGAAGGGCTCTCAACAAGAGAAGCGTCCAGGCGTCTCGGAGTGAACAAAAGCGATGTTGTTCGGACATGGAGGAGATACAGAGGGACAGGAACTATCGATGACATACCTCGCTCAGGCCGCTCAAAGGCTACTGACCGCTACCTACGGATTATGGCTCGGAGGAACTCTGACAGCAACGCCACCATTTTGAATAGTGCTTTTCGTGCAGCCACAGGACGTCATGTTACGATTCAAACTGTGAGCAATAGGCTGCATGATGCGTAACTTCACTCCCGATGTCCATGGCGATGTCCATCTTTGCAACCACGACACCATGCAGCGCGGTACAGATGGGCCCAACAACACGCCGAATGGACCGCTCAGGATTGGCATCACGTTCTCTTCACCCATAAGTTTCGCATATGCCTTCAACCAGACCTTCGTCGGAGACGTGTTTGGAGGCAACTCGGTCAGGCTGAACGCCTTAGTCACACTGTCCAGCGAGTGCAGCAAGGTGGAGGTTCCCTAATGTTTTGGGCTGGTATTATGTGGGGCCGACGTACGCAGCTGGTGGTCATGGAAGGCGCCGTAACGGCTGCACGATACGTGAATGCCATCCGCCGACCGATGGTGCAACCATATCGGCAGCATATTGGCGAGACATTCGTCTTCATGGACAGACACTGCACACCAAACCCCAAACTTCTGATCATGAATGGTGCTTCGGGGAAGTTATGCGAATTCTCCTGTGGCCAGAATGTGTGATTCTGTGAGTTGACATAACCACTCACGTGGAACCAGGCTTCATCAGACATAAAGGACAGATCCATGTCCACGTCATTCATTGTTTTCTCTGTGAACAGCCACTCACGAAACTGGAGGCGCTGAGGAGCATCTGCTGGTTTTAATGGGTGAACAAGACGGATGCACGGGCAGGTCCAGGTGGAGTATTCGTCCCCATGATCGACGTGCTATGACAGTCTCTTGCCACAGGCATTAAGCTGACATGGTGTGACTCTGAAGCATGTTTCTGGTAAACTGCAGCCTCATCTTCTGGTGTGCGGGCAGGTTTCGGAATATTTTTTTACTTGTTCAAAAAAGATACTGTCTGACGCTATTTTCGGACTAAGCGTTGCAGGATACTCTTTTCTGGCACTTTGACACCATTAAAATTCTCAGCAAACAACTGACCACGCCGTTTCCACGACTTTGTCGCCACATAACTTTGCACAGTGAACACCCGCTGCTCTACTGTGAGTACCATCGTCCCATTTGGACTGCTCCACTCACATTGACACAGCCCACACTACGCTCTGAACCGTCGTCGATCACGTGGCGGAAGTACACGTGATGTGCGACTCACGGAATGTGGTAATATGCATACATTCATGTCCAATCGTATCCACTCGAATGAGTCATTTTTATTTGCCCCACACTGTATTATATAACCGTGGTTACTGCTCGTGACTTTTAACAGTTAGCCCACTCTCCTACTATAGAGTCGCCCACTGTTTGTAGATATAAATATCGGCAAGCTGCCTTAGTGTCGTTGGTGCGATACACAGGCCATACAGGGTGTTTCTCCCATGGGTCGTCAGGCGTGTTTACTCTGGTGTTTCGGCAGATATTTGAAATTTCGTTTTTGCAATGTGCAGTTCGACTCAGCCCAAATAAATAATGCACAGTAAGACTTTCATGAGACGCCTAGTACTGACACAAGCCGTCGGTTTGCTTACCGCTACGAGCAAAATTATTTCTAAACCGGAATCTTACGTGCACATTCGATTGAGTGGTTCCAAATTAGTCTAGTGCGATATTTATTTTATCGATATGTAGGTACAGTAAAACACGATGAGTAAACAGCAGTCCAGTAGCGAAATCTCCGCCAAGGCCCACGCCGTTTGCTACCGCCAGGCAGCAGGCCAGCTCAGTAACTGCTGCTGGAGTACGGGTTTTTCCTCGTGTTTTACTGTCCCTTTTAATACATATTGATAAAACATGTATCGCGCTGGACTAATCTGGGGAGCTCAGACGAATGGACGCGTAAAATTCCGCTTCAAAAGTAATTTGTAACAGGAAACAAACTGACGCTTTCTGTCGGCACTAGGCGTCACATGAAAGTCTTGCTGAGCAATATTTGTTTGGGTTGACTTCAGCACTATATAGCAAAAACGAAATTGCAAATATCTTTTCTACCGACATAACTGCTATGACCCAACCAGAGAATCCCTTATTAGAATTTGAACAAACATTCGAGCAGGCTGCGCCAGGACTTAATGGCTGTTGGCACAGTACGAAGGCCTGTGTTTTCTGATTCTCATCTTAGCTAAAGAGGATTGCTTTTTGCTTCTCGCACTACGCAGTTTTTATGGCATGCCCCACTGCTTCCTCAACGTTACTGCTGGATGGACATAGCAAACTATCTTCCCCTGCTCTTTACCTGGATGGAGAATAGCTTTCAGCACCAAACTATTTTCACGACTCTTTTGTTGCCCTAAGTTAACTTCACTTTTGCGAGCGAGCGAAAAGCCTCTGAGGCTACCAAAATAACAGGACTCCCTCACCGTATCACAGAGGAGAGGAGATACATATGTAATTAGAAATATTTTGAAGTGCAGTCATTAGCAGTAATGAATACTGCATGCAATTTTCAATCAGAATTAATAATTTGCTTTACTGACTATAGGTATCTGCATAATAAATCATAAAACAGATTACTGGACAGTTTGTAAATAAACTACCAATTAACAAAAGGATTAACTGTTTTATTACATTAAATATATTTTGCAAATGCTACATAATGTGTATGTTTTATGTTTGTTTCATTTACTACTCAGAGCCTTGGCAGGGGTGGTAGGCGACTTCTGCTGCTATTTTGCTGATGAGGAGATTCCGAATGACCTTGCGGCCGAGCTGACATCAATTATACATTATTATTATAATAACTAAATGAATATTTATGATGCTGTAAAAAGATGTATCACTTACTGCTCCGCTATGCTTGCCTATACACACATGTATACAATGACAAAAGTTTTTAATATGTGTCACACGTTAGTAATGAAAAACAAGCCAATCTGAAGATTTAAACGTGATTCATTTGAAAATACCTAAATTAAGTGAGTCAGAAAATTGTATATTGGAAGCCTATTTCAGATCACTGCTGTACCTAAATTAAATACAAATACGACACTGAGCTCTTTTGTTGAAATATTACGAAACAGTGAACTGATGACAAATTACTCGATAGTTTATGAAACAAAAGGAGCTTTAAGTTGACTATCAATGAAAAATTCGCTAATTAATCATCCAGAAAGTGATCATAATGAGCATTAACTTTAAGTGACGCGTTGAATTTAACTGAAAATACATTAAATGTATTTGCAGTTGCGAATATGAACAACCATCAGCTGTATAATGAAATAACGACAGTGAAAATTTGTGCCGGACTGGGACTCGGATTTCCCGCTTATCACGAGCGGTCGCCTTACCATTTGCCTACCATGCACAACTCACGGCCAGACCCAAACTTCCGTATGTCGTCAACCATGTGTCTACAAACTGTACTCGTAAACCCTAAATCTACAGACAAAATTTTGAAGGTTGTTCTGCGATATTTTCTGAATATTTTGATATGAGGCACCCGTGGTGTCCGGTGGCTCGTTGCGGAGTAATGACGTAGTTATTATTTGGTCCGTTTGTTACCTCAGTTTCTGTGAAAATATCTTCCAAAGAGTAAACAAGCCTGTAGTATCTTCCACTGCAACGCCAAAGGATCCGGTTTCTTGCACAGATACGAAAGTAGCAGGCATCGCTGCAGGAACAACTCACCATAGCGTCGTTGTGCTGGTCTTCCTTCCTCACTGAACCCATAACGAGTTAAATATCGGTCAACTCTTCGCCAGTAAACTTACAGGGTGACAATTATTGAACTATATGAAATAAAAGCGTCAAAACTTCTGAACGGTTTACGTTAGAACGCTCAAACTGGACAGTTGGTCGCGGGGCACGACGGGAATCGTATGCGTGGTTTAGCGACGAAGTCAACTTTCATTTGGATGGGTTAGTCAGTCAGCAAAACTGGGGCATTTGGAGGACTGAGAATCCGTATTTCGCGATCGAGAAGTCTCTTCACCCTCAACGGGTGACTGTGTGGTGTGCAATATCCAGCCCCGGAATAATTGGTGCGATATTCCTTGATGGAACGGTGACTATCGAACGGTACGTGAAGATTTTGGAACATGATTTCATCCCCATTATACAAAGTGACCCTGATTTCGAAAAGACGTGGTTCATGCAAGACGAAGCTCGACTCCATCGAAGCAGGAGAGTGTTTGATGTCCTGGAGGAGCACTTTGGGGACCGCATTCTGGCTCTGTGTTACCCAGACGCCTCTGGCATGGACCTCGATTGGCCGTAATATTCTACGAATCTGAGCACACTTGACTCGGCAGCATCGATGTTCCGACACTTCAGCGACTCATGCAGAATTTCGCTATTCGTCTGCGCCACATCATCGCCATTGATGACAGGCATATCGAACATATCATAACCTAAATTCGAATATCTGTAGTGTTGTTTACATGTTGAATAAAGCGTGTGCGCGCCTTAGTTTGTAACTAATTTACGCTTTTTTTTTATAGAGTTCAATAATTGTCACCCTGCTCTGTATCACTTTTAACGAATTACTAACGCTGCAGAAAAACGAAGATTTGGAGTTTTGTGTAGATATTGTCAATGAAATACAGATATAAAGGCAAATGGGGATAATAAATTAAACGCAATACAATTACACGGCAACCAGCCATCGGTGACCACGGGTCCCTTATACCAAAATACTCAGAAAATATTCCTGAACGACGTACAAAACTTTGTCGGTGGCGTTCTTATTCACCCCATATATACAATTTTCGTGAAATGCCGGTGTGGCCGTGCGGTTAAAGGCGCTTCAGCCTGGAACCGCGTGACCGCTGCGGTCGCAGGTTCGAATCCTGCCTCGGGCATGGATGTGTGTGATGTCCTTAGGTTAGTTAGGTTTAATTAGTTCTAAGTTCTAGGCGACTGATGACCTCAGAAGTTGAGTCGCATAGTGCTCGGAGCCATTTGAACCATTTTGAGCTTCATTCCTCGGTTTCGAACTTTTCATTCTCTCGATGTAATCGAATGGAAGCTTTATTTTCTATATACGCAAAATAAGACTAGAGCTTTGACAAGATGACTCCACTCCACCAAGATTATTTTCTGCATCCTTGGAAGTCTACTCATTACACTGGAATGAAGATGGGATACGTATAAATGGATCTTATCTGAACCACTTTCGATTTGGAGACGACACTGTTCTATCTGCCTCATATCCAGGAAAACTTAACCAAATGGTGGCGGAATTGAAGAGGGAAAATTTGAGAGTGGGTCTCAAGACAAATTACAGAAAGACAAAGACAAATATAATTTACGAAAAGTAGGCTGACTGGAAAATAGGAAAAATTAATGATGAAATTATAGAAACTGGTTACGAGTTAGTATACTTACGACAACTGAAAACAAGAGGCGAGTGAACACAAGGACTAAACACTAGGGTGAAAATGAGCTGGAATTCATTTGCGGAACTGGATGTGTTATTAAGATGGAAATAGTCAATGTGCCCTGTACGGAGCATCTGTACCCAATGTATACCGCCAGAACTAATTTATTGAGCTGAAATACGGACATCAGATGCTCAAGCAGTTCAAAAGTATGCAAAAAGAAATGGAAAGATGCATGCATGGCACAAGAAAAAGGGACAGAGAAACTAACAAACGGATAAGACAAGAGACAGGAGTTGAGGATGTGATAGTGATTGTTGCGAAAAAGAAATGAAGATGGGCTGGGCATATAGCGAGAATAAATGATGGGAGATAGACGTAGGAGAGATAAGAAAAGACCTAGAGGACGACCTAACGGAAGATTGATTGACGACCCAAAGAAAAAAAAACTTGTATGCGAAAACCTGAAGATCGGAATTTATGGAGAAGCCTGGAAGAAGCTGATATCCAGCACTACATGATTAATGGCTGATCATACACACTGAAGATGCCAGCGCTACCGGAAAAGGCATCAAACATGAAGGTGGGCTGGTGGACACCAATAATCTTCACATACTCCACGGCTGTCATGGTGCGCTCCATTGCTACCACAGGTCCCATGGAAGATAAGGTCCATGTCCTCCATAGTATAATACCGCCCCACCGACCCGTGTCAGTGGCGGAGAGAATGTTTCGAGCAGCCGTTTGCCTTGATGAAGACGTAACCGGACGCGGGCATCGACCTGCTCTAACAAAAAATGTGATTCATCCTAGACGACACGTTTCCATCGATACACGGTCCAATCTCGATGATCCAGTGCATATTAGATTCGTAATTGACGACACCGTTGGGTCATCTTAGGAATACGTCGAGATTATATTCTGCGTAACCCCATGTTCAACAGGGTTCTCAGAAACTGTTGTACCTACATGTACGTCATCGTCATATCTGCCATAGATCGCCACCTATCTTGCTTTATAGAGCCGTCAAGCCTCGGACTCCACGTTATGTGACAAGGCGTGGACGTACAACAACTTGTCGCATTGTATTGCTTTCACCGTCCTTCAGGCTCTCTCTATAGATGGTCACGACGGTAGAGCAGTAGCAAGCCGAGCAGCTTCGCCATTACGGCCATATTCGTTCCCAGGCGCCGGGAAATAACTGTCTGCGCGTTATCAGAGTCGCTTATGTCAGTGGATTTCCCACTTTGCGGCCCGAATAGTTGCTAGAATCAATCCTCCTTTCGTCTCTCCTCCGCTTATTTACGAGGGGCGTTCAATACGAAATGCAATACTTTTTCTTCTCCTTCAGTCTCGGATGAGAAAATGCGGAATTTTCTGTGGGACATCGTAGAATATTCCCGTTTCCGACCCAAGGTATGTGGCGGTGCTGTACATTGCTTCAAACATTGCTGGAGTTCCAGCTGTGTTTGGCCAGCCGTCACGTACGAGATTGAACAGGTTTGCGCGACATTGTTGCGGTAATAACAGACGCCTCTCCCAACGACTTATCGTGATTTTGTTCTGAGCAGTGTGGCAGCCAGTCAAGGAATATTTTAAGGAATTGGATTAAAAAATTTTCTTTAAAAGGCTCCAGTCAAATCTTTACAGTTTTCTCCCAGGGCTACTTCCGCTGTGCCTACGTGACACAAGTTGCCTGCCTTTAGAACCGAGGCAGTTCTGCCCAGTTAAAGCTGCTGACAGGAGACGCCTTGAGCCCTGTGCTGAAACCGCGAGCTACAGTCTGGAACCGCGCGACCGCTACGGTCGCAGGGTCGAATCCTGCCTCGGGAATGGATGTGTGTGATGTCCTTAGGTAAGTTAGGTTTAAGTAGTTCTAAGTTCTAGGGGACTGATGACCTCAGAAGTTAAGTCCCATAGTGCTCAGAGCCACTTGAACCATTTTTGAAATTTACGCTGTTGGCTTCAGCCAATAGTGAGCGTGGGATACACGTCGCGTGCGTGTGGTCTCTGGAGGATTCTGCAGTGCAGAACACAGTTGGCTCGCTCTCTTGTGATCCAGGCCTCGAGCAAATCTGACGTCTCTCGTGGAGGCACAGCCTCCGGCTCTGCGGTTCACGAGCGGCCACCGACATCAGTTAACATGAAGCGCCTTCCCTTCGGTTGTCCACTTCAGTTAGTTGATCAACCTCCTAGACTGGCCTCAACCAGGTAACTTCCTCGCTAGAAATGCCCCTTGTATACCGTACATCGAAATACATTATTTCACCAAATTTCCTATTCTGTCATTTAACGGCAGCCCTGGACGCGCACTCAAGTCCTGACCGCTCGACCTCTTGTACATTGTCATCATAAGCAGAATCCAACTACCTTCTTCCTTTTCCCTGCCTATGTCCACTTCACTGCCAGGTCACAGTAGATATTCCGCAGCCGTCTATGAATAACTGAGATGCTCCATGGCAGCTCTCTGCTTTTCACGCACACCCGTTACAGAGGCAATTTTTAAGGCTACATATAACGCCGCCACTTACTGTAACCACATGAAACTATAATGACTAAAGTAGGAATATTACACAATGTGCCACAACAAATTCCACATTTTTTAAAATCGAAATTCTAGGTTTCCAGAAATGACATGATACGCGAGCAAAAAACATGTTCTAAAATTCTACAACAGATCGATGTCAGAGATATAGGCCCATAGTTTTGCGCATCTGCTCGACGACCATTCTTGAAAACTGGGGCTACCTGTGCTCTTTTCCAATCATTTGGAACCTTCCGTTCCTCTAGAGACTTGCGGTACACGGCTGTTAGAAGCGGGGCAAGTTCTTTCGCGTACTCTGTACAATAATAGTAATGATGAATAATAATAATAACAGTTTCCTATTTCGAACTCAACAACTCTGTTAAAAATAAAATTCACTTTTTTTGTGTATTATAAATGCGATAAATCGTAAATATCGATATTTTACAACCGATACATTGTCAGCCTCGATATCCTTCGAGTATTTTTTCGAAGAGTCGACAAACAATTACTGCAGTTTTTTTTCCCATCTGTGTTTGTGAGACAGGTACGGTTGTCAGCTGCGGGCTAGTCAGTCTTCACTGGTCGCGTAACACGAACGAGATGGACAGGCGCCAGTTGCAGCGGCAGCGACTGCCCGCTCACATCGCGTGTGCCACACGTGATCCGAAGCGCCGCGCCACCTGCCAATCACATGATGGAGCCATCACTCCACGCACCGACTCCACGCACTCCCTAACAACAGTATTTAACTGCACAATATTCAATTTAGGCTGTTAACTACCCGACAGGGCGGCTGCGCATTTGTGAGCGAGTGTCTGCCGTGACCGATGTCTTCAGCAGCTCGAAGGAAGGCACACAATGTGCAACACCCAGTTGGTGCTAGAATCTGAGATCCGTTTGGCGACATTTTCTGCGTGGTGTCGCGCTTCTACACACACACACACACACACACACACACACACACACACACACGAGGCTGTTTCGTATCGGGGTTGACAGATGCTCGACATCGGGGTCAGCGGAGTACATGTACTTCGCATCACTGACGCATTGACGTGAAAATAATTGAAGGCGTGATATTCTCTACTGGGTATTAAAAAGAGAGCAGTTATGTTTGCTGGAGGTCGCTACGTCAGCTTAGCAAAGAGCTTTTAAGCTTACAGTTAACTACCATGGAACGGAAAGAATGTTCTTGCTCGCCGTACAAAAATCTCGCTTTTTGACGGATCTGCTAAATTGTTTCAATAGTTCTCCGTATTGACGGAGTTGGTTGGTTGATTTGGGGGAGGAGACCAACCATCGAGGTCATCTGTCCCATCGGATTAGGGAAGGATGGGAAAGGAAGTAGGCCGTGCCCTTTCAAAGGAACCATTTCGGCATTTGCTTGGAGTGATTTAGGGAAATCACGGAAAACCTAAATCAGGATGCCCGGACGCGGGATTGAACCGTCGTCCTCCCGAATGCGAATCCAGTGTGCTAATCACTGCGCCACCTCAATCGGTCGCAAAACGGTTCAAATGGCTCTGAGCACTATGGGACTTAACATCTGAGGTCATCAGTCCCCTAGAACGTAGAACTACTTAAACCTAACTAACCTAAGGACATCACAGACCTCCATGCCCGAGGCAGGATTCGAACCTGTGACCGTAGCGGCCGTGCGGTTTCAGACTGAAGCGCCTAGAACCGCTCGGCCACTCAGGCTGGCCAATCAGTCGCAAAATGTACGTGCATCAACCTCCGCGTACGGTTTCACTGACTCTGTAGACACAGCTATATTATATTTACGAATTTTACGAAAACAGAGGGAAACGACCAGCCGTCAGATGGAAAGATTGCTTCTAAAGGAAATAGCCAACGATCAGAATGCTAGTTCTTTAGTCTCCTTGCAGCTGATGTAGTTTGCTTCCATAAACTAAGTATCAACGTCATTCTGATATTATGGTACAACACAAGTAATCAGGAATTCTGGAACACCAGTTAATATCAGAAACAGTGTTTTGAATTTATGAGCCTATACAGACGTCAAGATTTGCACACATGGAACACTTATAACTCAAGTGAACGCAGTTTGCTTCGACTTCCTAAAACTGAAAGTCATTTACAGCCTAAGAATTCCCTATCATTCTCACATAATTATTGGCAAACTAGCTGAATACCTTGCGTTGCCCAGGTATGTATGTATTTATTCCGATCATCTATTAGTCCATCTCCTCCTCCTCCACCCCCCTCCTCTCTGTCCATTTCCTTCACGCCTCCTCTCTGTCTACCACCTCCTCCCCCACTCCTTGTCCATCTCCTCCTGCCCCTCTCTCTGTCCATGTCCTCTTCGCCCCCCCTCTCCCTCTCTCTCTCTCTCTCTCTCTCTCTCACTCACTCTCTCTGTCCCGCATCTGCCCATCTGCTCTTTCCCATTCTGTCCATCTCCTACCCCCACCACTAATTCCATGTCCTCCTTCCCCCTCTCTTGGTCCATCTCCTACTTTACTCTCTCTCTCCACGTTATCACACTCAACCCAGTAGGTGGCTGGTGGTTCTTACATCCACAATATTACTATCCAGAATGTAAGTAATGTGTGTTACAAATTTGGCTGAAATCGTTCCAGGGCATTAGGATGAGCGTTTTACCCATGGTTATTCCCACGTACGCTCATGTCAAATATACACTCTTGGAAATTGAAATAAGAACACCGTGAATTCATTGTCCCAGGAAGGGGAAACTTTATTGACACATTCCTGGGGTCAGATACATCACATGATCACACTGACAGAACCACAGGCACATAGGCACAGGCAACAGAGCATGCACAATGTCGGCACTAGTACAGTGTATATCCACCTTTCGCAGCAATGCAGGCTACTATTCTCCCATGGAGACGATCGTAGAGATGCTGGATGTAGTCCTGTGGAACGGCTTGCCATGCCATTTCCACCTGGCGCCTCAGTTGGACCAGCGTTCGTGCTGGACGTGCAGACCGCGTGAGACGACGCTTCATCCAGTCCCAAACATGCTCAATGGGGGACAGATCCGGAGATCTTGCTGGCCAGGGTAGTTGACTTACACCTTCTAGAGCACGTTGGGTGGCACGGGATACATGCGGACGTGCATTGTCCTGTTGGAACAGCAAGTTCCCTTGCCGGTCTAGGAATGGTAGAACGATGGGTTCGATGACGGTTTGGATGTACCGTGCACTATTCAGTGTCCCCTCGACGATCACCAGTGGTGTACGGCCAGTGTAGGAGATCGCTCCCCACACCATGATGCCGGGTGTTGGCCCTGTGTGCCTCGGTCGTATGCAGTCCTGATTGTGGCGCTCACCTGCACGGCGCCGAACACGCATACGACCATCATTGGCACCAAGGCAGAAGCGACTCTCATCGCTGAAGACGACACGTCTCCATTCGTCCCTCCATTCACGCCTGTCGCGACACCACTGGAGGCGGGCTGCACGATGTTGGGGCGTGAGCGGAAGACGGCCTAACGGTGTGCGGGACCGTAGCCCAGCTTCATGGAGACGGTTGCGAATGGTCCTCGCCGATACCCCAGGAGCAACAGTGTCCCTAATTTGCTGGGAAGTGGCGGTGCGGTCCCCTACGGCACTGCGTAGGATCCTACGGTCTTGGCGTGCATCCGTGCGTCGCTGCGGTCCGGTCCCAGGTCGACGGGCACGTGCACCTTCCGCCGACCACTGGCGACAACATCGATGTACTGTGGAGACCTCACGCCCCACGTGTTGAGCAATTCGGCGGTACGTCCACCCGGCCTCCCGCATGCCCACTATACGCCCTCGCTCAAAGTCCGTCAACTGCACATACGGTTCACGTCCACGCTGTCGCGGCATGCTACCAGTGTTAAAGACTGCGATGGAGCTCCGTATGCCACGGCAAACTGGCTGACACTGACGGCAGCGGTGCACAAATGCTGCGCAGCTAGCGCCATTCGACGGCCAACACCGCGGTTCCTGGTGTGTCCGCTGTGCCGTGCGTGTGATCATTGCTTGTACAGCCCTCTCGCAGTGTCCGGAGCAAGTATGGTGGGTCTGACACACCGGTGTCAATGTGTTCTTTTTTCCAGGAATGTATTTCACATATACGAGAGTCACTCCAAAAGCACACTATTTTTGTAAAAACACAGTTTTCATTCTGCATGTGCGAAAGTTTTACAGTGTGTAGATACATCCTTCTCGCTTGTTTTCAAACTTACTTCAACCTGTTCCCATGAGTGGCGCCGTCACAGCATGTCTTCATGATGGCTGCTACACTTGACGTTCGTCAGAAGCAACGTGCTGTTATAGAATTCCTGTGCTGTGAAAACGAGACAGTGGGGAACATCCACAAGAGGTTGAAAAAGGTGTAAGGAGATGCTGCTGTCGATCGCAGTACAGTTAGTCGGTGGGCAAGCAGGTTACTTGATGAAAGCGGGCATGGCAATATTGAGGATTGTCCTCGCAGCGGCAGGCCTCGTACTGCACACACTACAGACAATGTGCAGAGAGTTAACGAATTGGTGACTGCTAACAGACGCATCACAGTGAACGAATGGTCACGCTACGCTGGAATAGGGAAAGGAAGTGTTTGCAGAATACTGAAAGTGTTGGCGTTAAAAAAGGTTTGTGCCAGGTGGGTTCCAAGGATGTTGACCGTGGCCCACAAAGCAACAAGAAAAACGGTATGCAGCGAACTTCTGGAACAGATCGAGAATGGTGGAGATGAATTTCTTGGAAGAATTGTAACAGGTGATTAAACATGGCTCCATCATTTTTCACCAGAGACGAAGAGGGAATGAATGGAGTGGCATCATGCAAATTCACACAAGAAAAAAAAATTCAAAACCACACCTTCCGCTGGAAAAGTTTTAGCTACGGTGGTTTTCGATTCCGAAGGACTCTTGCTTGTGGACATCATGCCAAGTGGAACCACCATACATTCTGATGCGTATGTGACGACACTGAAGAAACTTCAAGCTCGACTGTCGTGTTCGACTACATCGGCAAAAGCAAGATGTTTTGCCGTTGCACGACAATGCACGGCCACATGTCAGTCAAAAAACCATGGAATCGATCACAAAATTCGGATGGACCACACTGAAACACCCGCCTTACAGTCCTGACCTGGCTTCATATGACTATCATCTCTTTGGGAAACTGGAAGACTCTCTTTGTGGAACAAGGTTTGAAGATGATTACTCCCTTGTGCACGCTGCCAAACAGTGACTCCAACAGGTTGGTCCAGAATTTTACCGTGCAGGTATACAGGCGCTGGTTCCAAGGTGGCGTAAGGCGGTTGAGAGGGATGGAAATTATGTGGAGAAATGAAAATATTGTTCCCAAAGGATGTATCTACACACTGTAAAACTTTCTGACATGTATAATAAAAGATGGATTAAAAAAAAATAGTGTGCATTTCTTTTGGAGTGATCCTCGTATTTAACATAATTCACATGTACTTGCACACATATTTCATCCGTATCTCTAGCGAATTTCAACCTGCAGATTCATTTTCATGAAGCGTAATCTTTATGACGGCCTATCTCTTGAACTATGTTCTGTACAATAATATAATTTTGCAGGTACATTCAGTGGTGTATTTGGATACTGGATGCGAAATGTCTTGCGAACAGAGTTGTAGTAAAGACGTAATACATTAAAAGGTCAGTGTTTATGACTTCGTATCTCGCAAATTATGTGTCGTACAATGATATACACTGATCAGCCAGAACATTATCACCACCGACCTACTATCGACATAGGCGATAGCAGCGTCACCTGGAGAGGAACGACTGCTTGTCAGACACACGCACGCTGCATGTAGTATGTCAGAGTGCTGTCCGTGAATGTGGAAGGCGCGCGATATATCTGAGTTTGGCCGGGTTCAGATTGTGATGGCCTGGAGCCTCGGCACGAGCATTTCGGAAACTCACTACCTGTCGAGCGTTCGAGGAGTGGTGTGGTAAGTGTCTTCAACACGTGGTGAAACCGAGGTGAAATCACCTCCAGACATCGTGTTGTTGGGGGGCCACCCCTCATTACAGATGTCGCACGTCGTAGGCTGGGCAAACTCGTAAAACAGGACAGGCAGCTGAGTATGGCGGAACTAACATCAGAGTCTAATGCTTGCCAGAGTACCAGAGTGTCTGAACACACAGTGCACCGAACACTCCTAACGATGTGTAGAATCTTGTACCGTAGGAAGCAAGGGAGAGGATGTTATTATGGGTGGCCGGTATCGTCTTTCTACAACACAAATGCACACTTGGATTAAAACGGTTCTTTATTTATATGAACAGATATCTGCTACTTGATTTTAACAGCCGGCCGAAGTGGCCGCGCGGTTCTGGCGCTGCAGTCTGGAACCGCGAGACCGCTACGGTCGCAGGTTCGAATCCTGCCTCGGGCATGGATGTGTGTGATGTCCTTAGGTTAGTTAGGTTTAACTAGTTCTAAGTTCTAGGGGACTAATGACCTCAGCAGTTGAGTCCCATAGTGCTCAGAGCCATTTGAACCATTTTTGATTTTAACAGAGTCCATGTATTGTGGTACAAGCTCATACGTAATAGTCCTCCTGCAGATAATTTCGATAGTATTGCTGTTGCAAACTTAAGTTACAATGAAATGAATACCCTTAGCTGCATACGGGCATCGATATAAGTCAACAGGGACAGTTGAAATTGTGTGCTCCGACCGGGACTCGAACCCGGGATCTCCCGCTTACATGGCAGATGCTCTATCCAAAAAATGGAGCAAATGTCTCTAAGCACTATTGGACTTAACATCTGAGGTCATCAGTCCCCTAGACTTAGAACTACTTAAACCTAACTGCGGCGCCCCTCCTGGAATACATGCAAGAACACAACAAATTAGTAAGCACTTGAACACGAGAACAAGCAAAATCTTCGGCCAAGTTGATTAAATTGGATGGCCACTGACTTATATTCGTTGCCGCTGTAGTATCCTCGTTGCCACTGTAGAGTCTTGTACCGTAGGAAAGAAGGGAGAGTATGTCATTATAGCTGGCCGGTATCCTCTTTCTACAGCACAAATGCACACATGGATTAACACGGTTCTTTATTTACGAGAACAGATAGCTGCTACTTAACTTTAACAGAGACCATTTGTAGTAGTAAAAGCTCATCCGTAATAGTTCTCTTGCAGACAGTACTGATAATCTTGCTATTACACACTTCAGTCTCGCTGTTGGTCTCGATCTGGTCGCTATGCACTGTCGTAGTCTTGAGTGAGTCAGTGAGGCCGTCCAGTCAGCGGCGGCGGCCTAAATACATGCTGTCGAGAGGGCGTTGGCAGCTTGTTGCTTGTCGGTGTGTCTCTGGTCTCCCTTGTGATAGACGCGCTACATCTTTGCAGACCATTGTGCTGGCGACAGCTTATGCCAGCACATGATGGGCCTCCGCAGCAGGTGACCCATGCTTGTGCAATGTTATCACCAGGCATCAGCAACTATGACAAGAAATGGGTACGTTAGGATTGGCACTGGAAGTTGGCACAGTGGCAGAGAGCTGCATGGGTTGATAAATGCCGATACCTTCTACATCACGCCGATGGGAGGGTGCGAATTCGTCGTCTTCTAGGGAAACAGGTCCTTGACACCTGTGCTGTGGGATGGACACAAGCTAGCAGTGTCTCCATTATGCTCTGGGGAACATTCACGTGGAGCTCGAGAAGGCACCATGATGGCCAAGGAGTATTGTACACTGGTTGCAGACCACATACACTCTTTCATGACAAAGATGTTTCCCAACCGTAATGGCATTTTTCAGCATGATAACACGCCATGTCACAAGGCCAGGAGTGTGATGGAGTGCTTCAAGCAACACAGTGGCGAGTTACAATTGATGCACTTGCCCCCAACTCGCCAGATGTGAACCCAATTAGGATGTGATTGGACTTGGCGTCAGAGCTCATCACCCCCTCCCTGGAATTTACGGGAATTGTGTGTGCAGATGCGGTGCCAGTTCCCTCCACCGACCTATCGAGATCTCATTGCTTTCATGCCACGATGCGTCGCCGCTATAATATGTGCCAAAGATGGACATACCAGCTATTAGGTTGGTGGTCATAACGTTCCGGTTGATCACTGTAATTTTCTAGGTACATCCAGTGGCATATGTGGATACTGTCTGTGAAATGTGCTGCAAATAGAGTTACTAGCAATGAGCATGATGCAGCAGCTTTTCATGCATCTCACTGCTTATGACACCATATCTCCTAAACTACGTGTCGTACAAACGTAATGCTCCATGCGGCATTTCTACTTCATGAACAGCGAAAATGTAGTAAGCGATAAACATTTTTCTTTTCATCATTTTGTTGGGGTCGTCAGCGAGAATAAGTGCTCTCATTCTCAAACACTGAATGACTGAACTATGGGTATTCGTGCGTCATGGACAACACGGTTTTCATGCCCACCCCAATACCTTCAATAGGTATGTGGTTCTTACTCTCACGGCAATGATTTACAGACAGTAAGTGATGTGTGTACCAAATTTGGTTGAAATCGGCTCAGTGGTTTAGGAGGAGATGAGGCACAAACATGCATGCATACATACAGCCGGCCGCGGTGGTCTAGCGGTTCTGGCGCTGCAGTCCGGAACCGCGGGACTGCTACGGTCGCAGGTTCGAATCCTGCCTCGGGCATGGGTGTGTGTGATGTCCTTAGGTTAGTTAGGTTTAAGTAGTTCTAAGTTCTAGGGGACTTATGACCTAAGATGTTGAGTCCCATAGTGCTCAGAGCCATTTGAACCATTTTTTTTTTGCATACATACATTTTTATAATATGTATGAGTGTATGGATATAGCGCACTGAAATCCAACTGAGCTACAAACAGAACATGACTCTGTTATGGAAAAGTAATCAGCTGTTCTGATGTTTCACTTTACTTTCCCTGTAAACGTCTTCTTACCTGTACATAGAATTTTAGACATCAGGTCGCTCAGTGCCAGAAACAAGAAAAAATGGTTCAAATGGCTCTGAGCACTATGGGACTCAACTGCTGTGGTCATAAGTCCCCTAGAACTTAGAACTACTTAAACCTAACTAACCTAAGGACATCACACACATCCATGCCCGAGGCAGGATTCGAACCCACGACAGTAGCGGTCGTGCGGTTCCAGACTGTAGCGCCTTTAACCGCTCGGCCACTACGACCGGCAGCCAGAAACAGATAAGGGCGATGAGAAGTATCTTGCGATAATTTAAGAAGAGTTGTTAAATAGAAGAAGTCATTAGTTTTCGAGTTTTTCAACGACATGACAATGACTGTACTAAGGCAATAAACGTTAATCTCAGAATATACATCTTAAACTACCAAAAGCTGTTTTTGTTGTATTGCACTGATTTCGATTTTACATCATCACCAGACCGACAAAAATTACGGACACAACAGTGGAGGAGGGTTCGTTGATATAAAAAGTACAGCCAGAACGCGTATCAAGGATCATGGTTTTACAAAATGATGCTTAATGCAGTCGACTTCTGTGTTCGCCGTACTGTTGATAGCAACAAATCCTCCTCTCTTGTTATGTTGACGATAATTGTAGACCCGGTGGTAATTTAAAATCGAAACTTGTCGAATACAATAAAAATAACTTTTGGCAATTTTGAGACGGCTTTTCTGAATATCGGAAGAAGTATTTCACGCCATATTTTGCCCTGAATTCTCTATAATGAACTGTTATAGACTTATGTAGTGATGGGTTGCGAATTTTTCTAAAAATAGTTGTAAACAAAAACAGTATCCTCAGATCTCAATGGGCTGGATGAAGTGGAAAATACAGAGCAGTGCGGGATTAGCAGAGCGGTCTAGGGAGCTGCAGTCATGGACTGTGCGGCTGGTCCCGGCAGAGGTTAGAGTCCTCCCTCGGGCATGGGTGTGTGTGTTTGTCCTTAGGATAATTTAGGTTAAGTAGTGTGTAAGCTTAGGGACTGATGACGTTAGCAGTTGAGTCCCATAACATTTCACACACGTTTGAACATTTGAAAATACAGAAAGATCGTTAGGGTTTAACGTTTCATCGCAGGTGCAATAGACGAAGCGAAAATGTCATGATTAGAGTGTCAGAAAGCGAGATAATCTGTGTGAGAGTAGCAGTCAAGCTGCGACAAGAATTGCAATCACCTACTGCTGTACAGCCTGTGCCTCATTTAATCTATCTATAATTGCAACTCTGATAAACCATGGTACGCTTGAAAACGGTGAGCAGCGCGGCGGTAGCCGCGCAGTCTGGGTGCCTTGCCACAATTCCCATCGGAGGTTCAAGACCTCTCTCGGGCATGGTTGTGTGTGTTGTCTTAAGCGTAAGTTAGTTTAAGTTAGATTAAGTAGTCTGTAAGCCAAGGGACCGATGACCTCCGCAGTTTGGTCCCATAGGAAATTACCACAAATTTTCAAATTTCTGAAAACAGTGATTCCCTTCATTAAGTGTATGGAAACTTTCGCGTCTACATAATGCTGAGAATTACTTCAGGGTTAATTATGGAAGTATATTCCGTGTAACTACTGTCATCTCTGTGCTCTACTCCATTCGCATACTTCGCGACAGAAACGTCACTAACTCTATGGCTCTTTACGTGTTCTTTCGTGTCCCACCTTATTCCCATGTTCCTTATGCGAGATGTAAGATGTTGGATCAGAATCGTGATAAAGTCCTCCTCGAATACTGATTCTCCATATTTACTCGACAGGATTTTTGCAAGAACAATATCGGATTTTTTCCAAAAATTTCCATATAAGTTTTCCGAACATCTGTGTTACATTTCGCAGGGGTTATTTTGGTAAGTTACGGTCATAGGTCTTCCAGTCACCTTCCCTGCCACTGATTTTACATTTTCGTACCACCTGTATCGCTTCTTAGTTCCGCTTTCAGGCGCTAGAGCGGTCTATCGGCCACGACCGACCGCCGTGACGTCCCCTACAAATGGCGTCACTGAATGCGGTACTGAGGGGCATGGAGTCAGCACACCGCTCACCCGATTGCAGTCGAGTTTCTTTCACTTGGAACCGCTGCTATTAGCTAGAGTAGCTCCTCAGCCGGCCTCCTACCAAGGAAAAATTTCTGGCAGTACCGGGAATCGAACTCCGTTCCCCCTCATGGTATCAGCAGCGCTGATCATTCAGTTACAGAAGCCGACTAAGCAGTGTAAACATTACGGGAATCTCGGTTCCAGTGGATGCGGTACGTATCTTGCTTTGACCTGTTATTAAGTGTCAATTGTATACCTGAATCTTGTAGTTGACCTCGACTAGTGTTTCATCAGTACAGTGTTGTGTTTCTGTTGCTGCTCCTCTCGAATAGCACGGCGTGGTCGTCGCATCTAACGTTCCTTAGTATTCGAGCTAAATATTTTGACGATTTGACGGTTCCCACAAGTATAACACTGATCTTCTTATCGGATGCCATATGTTTCTGTCTGTTTGTTACGAACGTTATCATGGATTTGTCTACGTTTAAAGAGAGGTGCAATTTATCATTTCAAGCGGATTTTATGCCCAACGCTTTCTGCATTTCCTTACGGTCGTCCAACTAAGATACTCTCCTGTAGTATAATATAACATAGCTGCGGAATTGTCCTAGTACACATCCTTGAGGCGCATCTGATGTTACTTTCCTTTCCGCTGAACACTCGCCGTCAAATATGATGTGCATGGTTCTATTTGAGGAAAATTAATCGATGCCATCGTATATCTGTGAAGATACTCCACATAATCATATTTTTAGTCGTCAGTCTGATACAATGTCAAACGCTTTTCGAAAGCTTAGGTAGAGGCAATTTGCCTGTTCACCTCTATCTTCTATCTGCAAAAAAATAGTACGTGAAGAAACGAAGTTGTAGGTCAAAAGTTTAATATTTCCTTCAACTTCCTGAATTCTAGAGAGTACTCGGAGAATCGCCCGTGAAATTCTCTTATTACAGTATTGTAGTGGGAAGCTATTAGGGGTTAAAAATACAGAAATTTGTACGACATTCTATTAGAAATTATCTTGACCAATGCATCGAACAGTAAACACACGGGCGCAGCATCTTAAATCTCACGGCACAATACGGACCCAAACTTTCCCATACAGTTAACGGAGGGAATCATTGTTTTTAAGAGTATCATGGTTTACCAGAGTTACAAATAATGTTTTTAAATCCGGAAAAATGAGGAAAAAGGTGGGTTTCTAACCTCTTCTGCTGTCAGCAGCAAATAATCAGTTCCGACGATGAAAATTTAAAGGCTGTAGAAGTCCATAAAAGTAGTACGTGCCGTGTAACGTAATAAGAAAGTAACTTTAGAACTTTGGTTAATACAGGGAAGTCAGTTGAGGGATCACTCGAAAAAAACAGAATGTGTGAGCCCTCCGTAAGCTCAGTTAATAAATCAATACTATTACGTCTTTTGCTTGTTGGTAATGCAGTTACGATACTACGGTAAAATGGTAGCTGAAAGTTTTACATCTTCTTTTCAGAATCGCCTGCCGGTCGCGGTTGCCGAGCGGTTCTAGGCGCTTCAGCCTGGAACCACGCGGCTGCTGCGGTCGCAGGTTCGAATCCTGCCTCAGCCATGGATGTGTGTGATGTCCTTAGGTTTAAGTAGTTCTAAGTCTAGGGGATTGATGACCTCCGATGTTAAGTCCCATAATGCCTAGAGCCATTAGCCAGAATCGGTTATGAAAGAAGATCGTACCACAGTTCATTCCTCCTTCCGTCAAGGATACAAATACTCCGGAATTGGAGGTAATTGAATGTGGAATCAAGAAGTAGTCAACGTTACTTAGCAAAAACGAACGTGATGTCGGGCGTAGGACAAAAAATGTAGCAGGAGCGTTCCTACAAGCAACGGGACTGTGTTAGGTCGACCCTGTTGTAGAGAGAGACGTTCGATTGCTAGAAAATTTCTGCCAAATGAAGGATGACTTCAGTACATAATTACTCGGATTCGGCATTCTTTCTTGTGACCTTACATTAACCCCAGCAATGGTGACAGTGACAAGATCAGCAACTGTTGATATTTTCCTCAACAACATATTATTAAGATGAAATGAAATGTCCTGTGGCGAGGGCCTCCCGTCAGGTGGACCAATCGCTTGGTCCAAGTCTTTTTAGTTGACGCCTCTTCGGCGACTTGCGAGTCGATGAAGATGAAATGATGATGAAGACAACACAACACCCAGTCTCCGAGAGCAGAAAATCTCCGACCCAGCAGAGAATCGAACCCCTCGGATGGCATTCTGCCGCGCTGACTACTCAGCTATGGATGCTGAATCTACCCTTCCCTTCCCAGTTGTTGCTACTGCCCACTATGGTAAAGTCTTTTCAGAAGATTTGAGAGGAATAAGATTTACAATAAACTTTTTACTCATCTTTCCTTCCACAGTTGGCTTCAGTTCTTCAAGTCTAGGGGTTTGATTCTTGAAGCTGAAATTCTCACATTTTAGGTTTCAGGGTTCAATTGATCTAAATAATATTGAAGAATGTCGTTGCAGAATTTTTGTTTTTTTACGATAATTTATTGTCTCACATTTTATTATATCACACTCTTTCGAATTTTCACATTAACAAAGCCGAAATTACGTTGTTTGTCCAGAATACAAAAATACGTCCATCACATCAGAGGCATGCTTACTACTACCTCACTGTGCGGTAATAACAATATTCCAAAGGGTTTACAATTTTTCTTGACGAATGAATTTCTTTTAGTTTAGATTATGATTTTATAAATGAATCTAGAAACAAACAAAATAAACAGTACTAGATTGCGTAATTAATAATAGTAATTTTAAGTGTGCCAAATAATTCTTAATTGCAAATGTTTCTAAAAAACAATTTTAACTGCACATTCAGAGCTAGTACATATAGATTGAAACAACGAAAATAGAGTAATTCCTATTCATAAATTTTAGCTTGAAATATAACATATTGTGTATAAAATTATTTGAAATTTTTCAGGAAAACAGCTGATATAATACTGACCAGTCTAAAATTCGAAAAATATTTATAGTATCGAGTACTGCTGTTGAGGCAAAGTAGTGCTAGAGGAGGATGTCCCTTCACAGTGAGGACACTATTAAGTTGATAATTTGCCACACAACAAGGGAGAAGGTGTGTTGTGCCTGTGGCATGTTTCGGAATGATCTTACGTTCAATGCTGCATAATGCGTTTGTAAGTAATGGTTGTAGGCATTCTTACTTCAGTAGCTTAGGCACTGACCTATAATAATAGACTACGTACAAAAATACTGGCATTAACAATAATGAAAATCGAGCCAGAAAATGATATTCATTGTTGACTATACACACTCGTGTCGACAAATGACATTTAGGAAAATTATAAATGACATGTCTTAACAAATAATGTAAGAACACACAATTGTTGAAATACCGGTGTAAGCTGAGAACCAAATTATGAATTCACGTTCTTCCCCCAGTCTAAAAGTTACTGATACATCAGAATACATAATCACGACATGTCTCCTGCTTTAAAAATATTCTCAAGAACAAGGAAGAGGTACTCGGCTGGTTGCGCGAGCCGCACTTAAAGACAACCTTTAGCTGCAGCAGAGTTTTATAATGCACGTAAAGGCTAAGCGTATACGTAATTGTGAACAGTTTATTTGACACAAATTTCTTGTTGATCAATTTCAATGACGATATCCGAATTGAAGTAACTGCGGCAAACGGTTGATTTTAATGTCTGGGAGACAGTTACGATACGTAAGCCAAAGGCGATCTCCGAAATATTTTACTAAAAGAGCATCCGTCAATGTTATAGCTACCAGCGGCGACCCTCGACATACCACCGTCAATTTAGTCCGAGCAAACCCATCACAGCACGAAAATTTATAAAATTACTTCAGGTAGAAATATCTGAGCGGTTAAGTACTCCTCTCGTTAGGCTCGATCGTAAATACTGGCCGCTGTTTAATGACAATGCTGGCAGCGAAGCCGCTGTCATTTCCCGGGTTCCGTCTGTTATTAGACGCTTGTTTTTTACAGGCGTTTTCTCTGAAAAACGTCTTCTGCTGAGTTACATCCGGAATACCTCCATTACTCGCCGCATTTTAGATCGAAAATAATGTAGAGCGCTTTGGCGTAACGCGGGTTACAAGGTGAACGAGTAGAGCACCGCCTCTGAAATTACGGGCCACGGCATTAAACATGTCGTTCGTTGAGCAATAGGTCGGGATGATAAATTGATTTAAATTAGCTTCGGTGTGAGCTAATATAAAAGGGAAACAAGAATACTTTGTATCGTGCACGTCTGCAGCTTTCTCCCGCTGCTGTTTTCCAATGCGAGTTTGTAATTGCTTTTTCGCTGCTTCTGGATATTTCGCCAGTGGCAAGACGAATGCGGCCGGTCCTTCTCCTCTGAACACAATTACATTTCCCTCTATTTTAGTTATCTTCCCAGGCCCTCAGGGTATTCATGTACTAGCCGGTATTCATCACAAGGACTAACCGACAGTCTTGCATGTTACACAGATCGTACTGTCGATAATATTATAGTTTGAGAGACAACGGGCTGTAATTTCCGTTAAATGCCGTCCGAGATGTAATCAGAATGTTTTAAGAAAATCATTGGAAATACAAAACCGTCTATAAATAGATCAGCGAATGATTAATCTCACTGTAGTATACATACTTGTTCCATTCTTCGACATATATTGATTTACTCAAATAAATAATAAGACCGTTTTCTCTAACATATGCCAAATTCTTCACACACCGGAATGTAGCCATGTAAATGAATCTTAGTTGTCTATTTACAAATCCATATGCCATAATGACTATTATAAATAAACATAATTGATTTCTACTTAAATATAATTACACCGCTAACTTCGAAGCATCAATGTGAAGCTCAAATTCCAATCATTTTATCGCTATTCCTCTCACTCCCTTCCTGCATATATACAGGGTGTTTCAAAAATGACCGGTATATTTGAAACGGCAATAAAAACTAAACGAGCAGCGATAGAAATACACCGTTTGTTGCAATATGCTTGGGACAACAGTACATTTTCAGGCAGACAAACTTTCGAAATTACAGTAGTTACAATTTTCAACAATGGCGCTGCGGTCTGGGAAACTCTATAGTACGATATTTTCCACATATCCACCATGCGTAGCAATAATATGGCGTAGTCTCTGAATGAAATTACCCGAAACCTTTGACAACGTGTCTGGCGGAATGGCTTCACATGCAGATGGGATGTACTGCTTCAGCTGTTCAATTGTTTCTGGATTCTGGCGGTACACCTGGTCTTTCAAGTGTCCCCACAGAAAGAAGTCACAGGGGTTCATGTCTGGCGAATAGGGAGGCCAATCCACCCCGCCTCCTGTATATTTCGGATAGCCCAAAGCAATCACACGATCATCGAAATATTCATTCAGGAAATTAAAGACGTCGGCCGTGCGATGTGGCCGGGCACCATCTTGCATAAACCACGAGGTGTTCGCAGTGTCGTCTAAGGCAGTTTGTACCGCCACAAATTCACGAAGAATGTCCAGATAGCGTGATGCAGTAATCGTTTCGGATCTGAAAAATGGGCCAATGATTCCTTTGGAAGAAATGGCGGCCCAGACCAGTACTTTTTGAGGATGCAGGGACGATGGGTCTGCAACATGGGGCTTTTCGGTTCCCCATATGCACCAGTTCTGTTTATTGACGAAGCTGTCCAGGTAAAAATAAGCTTCGTCAGTAAACCAAATGCTGCCCACATGCATATCGCCGTCATCAATCCTGTGCACTATATCGTTAGCGAATGTCTCTCGTGCAGCAATGGTAGCGGCGCTGAGGGGTTGCCGCGTTTGAATTTTGTGTGGATAGAGGTGTAAACTCTGGCGCATGAGACGATACGTGGACGTTGGCGTCATTTGGACCGCAGCTGCAACACGGCGAACGGAAACCCGAGGCCGCTGTTGGATCACCTGCTGCACTAGCTGCGCGTTGCCCTCTGTGGTTGCCGTACGCGGTCGCCCTACCTTTCCAGCACGTTCATCCGTCACGTTCCCAGTCCGTTGAAATTTTTCAAACAGATCCTTTATTGTATCGCTTTTCGGTCCTTTGGTTACATTAAACCTCCGTTGAAAACTTCGTCTTGTTGCAACAACACTGTGTTCTAGGCGGTGGAATTCCAACACCAGAAAAATCCTCTGTTCTAAGGAATAAACCATGTTGTCTACAGCACACTTGCACGTTGTGAACAGCACACGCTTGCAGCAGGAAGACGACGTACAGAATGGCGCACCCACAGACTGCGTTGTCTTCTATATCTTTCACATCACTTGCAGCGCCATCTGTTGTTGAAAATTGTAACTACTGTAATTTCGAAAGTTTGTCTGCCTGAAAATGTACTGTTGTCCCAAGCATATTGCAACAAACGGTGTATTTCTATCGCTGCTCGTTTAGTTTTTATTGCCGTTTCAAATATACCGGTAATTTTTGAAACACCCTATATATATATATATATATATATGTGTGTGTGTGTGTGTGCGTGCGTGCGTGTCACCCCTACGCTTCCTCGTTATGATGATTATATTTCCATAAAACAATACTAGAACGTTCATTTTGTGCCATACCATGGTATGTTGAGCTTGGAGTCAACTTTACGCGGAATCGAAACTAGACGTTGACATTGAAATGGAGGATTAAATGAACACACGCAACCCCCCCCCCCCCCCCCCCCTCTTGCGCTCTCTCTCTCTCTCTCTCTCTGTCTCTCTCTCTTTCTCTCTTTCTCCTCGTTGAAGCCATTTTAAGGATCTTGGAATTGTTCCACGTACTTTCCAACACATTTACTCCTTAATGATTTTGTTGCTGATAATAAAAGTCAGTTCCAACTGAACAGTGATATACACTGCCTCAAAGAAAGATACAAAAATAATTTCCACGTACACTCTGCCTTCTTGTCAAGGGTTCAGAATGGGGTTATGTACTGTGGTAGAAACAGAGTCAACAAGTTCCTAACTAGCATAAAGCAAGAAACTGGGAATCTCTACCAGCTCAAAAGAAAATTAAAAACATACCTTAATACCCACTCTTTCTACAAGTTATTTCGATATTTAGGAACTGAAAAGTTCTTCAAGGTACGTGTGAAGTAATGGTGTTTGTTACAAAGCGCGATGGTAAGTAATCACGTACTGCAAATAGGACTCGCTATTTACATATGTAAAAAAATATTGACTTTAAAAAATACAATTTTCATCGAGCAAATATGAAGCTATTAACAGCAGATAAACAGTAGCTATATAGTTAAACTGATGAGGCAGTAGGTATTGTCAAAGTAGCAGTTTTATTACTAATTTACGCAATTAAGTATAGTTAGCACCAGAATAAACACACCTAAGCCGTAAAGTGGTAGCTTGTTGTTAAAGCAGTATGAAGATTTTAGTTTCTTCCGGCTGATTTAAATATAAAGGAACAGATTTCAATGCAGATAAACTATAAAAGATAGAAACACATTGTGCGTGTCACTCGACAGAAGAAGGTTCACAGCTTTGACACGGCTGCGCTTTAGTTTATTTGTAGCAACATGGCGGCTATACCACAAGAGAAATCATTCTGTGTTGGAATTTCCGCGGAATCAACCATTGTTGAAGTGCAACGTGCACTTCGTTGTCGCTTCAGCAAGAAGCCGCCTCTGCACAAGCATATTTATGACTGGCATACGAACTTCTTGGAAGTTGGTTTCATATGCACAGGGAGGAGCAGTGGTCGGTCACGCACGTCTGATGAAAATGTCGAGCGTATCCGAGAGGCGTTCACACCGAGCCCTTGGGAGGCCACAATACGGGCACGCCAGGCGCTTAACCTTCCTCAAACAGCGGTATGGCGTCTTCTGAAACGACACCTGCATGTGAAGCCTTACAAGTTGCATTACCCGCAGCTATTGCGTGTCGGCGATCATAACACAAGGTACGAATTTTGCATTTCATTTCTCCAGGATGTGGCCGAGGACACTGTTTCCGAACAACTCATCTTTTCGGACGTATCAACATTTCATGTATGCGAAAAGTAAACCACCATAACGTAAGAATTTGGAGCTCACAAAATCATGGCGACGTCGTAGAGCATGAAAGACACTCACCGCTTCTGATCAACACGTTTATGGGCCTTTCTTTTTTGTGGAGGAAACTGTGACAGAAATGTCGTACCTGGACATGCTACAAAATTGTTTGTTTCCTCAACTTTACGAAGATTCTAATGATTTAATTTTTTTGCATGACGGCGCCCCATCTCACTTTCACCTTCAGCTGCAGAGTTATCCCAAAAACACCATCCCACAATGCTGGATTGGAAGAGTTGGATAACAATATCTTGTTCATTGCATTTGGCCTCGCTTTTCACCGGACCCCACACCTTCCGATGTTTTTCTTGGAAGGGGTGGTGGGGGGGTTAGCAGCAGGGGGGGGGGGGGGAGGGTACGTAAAAGACAGAGTCTTTGTCCAACCTATGGCAGCTTCTCTCCAAGAGCTGAGAAATCGAACTGTTGAAGCTGTCATTTAGTAAACAGTGGCCTGTTTATTGATGTGTGGAATAAAATAGACTACGTTTCGAAGATTCTCGAGTAACGTATGGTGCTCATGTTGAGTGTGTAGTATAGTGTCTGTGCGAACATAAAACTTTGAACCTTCCTCTATCCAGTGGTATGCACAAAATGTTTCTACCTTTCATAGTTCATGTGTAATAAGTAAATGAAATCTGTTCTTTCTTCTTGAATCATTCTGTATGTTGTTTTAGTGTTACGTTAATGTATACCTTGTCTCGTTCCAAATCCGTCAAGGTTCTCGTTCTCGATGAGATCTAAGGCACACGATGAATGAGTGAATCTCTCTCTTCGACATCCACAGCCTCGTCTTGGCTTTTCCATGCAATTTTGGTTATCAGCTGTACGCTGCCATGCCACTTCTACTACTTTTCTGATGTTATCTACCCATCTTGTATCGGGTCGTCGTCTCAAAATGTAACAAATAAGTCGCTTGTTCCATCTACGGTCAAGTGAACCATCCACTTCACTACAGGTTCCGCTCATCTCCATCTCATTTTCATTGCATCTCACATTCCTATCTGTTCCCCCAAACAACTGGTTGTTGAATCTCCCTGGCGGAACAAAACTATATGCCAGATCGGGACTCGAACCTTGTACATTTTTGTTTCGCGTGCAAGTACTCTACTGCCTGAGCTATCCACCCGTCCCAAAAGTCTCACATCCCCCAGTACCTTTCCCCTACCTTCCAAACTTCACAGAGGTTCTCCCTCATATTTTGCGGTACTAGCAACCCTGGAAAGAAGGCTGCAGCCGATATATGGTGTAAGTAGCCTGTTTGTATGTTGGCAGCGCTGTGGGCTGTATTAATATCGCCGACAGTGCTCTGCGCCCTCGGAAAGAGAGTTTGTAGTTGGACGGACTAGCAGTTAGCAATGAGACAGAGAAGGGTTGGACATGATTTTCTTAGTGGAGACTCAGTGTTGGTAGGACATGCATTGTAAAATGAGGATGGATGTAGTTGGTAATTTTTGGGTCGTGGAATTATTGACAACTATATAATTTCTGGAACAGGATGTCACATGAATAAGATCTATTAAATGATAATTTTATGACCAACATTCTAAAAAAAAAGCACTTTGGATTGGAAAGAAAAATAAGAAGGAGAAGAGACTAATAACAGGAACTGCATACATAATTTTACTTTCAAGGACTTGGTAATTTTTTGGGTAGAATAAGTTGTTGTGGCGCACCACTTTAGTGTTAAGATGTGACATAGAATCATTGCATTTCACATGGGAGATAGTATAGATCTTGTTCCTTGTGCTGGCGCTTTGCATAGTTTTGATGATCAGAGATGCACACATGCTACTGTAAGCTTATACACATATTTCCCTTATCCGTATTGTTGTGTTTCTTATAATATTTTTTCTGTTTGTGCTGTTTAGGTATAAGTTGTTGCATTTGCTGCTGCTATTTTTCAGGCAATGTCCTAGTGAATTTTACTTTGTATTACTGCGCTGAGGCAGTTGCACCTCTGATTTATTTTTCTTGTTTGCTGCATATTGCCTTGTATTAGTTGTTACATTTGCTTTGCTAATTTAGATATGCTGCTGCTTGCTTTGCCAATTTGCATTTTTTTCGTTGTTGTTTGTGTTAATATTTTGTGCTGCGGCATTGCCTCATACTCTAGTTTATGTATCTGAGCTCAGTAGATTTAAGTTAGCTTAAGAGAGGGTTTGCTACATAAGAAAACGTGTTATGATGAGACGGGAAGAAATGCATTGAGAAGCTATAAGGAAAAGTCTGGCCCAAAAGTATTGTATAATGAGGAACAATTATTTTGAAAGAGGAAATGAACAGATAAGTAGGGTATAGTGACAACAGGTTTATGTAGGATTTTCTTGGAAACGAATGATGAAACAAGAAAAATATGGAAGTATAAGCTCTGGTTGAAAGTATAAATATGGATAGATACGATTTTTTGCAGGCAAATGTTGAACTAAGAGATGTCTGCGAGAATTAAATGAAGTTTTAGTTGGAAATGAAGTAGTTTTGGTTGAAAGTAAAGCAGGTATGTGCATTAAGTACTTCAGAAAAAAAGAGAAAAATGAACTGACGTGTAAAATGCTCACCACAAAACTGCAGTGTCAAATGTTACACTTACACTTTGACACATTTACACTCGAAAACACATTCTGTCCTTTCCTTTGTGTTATTCCGCTATGTTTATGTGTACCCTTGTGTCTGTGTTCTTCCTATATCTTTGTCTCTACCCGATAATATAAATTTAGTAGATTTTTTTTCCTTTTAATACTAGGTTGCATTCACTTACTAAGCTGCATTCACTACGATGAGGAATACGGTTATCCTCAAATCTAATCTCTGTTTTTGTACCATGTTCGGAAGATGTTCATACATTATTTATTCTGTTCTGCTTCTACTGATATTCTCATTTTTCATTTATTTACTTATGTCATAATTCCTGTAATACTCGTATATATGCTTATTTTTATTCTTTTTGTAAAGTCTGTATTACTACAAATGTTATTTTTATTATCATGTTATTTACTATAATGATGTTTTATTTACATTTGTAATTGTATTCGTATGCTGTTAAATTGTAATTGTATAGACACCAGTTCTTCAAGCTAGATAAATAGTAGGGATTCATTTCACTGCACACTTTTGTTTGTTGGTCATATTATACGTATCAAACCTCAGAGATTATATGACTGTGTTAGTGCTTGCACGTGTGTTGATAATTCAACAAGGGATTGATTAAAAGCATTGCTGATTGTAAGGACATGGGAAAAAAAATTGTGAGTGCACAAGTTGTGGTTTTAGGGACTTGTAATATGCATCAATACTGAGGTTCATGGACTTGCTATATTATCCTCAAGACTCCTCAACTGTGATTATGCACCCACACAGTCGCAACGGATGGCTGCTGGCCATCTCTACAAGGACTACAGTGCGTCTGCACCTTTGGTGGCCAACTACTATCGTAATCTCTACAAGGACTACTGTGGGTATGATCTGTGGTGACCCATCAGTTCTACCAATATTCTTCAAGACTTCGACTGATACTGCTGTGGGTCTGCTCTGTTGTGGTCCATTACCAATCTTACGATACCAACTAAAATCTTCATATCAAGAGTCAGCACTGTGTTTCCGTAGGGAGGACAACACTACTTCTTCAAGACTGCATGGTTGTCCACTACTTACTTGTGTATTTTTATATACTGCTCAGTCTCTGTGCATAAAACTGTCGTAGACTTCTCTTATGATGAATTATTAGGACTGTCTTTAGGGACTATGAGGAGAATTTTTACTTTATTGACCAACAGCATATTACTTAATCTTAGTGTGCATCTGATTTATTTGATATTGGTAATATAAAAACTTTTAACAACTTAGTCCTGGCCACTGCCCAAAACACTTTGCAAAATTGTTTGAGGGGAGCAGGGGGACTATGTAAGTAGCCTGTTTGTATGTTTGTATGTTGGCAGCGCTACAGACTGTATTAATATCGCTGACAGCTCTCTGAGCACTCGGCAAGAGATTCTGTGGTTGGACGGACTAGCAGTTAGTGAGCTGATAGAGAAGGGTTTGGATATGATTTTCTTAGTGGAGACTCAGTGTTGGTAGGACATGCATTGTAAAATGAGGATGGATGTAGTTGGTAATGTTTGGGTAGTGGAATTATTGACAACTATATAATTTTTGGAACTGGATGTCACATGAATAAGGTAAAATCTTCTAAATGCACTGTTTGCTCTTCAACAAAATCTTTCTTTTGCTCACCATATGCCTCCTAGTAGTTAGAGTCCATAGTAGCTAGAATCTTATTATTTAGCTGGCTGTAGTTGCTGCTTGCTGTAATTACTGTAGTTCGTGTTATGAAGATTTTCTGTGAGGTAAGTGACTTATGAAAAAGTATGGGTTATTGTCAGGATTTCTTGAAATTCAGGGCCATTATTTTGTGTTAATTATTTGCAGCCATTTTGTCACTGTATAGCAGTCAGATTGCGTTGGGTTTGCATATTGGGGGTAATAAATGAATAGTTTAAGTTTGAGTTGTCTTTGTCAGGGAAAATTCTGTAGGTCAGTGTTTGAAATGATAAAAATAAGTAAACAGACCAGTAGCTTCACCTACTTGACGATTATTTCCAGAATGAATTTCCACTGTACAGCGAAATTCGAACTTATTTGAGGCTTTCTGGCATATAAAACTGTGTGCCGGATTGGGACTCGAACCTGGTACTTTTGCTATTCGCGTGCAAGTGCTCTGCCGACTGACTATCCAACCACGGCACGCGACCCCCCTCACAGCCTGACTTCCACCAGTACCTCCTCTCCTACCATCCAAACTTCCTTTCTCCTAGGAGTGCTAGTCCCGCGAGGCATGCAGCTGTGTTTCAAAGATATTAAAAATTACCACCGTCTTGCTGGCGACAAAATTCAGTTTTTCTGTGGAAGTTCGTCATAGTTGCTTGCAATAGTTCAAGTGTGATTGCAGTGAACGTTTTGCCGCGCGGGATTAGCCGTGCGGTCTGAGACGCTGCAGTCATGGACTGTGCGGCTGGTCCCGGCGGAGGTTCGAGTCTTCCCTCGGGCGTGGGTGTGTGTGTTCGTCCTTAGAATAATTTAGGTTAAGTAGTGTGTAAGCTTAGGGACTGATGACCTTAGCAGATAAGTCCCATAAGATTTCACACACATCTGAACATTTTTTTTTTTTTTTTTTTTTTTTTTTGCAGTGAACGTTTTCCATAATAGGCGGTTTCACACCATCGAATGTCCTAGCGTATTTTCAAAGGCTCACGTAGTACAAAAGAGTGGTCTTTGTGAAGGCTGCGTGTCTAATGAAAACAAATTACCAACAAAAGTTAGCATAGAAGCGCAACATCGCAACATGCAATAAAAGTGGGGTTCTCATTTTTTAAAATCAGTTTTCGTCAATTGACGTGCCATCTAAGATGAAACTAATATGGTTAGCATGTGACCACTCCGTCTGCAATTTTTTTCTGTAACACTTTTGTCCTAGGATCCATGTTTCTAGCCGCATTTTTATGCAAAGATTAAAATGGGACACCCAGTGTACATCTTGTAATTACAGTTTCCCATATAAGGAAGTAAGTAAAACTTTAATACATACATTTTTTGATGGCAAGATGACAATTCTGACAGTCATATTGGTACATTAGTGCCTATGATTGACGAAAATGAGACATTATATTTGGCCGAAACCAGTAATAAATTTCTGTTTGAATAAAACTATTTTAGGCATTAGTTAGTAAAATTTAGAACCTATTAACAATAAAAAAAGACCGTTCGTCCGTGTTTGTAGCGGTCTCTTCAGCTTTTAGTTTCAAAATGATGTGTCATAGTAGTCAAAAGGATTTTATTCGAATTGTCACTCACTGGCCTGGAAGCCAACGCATGTTATTTTTTACGTTTTTGCTGTTAAATAAAATTGAATTTTGCATTTCAGGCTTTGTCCATCAACTGGCGAGCCATATATCTATATCTACATCCACATCGTGCAAACCACGGCGAAGTGCATGGCCGAGTGTACCTCTCATTGTAACAATAATTAGGGCTTGTTCCGGTTCTATTCATATAAGGAGCGCAGGAAATACGACTGTTCAAATGTCTCTGTGCGCGCTGTAGTTAATCTAATCTTGTCCTCACGATACTTAAGGGGCAGATACGGAGGGAACTACAGTACATTCGTAGAGTCATCATTTAGGGTCTTGAAATTTTGTAATTAGGCTTTATCGGGAGAGTTTACTTTTATTTTCAACCGTCTAGCATTTCAGTTTCTTCGTCATCTGTGTGACATTCTCCCACGGGTCAAACAAACCTGTGACCATTCGTTCTGCCCTTCTCGTGCCGGCCACGGTGGCCGAGCGGTTCTAGGCGCTTCAGTCCGGAACCGTGCGACTGCTACAGTCGCAGGTTCGAATCCTGCCTCGGACATGGATGAGTGTGATGTCCTTAGGTTAGTTAGGTTTAAGTAGTTCTAAGTTCTAGGGGACTTATCACCTCAGCTGTTGAGTCCCATAGTGCTTAGAGCCATTTGAACCATTTGCCCTTCTCCGTATACGTTCAATATCCCTTACTAGTCCTATTTGGTACGGGTCCCACACACTTGAGTAATATTCTAGGATGGTTTGAAGTTTATTTTGTAAGCAATCTCCTCTCTAGATTGATGACATTTCCCTAGTATTCTGTCAACGAGCCGAAATCTGCCACCTGTTTTACCTACGACGGAGAGTATGTGATCGTTCCATTTCGTATCTCTATGAAGTGTTACACCTAGGCATTGGTATGAGCGATCGAATCTAGCTGATGCTGTGGTCATAAGATAATAAGTTTTTTTTCTTTTTTTTTTGGTTTTGCGAACTGCATAATTTTACATTCCTCAACATCTAAAGCAAGTTGCTCGTCTTTGCTACACTTTGAAATCGTACCAAGATCCGACTGAATGTCTGTGCAACTTTTCTCAGACAGTACTTCATTAAAGATAAATTGCATCATCTGTGACTATTTATATTGTCTACAAGGTCAATAATATATAATATGAACGGTAAGGGTCCTAACACTGTTCCCTGGGACACACCCACGTTACTTCTACTTCTATAAAATAGATTTTTGATACTGTGTAGATAAACCCAACGAAGTGTATGTAGCCCCGTGCCATGTTGTGCTTTCGAGAGAAATAGATGGACTTACTCATATGATCACGCTAAATGAAAAGAAAAAGATTTAAAAAGTCGTGGCGTTTGCTCTTCACGGAGAAGGAAAGTTATAGAATAAAGAACTAAGACGTGATGGACATTCTACATAGTAAGCAGGTGCAAAATGACCTGTTGTTCATCCGACAACACACTTCGATTGCTCGGATTATACAACAGTTATTGCTGTGACCTGTATTTACTTAGAAAACTGAAATGTTAGCCGAGCGGTCTGAGGCACTGCAGTCATGGACTGTGCGGCTGGTCCCGGCGGAGATTCGAGTCCTCCCTCGGGCATGGGTGTGTGCGTTTGTCCTTAGGATAATTTAGGTTAAGTAGTGTGTAAGCTTAGGGACTGATGACCTCAGCAGTTAAGTCCCGTAAGATTTGACACACATTTTTTTCGGAAGTAAATGGTTTACAATTCCCATTCGGCCGTCATGATTTAGGTTTCCCGTAATTTTCCCTAATTCGCTTATGACATAAGCTCTGAGGAATCATTTGAAAAGGACACGGCCTCTTTCCTTTCTCACCTCTGCCTCATATGAGCTTGTGATCCGTCTCTTACGATTTCGCCATCGAAAGGACATCATACACTAATCTTTCAAGCTTTCTTTTTCATCCCCGTATATACAGACAGTTGTTGCGTTCCAATTTCTTTGTCACTTCATTATAGTTAAAATGGTCCTACCGTAAATGCCTATTAACGAGTGTGTAAATTTCCATTGCTAGTCCCTGCACATAGGACAAACTAATAGAAATTTCTAAAAGCTGTTCTAAAATATGCTACCTGGTTTATCCAGCATATATATTTGTCAGTTATCAACTTCCAGAATTTAAGCCATTCAGTTTCATTTAATAATTTCAATTCGCTTCACGTTCTTCATAAATCAAAAGACCTGTTTTGCTGGATGAACTAGAAATATATGTACATGATATATCTCAGAACGATAAAATAGTATATGAAACAATCGAGTTCTTTAGTGAAAATTTTCCAGTAATTTTAAGAAATTCGTCATGTAACTTAGATATATGAACATACACAGTTTTTAATGTGTGCAACTCTAACAGCGCGTTGGCATAAAGGAACAGCTACTCAGTTTATTTATTAAAATTATATGCAACTGTGACGGAAAACTAATTAAATAATAAAAAGTTTTAATTTATGACAGTGATAATTTAATTTAGAATGTTGTGGAAACTTAGAGATAGAAAAATACGGTTCTATGTTCTTTAGACAATGGATGATTGTGTGTTAACAGATCGATGAAGAGAGAACAGGAAAAGAAGAACCACTCACACCGTGAAATCTCATATCGTCTTAAATTTTCTTACCTAGACGTGTCGTTGGACCAAACCATTAACAGTGTATAACCGGAAGCCCTGCACAGTCCGCAGCCACGCCTTCAGTCAGTATGAGTTACCATATTGTCTCTTAACTAACAGCGTCGAGTTTTGAGTTGTATCTTTCCTGACAACGTTAACAAGCATTTCCGGTATATTCTGAATAAAACTGTACACGAACGCATATTTAGTCTGAGGAGAAGCCGCCGAGCTAGTTGTAAAACACAGAGCAGGAGCAACACGACAAGGGCATGCTATTAAGTTACATTTTCAGAGCATAAAATGGATATTCTTTGACAAATACGAGTATAGATGTAACTAAGCATCAAGGAAAGCCTGGAACGAATAAAAAAATGGCTCTGAGCATTATGGGACTCAACTGCTGAGGTCATTAGTCCCCTAGAACTTAGAACTACACTCCTGGAAATGGAAAACAGAACACATTGACACCGGTGTGTCAGACCCACCATACTTGCTCCGGACACTGCGAGAGGGCTGTACAAGCAATGATCACACGCACGGCACAGCGGACACACCAGGAACCGCGGTGTTGGCCGTCGAATGGCGCTAGCTGCGCAGCATTTGTGCACCGCCGCCGTCAGTGTCAGCCAGTTTGCCGTGGCATACGGAGCTCCATCGCAGTCTTTAACACTGGTAGCATGCCGCGACAGCGCGGACGTGAACCGTATGTGCCGTAGGGGACCGCACCGCCACTTCCCAGCAAATTAGGGACACTGTTGCTCCTGGGGTATCGGCGAGGACCATTCGCAACCGTCTCCATGAAGCTGGGCTACGGTCCCGCACACCGTTAGGCCGTCTTCCGCTCACGCCCCAACATCGTGCAGCCCGCCTCCAGTGGTGTCGCGACAGGCGTGAATGGAGGGACGAATGGAGACGTGTCGTCTTCAGCGATGAGAGTCGCTTCTGCCTTGGTGCCAATGATGGTCGTCTGCGTGTTTGGCACCGTGCAGGTGAGCGCCACAATCAGGACTGCATGCGACCGAGGCACACAGGGCCAACACCCGGCATCATGGTGTGGGGAGCGATCTCCTACACTGGCCGTACACCACTGGTGATCGTCGAGGGGACACTGAATAGTGCACGGTACATCCAAACCGTCATCGAACCCATCGTTCTACCATTCCTAGACCGGCAAGGGAACTTGCTGTTCCAACAGGACAATGCACGTCCGCATGTATCCCGTGCCACCCAACGTGCTCTAGAAGGTGTAAGTCAACTACCCTGGCCAGCAAGATCTCCGGATCTGTCCCCCATTGAGCATGTTTGGGACTGGATGAAGCGTCGTCTCACGCGGTCTGCACGTCCAGCACGAACGCTGGTCCAACTGAGGCGCCAGGTGGAAATGGCATGGCAAGCCGTTCCACAGGACTACATCCAGCATCTCTACGATCGTCTCCATGGGAGGATAGCAGCCTGCATTGCTGCGAAAGGTGGATATACACTGTACTAGTGCCGACATTGTGCATGCTCTGTTGCCTGTGTCTATGTACCTGTGGTTCTGTCAGTGTGATCATGTGATGTATCTGACCCCAGGAATGTGTCACTAAAGTTTCCCCTTCCTGGGACAATGAATTCACGGTGTTCTTATTTCAATTTCCAGGAGTGTAGTTAAACCTAACTAACCTAAGGACATCACAAACATCCATGCCCGAGGCAGGATTCGAACCTGCGACCGTAGCGGTCTTGCGGTTCCAGACTGCAGCGCCTTTAACCGCACGGCCACTTCGGCCGGCCTGGAACGAATAGTGCTGTATGAATTTCATAAATAAAACACTAAACAATTTTTATACGATAGGTTACGGTTACAGTATAAGTACATTTCTTACGGTTTCCCTTATTTCTTGAGTTTTTTAAGTAATCCAGATATTTATTAACATAAGAATAATGTATGTTTCACAGTAAAGTCCTTCGACACATCATTGCATGTCTCTCTTGGTTCCTACATTTTTTTTTAAAGTAACGTAGTCCTTTTTTCAGCAGCTACATGTAAATGCTTCCCTTTCATTTAATGGTAATACTCAGTACGCATATTGTAATATAACACTCCATCCTATCATTTTTCTGCTGTTTGTTTGGACGGTGTAGCACACAACTTACTTTTATAGGTGAATTTTACTGACATCCTGATATCTGAATGTATTACAAACTACTCAGATAGCTATTGCATACCTGTCTATTCTATATAGTCATTTAATGTGATAAGAGCCAAATGAAGTGAGCCTTACCGTGTAATGACTAGTCATATTTCGCACTTCTTATGTTGTAACAACGTAACCCATAAAGAAATACACGCTTTGAATGCTGTGTGTTCAACTGTGTCAAGACGTTTTGATGTTAGATGATACTGCATATACCATTAAAATTAGCTACTGATCAGTGTCATGGAATGTATTTTCTCTGTTTTATCCTACAAAGCATTCAGTTCATGCAAGTTCAAGCCGAACAAATTTGAAGTTGCGTAAGGAAAAAAGTACCTCCGGCATAAATTTTAATGTAGTGGGTAGTTTTCTTTGACTTCCTACAGATGGCTCCTGTCCGATGGGGAGTAACTTTTAACGGAAAAAGAAACTGAATAGGAAATTACACTTGGGTTCGTATTATGATATTAAATTGGAATACTTCTGTTTTACTTTCACTTTTCTTTGTTCTTCTTTTGCTATATTCTTCTTCTTCCTCTTCATTTTTTTATTTTCCATTTACTTCGCGGGAAAAGCTTGCTGAGGCTTCGATTGCACAGTACGCCGTATGTATTGCATTATAAGATCTGTCTAGGGGTTCCTCAATTCATACACGCTTCCCCAGCTAGGTTTCCAATAAGGAATTTACCAGCACGAGTATATCTCACAAGTTGCAGCATCCCCAAGATTGCATGCAAATCCCCGTCAAATAACACAACTCCATTTGATAACCGAATCTTGAAGGAACGTTCAAGAAAAACCACGGAGCAGTCAAGAGAGTTCCCCAACTTAAAACCTTTGCGTCAGTAATGTGATATAGTTGCGGTGCTCATTCAAAATATTGTAAAATGTACTTTCAATAACTTATTAGCTGCCCCGACTTAACTATACCTCAGTATTTTTTTTTAAGTATTAAGTCTTATCAGTCATCAGTTTGGAGTCGTCCGCAAGCGTGGGTTAGCTTGATTTCCCAAAACGAAGTGGTCGGGTTTCGCGAGGACCCCAAATGGTCTCGTTGCTCACAAGCGATTTTTGAAAATATATTCCATTGCAGGGTGATCAACAGTTTGGAATAGCTGTGATCCTGTACGTCAAATACACCACAAGGAGCTGCAGCAGGATGGCAAACAGCGGTTCCTCAGCCTCAGCAAAGAGACTGGATATGGGGCTGTTTGGTCCCACAGGCACCAGTGACCAGCCTCATTCCGTAATGGCGGAGAGCATTGACGATTTTGGGGTAAGTAGGTCTTGCCAATCCGTATACCGTACAAATAGGTCAAACTTGTTTCCAAGATATCCGTCTCTATCAACGAATACTACATTTTATAATAAGAGATCTCACTTACAAGGTTCATAATTGTAATATAGCCACCACGGTTTTCCTGATATCAACTTTCGACAAAATAGCGTTGAGATTTCACTTCATGCTAATAGCTTTGCCTCAGTCATAGTTTATTATTTTTCCAAAGTAACTCATACGAAATACTTGCTTAAGCAGCAGCTTATACACTGTAGACTTTCGTTTTCTTAGGTTTTCCCCGCTAAAAGTTCATTCACTTTGTTTTTAGCTACCGATACCGTACTGCTTGGGTAACGTTTGGCGTTCTTGTGCAGTGTCGTCATTGTGGTCTTGAGGCACAATCTTATACCCGTTTTCCTATAGCCCAAGGCTCTATCACGACAGCATCCATATGTACTATAAAAACGAATGCACATACGTATGTATGTGTTTACAGGATGTCCATAATTAAAGTTTGAGCTGCAAAACACTGTTGAAAGAGAACCACTGCTCAGAATAACGTCAAATTTGAACAGTATATTATTGATGCAGGAGGAAACATCATGGAAAAAAAGAAAATTTTACCAATAGATGGTGCTGTAAGCATCTTAACGTAAATGGGGTCGGCTACGAATGACAGACGAAGAGCAGTAAGATGGCTATGGTCTAAGTAGCACATTACACCATCCGTACTGTTCAATGTGCAAGACTCCAAAAGTCCAGCAGTCAACAGTTATAGCATTGTTAGTTAGGTAAGCCCAGCCACCATGGTAAGATTGCACCACATCGAATGGGAAGAAAACAGCATAAAAAGCAAAATGGCGTCAGCTTTAATTTTACTGGGACGAAAAACCGCAATAAAACGCAAAATAACATCGGTTTTTAACTGTCCTGGGGTCAAAAAACCGCATAAAAAGCAAAATGACATCGGTTTCTCATTGTCATGACATGGCGCAAGACATGTTCAGTATACTGTCTACCGTTTTCTGACATAGGGTGGACTCGAGAAACAGCGTGTTCTATAACAGATCGGAGAGTCTCGGGGGTCACATTCAGAATGCGTGCGCAATGCGTACCTTCTATTCAGCTGCGTTCGTAACTGGAGCACTGAACACAATATCTTTCAGGTAACTCCACAGCCAGAAGTCATACAGATTAAAATCAGGTGATATGAACGGCCACACTGTAGGGAAATGTCGACTGATAATTCTAGCATCTACAAATTGCCTCCGCAGCAGCCGCTTCACTGGGTGTGCCATGTATGAAGGAGTGCCATCTTCTATAAAAATGATACTACTCATACATACACACTATTGAGGGGTTGTAATTACATCGGCGCGCAAGACTCTCACAGCGTTTACCAGTGACGATACGGGTAACAGGACCCGCAGGATTCATCTTCTCGAAAAAATACGGCCTTACCATAAACGATGCTATCAACCTTCACCACACAGGCACATTTGCAGAATGATTTCGTATCGGTTGATGAGCGTGCTGGTTTTCCGTTGTCCACATTCTTCAGTTTTGTATATTGACAAGTCCTTGGTGATGCAAATAGACATCGTCCGTTCACAGAATGTTCCGTGGCCATTCATCTACATCTACGTGGATAGTCTGCAAATCACATTTAAGTGCGTGGAGGAGGGCTCATCGAACCCCCTTGACAATTCTCTCTTATTCCTATAACGTACAGCGCGCGGAAAGAATAAACACCTGTATCTTTCCGTACGAGCTCTGATTTCCCTTATTTTATCTTGGTGATCGTTCCTCCCTATGTAGGTCGGTGTCAACAAAATATTTTCGCATTCGGAGGAGAAAGTTGGTGATTGGAATTTCGTGAGAAGATTCCTTCGCAACTAAAAAGCCTTTCTTTTAATGATGTCCAGCCCAAATCCTGTATCATTTCTGTGACACTCTCTCCCATATTCCGCGATAATAAAAAACGTGCTGCCTTTCTTTGAACTCTTTCGATGTACTCCGTCAGCCCTATATGGTAAGAATCCCACACCGCGCAGCAGTATTCTAAAATAGGACGGACAAGCGTAGTGCAGGCCACTTCCATGCAAGCAAGAAATTCCAGAGCGAACATTTGTCTTGCTGACAGGTCAGTAGGAAGCAACTCCTGAACACGGGTGACTTTTTACGGATGTCAATGCAGAATGTCTCGTAGGATATTATGCACCATGCTAGCAGGCCTATCTAGCGTTCGGGAAATTCCCCTTGCACTGCATGTTTGCTCCATCGTTCGACACGTCCTGCAATGCTGCGGCCGTATCTTCAACAGATGTCGAATCAACTGCTTCCCCCCTTGGTCACACTGCAGTTCGAAAGAAACTGTCTTTTCGAATTTTTTAATCTTTTCTCCAGACCCTTACCACACATCTGCAAATATGTACATAGTCCGCAAGCCACCGTATGAATCAATATTAATCATTTTCTTTTCTCTTCCACTCGCAAACAGAGCAAGGAGAAAACGACTGTCTATTTGCCTCCCTACAAGACCTAATCTCCCTAATCTTATCTTCATTATCCTTATGCGAAATGTACTTTGGCGGCAGTAGAATCGCTCAAAAGACAGCCTCAAATGCTGGTTCTCAAAATTTTCTTAATAGTGCTCCTCGAAAAGAACGTCGCCTTCCCTTCAGTGATTCTCATTTGATTTCCTGAAGTATTTACGTATATACTTGCGCGTTGTTGGAACCTACCGGTAACAAGTATAGCAGCCCGCCTCTGAATTGCTTCGATGTCTTCCTTTAATCAGACCTGGTTTGGATTCCAAACACTCGAAGAGTACTGAACAATAGGTCGCATTTGTGTCCTATATGCGCTCTCCTTTAAGATGAACCACACTTCCATAAATTCTCCCAATAAACCGAAGTCGACCATTCGCCTTCACTACTACAGTTCTTTCATACTCATTCCATTTAATACTGCTTTGCAGTGTTACGCCCAGATATTTAATTGACGTGACTGAGTCATGCACCACACTACTAATACTGTTTTAGAACGTTATGGGTTCGTTTTTCCAACTCACTTGCATTAACTTACTTTTTTGGACGTTTAGAGCTAGCTGCCGTTCATCACACCAACTAGAAATTTTATCTTAGTCACCTTGTATCGCCGGCCGGGGTGACCGAGCGGTTCTAGGCGCTACATTCTGGAACCGCGCGACCGCTACGGTCGCAGGTTCGAATCCTGCCTCGGGCATGGATGTGTGTGATGTCCTTAGGTTAGTTAGGTTTAAGTAGTTCTAAGTTCTAGGGGACTGATGACCTCAGTAGTTAAGTCCCATAGTGCTCAGAGCCATTTGAACCGTCTTGTATCCATATACAGTCACTGATCGACGACACCTTCCCATACACCAAAGCATCATCAGCAAACAGCCGTACCAAGCAGCTTATCCTGTACGCCAGATCATTTACGTATATAGAAAATAACAGCGGTCATATTACACTTTTCTGAGGCACTCCTGACGATATCCTTGCTTCTGATAAGCACTCGCCGACATCGGACAAGTGCCTTTTTTCATACCCTTGAGTGTCAGTAACTTCTGTACGGCTACTAGCACACAATCAACGATCTTGTAAAAGAGCTTTACGAGTAGCGCGTAATCCTTGATGGAGACAAGTCACGTTTCGGACGCAAACTAAGGAAGAGCCGTACGCCGTGCGTCTGTTGTGTGCATACGATGATTCTTACAGCGCCATCTGTTGGTCAAATTTTGGTTTTTTTTTTTTTTTCTTTTTTTTTCCATGACCTTTTTCACTGAAATTTTAAACTGGAACATCAATTACAGACAAGCTGTCACGCATCTTCTCCTAAACCACTGGACCAACGTCAATCAAACTTGGTACACATATACTTACTGTCTGGAAATTGTCGCTGTGGGGATAAGAACCACCTACCTATCAAAGAGAGACGGGGGGTGGGGGGGGGGGGCGAAAAAGAACTGAGCCCGCGACGCGCGAATACTTACACTTTAATACATGAAATGTTCTCGCAGTAGCGAATACGAACAACCATCAGCCGCGTAATGGAATAACGACAGTGAAAATTTGTGCCCGACTAGGACGCCAACCCGGATACCCCTCTACAGACGAGCGGTCGTCTTCACCACTTTGGCTATCCAGGCACGACTCACCGCCAGACACGAACTTCCATACGACGTCGTTCCTACGTCACAACCTGTACACGTACACACATTATGTAATTGCCATACAGGGCAGGACTTTTTTAACTGAAAGTCGCTGCCCAGTATCGGTAGATAAATACATTACAGTACCAGAAGAAAGACGCCAGCATGCATGTGCCACGGAAGATTGCATTGTTCTTTCTAACAACACAGGCACTGTAATATAATACACATACTTTAGTCATACAGTATTTGAGAATGAGAGCACTCAGAGGCTTGCAACAAACTTTGCATATAATTTCAAATCCTTACCGAACTTTTTCTCGATGATGATCTCCATAAAATGATTAACGGGAAAAAGTTTACCGCTTACTACATTTTCGCTGTTCATGCAATAAAACTGCCGCATGAAGCATCATCATCATCATTTATTGCCTTATCGGGCCTTTAAGGCCTACAGCAAGAAGAACAAAAGGAAAAGTAAAGACAAAAAGACTTACAAAAGTACTCTATACAGTAGTAAAAGTTACATATGTACATTACAGCTTAAAGAAAAACGAAAAAATAAACAGGGCATTCAATCAAAGGTTTAAAAGGCAAGAGGGATACATTACAGAAACAAAAAAACAAAAAAAACACACACGCAGTGTCTGTCAATTACACGAGAGGAGGGAGCTGTTGCAGATGGCAGTCCATCTCATCCGGTCGTTGGCGTCCTCCTCCACGGCTGCTGGTTCCACTTCTTTCAGGATCGTTGTTATCCTATCCTTCCATCGAGTTCTTGGGCGTCCTCTAGGGCGTTTTCCTGTGGGTTGAGAGTGGAGGACTCTGTTTGGAAGGGATCCGTCTGCCCGTAGGATGTGGCCAAACCATTGGAGTCTCTTCTGCGCCAATATTCGTCCAATGTGTGGCTTTCCATACCGCTGGTATAAATCTTCTTTTTTTCTTCGTTCCCATTTACCTTCCATGGCATTGTAGATGGGTCCATATATCTTCCGAAGTACCTTCCTTTCAAATGCACATATTGCTTCTTCTGCTGTTGCTGATGTTGCCCAAGTTTCACAGCCGTATAAAAGTACTGGTCTCACCAGTGTCGTGTATAGGTGGATCTTGTTCTTCTGCGATATCAGCCGAGATCTGAAAAGATTGTTCAGGCTAAAGAACATGCGATTAGCATTTGTTATACGTTGCTGTACTTCTTTCGTTACTTCACTTCTATTTGTTAGTATGGAGCCCAGGTACTTGAACTCTTCAACTCGTTCGAAGGTATGCCTGTCGACATCAATGGAAGGAGGGAGATCTCGGCGGCGTGATACAACAAGATATTTAGTTTTTTCCTCGTTCACCACCAGCCCAATTTTCTCTGCATTGTGGAGGAATCGGGAAGTATCCCTGCGTACTTGCTCTAGAGTGTCGCCAAGGATCACAACATCATCAGCAAATGCCAAGATTGTGTCTGCTCCCACCATCTCCATCTCTCTGGTTCGACAAGTGCCACGGCTTACTTTTTCCAGGGCCAAATTGAATAATATTGGCGCCAATGGATCTCCTTGTCTCAATCCATTTTGTATACTGAATGATGGTGATAGTTGATTACCAAACCGCACTTGGGCCGTAGACTGAGAGTAGCAAGCAGCAATTAAGCGGATGTATTTTGATGGGATGCCAAGTTCCTCTAACGTTTCCCATAACGTGGCGCGGTCAATGCTGTCATAAGCTTGTCGAAAATCGATGAAGATGAGGTGTAGATCCTTATTGAATTCGTAGAATTTTTCTATCAACTGCCTCAGAGTAAATATGTGATCAATTGTCGATCGTCCAGCAACGAACCCACATTGATAGGTCCCTACAATTCCTTCAGCCAGTGGTTTCATGCGGTTTAGTAGCAGTGTTGTAAAAACTTTGTAGCCAATTTCAAGTAACGAAATCCCTCGGTAGTTGGATACATGAGTAGCATCTCCCTTCTTGAATATGGGACATATGATTGCTCCCTTCCATTCCTCAGGAATAACTTCTGCTTCCCAGATGGTAGAAATTAATCGTTTCAAAGCACCCACCAGTGTTTCCCCTCCCAAGCGAAGCATCTCAGCTGTGATACCACTACCTCCTGGAGCCTTGTTGTTCTTGAGTGCTTTTAGGGCAACACTGATTTCTTCCTCAGATGGTTCAGGGACTTCAACTCTGTCAAAACGGGCATCCGTCTGTGTTGTCCCTACTGGTGGGTTGTCGGGATTCAATAGGTTTTCAAAATGTTTTTTAAATAGGGTTGCTTGCTCTTCTGGCGGTACAACTTCACCCGTCTCATTCGTTAGGACCAATGTACGTTGTCTGTATGCGCCTCTGGCGAATCTTGAGGCCTGGAAAAACGAGCGTGACGACTTTGCTTCTTCGACTGCAATCAACAGACTTTTGTGGTGGTCCCGTTTCTTCTTTCTCATGAGTTGGTCCGTGAGAAAGAAGAAACGGGACCACCACAAAAGTCTGTTGATTGCAGTCGAAGAAGCAAAGTCGTCACGCTCGTTTTTCCAGGCCTCAAGATTCGCCAGAGGCGCATACAGACAACGTACATTGGTCCTAACGAATGAGACGGGTGAAGTTGTACCGCCAGAAGAGCAAGCAACCCTATTTAAAAAACATTTTGAAAACCTATTGAATCCCGACAACCCACCAGTAGGGACAACACAGACGGATGCCCGTTTTGACAGAGTTGAAGTCCCTGAACCATCTGAGGAAGAAATCAGTGTTGCCCTAAAAGCACTCAAGAACAACAAGGCTCCAGGAGGTAGTGGTATCACAGCTGAGATGCTTCGCTTGGGAGGGGAAACACTGGTGGGTGCTGCCGTTTTAATTTGTTACTATTGTGCTACTAACTGTATCCGCGACACAGCGTGCATACAGTATTCACATATACCACTGAACATACCAGTAAAATTATATCAGTCCACGACACATAGTTTAGGAGATAATCGTCATAAGCACTAAAAATACGAATGAAATGTGTAAATGTGTTTGACACATGTTCGTGTGGTCAGTGCCACGGGTAAAAAGCTCACCGTAAACCCCTGGAACCATTTCAACCAAATTTTGTATACAAATTAGCTACCATCTGGAAAGAAATATTGTGGGGGTAAGATCTACCAGCCTCCTACTGGGGTGAGGGTGATAGTGGTGGAGAGAGATGGTGGGGAGGGGGTAGGAGAAATGGACAGACAGCGAGGGGGAATGGGAGATTGGCACAGATAGGAGGTTGGCAGAGAGAGGAGGAAGAGAAGATGGACAAAGAGTCAGGGGAGGAGGAGGTGGAATCAGAGTGGGTAGGAGGTGATGGACAGAGAGGAAGGAGCAGATTGACAGAGGGGGAGGAGCAAATTGACACAGAGTGGGAGAAAAGAGGAGATGAGGAGACAACCAGAGGGAGGAGGCTGTAGAATGGTTCAAATGGCTCTGAGCACTATAGGACTTAACATCTGAGGTCATCAGTCCCCTAGAACTTAGAACTACTTAAACCTAATTAACCTAAGGACATCACACATATTCATGCCCGAGGCAGGATTCGAACCTGCGACCGTACCAGTCGCACGGTTCCGGACTGGAGCGCCTAGAACCGCTCGGCCACCAAGGCCGGCGATGTAGACAGAGACAGACGGTGGCGTAGATAGACAGAGGGGGTTGAAGGAGGAAATGGACACCGGGAGGAGGGAGGAAGAGATGAATTAGTAGAAGACTGGAATAAACACATGCCTGGGCAATGTCAGGTATTCAGCTAGTCCACGATAAGAAGAAACACTATTGCATACAAGCAGCAGCCCAGTTTATCTCCTTTTTTTTTGGGTTCCTAAAACGTGCTCTTGGTTGTCAACGTGGCACTGAGCACCTGCAACACATATTTCATTAGGTTTATGATCCTTGCCGCCCGAACTCCTTGAGCTTTCATCATTGTCCAGAACTGTATTTTTTTTGGCAAAATTTACAAATACTGAGTGTCCAGAGCGGAGACTTAGAATTATGCTGCCTGTCCCACACAAATTCTTGAAGTTGCTATTTGATCTGTGCAAGAGCAATTAGCTCTAAACTGTATGTTCCATGCTATTTATAATTATGCCATTATTCTCGAGGAGATCTTGCTTTGCAGCTGTAACCTTATCTAGCTGGCGCAGTGGGGCCCCTATCATTCAGTGAGTAGCTTGTTTACCCATTTGGCTGGTAATTTTCTGTAAGTTCAAATCTCCCTGAAATTTGACAGGAGTTCGTAGACTGATGAAGCAGGTTCTGCTTTGAGAATTTCTTGCATGTTACTGTCTGTACCAGCAGCTACCCGCTTTTGTGCGCTTTAATGTCATTCGGTACCTCTGCATGGATTGGAGGGTCGATGTCGATCTGCTGGTACTCTTCAAGACCTCTGTCCTCTTTCTTAACGACGGTTCTGAAGTTGGAGACTACGATATCATCAGAGATGGAGATCAAGCTCGGATTGAGGAAGGGTGTGGAAGGAAATCGGCCGTATCATTTTTCAAAGGAATCACTCCAGAATTTTCCTTAAGCCTTTGCAAGGAAAAAATGGAAAACCTAAACTGCATCTCCAGACGGAGATTTCTACCGCCGTGCTCCTGATTACGATTCCACTATCCTACTACGGTACCACCTCTCCCACTCATTTCAAAACTGTCACAAAATTTTTATTTATTTTGGATATTATACGTATCACTCACATCTCATCGTTTTCTGGAATTCGCTTTAATTCATTTGCGATGTTCTCAGTCCATTTGCTCTAGTCTCATCACATTTGATTCTTGATTCTCTTTTCTGACTGTTTCAGGTTATAGTAAAATGGATATTTCGACAAAAATTTTAACGATGAAGCTTTCCAACAAGTAGTAGTTCATGGGCTATGAAAAGACCATCCGAATTTCGATAAAATAGAGGAATAAAAAAGCTCGAGCGAAACGTTACTGCCTGTACCCTGTAGAGCAGAATCAAATAGTTCTGGGATTTTCATTCGATTTCTTAATTATTGTAATTACATTATATCAAAGACACGAAAAGGGGTGGGTACAGAATCTCCCACATCCATCCTATAGAATCATTTATGGTTTCTATGACGTATTATTTGCTTTAAGCTAAAAATACTATGTAGACTGTTTTTGTTGAGTAGTTTTTAGAGGGCTCGTAGTCGAGTTTATCAGCCCTCACCCTATTTACAAAACAAGCTAACAATCACTGTGACACTGACTGTTGGTGGCGATATGCTAGGATACACCACAGCCGTGGCCAAGGTAATATTTCAACACAGCAGTAAGTGGTTTGTTCAAGTAGATAGGTAGCGGATCTACGTTGTATGAGATCTGAGCTGGAGCAAAACGAAGACGTAAGAAATGGGCGACTTGCTCTGTAGCCGCGGTGCCAGTGATCGGGAACAAAGTCGCATCTGATTGTTCCGCTTAATGACTCGCGTAAATAAATGGGAGCCACCCACAGTTGCGAGCAGGTCATTTACAAGGGAAATGCTGCCTGTGCCAGTGTCCTGCCGACACCTCTCACCACACAATTTCTTTTCTCTCGCTCTCGACAAGTTCTTTTTGCATGTGCACTTGTACTGAGGCAGAAAAAGGATCAAAGTATCTATCGTACATCCACACTCTCTCTTTTGAAGTTGCAATACTGCGCATTTCATTCACAACAACAGTTAAAAACACGCCTTTGGAGCAATATCGATATAATCCGTTGATAACATCGTCTAAAATATATGTACGTGGGTGATTTAATTGAAAACCTTAAATATTTTTTTAAATATTATTTATTGTGCAGAAATGGTACAAAGTTGTATCACTTTTCAACATAATCTCCCGCACGCTCAATGCAAGCCTTCCAGCATTTACAAAGTGCATAAATTCCTTTAGAAAAAAATTCTTTTGGTAGTCCGCGCAACCACTCACGCACCGCGTGGCGTACCTCTTCATCAGAACGGTACTTCTTTCCTCTCGTTGCGTCTTTGAGTGGTCCAAACATATGGAAATCACTTGGGGCAAGGTCTGGTGAGTATGGTGGATGAGGAAGACACTCAAAATGCAGGTCTGTGATTGTTGCAACTGTTGTACGGGCAGTGTGGGGCCTTGCATTGTCATGTTGCAAAAGGACACCTGCTGACAGCAATCCAGGTCGCTTTGATTTGATTGCAGGCCGCAGATGATTTTTTATGAGATCTTTCTATGATGCACTGGTGACAGTGGTCCCTCTAGGCATGTAATGCTCCAAAATGACGCCTTTTCCGTCCCAAAAGAGAGTCAGCATAACCTTCCCTGCTGATGGTTCTGTTCGAAACTTCTTTGGTTTTGGTGATGAGGAATGGCGCCATTCCTTACACGCTCTCTTAATTTCCGGTTGGTGGAAGTGAACCCAGGTTTCGTCCCCAGTAACAAGTCTTGCAAGGAAGCCATCACCTTCTCGTTCAAAGCGCCGAACAAGTCCTTCACAAGCATCAACACGTCGTTCTCTCATTTCAGGAGTCAGCTGTCGTGGCACCCATCTTGCAGACACTTGGTGGAACTGGAGCACATCGTGCACAATGTGGTGTGCTGACCCATGACTAATCTGTAAACATGCTGCAATGTCATTCAGTGTCACTCGGCGGTTTTCCTTCACTATGGCTTCAACTGCTGCAATGTTCTGTGGAGTCACAACTCGTTGTGCCTGACCTGGGCGAGGAGCATCTTCCACTGAAGTCACACCATTTGCGAACTTCCTACTCCATTCATAGACTTGCTGCTTTGACAAACATGCATCACCGTACTGAATCTTCATTCGTCGATGAATTTCAATAGGTTTCACACCTTTACTACGCGAAAACCGAATAACAGAACGCTGTCCTTCCTGTTGCTAGTCGCAAATGAGGCGGCCATCTTTATACTGATACTGCGACGGTATGTGTGCATCTGCACTATGCCGCCACCTACAGGCCATTCTACACGCTGTTTATAGCACGCATACCAACTTACAGGATAACGGCGCGAAATTTCGATTTGTTATTACAAATTTAAGGTTTTCATTTGACTCACCCTCGTATACGGTTTACAGATACAACACAATAAATTATGCCAAGTTGAGAATTTATCGATAATATAACCGAAATTACTGAAGCTTTTAGTCATTACCTGTAACATTTATCTTTTCAGAAGTTTATGATACATTCTTCTTGTGGCTGTGGTCTTCTGTCGGAAGACTGGTTTGTTGCAGCTCTCCACGTTGATCTATTCTGTGCAAGCCACTTCATTTATCACCCATCTCTGCATAACTGCAAGCCACTTCATGTCTGCATAACTGCTGAAATCTACATCCATGCGAACCTGCTTACTGTAACCAAGACTTGGCGCGGCTCTACAACCCCTTCCGTTGTCCTGCCTCCACTCTCACACACCATCCTATGCACTGAGGTGACAGAAGCCATGGGATAGCGATGTGTACACACACAGATGGCGATAGTGTCGCGCATACGAAATATAAAAGGGCAGTGCATTGGCGGAGCTGTCCCTTCTCCCCCTTTATTAGTCCTCTCCCTCCTTGTTTCCCCCCTTTTCGTTTTTTCCTCTCCTCCCTCCTTGTTTTTCCCCCTCCTGCAGGTCCCTTCCCCCCCCCCCCCCCCATGTGCTGCCACTTTTGTGCAGTGTTCTACAGTGAGTGTTCTCCAGTGCGTGTTTTACAGTGAGTGTTCCGTGTTGTGTTTTTTTTTTGGGACTTGTTGCGAACGGCCACCATACTGTCGCTGGGTGTGCCTTTTATCTCTTGCGAACAGAAACCAGACTGTCGCCATGTTTTTTAGTTGTGTGTCTACTATGTTACTTGTCTGATTCCTGTCTATTTTATCTACATTGCCAACCCCTTTTGCTTTCTGTTTTAACTTTCCGCAATTTTACGCCATTTTACACTTTAAATCACCATTTTATCGCCCGTTTTTCCTTGTTTCTTTCTTCTTCCTTTACTTAAAAAAAGTCTGTAGGCTGTAGAGCAGCGTAGTAAGCTGCTGCCAGCCCGCCCCCTTCGGGGGGAATTGAAAATCAATAAAGAAAAAAAAAGCGGAGCTGTCGCTTGTACTCAGGTGGCTCATGTTAAGAGGTTTCCGGCGTAATTATGGTAGCACGACACGAATCAACAGACTTTCAACGCACAATGGTAGTTCGAGTTAGACGCATGGGACATTCCATTTGGGAATTCAGAATTCCGAGGTTCATAGTGTCAGTAGTATGTCGAGACTACCACATTTCAGGCATTACCTCTCATCACGGACAACACAGTGGCCGAAGGTCTTCGCTTAACGACCTACAGTACTGTTTGTATAGAGTTCAAATGACTCTGAGCACTATGGGACTTAACATCTGAGGTCATCAGTCCCCTAGAACTTTGAAATACTTAAACCTAACTAACCTAAGGACATCACAGACATCCATGCCTGAGACAGGATTCGAACCTGCGACCGTAGGGGTCTCGCGGTTCCAGACTGAAGCGCCTAGAACCGCTCGGCCACAACGGCCGGCTTGTGTAGATTTATCAGCGCTAACAGACAAGTAACACTTCGCGAAATAACAGCAGAAATCAATGTGGGACGTACGACGAACGTATCGATTAGGACGATACGGCGAAATTTGGCGTTAATGGGGTATGGTAGCAGACGACCGACGCGAGTGACTTTGCTAACAGCACGGCATCACCTGCAGCGCCTCTCCTGGACTCGTGACCATATCGGTTGGACCCTAAGCGACTGGGAAACAGTGGCCTGGTCAGATGAGCCCCGATTTCAGTTGATAAGAACTGATGGTTAGGTTCGAGTATGGCGCAGACTCCACGAAGCCATGAGTTGTGAACAAGGCACTGTGCAAAATGGTGTTGACTCCAAAATGATATGGGCTGTATTTACATGGAATGAATTGGGTCCTCAGTTATGTTCGGCTACTTGGAGACCATTTGCAGCCATGTATGGACCTCATGTTGGCACAAAACGATGCAATTCTTATGGATGACGATACACCATGTAACCGGGCCACAGCTGTTTGCGACTGGTTTGAAGAACATTCTGTACAGTTCGAGCGACAGGTTTGTCCACCCAGATCGCTCGAATCTGCACCGGCAACACTTTCGCAATTATGGAGGCTAAAAAGACAGCATGGTTCAATATTTCTGCAGAGGACTTCCAGCGACTTATTGAGTCCATGCCACATAGAGCTGCTGTACTAGGCCGGCCGCCGTGACCGAGCAGTTCTAGGCGCTTCAGTCTGGAACCGTGCGACCGCTACGGTCGCAGGTTCGAATCCTGCCTCGGGCATGGATATGTGTGATGTCCTTAGGTTAGTTAGGTTTAAGTAGTTCTAAGTTTTAGGGAACTCATGACCTCATACGTTAAGTCCCATAGTGCTCAGAGGCACTCGAACCTTGACGCCTTAGGAATACATCCTTGTATTGGCCTTAAATAATCACTTTCAATGTCTCTGCAGCGAAATGCATCTCAAGGGAAGACAGTGATTGAAAGTATAGTAACTTAGGAACCTTCCGATAGGCCATGTTTACAACCTTGCTCTTGTTGTTGTGACGAAGCGTCATAACCAAAAAAATTGTTCAAATGGCTCTAAGCACTATGGGACTTGACATCTGAGGTCATCATTCCCCTAGAACTTAGAACTACTTAAACTTAACGAGCCTAAGGACATCACACACATCCATGCCCGAGGCAGGATTCGAACCTGCGACCGTAGCGATCGCGCGGTTCCAGACTGAAGCGCCTAGAACCGCTCGGCCACACCGGCCTGCCGTCATTCCCAGTACTAGCCAATGACATCTTGTTTTGAACCGCGTGATTGAACTGAATAAGGGATTGCAGCGATTCAGTGATAGCTACGCTATAATTTCATAGATTTCGCCATAGGATTGAAACCTGCACCCTCCATTGTACAGCTGGCGGGTGCATTATACTAGCTGACTTTGTGAGAAACGTTCGCCATTTTTAAATTTATACGTTTTAAATTTATTAGCTATCTGTCCCGTTCGAATGAACGTAGCAGTGGAGGACTCAAAAGTATTCGCATTTGGTCCTCACATCACAACAAAAGTAAGACGTAACTTGTAGTTTGATTCTTCTACCGGCTACCAATCTCATTCGCAGATTGTAAGTATTTTCCACTGCTATGCCATAACTGTTGAAGATTTTTTAACAGCCTCGCAACAGATTGGAAAAAATACGACGTCCTAAGTGTGGAACGAAATTCTTCCAGCGAAAATGTTCTAAAGGCTCTCTGTGAAAGCTACCTAGAACTGACAGCTGGGACACCCACTCATTACGGACATACATTACATTTGTTTACAACGAACAGGTCTCACCTGTTTGAGGTTGTTCGCGGAGAGAACGGGATCTGTATACATTATGCAGTTGCAGCAACGAGGATCACTTCGATACAAAAAGCTAACTGCAAACTTAATAATAACGAAGTCGACACGTTTCTCTGAAGGCTTAATATTCAGACATGGATCACGTAGAGAAGCAGTTGCTCTAGTTCAGGCAAATAGATAATATAGTTCTACAAACACATATATCTGTCTGAGTAGTTGATCGCAGTGATCTTCTTCGAATATAGTATCAGGAACTTTCTTAAGAAATAGAGCCCGCAGTATAACTGGTACAGAGCAAGGCTCGAAACTGCTAACAGGTAAATGCAAATCAAAATCCTTTTGGGTATCAGAACGACAAAACGAGAATAATTCAATAAATGCCGTACCAAAACCGTCTCGCACGGTTCCTAGCAAAATCCAAAGCTGTCAGTGGCGCATAAATTAGTGGCAAGCAGTTGTTAATGAAACGGAGTGAAATTTGCAGTAAGAAAATAAAAACCTAAATGTAATGAAATGAAATGTAATGTATTGCGAATACACAGAAACAAGCATCCTTTATTGTATGATTATATGATAGCGGAACACACACTGGTAGCAGTTACTTCTGTAAAATATCTGGGAGTATGCGTACGGAACGATTTGAAGTGGAATGATCATATAAAACTAATTGTTGGTAAGGCGGGTACCAGGTTGAGATTCATTGGGAGAGTGCTTAGAAAATGTAGTCCATCAACAAAGGAGGTGGCTTACAAAACACTCGTTCGACCTATACTTGAGTATTGCTCATCAGTGTGGGATCCGTACCAGGTCGGGTTGACGGAGGAGATAGAGAAGATCCAAAGAAGAGCGGCGCGTTTCGTCACTGGGTTATTTGGTAACCGTGATAGCGTTACGGAGATGTTTAATAAACTCAAGTGGCAGACTCTGCAAGAGAGGCGCTCTGCATCGCGGTGTAGCTTGCTCGCCAGGTTTCGAGAGGGTGCGTTTCTGGATGAGGTATCGAATATATTGCTTCCCCCTACTTATACTTCCCGAGGAGATCACGAATGTAAAATTAGAGAGATTAGAGCGCGCACGGAGGCTTTCAGACAGTCGTTCTTCCCGCGAACCATACGCGACTGGAACAGGAAAGGGAGGTAATGACAGTGGCACGTAAAGTGCCCTCCGCCACACACCGTTGGGTGGCTTGCGGAGTATCAATGTAGATGTAGATGTTGAATTCCGCCGGCCGGAGTGGTCGAGCGGTTCTAGGCGCTACAGTCTGGAACCGCGCGACCGCTAAGGTGGCAAGTTCGAATCCTGCCTCTGGCATGGATGTGTGTGATGTCTTTAGGTTAGTTAGGTTTAAGTAGTTCTAAGTTCTAGGGGACTGATGACCACAGCAGTTAAGTCCCATAGCGCTCAGAATCATTTGAACCATTTTTGTTGAATTCCCTCTTCAAATTTATCTGCAAGAAAGCAAAATTAAGGAATATTTCCATCATTTATTTGCGGTACCACTAGAAAGAAAAGTAGCATACAAGGTGTTTCAGTAACGCTGTACAAAAGTTTCAGGGAAGACGGAGAAGGACCAATGTATCTATGGGGCGCCCCGTTCTGGAAAAGACGAAGTCGAAAGTTATAGGAGCAAATGAGCAAAATTTTTAACTTACCTTTGGTAGTTAGGATGAGAATAAACCCAAGCGGACTCATTTTTGTAATAATTTTATTTATATGTAAAACCTGCACATGTGCCAGATTCTTTGCTGTCATTACAAACCCATTTGTTGTTGGAGCAATGTAACAGGCAGCAGAAAATCTGGTCAGAAGATCCGCTTGAGTGTCGGCAGGTGTCTCCTACCAACGGCTTCGCACTCGTATTGACCATAAACAGCTCGCACCCAATAAACCTCGTGCTCCTCGTAACACGCTTGCTGACCACTTTGTTTTTCTTGGCCTGCGATCCGTTCAGAGCCAATACGTGTGCTGAAGACCAACAGTTCTAACACCGAATATACTACAGATACAGTCGCTACATGAGTAGTCAAAATCTGAGCTACACTACCAACAGAGGTTGTCCAGAGGTTCTGAGCTCCTATCCAAAAGGCGTGTTATTAAAGTCCCTAGACGCCGTTACAGATTTAGAAACGATATCTTAAAAAAGTTACTATCGACTTCAGTTAACGATGAAAACGTAAGTCCTTACAAGGCTGTTACTCCTTCCAATCCCATTTTTTTATGGAGCCACTCTGTTTCTAATCCTGTTAATGGGTTTACACCTCACCGTTTTTCAACTACATCTCTTTCTTTATATTCGCTGTACAGTATCCGACTTTAGGCTTCATCAGGCTACTCACTGCTCTTTTCCATCGCATTTGTTTCGCTAACACTGATGTGAATTTGTGTTTGTTCACAATCCCTCATATCTAAAGACAAATTAATCAATTACTTAATATCCAATGTAGTGCGTCCTGTTTTTCTGGCTTTCAGTAGTTTTATTCATTACTGTATGAACTAGTCAAATAAGGCATAACGTCTTCAGCTGAATTTTATTTGCTCTTTTAATAAGAGCTTTTACCAAGTCTCGTCCTTCACCTTCTACGAAGTTCCATTATAATATCTAACTTCAACATTTATTTCCACTTTCGCCTTTGCCACGTTGGAAGTCTCACTTCTGCACGAACTAGTGTTCAACACTTAATCACCGTTAACAAATGGAAGCACTGGGAAGGATGTTGGAAGGATTACAGAACAACATGCAGTTTAATCAAAAGCATTTGATATACAAATATTATAAACACTTGTTAAAAGTATTTTCAGTCCCTTCCGCAAATAGACGACAGTTGCTTGCGATCACGATTACCTCTAGCTACAACACATTCTTCACAGCGGCGTGGCACCCCATTCCTGAGAAAGAGATGTGAGGCGGTCTGGGAGAAATTTTGGTAGCATCTGACATGTTGCAGTTCGGAAGAAGGAAGGAAGATTAGGGTCTAATGTCCCATGGACACTGCAGTTCGTCTCCCCATACAATGTCAGTTATGATCCAAGACATTCGGATTGGGAGACCTCGCTTGAAAGTCTATGTGATGGATACCTTCATATGTAACGGACTCATCCACCAGAGTAGCTTGATTCGTATGGGCATTACCTAAGACGGAATCTGAAGCAACAATATCTCCGAAAAGCTACGCATGTGGTGTAGTACCTTATTTCAGGCCCCTCCGGGCGTTAAAAATATTTCTGCAACCACAAACAAACATGACCCCCCCCCCCCCCCCCCAAAAAAATCAGGATCCATCTGCCACCAAACTGCATTATTTCCGTAGTCATTTCCTTGATCATGCCACCTGATACATTTCCTCTGGGCAAAATCTGACGAGATTTATTCTGTGTACCGAAATGGAATTCTTACGTGAAGGGCATATTCTTCCAATGGTCGCGCATCAGTTCTTGTGCTGCAGTCATCAGGAAACGTGCTCTTGTACCAGAAGCTCTGAGCATCCTTCACACAGTATGTCGGGAAACTGCAATTACTGAGCTAACAATTGAGAATCCTAGTAGTTATCCCACACATATCGAGAGAAAAACGTTTTTCGTGTATTTGGGCAGCTTATACCAAGTGTTAACAAGTATTAAATCTCTAATAAATGGTATATCTCGTAATGTTACATGTATTTAGGCGAGCTAAACCGCCGCCCAGTATTGGTAAGAGATGAATTTGTTGTACGACTAAACGCTAGCGGGTCCAGGTCACAGGGTGCGCCGACGCAGTTTCGGCTTTGTGACCGCTACGAGCGGGTCGAGGTACAGAGACTGGTAGCGTCACCGGAAATAGAGAAAACCCCACTACAGGGAATTTTGATGCCTGTCGCTTGTATAGCCTTCGTGTACGAGACAATGCTCCAAGACATAAGGGACGTTGAAACAAGCTGAAAGAGGGCTAAATTACAAATCTTTGAGATTCGACAATAACTCACATCAAATATCAATGCAAATCTGAATATATTCGCGAACTCAGGAAAATGAGACGTATCCAATGACAACAGTATTCCGGTATCTTTAAATTCACAGTGAGTAATCATTTACACAATGAACCTCTGAATTCACAACTTTTAATCGCTCCATGCGATTTCAACAAACGATATCTCAGATGATATCATTGTACTATAGCTACCATCCCTGAAAGCTACATATCTGTATCTATTTTATTTATTGATTTACGGTGTATTCTGTACTTTTTCATTATGCAGATGCTGATCAAAAAAAAAATGGCTCTGAGCACTAGTTAAACCTAACAAACCTAAGGACATCACAAACATCCATGCCCGAGGCAGGATTCGAACCTGCGACCGTAGCGGTCTTGCGGTTCCAGACTGCAGCGCCTTTAACCGCACGGCCACTTCGGCCGGTGCAGATGCTGATCAGAAAATCGTATTCTCCACATGCACACAGAAAATGAACACAGCATCAGTACCTCACATTTTGTCGTACTTGTGTATTTATTTAATGAACAGTTTACTATTTCGCCGGTAACTATATTCAAATGTTGACTGCAATTGCCTTTAAAAACTGTACTAATTTAAAAGTTGTCAATCGCTTGTGTTAACGGGTGCCACAGTTCAAAAGAGATCCAAAAGACGTTTCTGTCAAGATGGTGTAAATAACTGTTTAAATAACATTTTGCGTCAATTGTTGACATTTAATGTGAGTGTACTTGCGCAAAAACACTAGTTCATTTATTTATTAACGGGCTATTGCTTATATTTATTGTAAATGACCTGAGTGTAATCAAACGTTTGTGACTTTTTTATTTAAATATTGCTGTAATATAATAGTTTAGTCCTGGAAGTGGTCAACCTGTATCATATCATGTCTTTAGAGCTCAAGGACCCTGTATTTTTGGTGGGGATGGCGTTCAGCCAATGGAAAAGCAGATAGTTGCGGAACATTTTGAGAGTCAAGTGGGGACTGGGTCCTCTTGAATGAAGAGCTCAGGGGAGCGATTCTGGGAACTTTGTAACAAGTTCTGGAAGAAGATAGACCTGTCTAGAATAACGTGCATGATTCAGTCATGTGGATGATGGTTTCTGGGCGGTGAACGGCCGCTAGAATACTCTTAATATTGAAGGGACGTCATATTTCGAGAGGTCTGAATGTGCCTCAGTGTAGAACTCTAACTTTTTCCTCCTGTATTACGGAACAGAATAGACAGAGTATGAGTTTCGACACGTCATTCTCACGCTTATTAATTTGTGAGGCATCATGTTGAATTCTGAACTCTTTTGAGGTGGTGAATCTTTCGTGTACTGTTATGAAGAAACGGACTTCGTTTTCGCGAGTCTTTGATGACTATTTAGTATGGGGATTTTGCTACCATTCTCGTAACGTTTTCATTGTAAATTTACTATATTTGATGAGGGTAGTTTCTGTCTGTATTTTAACTGAAGATCGTAGAACCGCTTCCAGTTTATTTGAGATGTCCTTTCTTGAATAAACATTATTCAACACAGTTCTCTGTTGCCTACATCAATTACAGACGTTAAAATAGAACCTTTGTTATAAAATTAATCATTCAACTTTTATTTATGTGCGTATTTTATTAACTCGTAATTCTAGCCAATGCGTAGACTATTATACTGGACCACAGCTACAGGTTATTGTTTGCAGCAAATCCAAAAATCAAATGGCTCTAAGCACTATGGGACTTAACATCTGAGGTCATCAGTCCCCTAGACTTAGAACTACTTAAACCTAACCAACCTAAGGACATCACACACATTCATACCCGAGGCAAGATTCGAACCTGCGACCGTAGCAGCAGCGCGGTTCCGGACTGAAGCGCCTAGAACCGCTCGGCCACAGCGGCAGGCTGCGGCGAAATGGCTGTGGGGCATGAAAGTTGACGGGCGTGACTCGCTCCCATGACTAGACAATATCAGGCAAAGTCACAAATGGTTTGTTCATAAGGAATGCTGTTAGGAAGAGCAAATACTCAGGAGTAACCATTAGGCACTGTCGCAATCCCACCTCCAGTCTACAGCCATTTCCATAAAGACACTCAATTCGAGTTAGTAAGACTCGATGCCGGAAGGATTACATCCATATCTAAAGATGGCTGTGTTGTAAACATCATTGCTGCTAACAGAATGTTTTAAGCTGCGTATTTTGAATTCTGTAGTAAAAAAAGGTACACTATACGCTGCTACACCTTCTTCATCTTAAGATTAATTTAGTGTCTCGTATATGAAACTAATGTAGACCTAATCTTGTCGTTATTCACATTAATGACATTGGGACAAGGGACATTGCTACACTAAAACTGTAACATCTGATGTCCACAATATATATCCTCTCATCAATTTAGCATTCATTTTATGACGGTTTAACACCCTCAATATCTGCCGATTCCAGTGAACATGCTCAGTGCCTACAGTGGACGTCGCTACTTCAGCGGCTTGCGTGCCCTTAACCTCCGCCAGTAATTCTAACAGGGAAGGAGATCTACAGTTTAACGTGGAACCGAAACCATGTGTCGCTCCTAACATCTTCACTTCGTCGAGAGGTGAAGACTACTGTGAATGCAGACTGAAAGATTCCGGCGTCTGATTGGGATTCGATCCCACGACCTTATAATCTCCTTACACTCACTTTACCCTTAGACCATCAAGCTCAGTTGCCTATTAATGACTCACGTGAATAGGTACTGGAGGTAAATGTTGGAAAGGAACGAAAATGCAAGAAACGGCCTGAAAAACACATATTTCATTATTCCACTAAAAAAATACCACCTTGGAATTGGACAAATGGAAAAAAAGTAAAATTAATCAAGACGATTCCAGAAAGAGATCTAACCATCGAAGAGATCTATAGCTATGTTTTGTTATATTAGTGCACTAATAGCTACGCTGCCACCAACGTTTTCTGAAGAAAGGGACACTGCTGTATTAAAACTATGTAATTTGCAGTCCACGATGTCTTTCATCTCATGACTTTATCATTTATTTTATGATGATTTAACACCTTCAAACACTGCAGAGTCCACTGAATACGCTCAGTTAACGTAATATTGGAAGTATTACTTTTATTTTATAAACACTTAAAATGATTGTAAAATGATTGTAGCTCAAAATTCCCCCTTTCCAATATTGATTTATTTTCTTCAGAACCAGTTTTGTGTTGAATAAATAGCAAAATTAAATTTTTAGTGCCTTGTACTTTCTAGATATCTTAAATACGGTAGAGCAGAGACCACAAAGAATTCCGCACGTGAGCAGTGATCTAGCATGCGTGCATAGCTCCCTTGTCTGGCTGCACACTTCCCCTACTGTCATGCCGCACTGTCTGAGAGTCGGGAGGGGAAGAGGACGAAACTGTGAATGTTTTCTATTGAGATGTCAATGCAGTCGAACTGCATAGGACTTGGTTTTGTATTTCATATTTCTCAGTAACATAGATCACAAACAAAACAAATTTTCATATTATTTAATTAGTTTTGATGGGTTGAAGACATAGGCTAATTTTCATCTGGTATAAACTGTCGGCTTACAGACAGGCACAGACAATTTCACAGATTTTCGCTCTCAGGTTACCACGTAATCGTGACTTATTTAGTTTCATAATCCTTTCATACACACATATGTTGATCGAAATATTGTGTAACGTTTGTAACTTCATTATGGAGACGTGGAAACTCTTCCAGAGAAAAACAACATTGAACGCTTGAAGAATTTTAACGTAAAAGAATGTGTGTTTTAAACGGGAATTATGCTGTAGTTCGATCAGTTCCATCGGCACATGCACAGGGGCGCTTTCAACTGAAATGGCCAACTGTCTCGAAAACAGATGTAAAGTTTAGGTAACTGTCCTTGTAATTCTTTCAAGGTCTCAATCAGTCGTTCAAAACTCGCATTTTCTTTAAAGCCAGTGATCGTATGCAAATGGACAGTTTTTTGCCAGGATTTATACCTTCCACAATGCGATATTCTTTTTAGATGCACCACCTTCGAATCAGAAATGTTTCTCACCTTGCACTGTGTTACTGTCGGCAGTGCCCAGTCAAGTCAATTTAAAATGTTCTAATGTTCCTGAAGAGGGGCAGCAGCCTTTTCAGTAGTTGCAAGGGCAACAGTCTGGATGATTGACTGATCTGGCCTTGTAACAATAACCAAAACGGCCTTGCTGTGCTGGTACTGCGAACGGCTGAAAGCAAGGGGAAACTACAGCCGTAATTTTTCCCGAGGGCATGCAGCTTTACTGTATGATTACATGATGATGGCGTCCTCTTGGGTAAAATATTCCGGAGGTAAAATAGTCCCCCATTCGGATCTCCGGGCGGGGACTACTCAAGAGGATGTCGTTATCAGGAGAAAGAAAACTGGCGTTCTACGGATCGGAGCGTGGAATGTCAGATCCCTTAATCGGGCAGGTAGGTTAGAAAATTTAAAAAGGGAAATGGATAGGTTGAAGTTAGATATAGTGGGAATTAGTGAAGTTCGGTGGCAGGAGGAACAAGACTTCTGGTCAGGTGACTACAGGGTTATAAACACAAAATCAAATAGGGGTAATGCAGGAGTAGGTTTAATAATGAATAGGAAAATAGGAATGCGGGTAAGCTACTACAAACAGCATAGTGAACGCATTATTGTGGCCAAGATAGATACGAAGCCCACACCTACTACAGTAGTACAAGTTTATATGCCAACTAGCTCTGCAGATGACGAAGAAATTGAAGAAATGTATGATGAAATAAAAGAAATTATTCAGATTGTGAAGGGAGACGAAAATTTAATAGTCATGGGTGACTGGAATTCGAGTGTAGGAAAAGGGAGAGAAGGAAACATAGTAGGTGAATACGGATTGGGGGACAGAAATGAAAGAGGAAGCCGCCTGGTAGAATTTTGCACAGAGCACAACATAATCATAGCTAACACTTGGTTTAAGAATCATGAAAGAAGGTTGTATACATGGAAGAACCCTGGAGATACTAAAAGGTATCAGATAGATTATATAATGGTAAGACAGAGATTTAGGAACGAGGTTTTAAATTGTAAGACATTTCCAGGGGCAGATGTGGACTCTGACCACAATCTATTGGTTATGACCTGTAGATTAAAACTGAAGAAACTGCAAAAAGGTGGGAATTTAAGGAGATGGGACCTGGATAAACTAAAAGAACCAGAGGTTGTACAGAGATTCAGGGAGAGCATAAGGGAGCAATTGACAGGAATGGGGGAATTAAATACCGTAGAAGAAGAATGGGTAGCTTTGAGGGATGAAGTAGTGACAGCAGCAGAGGATCAAGTAGGTAAAAAGACGAGGGCTAGTAGAAATCCTTGGGTAACAGAAGAAATATTGAATTTAATTGATGAAAGGAGAAAATATAAAAGTGCAGTAAGTGAAACAGGCAAAAAGGAATACAAACGTCTCAAAAATGAGATCGACAGGAAGTGCAAAATGGCTAAGCAGGGATGGCTAGAGGACAAATGTAAGGATGTAGAGGCCTATCTCACTAGGGGTAAGATAGATACCGCCTACAGGAAAATTAAAGAGACCTTTGGAGATAAGAGAACGACTTGTATGAATATCAAGAGCTCAGATGGAAACCCAGTTCTAAGCAAAGAAGGGAAAGCAGAAAGGTGGAAAGAGTATATAGAGGGTCTATACAAGGGCGATGTACTTGAGGACAATATTATGGAAATGGAAGAGGATGTAGATGAAGATGAAATGGGAGATATGATACTGCGTGAAGAGTTTGACAGAGCACTGAAAGACCTGAGTCGAAACAAGGCCCCCGGAGTAGACAATATTCCATTGGAACTACTGACGGCCGTGGGAGAGCCAGTCCAGACAAAACTCTACCATCTGGTGAGCAAGATGTATGAAACAGGCGAAATACCCTCAGACTTCAAGAAGAATATAATAATTCCAATCCCAAAGAAAGCAGGTGTTGACAGATGTGAAAATTACCGAACTATCAGCTTAATAAGTCACAGCTGCAAAATACTAACACGAATTCTTTACAGACGAATGGAAAAACTAGTAGAAGCCAACCTCGGGGAAGATCAGTTTGGATTCCGTAGAAACACTGGAACACGTGAGGCAATACTGACCTTACGACTTATCTTAGAAGAAAGATTAAGGAAAGGCAAGCCTACGTTTCTAGCATTTGTAGACTTAGAGAAAGCTTTTGACAATGTTGACTGGAATACTCTCTTTCAAATTCTAAAGGTGGCAGGGGTAAAATACAGGGAGCGAAAGGCTATTTACAATTTGTACAGAAAGCAGATGGCAGTTATAAGAGTCGAGGGGCATGAAAGGGAAGCAGTGGTTGGGAAGGGAGTAAGACAGGGTTGTAGCCTCTCCCCGATGTTGTTCAATCTGTATATTGAGCAAGCAGTAAAGGAGACAAAAGAAAAATTCGGAGTAGGTATTAAAATTCATGGAGAAGAAATAAAAACTTTGAGGTTCGCTGATGACATTGTAATTCTGTCAGAGACAGCAAAGGACTTGGAAGAGCAGTTGAATGGAATGGACAGTGTCTTGAAAGGAGGATATAAGATGAACATCAACAAAAGCAAAACAAGGATAATGGAATGTAGTCTAATTAAGTCGGGTGATGCTGAGGGAATTAAATTAGGAAATGAGGCACTTAAAGTAGTAAAGGAGTTTTGCTATTTGGGGAGCAAAATAACTGATGATGGTCGAAGTAGAGAGGATATAAAATGTAGGCTGGCAATGGCAAGGAAAGCGTTTCTGAAGAAGAGAAATTTGTTAACATCCAGTATTGATTTAAGTGTCAGGAAGTCATTTCTGAAAGTATTCGTATGGAGTGTAGCCATGTATGGAAGTGAAACATGGACGATAAATAGTTTGGACAAGAAGAGAATAGAAGCTTTCGAAATGTGGTGCTACAGAAGAATGCTGAAGATTAGATGGGTAGATCACATAACTAATGAGGAAGTATTGAATAGGATTGGGGAGAAGAGAAGTTTGTGGCACAACTTGACCAGAAGAAGGGATCGGTTGGTAGGACATGTTCTGAGGCATCAAGGGATCACCAATTTAGTATTGGAGGGCAGCGTGGAGGGTAAAAATCGTAGAGGGAGACCAAGAGATGAATACACTAAGCAGATTCAGAAGGATGTAGGTTGCAGTAGGTACTGGGAGATGAAAAAGCTTGCACAGGATAGAGTAGCATGGAGAGCTGCATCAAACCAGTCTCAGGACTGAAGACCACAACAACAACAACAACAACAATGTTCGTTCCTGCACTCCTTTTTCCTTCATAAATTCAATAGCGGGTTTTAAATTGAAAAATCTTTCCAGGCATTCCCCTTGACTTAAACGACATATTTCGCAGTAATACATTAAGTCGCATAATCTACTTTCACTTTCATCGAAAAATGTGGTAGCTGACTGTGTAATGATGATGATGAGGTCCCATACTCCGAGGAGCGCAGGGGACGATGTGGGAGACCCGCACCGCTATACTAGGCAAGCTCCTAGCGGAGGTGGTTTGCCATTGCGTTCCTCCGACCGTAATGGGGATGAATGATGATGAAGACGACACAACAACAGCCAGTCATCTCGAGGCAGGAAAAATCCCTGACCCCGCCGGGAATCGAACCCGGGACCCCTTGCGCGGGAAGCTCGATGGTGAGTGTTCATCGGAGGTGAGGGTATCATCTGGAGTGCCCCAGGGAAGTGTGGTAGGTCCACTGTTGTTTCCTATCTACATAAATGATCTTATGGATAGGGTGGATAGCAATGTGCGGCTGTTTGCTGATGATGCTGTGGTGTACGGGAAGGTGTCGTCGTCGAGTGACTGTAGGAGGATACAAGATGACTTGGACAGGATCTGTGATTGGTGTAAAGAATGGCAGCTAACTCTAAATATAGATAAATGTAAATTAATGCAGATGAATAGGAAAAAGAATCCCGTAATGTTTGAATACTCCATTAGTAGTGTAGCGCTTGACACAGTCACGTCGATTAAATATTTGGGCGTAACATTGCACAGCGATATGAAGTGGGACAAGCATGTAATGGCAGTTGTGGGGAAGGCGGATAGTCGTCTTCAGTTCATTGGTAGAATTTTGGGAAGATGTAGTTCATCTGTAAAGGAGACCGCTTATAAAACACTAATACGACCTGTTCTTGAGTACTGCTCGAGCGTTTGGGATCCCTATCAGGTCGGACTGAGGGAGGACATAGAAGCAATTCAGAGGCGGGCTGCTAGATTTGTTACTGGTAGGCTTGATCATCACGCAGATGTTACAGAAACGCTTCAGGAACCCGGGTGGGAGGCTCTAGAGGAAAGGAGGCGTTCTTTTCGTGAATCGCTACTGAGGAAATTAAGAGAACCAGCATTTGAGGCTGACTGCAGTACAGTTTTACTGCTGCCAACTTATATTTCGCGGAAAGACCACAAAGATAAGATGAGAGAGATTAGGGTTCGTACAGAGGCATATAGACAGTCATTTTTCCCTCGTTCTGTTTGGCAGTGGAATAGGGAGAGAAGATGCTAGTTGTAGTACGAGGTACCCTCCGCCACGCACCGTATGGTGGACTGCGGAGTATGTATGTAGGTGTAGATGTAGACCACGAACTACGGACTGTTTGTGTAATAATGCATTCGATTTCGCACTTGAGAATTCCCATCCTGTTCTTCTGTGATCCTAATTTATTTTTAAGGTCTTGTGCCGATAGAACGCTAGACTTCCTCTTTTTGCAAAACATCGAATGGGCCTGTGAACTTCTTTTATATCATGAACAAATAGCGAATGGTAAACAGCGCTGGAACCACGATTCTACCGCACTGTGAAACGTCCCCTTAGAAAAATTAATTAATTACTGTGCTTAAACTGACACACAATATTTTTAGCGCAACGCAATCTGACTTTCAAAAATCCCTACAAAAGAATGGCCCTGACTAACATTAACCTATACCTTTCACAAATCACTTACCTCACAAAAATCTTCGTTACTCGAACTACTGCAATATAGCGAGCGCCACTACTGCCAGCTAAATAAAAGATTCAAACTACGGAAGGCACTAACTACTGATAGGTATAGTTAGCAAATGAAAGATTTTAATAGAGAACAAACAATGTATTTACCTTAATAGTGTTGAAAAGTCATAATATACATAGCAGTTCATGACATCCAGTCTTACAAATTTCAAAACTCCGCCATTTCTCTGCCCACATCCACCACTGCTGGCGGCTCACCTCCAACTGCGCAACGCTACGCGCTGTTAACATCCAGCTGCCCAACACTACAATGGCAGACAACAATGCAAACTAGCCACAGACTGCACACAGCACAGCCAGTGATTTTCATACAGAGCGCTACGTGGCGTTACCAATATAAAAACCTAAACAGCCTACTTACAACTGAAGAATGTCGTGCCGACAGAAAAATTCAGCACCGCAATTATAAGTGAAATGTCTCACTGCACTGAGTACTTCCGAGAAGGACCGAGGGAGGCCGAGACAGCCCGAGCCTCGGCCTGCACTCATGCAGCACATCTGCTCGTATGCAAGTGACTTGCAGTGGCCGACCCCGATGTAGAGACGTATTGAACTCGAAAATTTGAGCAATAATATTACACATTTTGACATTAACAGTTTGTAGTAAAATCCAGTTTTTTCTAAAATTAGTCAAGTGTGGGGTATCTCTTTCTGGTACTATGACCCTCAGTTGTCTTGCTGACATCGTTGTGTGTCCTCTTATGGTTAAGGTTAGATATGCGTCCTGTGGAGTGACATTCTAGGCCTATTTTGTACTGGCTTACAATAACATTGCATGTGTCTGAGAATCTCTATGGGCCTAATGCACCACATTTCGTCACCACTGACCTGCGTGCTTTATCTCTACATTAATGCTTAGCAAATTATTGAAGTGCATGGCGGAGTGTACTTTTTATCGTTTCCTTTATTAAAGGTCCTTCCCATTCCATTCAAGTCATCAAGCTGCTGTCCAACATTGCGGAGTCGCGCCGACGTGTGTTATGGGGATTTATTTAGTAGTAGCTCCCGAAATTTGTCTAATTTCAATCCTTCTTCTTGTCTCTCAAACTTGTTTTGGGGTTTTTAGATTTTTTGGCTTCTCTGTACATCCTAACCCAATGATGAATTGATTTTAGGCAGCGATCTGATGGCTTCACCAACCGACCGTTGGTTGCATACGTAAAACCAGTTCGGCTTGCTGAGCATCTTTGAGACTGTAACTGCTTTCAGAGTTGATATAGCCTCTGATGATGTTTCTAGCATTGGAAGACGAAACTTTAGGCAGAGAAATGTGGCTTGGACCATGAACTAATGGCCATAAATCAAATGTCACCAAGAATTTGCGTGGATTGTTTTCTTACCTGACTGTCAAACATGGGTCCAAATAAAACAGAACATAGAATGCCTTAAAGCAATGTGGATCTAAAGCTAGAAATAAGCTGTTATTGTTGTGGTCTTCAGTCCAAAGGCTGGTTTGATACAGCCCCCCCCCCCCCCCCCATGCAACTCTGTCCTGTGCAAGCCTCTTCATCTCCGAGTAACTACTGCAACCTATTTCCCTCTGAATTTGTTAACTGTCTTCGTCTCTTAGTCCCCCTCTACGGTTTTTACCTCTCACGTTTCCCTCCAGTACCAAGTTGGTGATCCCTTGATGTCTCAGAATGTGTCCTTTCGACCGATCCCTTCTTTTTGTCAATTCTAGTCCGTACCTCCTCATTAGTTACGTGATCTTCCTATCTTTTCTTCAGTATTCTTCTGTAGCACCACATATCAAAAGCTTCTATTCTCTTCTTATATAACTGTTATGGTCCATGTTTCACTTCCATACATTGCTACACTCCAGACAAGTACTTTCAGGACGGACTTCCTGACACTTCAATCTATACTCGATGTTACCAAATGTCTCTTCTTCAGAATCGCTTTTCTTGCCATTGCCAGTCTACATTTTATATCCTCTCTACTTCGACCATCATCAGTTATTTGCTTCCAAATAGTAAAATTCATTTACTACTTTAAGTTCCTCATTTCCTAATCGAATTCTCTCAGCATCACCTGATTTAGCCGGCCGTTGTGGCAGAGCGGTTCTAGGCGCTTCATTCTGGATCCGCGCGACCGCTGCGGTCGCAGGTACGAATCCTGCCTCGGGCATGGATGTGTGTGATGTCCTTAGGTTAGTTAGGTTTAAGTATATCTAAGTTCTAGGGGACTGATGATTTCAGATTTTAAGTCCCGTAGTGCTCACAGTCATTTATTGAACCATCACCTGATTTAATTCGACTACATTCCATTATCCTCGTTTTGCTTTTGTTGATGTTCATCTTATACCCTGCTTTCGAGATACTGTCCATTCGAATCAACTGCTCTTCCAGTCATTTGCTGTCTCTGACAAAATTATAATGTCATCGACAAACCTCAAAGATTTTATTTCTTCTCCCTGTAGCTTAATTTCTGCTCCAAATTTTTCTTTTGTTTCCTTTACTGCAGTTTCTCAACCAATGCGTCTCTTTCGTGCCCTTCGACTCTTGTAACTGCAATCTGGTTTCCTTACAACTTGTAAATAGCCTTTCGCTCCCTGTATTTTACCCCTGCCACCTTCAGAATTTGAAGGAGAGTATTCTAGTCAACAATGTCAAAAGCTTTCTCTGAGTCTACAAATGCTAGAAACGTAGGTTTATCTTTGCTTAATCTATTTTCTAAGATAAATCGTAGGGTCAGAATTGCCTCACGTGTTCCAACATTTCTACGGAATTCAAACTGATCTTCCAAAGGTCGGCTTCTACCAGTGTTTCCATTCTTCTGTAAAGGATTCGTTTTAGTATTTTGCAGCTGTGACTTGTTAAACTGATAGTTCGCTAATTTCCACACCTGTCAGGATCCGCTTTCTTTGGAATTGGGATTATTATATTCTTCTTGAAGTCTGAGGGTATTTCGCCTGTCTCATATATCTTACTCACCAGATGGAAGAGTTTTGTCATGGCTGGCTCTCCCAATGCTATCAGTAGCTCTAACTGAATGTTATCTACTCCCGGGGCCTTGTTTCGACTTAAGTCTTTCAATGTTTTGTCAAATTTTTCAGGTAGTATCTAACTTCTCGTCTTCCTCTACGTCATCTTCCCTTTCCATAATATTGCCCTCAAGTACATCTTCCTTGTATTAACCCTCTATATACTCCTTCCAAGTTTCTGCTTTCCTCCTTTGCTTAGGGCTGGTATTCCATCTGAGTTCTTTATATTCATGCAGGTAGCTCTAAGCTAGAGAAAGAAAAAGTCGAACGAGTGGTTCCTCAAGACAGAAGATGAAGCAATGGAACTGATCACTATCATAGAAAAGAGGAAAACAAAATTCATTGGCCACACGATATGTCACAACGAATTCTTGATCACCATATCGGAAGGAAAACTTTCAGGGAAGAAAGGAAGAGGAAGACCACGGATGAATCAACTGGATTCTGTGATGCAGATGGACTTAAATTCAAACAGTACACTGAACTGTAATATTAAGCAGAGAAGAGAGACATATGGTTGCGATGACGAGGCCTAGCCTTTTGACAATCAAAAACTAAGTACTACCTAACAAAGAGAACTGAAGACCTTGTCAGGGGGGCAGCAACGTCGTGTTTACGCCCGCGAAACAGAGAGGAGAAGCAGTAAGACTACAGTATTCTTACAACTGGAGCGCGGTCACACGCTACACGTCTACAAGCCTATGCCCATCATAGCAAACTGAACATTAACGACACTTTTGTTTCACAGTACTTCTCGAACATTATCAGTGCGATAATATTTACTCACAATGTAATGTCTGTTAATCCATATTTTGTCTGAATAAACCACTGGCCGCTTCAATTCTGATGCGTGATTGTAATTATGTAATGTAGTATGCCGTTTCTGAAACTGTGCTGTCTCATTCGCACGAGACGACTCGTTTATTCTGGCACGTTTTACAGTCAGATCCCCACTGTCAGCCAGCGGAGCTGTTTTCCACGGTCACTTTCCCCGCTTGCACTGCGAGCAATGAACACGCGGTACTTTGGACTGGAACGTGGACGTACCTAGTCGCTATGGCGAAGTCTATAGTCGCATTTTGTCAAATAAGACAGAGAGGAAGACAACTGATAACAATTACGCTCACCTGGTGAATGTGACCGCTCTTACGCCGAGGGTCACGCGTTTGGCGGATAGTTATTTTCGCTGTTTGTCGCAGGCTACGAGAATGCATTCCGGGAATTCGCCACGGTGTTCATTCGACATCGATGCAACTTCTGCAGTCAGTCACGCGGCGCCGTTTCCTTTAGTAGGCTCTAGAAACTAATGGAACAGAACATATGGCGGCGCCAGCATTTCTCACGTGTTCGCTCGACCTGCGCGCTTGCGCTTCCCCACAGCTTCGCTGCCGCTCTGCTTCCATCCTTCGCTTCGCCTCCGCCGGCCGCGTTCATCTGTCTCGGCGAGCGGGCAGTCCTTTTTCACGCCCGTGTCTGCCGGCTATCTGGCCAGCCAGACAGCGTGCACTTACTCCTACGATAGGCTAAACTAATTTCACGACGGAATTCCTTTTTATGCGCTCGAGAAGTAATAATTCGGCCCGTACGAATGTGCGTGAGATTTGAGGGACGTCGGCTGCGGTTGCGCGAGGAACATTAAAGGAGGCCAAGTCGGGACTTGCATTTTTATGGCCTCTAAAGCTACAGAATTTTATTAATATCGTTTTAACGAAAGGTAAAGTTTAATTCTGTGTGGTCGACGGAAACTTTTCGTTTAGTTCTCTCGTTTCTTTGATGTCACCAGAAAACAATGCCGAAGTAAAACACCGCTACGACAGCACCGGTCGAGCTCGTAATTTCCATTTCCGTAAGGTAGCCCTGACCGAGAATAAAACCCGCCGAACCTATTTGCAAAGCCAGTTCACGGCATCACTAAAGAATGAGCGGAAAAATTTGTACAGGTGAAGGTAATGAATGGCAAAGGGGAGCACCCCTTCTGCGCTGGGTCTGTTTGTAAAGAAATCCGGCCCCACAGCCGAGACAGCTCATTTCACGCCTCGTTATTACTTTCTGCGAAGCGTTTCCGAGACCCTACCTGGAGCATGCCGAAGCAGTAATTATATTCATAATTTCCTCGTGCTCTGATGTAATATACCCACTTTCGTAACTCGTTTTTAATTCCCCGAAGAATGTTAAGTACGACGCCCCTAGGCTGTCACAAATTTTTTTGCAGAACGCCAAAATTTAGGAGCGAACTGTGTACGATTTGCGTAGTCTCGCCTTCGGAAGTTTACATCAGCTTTCTGTAAAGTAGCATATAGGAATCACGTCTTCTAGATTGTGCTCCAATCATAAAAAATTTCTGTGGGACTAAAGTCAATTTCTAGGAAAATGCCGGGTGATCAAAAAGTCAGTATAAATTTGAAAACTGAATAAATCACGGAATAATGTAGATAGAGAGGTACAAATTGACACACATGCTTGGTATGACATGGGGTTTTATTAGAACCAAGTCCGCCCCCGGTAGCTGAGTGGTCAGCGCGACAGACTGTCAATCCAAAGGGCCCGGGTTCGATTCCCGGTTGGGTCGGAGATTTTCTCCGCTCAGGGACTGGGTGTTGTGTTGTCCTAATCATCATCATTTCATCCCCATCGACGCACAAGTCGCCGAAGTGGCGTCAAATCGAAAGACTTGCACCAGGCGAACGGTCTACCCGACGGGAGGCCCTCGTCACACGACGTTTCATTTCATTAGAACCAAAAAAATACAAACGTTCAAACAATGTCCGACAGATGGCGCTTCATCTGATAAGAATAGCAATATTTAACATAACAAAGTGAGACAAAGCAAAGATGATGTTCTTTACAGGAAATGCTCAATATGTCCACCATCATTCCTCAAAAATTGCTGTAGTCGAGGAATAATGTTGTGAACAGCACTGTAAAGCATGTCCGGAGTTATGGTGAGGCATTGGCGTCGGATGTTGTCTTTCAGCATCCCTAGAGATGTCGGTCGATCACGATACACTTGCGACTTCAGGTAACCCCAAAGCCAATAATCGCACGGACTGAGGTCTGGGGACCTGGGAGGCCAAGCATGACGAAAGTGGCGGCTGAGCACACGATCACCAGCAAACGACGCGCGCAAGAGATCTTTCACGCGTCTTGCAGTACTTTTTTTGTTCTAATAAAACCCCATGTCATTTCAAGCATGTGCGTCAATTTTCACCTCTCTGTCTACATTATTCCGTGGTTTATTAAGTTTTCAAATTTATACTGACTTTTTGATCACCCGGTAGATGACTTGGTAGCTGACATCTGCAACCCTATCAAGCTGTTCGCAGACAACACAGTTAGAAACGTGTTGCGAATGCGTATGATTGCGCTTCTGCAAAGATTTTCATCCGACACTAAACATACAGAAATGTAGCACAATGCGCGAAATAGACGAAAAGATCCGATAACATTTGACTTTATGATCGAGGACGTGTTACTGGAACCCGCCGTAATCATCATAGTTCTAGCAGTTCTATCCGGGGCGATTTAAGGTTTAACCACCACGTAAATCTAGCCTTGGGGAAGCAAAGGCTGTATTCATATTTATGCAATTTTGTCATGTGATGACATGGTTGGAGACCGTGGCTGTTAGTTGAAGACAAATGTTGATGGTGTTGGGACAGCAACCAGCTAGTGACAAATCTTAAGTGTTCAGTGAGAAAAATTTACGTGTGCAACAATAATAATGCAATGGGAATGTATTCACATCTGTTGGACGAATGTTAGGAAAACAAACACTCCAAACCGACATTTCGCGTACGTCACATCCAATGAAAATCTATAACGCAACCATCTGTGTGTGGCGTGCTTATAAATATGTATTATTTATATTTTAGGACAATTAATCTGAAAGAAACGCACCACATATTATAAGGAAAGCTTGTAAATCGTCTGAAGATGAACCACAACGATTCGAAACCGGTAACGGTACCCTTAGAATAAAGGAACTGAAAGTAAATTTGTGGCGCTGTCCCAACACCATCAACATCATATTCAGATTTAGTGGAAGAATCCTGAGGAAGTGTAATTCACGCAATAAAAAGGCACTTAAAAAACCATTGTTTGAATTGTTTTACCAAGTTGGAGTGAAGGAAAAGACAGAGCTGCACAATGTATCATGGATATGTTTGGTCAGCATGAGACTGTCACTAACGCTCTACGAACTGCAATAGTCTAATACCCGCCGGATACAAGCTGCCGATTTGCTATTGCCTTCCAATCACCAACGAGGTGCCGGCCGAAGTGGCCGTGCGGTTCTAGGCGCTGCAGTCTGGAACCGCGGGACCGCTACGGTCGCAGGTTCGAATCCTGCCTCGGGCATGGATGTGTGTAATGTCCTTAGGTTAGTGAGGTTTAACTAGCTCTAAGTTCTAGGGGACTAATGACCTCAGAAGTTGAGTCCCATAGTGCTCAGAGCCATTTGAACCATTTTGAACCAACGAGGTATTGCCTTCCAATCACTTACCAGAGTGGCACACGCAATAGCCAGCCGATACGCTTCTTCCTGTCAGTCCTCTATTAGAGTTGCCTTCCAATCAGCCACCAGGGTAGCACAGACAGTAGCCTACCATACAGCCACCCCCTCCATAATAACCTGTCTTCGAACTGTTTGATGACATCCCAGATATGTGACATCTGTAGCCAACAGATATCCGAAATAGACAGTATAAAAGGGATGACATTCACCTGTATCAAGCACAGAGCCGCCCTGAAGAGCACCGCAGAAAGTCAGTCGAAACGTCGACAGTTCATTTCCTTTACTGGTAAGTAATAACGTGGCTCAACACCCAAAATTATTTTATGCAAAATGACACAGGCCGTGGAAGCCTACGAACTTACATGAAAGACACTGCGCGTCGTGTAGAGCCATAACCACAGAATTTCAAGACCCCGCGTCCCAAAACGTGTGAAGAAACATGCTTCTGTCTCCAATTTACACCTCGTGTAATAGAGAAATTTCAGATCATAACGTCATTTTTCTCACGTACAGCTGGCAAATGGAGTAGAAAAGTAGAAATTATTACTGGTACACTGTACATCCTCCACTACATATCACCGAGCGGGGTGGCGCAGTGGTTAGACACTGGACTCGCATTTGGGAGGACGACGGTTCAATCCAGCGTCCGGCCATCCTGATTTAGGTTTTCCGTGATTTCCCTAAATCACTCCAGGCAAATGCCGGGATGGTTCCTCTGAAAGGGCACGGCCGACTTCCTTCCCAATCCTTCCCTAATCCGATGAGACCGATGACCACGCTGTCTGGTCTCCTTCCCCAAACCAACCAACCAACCAATCCACTACATATCGTGCCCACTTGCGGAGTACAGATGTAGATGTAGTTAACGCATAAAGTTTATCTTAACAACAAAAACCTAATCTCCATAGTCGACTTCGCTGACGCACGCTTGTGAGGTGGGTCACGCATCTGAAGTAGCCGGTTCGTAATTCACTGCCAGTATTTGACCGACATGGGGAGGAGAGGTGCTAGCGAACAGTTCCCGATCACCAGACCACGCGCAAAAGTCCTGGGTCAAGACCCAGTTCCTCTCCGTAGTGTCTCGTGGAGTGAGGGGTTGTTACGCTGTTGTTGGTGACCCGCCAAAATCGGCTGCCTCACTCGTGGTATTCTACGTGCCGGCACCGGGTTTCGAAATCTTCCCTCTCTCACCATCATCATTATCATCACCACTATCGATAACAACAACAGCAACATAAACGTTATCACCGTCAACGACAATGCTCACACACTACACTATACTTACACATACACATTAGTGTCAGTTACGCTAGACAGTTACGTTTAACGATCCGACAGCGCAAATCGCCCAACTTTTCGTCAGTTAGAAAAGTCCAGCACCAGGATGTGAATCACGCGAGTTCACTGACTTCATCATCAACTCTTTTCTTAAAAACCTATTTGTTGTATAGAACTGAATACAGCCTGTTCCCTCAGAATTTACGGAGAGTTAATTTTCAGAGACCCACCTAATATTTTTTTGAGAAACATCGGTAACAATATATTCTGTTACTTTCTCTCTAATGAGGTTTATTATAAAGCTAGCTTCATCTGCAAAAAGTACCAATTCTGCTTGATGACTATCAAGTGGAAGATCATTCACATACTAAAGTAATAGGAGTGGACCCAAAACATAAAACTGTGGGACTCTTTTCGTGATTTCTCCCCAGTCACTAAAATTTTCTCTCTTTCCAACGCTGAAATATTCGGCAATACTTTTTGCATTGTATTTAAGTACGAGACAAACTGGTTGTTTTTAAAGATATTACTTCCAGAAAACTTAAGTTTTTAAAAGAGATTAACATGATATACTCATACGAATGCTTAGGAGAGATCAGAAAAAAACAGCATCTAAATTCTCAATATGCCTGAAAAAGTAAACTAGAAGGATAACAAAGGGAAATAAATGGATATGAGAGATGAGGACGTCGAAGTTGCTGTTTTGGTCATCGGCCGTAGGGACGATTTGACGAAGCTCCCAACCGCTGTCAATTGCACCTATCCTCTTCATTGCAGCATAACCGCTACATCCCACATCGTACCTAAGTCTGCCGCTGCGATTCTTACCCTCTCCTGTCACTTCAGCTATCGTTTTCAGCAACGATTCATGTAGTAACATGCAGCCAACAATTCTCTCTCTTCATTTCATTATTTTCTTTATTAGTCATTTTTCTCGTTGCAGAAAGTCGTCGTTTCTTACTAGATCAATACATTTAGTTTTCAACAGTATGCTGTAACACCACATTTCAAATACTTCTAATCGTTTCATTTCTGTATTACCATAGTCCATGTTTCGAACCCAGGCCGAGCTATGCTCCAAACATAGCTGTCCATGAATCTTTTTGTAGTCTAATTGTTTATACTTGTGGATACTAGCAGCATTCTTCAAATAGAAAGTCCTTTTGCATTTTGCAGTCTTTTCTACCATGTGCATTTGCATCTTGCTTTATTCCCTACTCTGCTTCGTCCAGTTCTTTGAGGTCTCTTGTATTAGCTTAACATTGAGTATCCAACATGTCCACGCTCCACGCACTCCACAACCTTTTATTTATGTCCACATTATAGCTGTCAGTTAGCACGGATTCCATTCCGTTAAGCAGCCAATACAATTCCTTTTCACTTCCTACAACCACCGCTGCGTCATCAGCAAATCGTTTTCATACCGATTATCTGCCAGTGACAGAAACTACCACATCGAGTTACTCCTTTACATACCTCATTGCCTCTTCTGTATAAAAATTAAAAATCAAAGGTCATAACGAGCATCTGTCTTACACATTACCTCATTTCAGCCTCTTATACGTATCATTCCAAAAAATGGTTCAAATGGCTCTGAGCACTATGGGACTCAACTGCTGAGGTCATTAGTCCCCTAGAACTTAGAACTAGTTAAACCTAACTAACCTAAGGACATCACAAACATCCATGCCCGAGGCAGGATTCGAACCTGCGACCGTAGCGGTCTTGCGGTTCCAGACTGCAGCGCCTTTAACCGCACGGCCACTTCGGCCGGCCGTATCATTCCGCCAGCGTAGACTGCCCCCGTTTATTTCACATAAAGACAGCGAATTACCTATCCACCCATGTAGATGATACCACACAGTCTATGAATGGAAAACATTTTATCATAATCCACATTATCAAAAGCCTTCTACAACTCTAGGAATGCAGTGTAGGCTGCCGTGTTCTTCCTTATGCTACTCTCTACTTTTAACAGCAACGTTAAAATTGCTCCTCGAGATCCCATATTTATCGTAAAATTACAATGGTCCCCTCCCAATCTGCATTTAATTTACATTAACATTCAAGTACTCTTGTGAGTATTAACTATCATTAAACTAAAGTGGAGGTTGTATTTGCTTATAGCCGAAGTAAATGATGGAAGATGTACTAAAGAGACCCGTTACTGAACTACTCGCAGAGACCGAGTGAGGTGACACGATGGTTAAAAACACAGGACTACGTATTCTTGGAAGCGGGTCCTACCCATCTGAATATCTTGATTTAGGTTTCCCGTGGCAAACCACGTCAAGTGAAAATAGGGATGGTGCCACCAAAACGCCCAAAGACGATTTCATACTTTATTCTTGAACTGAACTATTCCGTCATCTTCAATGTTCCCGAAGTAGACAGGATGTTCATCCCTTATTCGCAAAAATCAACAATTTTAATGACAACCTGAGGGAAGATGAGTAGAAGATGGCAAGAATAATTCGGAGAAACTTAGATTAGTAAAGTTGAAGACCGTAATCTGGAGAAAGTAATTAGAAAAAGATAAAATGAATGTAAGGATGCAAGTAGCAGCCGGCCGGGGTGGCCGAGCGGTTCTAGGAGCTACAGTCTGGAACCGCGCGACCGCTACGGTCGGAGGTTCGAATCCTGCCTCGGGCATGGATGTGTGTGATGTACTTAGGTTAGTTAGGTTTAATTAGTTCTAAGATTTGAACGATTTTTGCAAGTAGCAGGCGTCCCCAAATCAAAATAACATGAGTTGCCAAGCATTTGCCGATGACACTGCAGTCATCTCCAATGAGCAATCAAATCTGTAGAGAAATCTCATGAAAAACGTGGCATCCACATATCATACGAGGAGATGTGGCATATGGAAGGAACTGGATAAGGCGTCAACAGTCAACCTTTAATCATAAGATTCGCAAAAATCTCATACGTGGACAACTGAAATGTTTAGATCGGATTGTTACGCCGCCAGGGCTAAATCGGGAATCTAGAACAGAAAGAACTGCACTGCTGCAAAATGCTTACAAACTCACATGGAACGGTCTTAATAAAAAAAAAAACTCTATTACAAGAGGCAAAATAATGCCATTATGTCGCAGTTTTTAAAGAAAAGTCGTTAAGCTTTTGAAACTAGGACAGAGGTGGCAGTTCTCAAATCAATTACGTCGGAAAACAGAAAAGTAAAATTTTGGAAAACGTCCGTGGAGCAAACAAAATGCTTTACAGGATTTGAATGAAAGACGAATCAAAAAGGAAATGTACCACGCTGCAGAAAAGAATAATATGTGTAATCTGGCTCACATATAAGTTTTCTGTACTTTGCTTTATCTATGGAGCCGCGAAACAACCAGCTAATGGAATTTCAAGTAAACAAAAGAAAATGGTATGCATGAAAAAATCGTTCCAGATCCACCAAAATTAAGAACCATAACTAACAATAACGAATTGCCTGAGAAACCTGAGACTGGTCACAGGATGGGCAGAAGAGCAGGAGGAGGAACGCACTGCAAAGATAGAGAGATATCGGAAAGAAAAGAAGAGTTACGTAATTAAAAAGCGCTTCTCAGTTGGGCACAACGAATAACAATAATAATAACGGTAATATATGAAACAAGTTTACAATGTTACCGTTTTCAATCTGATTGTCTTGTCTAAAGACTGCCATTGATAGTCGTAATACGCTTGATGGTGATGCTGTTGTTGATGATTACGGCGATGATAATGATTACAACTATTATGATTGTTATTGTTATTAGTATGATAATGAACAGAGCGACAAAGAACTAAAACCGTGAAAAATAACTTGATGTAAATTATATCCGATTATACAACACATGAACAGCGGAGAAGCGAGTACGAAAAAGCCAAGGATTTAATCGGGACTGTTTGCAGAGAGCCTCGCGAACGGTAAGTATTAGGTCGGAAAGTAAGGAAACAGTGTGTCGGTCGGTGGTACGTGCTCACGCCGCTTTCGCCCGGGCGGATGAATTTATGTTGCAGCGTGTAGGCCGCGCCAGATGGAGAGATGTTTATCGTGGCTACACAATGACGAAGCTCCACACGAGGAGGAGCAAAGTTAATGGTTTATGCAAATTAATACGGACTTAAAAATTAATCTAGTGCTGTAGTGGAGTGTTTCGTATCTGGTGCTTTGTTAGAAAGCTCGCGGCACGCCACGATAACCGGTCAAAGACTCCTTTGCGACCCGGCGGCAATTCTGTACCACGAAATAAGGTTTTGTTACAGGCGCGCGCTGTGTACGCCATTAACAGTCCTCCGCGTTACAACAAACAGTCCGGAGATCTCGTGAAATGCCAGGCTATAACGTAGGAGCCCTCTGCAGTTACTAAGGAAATATTGTTATGGTGATTGTAACGCACACGATAGAGAATAGTGAGGTTAGATGATAAGATGAGCTTCCGTATAGCAGTAGAACGAGTGATGTGGTACATTGCTATCATATTGTAAATCTTAATAATACTTCCTGCATTATGTACAATGATACAAGAACAAATTCTAAAGAAAAATTTAAAGAATTTTGCTGTCAGTGTAGGTTACAAATAGTTCATTTTACGTACGATGTATAATTAGTTGTTGGTACTACCAGTCTCACCCAAACGATTTCTCAGCTACCGGTCGATAACAGGCTGCTACTGTCTGTTGAAAAAGAAAATGCAAAGATTATGGTTGAACTAGTTAACCAGCCAAGTAATACAGAATTATTTAAAACGATAATAATACAATAAAGTGACAAATGTCATCGGCTATCTCAGATCGTATTCGAAACACTTTTGGCCCGCATAGTACAACATCTTGACGTGGCATACACTCAACAAGTCGTTGGAAGATCCCTGCAGAAATATTGAGCCATGCTGCCTCTATAGCCGTCCATAATTTCGAAGGTGTTGCCGGTCCAGGATTTTGGTCACGAACTGGCCTCTCGATTACGTCCCATAAATGTTTGATGTGCTGGGTGGGCAAATCATTCACTAGAACTGTCCAGAATGTTCCGCAACCCAATCACGAACAATTGTGGCCCGGTGAAATGCCGCACTGACATCCATAAAAATTCCAACATTTTGTGGGAACATAAAGTCCATGAATGGTTCCAAACTGTCTCCAAATGCTGAACATAACCATTTCCAGTCAATGAGAGGTTCATATGGACCACAGGACCCAGTCCATTCCATGTAAACACAGCCCACACCATTATGGAACCACCACCAGCTCGCATACTGCCTTGTTGCCAAACTGGGTCCATGACTTCGTGTGGTCTGCACCAGTCTCGAACCCTACCATCAGCTCTTACCAACTGAAACGTGGACTCATTTGACCAGGCCACGGTTTTCCAGTACTCTTGGGTCCAATCGATATGGTCACGAGTCCAGAGAGGCTCTGCAGGCGATGTCGTGCTGTTAGCAAAGGCACTCGCGTCTGTCGTCTGCTGCCCCCATTAACGCCAAATTTTGCCGTAATGTCTTAATTTCTGCGGTTATTTCACGCAGTGTTGCTTGTTTGTTAGCACTGACAACTCTACGCAAAGGCGTGCTGTCAGTCGTTAAGTGTGGGCCGTCGGCCCCTGCGTTGTCCGTGGTGAGAGGTAATGCCTCTTGACTCTGCTGTGGACTTCGCAATATGGAATTCCGTAACTATTTCCGAAATGGATTGTCCCGTGCGTCTAGCTCTAACCACCATTCCGAGTTCAAAGTCTTTTAATTCCCGTCGTGCGACCATAATTACGTCGGAAACCTTTTCACGCCGGCCGGGGCGACCGAGCGGTTCTAGGCGCTTCAATCCGGAACCGCGCGACTGCTACGGTCGCAAGTGCAATCCTGTCTCGGGCATGGATGTGTGTGATGTCCTTAGATTTAAGTAGTTCTAAGTCCCATAGTGCTCAGAGCCATTTTTGAAACCTTTTCACATGAATCACCTCAGTACAAATAACAGCTCTGCCAATGCTATACCTACAGAATACTAGCGCCATCTGTATACAAACATATCACTATCCCATGGGTTTTGCCATCTCAGTTTTCTTCGTTATACATGTCAATAGTTGTAGTTGTTAAAGAAGAGTTTCGAAAGCAGCAGGGATTATAATTCTGCATGTTAAAAATGAAGAATCTTGTGGAAGTATATGTGACGCGTTGTCGACTTCAGGATGTTGTTATTCTCATCTTCAGTCCCAGGACTGGTTTGATGCAGCTCTTCCCGCTACTCTGTCCTACGTAAGCCTCTTCATTTCTCCATTAGTATTGCAACCTACATGCATTTGAACTTGCTTACTGTATTCAGACCATGATATCCCTCTCCAATTTTACCCCACCCCCACTTCCTTCCGCCGGCCGTTAGTGGCCGAGCGGTTCTAGGCGCTTCAGTCTGGAACCGCGCGACCGCTACGGTCGCAGGTTCGAATCCTGTCTCGGGCATGGATGTGTGTGATGTCCTTAGGTTAGTTAGGTTTAAGTAGTTCTAGGGGACTGATGACCACAGATGTTAAGTCCCATAGTGCTCAGAGCCATTTTGAACCCACTTCCTTCCGTTACCAAACTGACGAATCGTTGATGCGTCAGAATGTGTTCTATCAATCGATCCCTCCTTTTAGTCAAGTAGTTCCACAAATTTATTTCTCTCGCAGTTCGATTCAGCTCTTCCTCATAAGCTATTCGATCTACTCATCTAATTTTAAATATTCTAATGTAGCACCACGTTTCAAAAATTTCTTTTCTCTGCTAGTCTGAACTGCTTCTTGTCCACGTTTCACTCCCGCACCTTTCAGAAAATACTTCCTAACATTAAAATTTTAAATTCGATGTCAACAAATTTCTCTTTTTTCAGAGATACTTATCTTGGTACTGCCAGTCTGCATTTTATAACCTCTGTGATTCAACCATCATCAATTTTTTGCTGCCAAAAAAGAAAACCCATCTGCTGCTTTTAGTGTCTCATTTCCTAATGTAATTCTATCAGCAACACCTCGTTTAATCCGACTACATTCCATCACTATGAAAAGGTTTGTAAAGATTTTCAAATACCGCTACCAGTCACAAAATTTTTGGATTACTAAATTATTTATTTAGTGACATGTTTCAACGTAATACCTCATCGTCAGGCTATAGTGGCATTACAAAAACTTTTAATATAAATGTATACAGATATTAAAGTTTCTTTACATGACTGCTCTGACCATTCTGTGGAGAGAAAGAAGCATAACCCAGTGACGTCGCTCTGTATATTGGTCTGCTGTTCACATGGACATTTTTATAAAATAATCACTCACTTTGTTCTTCTAGGGTGGCAGTCTTCTTGTTATGTGCAGAGGCATCGCTATTTCCATGGCTCCCTTATATCTCTTCACCATTGTTCACAAACGTTTCAGGGGTGACTTCAAAAACACGATAACTCAAAACAAATCAGCCACGCTGAAACCAATGTGGCGGGCAAAATAAGGCTAGTTACGATCTGACTATTGATATGTCGTTCCTGGTGTTAGTAGCAATGTCTTCTGCACGTCTTGGTGTTGTATCACTTATTTTGGTTCTCATAATATATTGCAAAATGATCGTGTACGACAATTTTATAGCCGGCCGTTGTGGCCGAGCGGTTCTAGGCGCTTCAGTCCGGAACCGCGCTGCTGCTACTGTCGCAAGTTCGAATCCTGCCTCGGGCATGGATGTGTGTGATGTCCTTAAGGTTAGTTAGGTTTAAGTAGTTCTAAGTCTAGGGGACTGATGACCTCAGATGTTAAGTTCCATAGTGCTCAGAGCCATTTGAACCATCTGACAATTTTATAACACAAATGAAAGTATAAAAACCTTTTTTTAAAGAATTACCAAGTTACTTCTGGGATCTATACTCATATATAACGTTAATATCATGTAATTACTATTTTAAGAGTACTGAACTGGCATGTGTAAAGAATTGTGCATTTTTTAACTCTGTCATTTTGAACTCTGTCATTTCATTTAAGATCTCGTTTTCCGACTTATGGCCATGGATGAATATTTCCATTTATTCCAAGATGTCCATTTTTCAGCTCATTTCCAAAGCATGAAGTACTTTGAGGTCATTGTCTATTGCAACAATGTATCCTGTTTCATTGATATATTTTGCTGTAGCTGACGCTATAGCTTTATCTAGCCTGACTCAGTCAGTGTGCTCTTTCCATAAACCTTGATTTACTTTCGTTCCAAATTCAAACTCTATTTCTAAACACGAATCACTGTTATTACTATTATCGTCTTCAGTTTCGGACGTTAATTACACGCAACACGCCTCGTAAACGAAATAATGTAATATGACAAAATTTCGATGTCATCTTAGAGTAATACTAATCTGTCGCTACTAATGTTCTATCCTTGTATGCCACTGTTACTAGTTGAATACACAACATTTACTGTTCCTTTCGTCCACTGTCATTCATTCTTACTTCTTTTACTGTAATCAGCAAGCCACCTTATGGTAAGTTGTGAGAGTGATTCTTGTGCCACATAGCATCATGTCACCCCTCTTCTGTTCCATTCTCGAATGGCTCGTGGGAAGACCGATTAGTTGTAAGCCTTCGTATGAAATCGGACTCCCCAGCCTTTTTTTTTTTTTTTTAATCACGGTCACATTGCGAGATGTATATATGGGAAGGAGTAATATGCTGCCTGACTCTGCTTGGAACGCAAAATCTTAAAATTTTGACAGTTAACTTCTGCGTGATGTATAGGGTCCTAACAATTAAAGTTTGAGGGCAGTGTAGACGGAAAAATATTTACTGGGTACCTAGCTTTATATGAATGATGTTCAGACTGTGTGTTGGTGGATTTGCGTTATTAATGCTGTTAGTGTCATGACTTGCCGCTAGGCGCCGGTACTGGTACGGTGACGGCGGGTAGAAACAAAAGCATCAGTGTGCATTACAGTTACAGGCAGTCACATGCGTCTGGACAAGGTGAGCGGGGCTTCACTCGTAATGCTGTTTTATCAACACAACAGTGATATTGCTGGCCCTCTTCACTAATATAGACGCACTGCTCATGAGGTCACTCGGTTACTCCTTAATACGTGTGGAGAAAACCGAATCATTGGCCGATGGTTCCAAACTGCGTGGCCACCAAGATGACCAGATCTGAACCCTTGTGATTTCTGGCTGTGGGATTACCTGAAGGACAAGATTTATCAACGGAACACTAACAAACGTTGGAGGCTTAGGATGAGCATGGAGGCAGCCACCATCCAACCTGTGATGTTTCAAGCAGAGGTAGAGCTATCTCTAATGCGGTTCCAAGCTGTCGTGGATGCATATGTGTCACATTGAGTGACGTTTGTAACCCAGAACGAAACACGAGACGCAAACACAAGACGCAATTAACAAATTTTATCCCCTCATGTGGAAATTAGAATGTGTTTCTTTCAATAGTTTGTTATTTCTCTACCGCATGTCCTTAAAAATGTTTTCACGAAGTTTCATTGCCCTACGATCAGTCGTTTCTCCGGGGGACGCTCTCAAGCAGTGAAAGTGTAATTATAACCACCCTGTACAATGTCTCTTGCAGCGCCTGTCATGGAGTTCAACTGTCATCTCCGTATCGCTCTTGTGCATATTAGGTGAAGCCAGATGAATCGCGCCTCTATTCTTTGGGTCTTATTTACTACCTGTTTTAAGCTTTTGTGATAAGGGTACCAGAGCGACGACCAATAATCAAGAAATGGTCGAAGAAGTGTTTAGTGTCTGTGTGTGTGTGTGTGTGTGTGTGTGTGTGTGTGTGTGTGTGTGTGTGTGTGTTACGTTTCCATAGGATTATTCCTATGAGTCTGCTTTTGCTTCAACTAGTTTTATGTAGTTATTCCTCTTTAGATCTTTTTGGACGTTTACTCCCAGATTTTAACAGCTGTTATTGTTTCCAATCGTTTATCTTCAGTGCTGTAATAGAACAATAATTAGATTTTCCGCATATTTATGCGCAACAGATTATGTTCGCGTATGTCAAGGGTCGACTCTGTACGTTGTTTGATTTTCCGTACACACTAAAAGGTCAAGCTGTGTAGACGCTGTACCCGAACTCTGCCGACAAAATTTCGGAGGTGTCTTCAGGAATATTTTCTGCGTATTTTAGCATAATATCCAATCCCAACTCTTTAATTTTTTTCAAGGTTCCACTTGCGCAGTGCGGTCTTGCACTATCGTGTTGCAGAATAGCACCCTTGCCGGCCGCGGTGGTCTAGCGTTTCTAGGCGCGCAGTCCGGAACCGCGCGACTGCTACGGTCGCAGGTTCGAATCCTGCCTCGGGCATGGATGTGTGTGATGTCCTTAGGTTAGTTAGGTTTAAGTAGTTCTAAGTTCTAGGGGACTGATGACCACAGATGTTAAGTCCCATAGTGCTCAGAGCCATTTGAACCAATAGCACCTTTTCTGTTCACAATCGCTGGGCACTTTTCAATTAGAGATTGATTTAGTCGATACAGATGTTCACAGTAAAGGTCTTCATTCAGAGTTTGTCCAGGTTTCTGCACTTCGGAATGAAAGACCCCCGAATACTGCATGAGACACACAAAAGTGCTTGTTTGTGGTGTAAACCTGGCTAAGCTGTGCTTCGTAGCGATTAATTCGGACAGAGCCACTGTCTTTCGTCTTTTGGATTATCTTAGAGGACATATTTTTCATCTCCGGTGATCAAGCGATCAAAGAATGCTTCTTTATTGTGCCACTGAAGTAATAAGCCACACATGGTGGATCGGTCAGCTTTGTTTGTCTTTACCAATCTGCCGCAAATGTTCTTGGATGGTCGGCAATGTTAGATATGAGTGTTTGACACTTCCTCTATTTCTGACACGAATTTCCTTCAATTTCCGCCCTTAAAATATGATTGTCTAAAGTTGTTGGTCTTCCTTGTCTAGCCGGCCGCTGTGACTTAGCGGATCTAGGCGCTTCAGTCCGGAACCGTGCTGCTGGTACGGCGCAGGTTCGAATCCTGCCTCGGGCATGAATGTGTGTGGTGTCCTTAGGTTAGTTAAGTTTAATTAGTTCTAAGTCTAGGGGACTGATGACCTCAGATGTTAAGTCCCATAGTGCTTAGAGCCATTTGAACCATCCTTGTCTACGCGAGTCGTAGAGATCAAAATTACTAGATTTGAGTCCGCAGCTCGTGGTCTTGCGGTAGCATTCTCGCTTCCCGCGCACGGGGTCCCGGGCTCGATTCGCGGAGGGGTCAGGGATTTTCTCTGCCTCGTGATGACTGGGTGTTGTGTGTCTTTCTTCATTATTGACTCGCAAGTCGCCGATGTGGCGTCAACTAAAGAGGACTTGCAATACGGCGGCCAAACTTCCCCACACGGGGCCTCCCGGCCAACAGTGTCATACGATTATTTCATTTTTACTAGATTTGAACCTATAAAACCGTTTTTGGCACTTATGAACGTCCAATGCACTTGGATAAACATGACAGATGTTTTTGGCAACAACTGTTGTGTTACTACCCTTGCGAAACTCAAAAACATAAGATGTCGTATATGTACCGCTACTGCTATTTGGCTAGCCGTTTCACCATAAACTGCAAAAAAATGAATATTTACTTATTTACAATTTAAGAAGTCACTTTAAGCAAAAAACGTCTTTTGCACGTCTTTGAAGTACACAGTGAGCTGAAATGCAATGTCGTGTGGCTAGAGCCTCCCGTCGGGTAGACCAGTCGCCTGTTGCAAGTCTTTCTAGTTGATGCCACTTCGGCGACATGCCTGTCAATGAAGATGACATGATGATGAAGAAAACACAACACCCAGTCCGCGAGCGGAGAAAATCTCCGACCCATCCGGGAATCGAACCCGGGCCCCTCGCATGCAATTCTGCAGCGCTTATAACTTTTTATAACTTTTCTTTTCTTTTTTATTCTCGTTTTGCTTGTTATTTTTTGTTGGGATGTATATATAGGCAACGGCCTTGCCGCAGTGGATACGCCGGTTCCCGTGAGATCACCGAAGTTAAGCGCTGTCGGGCGTGGTCGGCACTTGGATGGGTGACCATCCAGGCCGCCATGCGCTCTTGCCATTTTTCGGGGTGCAGTCAGCCTCGTGATGCCAATTGAGGAGCTACTCGACCGAATAGTAGCGGCTTCAGTCAAGAATACCATTATAACGACCGGGAGAACGGTGCGCTGACCCCACGCCCCTCCTAACCGCATCCTCCACTGAGGATGACACGGCGGTCGGACGGTCCCGGTAGGCCACTCGCGGCCTGAAGACGGAGTATATATACGGAGGGCAGCTAACCCTCTGAACGAACACACTGAGCTACCGTGCCAGCTTACTACTCAGCTATGGAAGCGGACACAGAATGATCTGGGAAATGATAGACACAAAATGTGCTGAAATGACATTACTTTCCGGTCCCCATAATAGATGGGGGTAAGAGATCGAACCAAACGCAATTGATGTGTAACGTCCCATAGGCGACAAGTCACCTCACACCAAAATTCTCAGAAAACATCTCTGAATAACTGATGATTTTTTCCCCCTGTGAGCCCGGAACCAGCCCGCATAATTGTTCTACCGAGTACCGACAGAAAAATCTATTAGTAAGTTCTGGACCGAACCACAAAGCTGGCCCAATATTCGCAGTTTGTTCACCAGACGACAGAGTGAATTAGAATCTAATGCCTTCCTCAAGTCAAGGAACACGGAACCAACCTGGAGGCCACTACCTACAAACTTAGGTCCTCAGCGACGAACAGAGGCCAAGATGTCCGTTCACAGACTCCATGCTGAATCACAAAGAGCTTTTCGTTCTCCAAATTATTTCTGATCACCACAGTCTTAGCAGCTGTCGACATGTATTGCAGTAAACCGTCGGCGAACGAATCAAAAAACACTACAGTTTTATTAGCCGTTCAATAACTGGGAATCTCTGTCTCACCTAATACGTGAGGGCTCGCGTGCGCACTCGTACGACGTTTGATGCCAGCACATAAAATGCAAATTTTAGTTAGCGCCACGAGGAAAAGCCAGCGCGGCGGCCGAGAAGTGCGTCAGTTTGGAGGAGACAGCGGGGCAGGGGCAGGCGCAGTCAGATTTCGGTCAGATAACGGGACTGCACGAAGCACAGAGTCACGCCGGCCGCCGGCTTAACGACGTCTTTTTAACATATCGCGTTTAATTCGCCGAGAACGGAGGAGGCGCAGAAGGGCGCCGCGGCCGTTTCCTGTGGATCGGGCGATCGTTAGCACCTGCCGCCGCGACCCGTGATTAATGATGCGCACTGCCGCTTTCTAATTCCTGCGCCGCGCAAAAACCGCTTCTGATTAGCGTGTTCAGCATTTTTGACAGCAATCCGGGTCCCGCATGTTACCGCTATAGCGTGGAGTCGCCAGTGCTCCCAAACTGTTTCGGCCGAGCAGCGACGTGACTTTTTATTTCCGTGTATGTAACTTTCTGTCAACATCTTCTTCACCACTCTTATTTGCATACGATTGTTTTAATAAGCAGCGTTACAGTAAAAGCTGTACGTACCGGTGGCTATTGCCCTAGACCCGAATGGATCCGTAGACCGTAAAATGAATTCATTTACTGGTTTCCAGCCGTTACAGTTTCTCTGCGGTAGGACTGAGGTTTTCAAACCCTACTTCTTGACGGGCGGTTCTGGCGCTGCAGTCTGGAACCGCGAGACCGCTACAGTCGCAGGTTCGAATCCTGCCTCGGGCATGGATGTGTGTGATGTCCTTAGGTTAGTTAGGTTTAACTAGTGAGAAGTTCTAGGGGACTAATGACCTCAGCAGTTGAGTCCCATAGCGCTCAGAGCCATTTTTGAACCTACTTCTTGACATCTTATGGTTCCACGAAAGCCCCCATGAACATAGCAAAATGCAAATGGATGCAACAAATTACTTATATCCACTACTTCTCATTCAGCGTTAATTTTTCAGAGTTCGCACGTCACGGACAGACGCTCACTTCCTTTAGCATTACTTAATTTCTTGGATGTGTTCAAATGTGAGTGAAATCTTATGGGACTTAACTGCGAAGGTCATCAGTCCCTAAGTTTACACACTCCTTAACCTAAAGTATCCTAAGTACAAACACACACTCATGCCCGGGGAGGAATCGAACCTCCGCCGGGACCAGCCGCACAGTCCATGACTGCAGCGCCCTAGACCGCTCGGCTAATCCCGCGCGGCTCCTTGGATGGATTGCCTTACTGACCCCACATTGTCAGCGCACTGGTAGTAGGAGTAATCCACTAAATTACAGGCCCATATCATTAACGTCGATATGCAGCAGGATTTTGGAACATATATCGTGTTCGAACATTATGAATTACAACGAAGAAGACGGTCTATTGACACACAGTCAACATGGATTTAGAAAACACCGTTCTTGTGAAACACAACTGGCTTTTTACTCGCATGAAGTGTTGATTGCTATTGACAAGGTATTTCAGATTGATTCGGTATTTCTGGATTTCCGGAAGGCTTTTGAGCTTACGGAATGTCGTCACAGTTATGTGACTGGATTCGTGATTTCCTGTCAGAGAGGTCACAGTTCGTAGTAACTGATGGGAAGTCATCGAGTAAAACAGAAAAGATTTCTGGCGTTCCCCAAGGTAGTGTTACAGGCCCTTTGCTGTTCCTTATTTATATAAACGATATAGGATACAATCTGAGCAGCCGTCTTCGGTTGTTTGCAGATGACGCTGTCGTTTATCGACAAATAAAGTCATCATAAGATCAAAAGAAAATGCAGAACGATTTAGAAAAGATATCTGTATGGTGCGAAAATTGGCAATTGACCATAAATAACGAAAAGTATGAGGTCATGCACATGAATACTAAAACGAATCCGTTAAACTTCGGTTACACGATAAATCAGTCAAATCTAAAGGCCATAAATTCAAATAAATTCCTAGGTATTACAGTTACGAACAACCTAAATTGGAAGGAACACACAGAAAATGTTGTGGGGAAGGCTAAGCAAAGACTGCGTTCTATTGGCAGGACACTTAGAAAATGTAACAGATCTACTAAGGAGACTGCCTACACTACGCTTATCCGCCGTCTTTTGGAATCCTGCTGCGCGGTGTGGGATCCTTACCAGACGGTGTGTGTGTGTGTGAAATCTTATGGGACTTAACTGCTAAGGTCATCAGTCCCTAAGCTTACACACTACTTAACCAAAAGTATCCTAAGGACAAACACACACACCCATGCCCGAGGGAGGACTCGAACCTCCGCCTGGATCAGCCACACAGTCCACGACTGCAGCGCCCTAGACCGCTCGGCTAATCCCGCGTCCAGACGGAGTAAACCGATAAGGTTCAAAGAAGGGCAGTAAGTTTTGTATTATCGCGAAATAGGGGAGAGAGTGTCACTGAAATGATGCAGGATTTGGGGTGGACATCATTAACACAAAGTCGTTTATCGTTGCAGCGGAACCGTATCACTAAATTCCAATCACCAACTTTCTCCTCCGAATGCGAAAAAACTTTTGTTGACACCGACCTACATAGGGAGAAACGATCACCATGATAAAATAAGGGAAATCAGAGCTCGTACGGAAAGATATAGGTGTTCGTTCTTTCCGCGCTACACGAGATTGGAAAAATAGAGAATTGTGAAAGTGGTTCGATGAACCCTCTGCCAGACACTTAAATGTGATTTGCAGAGTATCCATGTAGATATAGATGTAAGTGTAGATGTAGATGGAGCATTATGTTATGTACACCTATACTGTTGCGAATCGTGTAAATTTTATACCTTTATGTTGTTGTTCAAAGTGTTTGTGTTATGTTTCTGAGGCTGACGAGGAAACAAGTGGGCATGTGCTCAGGCAAGTGTAACAAATGACCAAAAAGCAACAGTCGGGCTAAATGGTACACGATACCAAATTTTGTTAAACGCGTATTAGATTCGTATTTGGTGCATACCATTACCAAGAGGCTACTCCCCTACGAGTTACACTGTATCAACATAACAGAAGATGCTTGCGTGGTCATAGACCGTGAAGAATACTAATAGATTTTTCGTTAACTCCGCGGTAGAGCATTTGTATAAACAGTCCAGTCACTATAATGTGACCACCGCCTATGTTCTACGTCAGCGTGCAATAAAAACCTACAGACGACAGGTGGCAGTACTAACAGCGGAGGGTACATAAAGTGTATTGAGGGGGGGGGGGGGATGCAGACAATAGTGTAGTTGTTGTCCTAATGCGGAAGCGGAACTATTTATTTGACGTCCAAAAGGGCATCACCATTGGCTTTTGGGCAAAGAGTTCAAGTACCGGGTGATCAAAAAGTCAATATAAATTTGAAAACTGGATAAATCACGGAATAATGTAGATAGAGAGGTACAAATTGACACACTTGCTTGGAATGACATGGGGTTTTATTAGAACCAAAAAAATATAAAAGTTCAAAAACGTCCGACAGATGGCGCTTCATCTGATCAGAATAGCAATAATTAGCATAACAAAGTAAGACAAAGCCAAGATGATGTTCTTTACAGGAAATGCTCAATATGTCCACGATCATTCCTCAACAATAGCTGTAGTCGAGGAATAATGTTGTGAACAGTACTGTAAAGCATGTCCGGAGTTATGGTGAGGCATTGGCGTCGGATGTTGTCTTTCAGCATCCTCAGAGATGTCGGTCGATCACGATACACTTGCGACTTCAGGTAACAGCAAAGCCTATAATCGCACGGACTGAGGTCTGGGGACCTGGGAGGCCAAGCATGACGAAAGTGGCGGCTGAGCACACGATCACCAGCAAACGACGCGCGCAAGAGATCTTTCACACGTCTAGCTATATGGGGTGGATCGCCATCCTGCAAAAACATCGTACGTTCCAGCAGATGTTTATCAGCCAGGATGGGGATGATTCGATTCTGTAACATATGGGCGTACCTCTCACCCGTCGCGGTAGCAGATACTGACGTTTAGTTGTCCAGCGCCATCTGTCGGACATTTTGTGAACTTTTTTGTTGTTGGTTCTAACAAAACTCCATTTCATTCCAAGCATGTCTTCAAGTTTTACCTCTTTATCTACATTATTCCGTGGTTTATTAAGTTTTCAAATTTATACTGACTTTTTGATCACCCTGTATTTCTCAAATGGTTAGGTTTGTAAACTGTACGTGCAGTAATGGTTAAAGTGTCCCCTGTGCAGAAAATGGCGCTATCCAAATCCGGCCTGAGGCAACTGTGGTGCACAAAAGGCCATTATTGATATGGGTCAAGGATGGCTTCGGAGATGGGTACGGGCGAATAGACGTACAACTGTTGAGGAACTGACCGCCCAGATGAACCAAGGGATCACCAACAATGTGTCCTCAATGACCGCTTAACGAACGTCGCTGCCTACGGGCCTGGTTCATACACCCATGCTGACTGCTCTTCATCGGCGGCGAGGGCTGGAATTTGCACGCCAGTATCGCAACTGAACGTTCACTGAGTGGCGACAGGTGGTCTTTTCCGATAAATCACGTTTCATGCTCCACGGGACAGATGGCTGTTGGTGTGTACGGCGTGAATCGTCTGAAAGCAAACCTCCTGCAACATTCTTCGGAAGGGTCAATGCTGGAGGAGGGAGCGTTATGGTTTGGGGAATGTTTTCGTGCCATTCCCTGGGTGATATCGTCATGGTGGAAGCCACAATGGATCAACACAAGTACGTATCTGTCCTTGGGGACCATGTCCACCCCAACATGCAGTTTGTTTTTCCTCGGCACGACAGCATCTACCAGCAGAACAATGCAACGTGTCACGCAGCTCACAGTATACGTGCGTGATTTGAAGAGCACCAAACTCTCCGGATTTAAACCCAATCGTTAATCTGAGGGATCACCTCTATTGGGCCGTTCGCGCCATGGATCGTCAGACAAGAAACCTAGCGCAGCTGGCCACAGCACTTGATTTGCCATAGCTCCATATCCCTGTCGGTACCTCCCAGAACCTCAGTGACTCTCTTCTTGCACGTCCCACAGCAGTCTGCATTGTAAAAGGTGGTTATTCATTCTTTTGACAGGTGTTAACATTAATGTCACTGGACAGTGTATCTTACGAGGGTCACTCCAAAAGAAATGCACAATACTTTTTAAAAATCCATCTTTTATTCTACATGTTTGAAAGTTTTACAGTGTGTAGATACATCCTTTAGGAACAATATTTTCATTTCTCCACATAATTTCCATCCCTCTCAACTGCCTTACGCCATCTTGGAACCAGTGCCTCTATACTCCCACTGTAAAATTCTGGACCAACCTCTTTGAGCCACTGTTTGGCAGCGTGCACAAGGGAGTCATCATCTTCAAACCTTGTTCCACAAAGAGAGTCTTCCAGTTTCCCAAAGAGATGATAGTCACATGGAGCCAGGTCAGGACTGTAAGGTGGGTGTTTCAGTGTGGGCCATCCGAGTTTTGTGATCGATTCCATGGTTTTTTGACTGGCATGTGGCCGTACATTGTCGTGCAACAGCACAACATCCTGCTTTTACCGATGTGGTCGAACACGACTCAGTCGAGCTTGAAGTTTCTTCAGTGTCGTCACATACGCATCAGAATTTATGGTGGTTCCACTTGGCATGATGTCCACAAGCAAGAGTTCTTCGGAATCGAAAAACACCGTAGCTATAACTTTTCCAGCAGAAGGTGTGGTTTTGAATTTTTTTCCTTGAGTGAATTTGTATGATGCCACTCCACTGATTGCCTCTTCATCTCTGGTGAAAAACGATGGAGCCATGTTTCATCACCTGTTACAATTCTTCCAAGAAATTCATCCCCACCATTCTCGTACTGTTCCAAAAGTTCGCTGCATACCGTTTTTCTTGATGCTTTGTGAGCCACTGTCAACATCTTGGAAACCCACCTGGCACAAAACCTTTTTAACACCAACACTTTCAGTATTCTGCAAACACTTCCTTCCCCTATCTCAACGTAGCGTGACAATTCGTACACTGTGATGCGTCTGTCAGCTGTCACCAATTCGTTACCTCTCTGCACATTGTCTGGGGTGTGTGCAGTACGAGGCCTGCCGCTGCGAGGACAATCCTCAATATTGCCGTGTCCGCTTTCATCACGTAACCTACTTGCCCACCGACTAACTGTACTGCGATCAACACCAGTATCTCCACACACCTTTTTCAACCTCTTGTGGATGTTTCCCACTGTCTCGTTTTCACAGCACTGGAAATCTATGACAGGATGTTGTTCTGACGAACGTCAAGTGTAGCAGCCATCTTGAAGACATGCTGTGACGGCGCCACTCACGGCAACAGGTTGAACTAAATTTGAAACCAAGCGGGAAGGGTGTATCTACACACTGTAAATCTTTCACACATGCAGAATGAAAACTGTATTTTTACAAAAATAGTGTGCATTTCTTTTGGAGTGACCCATGTAGAAGGAAAAAACACCAAATTATAAAAACTATATTTATATTTAATTCTGCTATGAAAAGAGATTTGATTCACTAGGTAATCATCTCCAGATTCTAAAAAAAAATTCTGTAGGTTACTACTGCAGCATGTAAGATTTATCCATAATAATTATGATAGTATACCCTAATCGTCTGCCGGCCGAAGTGGCCGTGCGGTTAAAGGCGCTGCAGTCTGGAACCGCAAGACCGCTACGGTCGCAGGTTCGAATCCTGCCTCGGGCATGGATGTTTGTGATGTCCTTAGGTTAGTTAGGTTTAACTAGTTCTAAGTTCTAGGGGACTAATGACCTCAGCAGTTGAGTCCCATAGTGCTCAGAGCCATTTGAACCATTTGAACCTAATCGTCTGCAAGCCCGTTGGGCGTTAAATACAAGGAATGAAGGAAAACTAGGACAATGTCCGGTTTGCCTCTTAAGTCCATATGCACAAATAATACAGGTTACATACTGTCTTTTGTGACTATAATAAGTCTCCTTTAGACCATAAGCATTTTACTTTATTTCGAAACATCTGCAGTGATCACTGTAACAATGTCGTTTTTCTTACAAATCTGTTTGCCACAATCGTAAACATTTCTGATGTTTTAAATTACCACTGTTAAACAGTATTAAATTGCAATCATTAGTCACAATTTTTTGTTTTTTACTTCATTCCTAATGTTCTCCCACACATAGGTACTCGATTTTAGAACACCGCTCCTTCACTGATACCGAATATATTTTCGTCTTCATGTTGCCTTGATCGACTTAACTAGTGAAGATGCTTTGAAAGAAAGCGAAACGGATATGACCTAAATAACATTTTTATTACATTTGAGGAAGTGCATTATTTCAAAAGGATGCGTTTTAAATTATTTTAGTTGCACTACTTGTTTCGGGCACTCTCCATCCTCTTCATCCTCAAGTGCATCTCTATTGTCAGATACGGCTACATCGTCCTCGTTTCATCAAAAAATCAAATGCCATGCGTATTTGTGCCCGAAACTAGTAGCGCAAATAAAATAACTTAAAACACAATTTGGTGTAATAATGTCCTTCTTCAAATATATTGAGGCTGTGGGGCTCACCCAGAAAAAAAGATTTTTATTAAAGACGTAAGAACCTTTAGTACATCGCAAAAGATGGTATATAACTCATGTTACTGGTATTACAGCGACTACCATAACGAGGCCTAACAACACAGAAGACAGCATTAACATACACGTTTGTTTAGGGAAAAGGGTCCCATATTATTACAGAAGAGAATCCTATAAAGTATATTTAGAATGAAGTCTTTTTTGAGGTACTAAATATGTCGGAATAGTCAGTACGCAGTGGTATTAGTTGTCCCCTACTGACGTTGTTTGCACATTGCTTGCTAGTTGTGTTTCTCTCTGTGCCACGGTATCCTTGCATGGACAGACGCAAACCTTTAAGCTTTCTACTTGACAAATTATCACTCTATTAGAGAAAGGTACCTTTGCAAAAAGAATACGGACGACGCTTATCCAAAACGCGGCGCCATTTCATTTCATATGCCTCGTTAGACTGTACCGAAAACAAATCTCTAATGCACAATGGGTTTTTATGTTTCCTCCTCGTTCAAATGGTTCAAATGGCTCTGAGCACTATGGGACTTAACTGCTGTTGCCATCAGTCCCCTAGAACTTAGAACTACTTAAACCTAACTAACCTAAGGACACCACACACATCCATACCCGAGGCAGGATTCGAACCTGCGACCGTAGCAGTCGCGCGGTTCCAGACTGTAGAGCCTAGAACCGCTCGGCCACTCTGGTCGGCCCTCCTCGTTCACCTTAACCCCTTAGATTTCTGGCTATGGAAACATTTAAAGTCATTGGCGAATTCCACATTCATCGAAAATGTGCACAAGTTAAATGAGCGTCTATTTCACGGATGTGACCAAATTCAACGTCAGACAAGTGTGTTCGTGCGGGTTCGTGATTCTTTGAGAATACAGGCTGAAGGCCGCATAAGAATGTGTACCAACCTCATTGAGCACCTCCTGTCAAGGCAACAGATATGCGCCTACCGTAAGACGTATTTATATCTGCATCTACATATATACTCCGTAAGCCACCACACGGCGCGTGGCGGAGGCTACTTCGTTCCACTGCTAGCCATTTCCTTTCCTATTCCACTCACAAATGGAGCGAGGGAAAACCTACTGTCTATATGCCTCCGTACAAGTCATAATTTCTCTTACCTTGTCTTCGAGGTCCGTATGCGAGATGTACGTTGGCGACAGTAGAATCGTTCTGCAGTCAGCGGCAAATGGCTTAACTTGAATTTTCTCAACAGCGTTTTACCAAAAGAGCGTCGTCTTCCCTCCACGGACTCCCATTTCAGTTCGCCACGCATTTCCGTAATATTCGTGTGCTCATCTAAGTAACCGATAACAAATCTAACAGCACGCCCCTGAATTACTTCGACATCTTCTTTTAATCTGACGTGGCGGGAATGTTCAAATGTTCAAATGTGTGTGCGATCTTATGGGACCTGACTGCTAAGGTCATCAGTGCCTAAGCTTACACACTACTTAACCTAAATTATCCTAAGGACAAACACACCCACCCATGCCCGAGGGAGGACTCGAACCTCCGCCGGGACCAGCCGCACAGTCTATGACTGCAGCGCCTTAGATCGCTCGGCTAATCCCGTGCGGCTGGCGGAATCCCAGACACTCTACCAGTGCTCAAGAATGGATCACAGTAGTGTTCTATAAGCCTCTCCTTTATAGAACACTCCCAATAAACCGAAATCGACAATTCGCCTTCTCTACTACGTCCTTACATGCTCGTTCCATTTCACATCGCTTAGCAAAGCTACGCCTAGATATTTAATAGACGTGACTGTGTCAAGCAGCACAACGCTAATACTGTATTCGAACACCACGGGAATGTTTTTCCAACTAATCTGTTTTAACTTGCATTTTTCTACGAGGGCTGTTTGGAAAGTAAGGTCGAATCGTCCACTAAATGGAAACCGCAGTGAAAATGAAAAATTTTTTATTCGCAACAGTTAGCCACGCCTTCCAGCTACCTCGCTAAATAGTCGCCGCTCCGACTTAGACATCGGTCGTGGCGTTGTACAAACTTTCCAGTACCCTCGTCACAGAAAGCAGCCGCCTGTGCTTTCCTCTAGTTATCTAAACCAGTCTACAGCTCGTTGTCTGTGCCATAATGTTGTCTTTGTAGCCAGCGGTTCATGTGAGCGATGCTGAAACTCAGAGGAGGCCAATTTAGGGCTGTATTGTGGGTGATCGAACACTTCCCGCCGAAAACGCTCCAGGAGCATCTTCACTGTCACTGCAGAATGCGTCTGGGAATTGTCTTGAAGAATGAAATGCATGACATTTATGTCATGGCTTCAGGCGAAATCTCTCACCAGATCCACATACTTGGCGGTAGACACTGCTGTTGTAGGCATCTCTACGTGCTCACTACGCATTCAGAACTGAAAACAGCGGCGTAACGCGATCGATGGGAATACTGGAGACACTGCCCAACACATCTGTGCAGAGCTTCATCATATTTTTACAGTGATTTCCATTTCGCGTCAAATCGGACCTACTTATTTGTGTTCAACTCTTTCAGTTGCTCCTCATCGCAAAGGATGGGTATTTCTATGTCCTCCTTGCGCGAGTCTGTGCGATGGTGAAACGATGGTATGTCTCTACGATCCACTTGCGTCAGCAATTTTTTAAACAAGAAATTTAAAACTTCACCTTTCCCTTTGCTGTCTTCTATTGCCATAACAGAATGGTCTAGTGGCTGAACAGACAACATCTAATACATCAACAATGTTCAGACCCACATCCGACATTTACGTTTATTACATTCAATTTTACACAGTTTCCCTAAATCATTTAAATTGTGTGCTGGATTGGTTCCCATAGGTAGTATTTGTTCCGATCGTACGTTTACGAGATTTTTTTCTAGTTTTTACCAGTACTGTCTCGTGTAAGAATATAGGGCACTTTTTTTAAAACACCCGCAAGCCGTTGCACAGTGCACGGAATAGATCACTAGATATGCAGCACAAGCTTCGATTAATAGAGGTGGAGTAGAATGACACGGGCATACCTATGGGAACCAATCCAGCACACAATTTAAATGATTTAGGGAAACTGTGTAAAATTGAATGTAATAAACGTAAATGTCGGATGTGGGTCTGAACATTAGCTGTTCGCAAACGCAGGTTGAGTGCTTCAACCACTGTGCCTCATCTCTCACTTGTTAATTCCGGCCGGAAAGAACAGAAAGTGCGCTTCGTTGTAACCATGCAGCCGGACATACACTGACGAGCCAAAGAAACTGGTACACCTGCCTTATATCGTGTAGGGCCCCCGCGAGCACTCAGAAGTGCGTCATCACGACGTGGCATGGACTCGGCTAATGTCTGAAGTAGTGCTGGAGGGAATTGACACCATGAATCCTGCAGGGCTGTCCATAAATCCGGAGGAGTGCGAGGGGGTGGAGATCTCTTCTGAACAACAAGTTGCAAGGCGTCCCAGATATGCTTAATAATGTTCATGACTGAGGAATTTGGTAGCCAACGAAAGTGTTTAAACTCATACGAGCGTTCCTGGAGTCACTCTGTAGTGGACGTGTACGGTGTCGCATTGTCCTGCTGGAATTACTGAAGTCCGTCGGAATGCACGATAGACATGAGTGGATGCAGGTGATCAGACAGGATGCTTACGTACGTGTCACCTGTCAACAGTCGTATCTACACGTATCAGGGGACCCATATCACTCGAACTGCACACGCCCCCGCCATTACAAAGCTTCCGCCAGTCTGAACAGTCCCCTGCTGAAATGCGGGGTCCATGGATTCATGAGGTATCTCTCCATACCCGTACGCGTCCATCCGCTCGGTAGAATTTGAAACGAGACTCGTGCGACCAGGCAACATGCTTCCAGTCATCATCTGTCCAAAGTCGGTGTAGACGGGCCGGGGCGAGCCGTAAGTCTTTGTGTCGAGCAGTCATCAAGGGTACACGAGTGGGATTTCGGCTCCGAAAGCCCATATCGGTGATATTTCGTTGAATGGTTCGCACGCTGACACTTTTTGATGGCTCAGCATTGAAATCTGCAGGAGTTTGTGGAAGTATTGCACTTCGGTCACGTTAAACGATTCTCTTCAGTCGTCGTTGGTGCCGTTCTTGCACGATCTTCTTCGGGCCGCAGCGATGTCGGAGATCTGATGTTTTACCGGATTCCTGATATTCACGGTATACTCATGAAATGGTCGTACGGGAAAATCCCCATTTTATCGCTACCTCGGAGATGTTGCGCCCTGTAGCTCGTGCGCCGACTATAACACCACGTTCAAACTCACTTAAACCTGATAACCTGCCATTGTAGCAGCAGTAGCCGATCTAACAACTGCGCCAAATATTTTTTGTCTTATATGGGTGTTGCTGACCGCAGCGCCGTATTCTGCCTGTTTACATATCTCCGTATTAGAATATGCTTGCCTATACCAGTTTCTTTGGCGCTTCAGCGTATTTTTACCTCACAGAATACTGAACAACCACAGAGTACATAGAAGTGGATGTGTTACCATCATTTCATTCTAAATAGATAAAATTTTCTGTGGTACGGGAAAAATCCCCTTTGTTACGGATGTACAGCACAATCACGATGTGTTACATACTGACTAAGCTCTAAATGCGGAAGCAGAAGAAGTGTTTCTTCTTCATGTCTTCAGATGCCATTGAGAGTTTGTGAAGGCTTAAAGTGCGATTTTTCTAACACATTATTGTCAGCTACTGTCTATGAGTTTTACGGACATGTAATACTAAACATTTCCTCGTGCTTCCCCTTGCATCATTTTTCACAAATTATTTTTATGTTAGGACTATCAAGAAATATTATGCAGGATCCGTCGTACAAACGCATCAAATTCTCACGCCGGCAGAGCAGTCCAACAGATCACTCACTTTGCCGCATGGTACTCCTGTGAGAGTGTTTGAATTCTTCTTACTAGACTGCCTTCTAGGTGCTTTCTTTTTCAGATGCTATATAGTCCGCTTTAAAGATGATCTTAGAAATGCAGAGAGTGACGAGCAGGTTTAGGCGCGTGCAGCCAGTAAAAGCGAAAATCATGTGTAGAAGGCTGCGCGTAGTACCGCGCTGGTGAATCGCAGAATGATTACACACACCATCACTACACTTTACGAGTACGGACAGTTAACAAGAAGTTCTACAATCGTCTTCAGTAATGCTGAGGGGCATAATTTACTCCAAAAGAGTAAAATGGCATCTGAAAAACGAGTACCGAACCAGCTGATTACTCCAACACCCATTCGCCGAAATCTATGCGGTAACGTATTAATAATACAGTCCATAAGGCGAATTTTTGGTTCAGGATTTTTCACATCCGACAATTTCTCAAAGTAGATATTAAAAGTTTCTGAGGAAACACATCACTGTGCATACGAGCTATGAACCATCAGGTGACTTAACATTTTTTTTCGTGTAAGTAGTATTGCAGTCTATACTCAAGAGGTCAAGTAAGTTAAATTACCAGTGTTCCACTAGTGTCACCTCTACCATCGAATCATAAAATACAACTTACAGAATCATCACTGACGTTTTAAAGAATCGTAACGTTCGCACATAATTGAGTGTATCAGCATGGAAAGCGTCTGTTCTACGTGCTCTGGATGTCCTCGCAATCTTTTTCAATCGTTAGATGTACTATTACGTAATGTAGTGATAGCTGCATGTTATGAACACCAAACGCAAACGAAAAATCCGTAGAAATATCTGGTACAAGTTGTAGCTTTAAAAGAATGTTCTGTGTAGATAATATGCTGTGTACCCGTACAGTATTTAATGAAATGAGCCACAATTCTTACTGTCCTATATCGCCTTTACACCTTTTTAGGCCACATTCATCGTAGACCTTCTCAACCACTATTTCAGCTTTAGGCTTAGATAACAATCAGTGGTGTGCGTATATTCTGAGACTAATTCTTACAAATGCATTGAACAGTGCATCAACAGACGACAAGTGTAAAAGTTTGACGTAGTGTTCCTATAAATTTCGTGGCTGATTAAGATTTCTGAGCTGTACAATTCTATTCCTAGGATGGGGCCCTCTAAAAACCCGCTTGCTACATTTATCAGAACGAAGACAAAGTACTGAACCTCAGTTTCAGAAAATTATGTTGATTAGTATACTAAAGAACTTACACCGACTAGCCAAAGCTTTATGACCACCTGCTTAATAGTTTGTTTGCCCGTCTTTGGAACGAAATACATCACTGACTTTGCGTATCAGGAATCCGACAGTTTGCTGGTAGGTTTGTGGGGGTATGTGGCATTAGAAGTCTACGCACAGGTCATGTAATTCACGTAAATAACCGACCACTGATTTTGGTACGCGGTGATAGCACCCGATAGCGACCCAGATGGGTTCCATAGAACTTACATCAGGCGAATTTAGTTGCCGAGATATCTATGCGAGTTCACTATAAAGCTCATCAAAGCGCTGTAGCACAGTTCCGGCTCAAAGACACGGTCAACTATATTGCTGAAAGATGACATCACCAACGGAGCAAACATCAAGCATGAAGGGATCCACCAAGCGAGGTGGCGCATTGGCTAGCACACTGGACTCGCATTCGGGAGGATGACGGTTCAAACTCGCGTCCAGCCTTTCTGATTTTTGTAAATCGTTTCGGGCAAATGCCAGGACGGTTCCTTTGTAAGGGCACGGCCGACTTCCTTCCCCATCCCTGCCCAATCCGATGGGACCGATGACATCGCTGTTTGGTCCTCACCCACTAATCAACCAACGACCAACCAACCATGAGGGGATGCATGTGGTTCGCAGTTGTCAGGATGTCTTCGATTACTACCACAGGTCCAATACAAGCGCAGGAGAATGTCTCCCATAGCATAATACTGCTCCTGCCAGCCTGCATCCGTGGCGCGCTGCACGTTTCGACCCACTGCTCATCTCGATGACGGAGTTTGTGGAGACGATCAGCGACCTTATGTAGCAAAAATGTGATTAACCCGAAGAGCCGACACGTTTCCACCGATCGACGGTCTAGTCTCGATGATCCCTTGCTCAATGCAATCGTGATTGACGATGTCACTGGGTCAACATGTGAACACGTTGGCGTGGTCTGCTGCGATGAACGGTTTGCTCCGAAATACTTGTGGGTACACCAACATTGTGCTGTTTCGGCAGAGATGCCACAGATCACCAAATGTCCTACTTTACAAAGCGGACAAGCCTCTGAACCCAACGTTCTGTGAAAAGTCGTGGCCTTTAGCGCCCAGTGGTAGTTTCACTGTCGTTCTACCTCTTTGCGTAGATGCTCACGACAGTAGCACGTAAACATTCGACCATATTAGCCGTTTTCGAGGTATTCAAAAAAAATATGTGTGAAATCTTATGGGACTTAACTGCTAAGATCATCAGTCCCTAAGCTTACACACTACTTAACCTAAATTCTCCGAAGGACGAACACACACACACACCCATGCCCGAGGGAGGACTCGAACCTCCGCCGCGACCAGTCCATGACTGCAGAGCCTTAGACCGCTCGGCTCGAGGCATTCGTTCACAGGCCCTGCGTAATAATAATCTCCCCTTTGTCAAAGTCGTTTATCTTTATGGATTTGCCCATTTGCAGCCCATATCTTCGCTAGGGTGATCGACTTTCCGTGTCTACTCCACTTACATTCTTTTGTTACTGCGTCACGTTTCTACAACGTCACCAAGCGGCATCCAATGTCGAGGTGGGCAGTGATCATAATGCTTTTGATGATGAGCGTATATCCAGTTTCGAAGATTTAAGTTGAGGAAAATATGATGAGGAAACTATAGCTACGTAAAGATAAGATAACATGAGCTTGAAATGGGATAATTTCAGCAAAAAGTGGCTTAAATTGGTTTTTATGACAGGCCTGGCATTAAGACCATCGGAAAGCTACTCCTTAGTGTGGCATCATTTTTATCAAATGGTTCAAATGGCTCTGAGCACTATGGGACTTAACTTCTGAGGTCATCAGTCCCCTAGAACTTAGAACTACGTAAACCTAACTAACCTAAGGACATCACACACACCCATGCCCGAGGCAGGATTCGAACCTACGACCGTAGCGGTCGCGCGGTTGCAGACTGCAGCGCCTAGAACCGCTCGGCCACCCCGGCCGGCTCATTTTTATCGTCTCGTACAGAAATATCATAGCTTAAAATGATTCCAATAATGCCTTTAACTAAACATCGAATAAAAACAATACAATCTTTTTAATTCAGAGTGCTGGCAAAACAGCCTTTGGTACAGATAAGGAAAGAAAGGTCAGCGTCCCGTCAACAAAGAAATAATTAGAGACAGAGCACAAGCTCGCTTAGGATAACGATGGGGAGGAAAATCAACCGTATCCTTTCCGAACGAACCATCCCTGCATTCGTATTATTCGAATTAGGAGAATCACGTGAAACCTAAATATGGATTGACGGGCGGTGTTTTTAATGCGAGCCAATGAAGCTAACCACTGCGCCACCTCGACTGATCATGATTTACAGATATCCAGTAGGGACTCCTGATTACGCTGCTAACGTTCTTTGTGCGTTTCAAACTTATGTTTAAAATGACTGTGAAGGTAGACGGAAGAATTCAGTAAATAATGGCGCACAGCACCACTAGACCATACAAGTCAGGAACCTTCGGATGTTTTTAAAGAAACCTTTATTTTGGTATTCTTACAGGAGAGAAGGAAGATTAGGGTTTAACGTCTACTGAAAACGAGGGCTTAGAAAAGCGACAGAAATACGCATTGGGCGAGGCCGGGTAAGAAAATCGGCCCTGTCCTTTTCAAATGAACCGTCCTCAACCGCTTTAGTGTCACTATGCAAAGGCAAAATCTCGGTGACGGGCATGTAATCAGCGTTCCCCAATACGAGTCGAGTGCCTTAACCTCTATGGCCTACGCCACTTCGCTCGATTTCTTCGACGCAGGGCGCACTCTCAATGTTCATCTACAATTCGCGAGCATCAAATACGTAGTGCTGAGTAAGGTGGTGCAATAGAAAGACACTAGACTCTCCGGCGAGAGACCGACGATTCAAATCCCCCTCCGGCAATTCAGGTTTCGGTTTTCCGTGGTTTCACTAAATCGCTTAAGGAAAATGCTGGGATGGTTACTTCAGAAAGGATACGACAGGTTTCGTCCCCCACCCTTCCCCCACCTGAGCGTCTGCTCCTCCAATGATTTTGTCGTCGACGGGAAGTTAAAACTTCCTTCCTATTTTTTCATCGGGCAGAATGCTAGTTTATAGACTTGCTCAAAGGTTCCATAATTCAGATAGTGTGATGAGTGAATCTTTAGTAGTAACTGTTTAACAGAATTGTCGCCTACAAATGATTTCTTCACGTAACGTTAGAGTAGAGCCCTGTCTTGCAACGCATGGATGTGATCCGGAAACTGCTCGAATCCGCTAATCGGATTAACGACCGTTAGTCAAGTACACCTGCCTCATGAGTGTGCTACACTTGTATAAGCAAACGCCGGGCTTGTCCTGCATCTGCACCTCAGGAACACAACCAGAACACTGTTAAAGCTCAATGGATGTAATACATTATTTGTACAATCGCAGATGACGCTTACTTCCATCTCAGGAAAAAGTGACAATACGAAGACACGAAGGTTGTGTGGGCACAGAAATAAAATAATGTTAACTTAGAATTAGTGGCAAAGAAAGCAGAAATAACATTTAAAAATACGAAGATACTAGTCTCACTGAAACATCACCCAGTGGCTGTTACTTCTAAGATATTTCAGGTACGTTGCTAAGGAGGAGGGGAGGGGTGTGAGGAGCAAATAGGGGCTGGAGGAGTAGATAGTGAGAGGAGGAGTGAGTCTGTGTTTCCCGGGTCGAAGGTCGCGTAAGGACCGTGCGAATGAGGGTCTTCAGTGCAAGTTCAAAAATGGTTCAAATGGCTCTGAGCACTATGCGACTTAACTTCTGAGGTCATCAGTCGCCTAGAACTTAGAACTAATTAAACCTAACTAACCTAAGGACATCACAAACATCCATGCCCGAGGCAGGATTCGAACCTGCGACCGTAGCGGTCGCTCGGTTCCAGACTGTAGCCCCTAGAACCGCACGGCCACTACGGCCGGCTTCAGTGCAAGTAGTAACGTTAATATGTCTATTCAGTTTCACAAAAGGAACGCTGCATCAAGTTCGTAGGTAACAGTATCCTACACCGAATGGTGGAGCAAGAGAACATTAGTGTTAAAATTACGCAGATGATATACGATCCAAAACCAGTACCCTGATATAAGGAACTAATGCCCGCAACTGAGCGTTTAAGTTTTTATTCACATAAACAACCTAAACGTTACAGCTATTACTTAAGCTCACAGAAACTGTTGAAAGTAGCGACCTCTACCCACAATGCACACATTAAAACATAAATCCTTAACACAACTCAGGCTTGAAAAAAAAAGTTGGCACCATTGCTAGCGCAGTTCGTTTATGACAGGTGTATAGCTGCTGCTCCACCAATACTCTTCACACTGCGTTCTTCGTAGTATTACACGCGTAAGTTGTCAGGTGCATCTCCCACACGATCCAATAGCATCTCTCCAAATTCAACAGCGCAAACTTTTTTTTTTTTTGTGCCGAGAACGTTATCCAGCTTTTTGTGCCTTGAACGATCCAGTTTTCCGTAAATTTATGTCTAAGGTGAAAAAATTCTTCAAAATATGACGATGCCTGTTGCGAAAGTTTATTTCACACACTCATTCGGCTTTCTATACATTACATAGTGCTGCACTATGCAATGAAATCCATGTCTGCAATTTCTAGTAACGATAGGTGCTCCGTCATCGACAAAGTGCTGTACTACGGCGTGGACTCATTACAGTCGAATGTGTCCTGTCTTTTTTTTAAGTATTTTCATCAACGTCGAAGCCATAGGCATCTCAGAGCATTTTAAGAGCCTTTATCGCTTAATGCTAAGCTTCATCACGCTGATAAAACATCTAGGGGTAATACACACATCAAAAAATGTTTTGCATCACCTCGGTTCCGACAGTTGCGGAACCTGTACAGGAAATTAGAATAGAGATCAACATAAACATCATTTCCGCCCTTTTTATTGCTCATGAAAACTACATATTACATGCTGTACCACAATATAGCGAGACTTTCAGAGGTGGTGGTCCAGATTGCTGTACACACCGGCACCTCTAATACCCAGTAGCACGTCATCTTGCATTGATACATACCTGTAGTCGTCGTGGCATACTATCCTCAAGTTCATCAAGGCATTGTTGGTCCAGATTGTCCCACTCCTCAACGGCGATTCGCAGTAGGTCCCTCAGAGTGGTTGGTGGGTCTTGTACATAAACAGCCCTTCTCAATCTATCCTAGGCATGTTCGGGGCGCAAATTGTCGTCCATGAAGACGAATGCCTCGCCACCATGAAGACGAATGCCTCGCCAATATGCTGCCGATATGGTTGCACTATCGGTCGGAGGATGGCATTTACGTATCGTATAGCTGTTATGGCGCCTTCCATAACCATGTTGACCCTATATAATGCCACCTAAAAACAGTAGGGAACCTCCACCTTGCTGGACTCGCTGGACAGTGTGTCTATGGCGTTCAGCCTGACCGGGTTGCCTCCAAACACGTCTCCGACGACTGTCTGGTTGAATGCAAACGCGGCACTCATCGGTGAAGAGAACGTGATGCCAATCCTGAGCGGTCCATTCGGCATGTTCTCGGGCACATCTGTACCGCGCTGTATGGTGTCGTGGTTGCAAAGATGGACCTCGCTATGGACGTCGGGAGTGAAGTTGCGTATCATGCAGCCTATTGCGCACAGTTTGAGTCGTAAGACGACGCCCTGTGGCTGCACGAAAAGCATTATTCAACATGGTGGTGTTACTGTCAGAGTTCCTCCGAGCCATAATCCGTAGATAGCGGTCATCCACTGCAGTAGCATCCCTTGGATGGCCCGAGAAAGGCATGACATCGACAGCTCCTGCCCCTCTGTATCTCCTATCTCCTCCATGTCCGAACAACATCGCTTTGGTTCACTCAGAGACACCTGGACAGTTCCCTTGTTGAGAGCCCTTCCTGGCACAAAGTAACAATGCGGACGCGATCGAACCGCGGTATTGACCGTCTAGGCATAGTTGAACTACAGACAATACGAGCCGTGTACCTCATTCCTGGTGGAATGGCTGGAACTGATCGAGTGTCGGACCCCCTCCGTCTAATATGCGCTGCTCAGGCATGGATGTTTACATCTCTGGACGGATTTAGTGACATCTCTGAACATTCAAAGGGCCTATGTCTGTGATACAGTATCCACAGTCAACGTCTGTCTTCAGGAGTTCTGGGAACTGGGCTGATGCAAAACGTTTTTTGATGTTTGTATTATGAACTAACACGAAACGGGATGACCACGTAAACTCAGACTAGATGTGTAAGGGTCCTCGGGTAATGCATTGAAGGGAACCACGTACAAGAAGCTAGTGCCCTTAGTTGAAGCGTAGGCGAGAGTGTTGTAGTTTGGAAGGCTTTTCACACTTTCGCCTTTGTAACAGAAGTTTAATATATTTTCTTATTCTGTTTTAAATTATGGCACTAGCTTTTTGTATGACACAGTCTTCTTCTGAAGTTACAGAATATACTCTGGAAAAAAATAATGATTTTGCAAATGTAAAAATTTGTTACAGGGTAAAACATGGTCACGTATGTAGAAGTAAATATTGTATTGAAATTTAAAAGTACAGCATCGGGAAAAGCTAGTCAGTATTATATTTAATAGTATATATGATACGTTATTACTCTACTGGTTAATAATAATAAATAAGTGAAATCAAATTAAGTAGAAATATTATCAAAGTCCCGTTACAAGTTAAATATATTTTGATATAGACGTTATTGCAAATAACACCAAGTTCAGTTTTCTAGACAAGTAAAATCGTTAAGACATTGAAAAAACCCAGTGCATTTGCAAATATCACATGGCCAGTGGTAGAAGACCTCGTTCCAATTCAAGTAACAAGATGGTGCACAACCGATGAAGTATTGCTTCACATTCCACATTTTGTATGACTAGTTTAAAAAATATATTGAATTTTACTGAGCATAAAACTCGGTATCTGAAACACTAATAATATCTTGCAAAGTGCATTATTTTTAAACACTTAAATGCGTAGAACTAAAATATTTAAAAAGGCTACACATAAGCACAATCTCTTGTTTCACAAGGGAAGAAAAGAAGTAGAAAATTCCGGTAACTAGTTATGGCAACCTCCAGTGAGAATTCCTCCCTGTGATTCTAAAATCGGTCGTTAGATGGAAACAGCGGCCGGGAAACATAATGTGTTCCTGGGTACACTATCCTAAAGGTACAACACTCTCCCCTGATCCAACATATGCAGTCCTTACCTAGAACGCATGGAACTAAATATCAACTAACGTGACAGACAAGTTCGTACTATGGTAAGAGATCGGTACAGCCCATACGAAAGTAGAACAGTTATTCTCAGAGACAATCTTTGAATGAAACACATCGTTTTCTCACGAAACCATGTTTGGTAAATTTAAAGAAGGGGTATTAGTGGAAAACTGCGACAGTTCTGCTACCTTTATCCCAAGTCTCGCAAGGGATCATGAGAATAAGATAAAAGAGATGAGGGCGTGTACCGTCGTCAATAGTCTGCAATAGGGCAGCGTGTCAAACGCTTTCTGGATATCTAGGAATATTTTGCCCTTCTTACATGGTCCGCGGGAAATCACTACACCCCCACGTTTTCTAGTCCATTATCAGCATTGCTACCATTTACTTCAATTATACGTCCTCAGTCCCGCATAAAAAGGCAAGCCGACTTCACCTTCTCTGTCTAGGTATATCCCTGCTTTTTTTTCCCTAGGCACTTCCTGTGAAACCATGCGAATCCCGTAGACACTTCATCTGACTGTATTGTTTCGCACTACTTCATCATCTACATTCAAAGCCATTTTCGGGTGTTCCCTCCTGCCGCTGGTTTTACTGAGTGGTCACAACTATCATGCTCTCCACAGTTTCCTGTCTATTACATTTCTTTAGAGCATTACGTCACCAGCAGAGTTATCAAGTCACTTCGAAGCTATTTACCAGACTCTGTTACTATTTTTATTACCATCGTCATCTAACGACGAATTATGTAGGTCAGTTTTCAGTCTGTTATTATTTTTAGTGGCTACATCGACGAATTACTGGAAAAATGTAGTGTATTACTTCCAGGCAAAGGGCGTAGTTGGGGTCTTACGTTGTGTTCAACGTTAAAGAAACTGCAGTTGTAGGTTATGTGCTCTTTAAGAAACGATGTATACTACAGCATTATTGGTCAGAAAAAACTTAACAAAATAAAATAAAAATTACTCCTGTACCAAAATCGAACTCTGGAACTTGCGTCTTCCATCGTCAAAGTTCAGCCACTGGAGAGTGTCAGCAGCATAACAACAGGCAACCGAATGAAGATGCTTCTTGTACATATGATTATAATGTTACCAAACTGCCTTCCTTTGACGGCTGTTTTCTACCGAAAATACTCATGGAATGATATTTTGTTGCAGTGTGCAAGGAAACGTGCTGCGGCGACTGGGATCACGAAGTTTGATTCACACTGTAGATATATGCGCAGGTTGACTTCAAAAGCCAAGCCAACGCTCTAGTATTGTAAAGACGAGCGCGGCACAGAGCTCTGGATCACTCCAGATATAGTTATTGCGGCAGTTGAAATCACTATCACAGTTGAAAGTGTCCTCATCCGTGAACAACATAAAATGTAGGAAGTTCGACACTGCTGTACTGTAATAGATAATCAAGTGACAGAACTGATCTCTAGGGTCAAATCGTTTGGTGCCATTGCCTACACACTTGTTGTATAACTAGGATGAAATTGGTGCTTGCCAGTACCTTCTGCACCGAATTCTTGCCCGTGCACTCGGTCCGCTATCCGAAAAGTACTCCTGCAGCACCATGCGTGAAATTTGTGTCTACAAAACCGTGTTACGAGTAATCTTCCACTTCCGACATAATTCACAATATTTAAAAAGTGGTAGGCTCCACCGCGGACATATCACAGACGATCGTGTATACGAGGGTCATCCACAAAGTAAGTTCCGTTTGGTTATATAAAACAAACGTGTTCAGATACAGAAAAAATATTTATTGTACAAAAATCTACAACTGTTAAACTACTTTTCTACATAGCTCCCGAAATTTTGTAGGCACTTGTCATAGCGTGGCACAAGTTTTTGTATGCCTTCTTCATAGAAGGTTGCCACCTGCGTATTCAATCATGTGGTTCCATGTTCTTTCAGCTCGTCATCATCGTTGAAGTGTTGACCAGTAAGGACAGATTTTAGGTGTAAGAAGAGATGTAGCGTGTCAAAAACTGAAGTTCACTGCCCATCCGTTGTTTTTTGTGTTGTTCAGTAAGAATATTGGGTACCCAACGTGAGCAATGTTTCCGAAATTACAGTTTTTCAGTAACAATTTCATGAATTAGTGATCGTGAGATTTGCGGAACTTCCGTAGCAAGGGCACTAAGTGTAAACTAAGGTTGCGCTTAATCTTCTCTTCAATTGTGTGAACCAAATCATCAGTAACAACAGACGGGCGTCCACTTCGTTCTTCGTCGTGCACTTGATCACGTCCATCATTGAACAGTGTGACCCATCTTCTAACCATTGAATCACTCATAGCATTTTGTCCATAAACCTCGCAGATTTGCCGATGAATTTCCTTTGGTTTAACTTTCTTTGCGTTTAGAAAGCGAATCACAGATCTGATTTCACACGCGACGGCATTTTCAATTACGGCTGACATTGTAAAGAAGCACTACAAAGCACATGTTGGCAGCAGCGATCTGACAATGGCGTACATGTCTTCTCCTTGAGTCAGAGTAACTGCCGCGCACGCTCGGAACTGTGATCGTAGCGCTGCCGCGGATAGAAATACACTACTCGCCATTAAAATTGCTACACCAAGAAGAAATGCAGATGATAAACGAGTATTCATTGGACAAATATATTATACTAGAACTGACATGTGATTACATTTTCACGCAATTTGGGTGCATAGATCCTGAGAAATCAGTACCCAGAAAAACCACCTCTGGCCGTAATAACGGCCTTGATACGCCTGGGCATTGAGCCAAACAGAGCTTGGATGGCATGTACAGGTGCAGCTGCCCATGCAGCTTCAACATGATACCACAGTTCATCAAGAGTAGTGACTGGCGTATTGTGACGAAACAACTGCTCGGCCACCATTGACTAGACGTTTTCAATAGGTGAGAGATCTGGAGAATGTGCTGGCCAGGGCTGCAGTCGAACATTTTCTGTATCCAGAAAGGGATGTACAGGACCTGCAACATGCGGTCGTGCATTATCCTGCTGAAATGTGGGGCTTCGCAGGGATCGAATGAAGGGTAGAGCCACGGATCGTAACAGATCTGAAATGTAACGTCCACTATTCAAAGTGCAGTCAATGCTAACAAGAGGTGACCGAGACGTGTAACCAATGGCACCCCATACCATCACGCAGGGTGATACGCCAGTATGGCGAAGACGAATACTCACTTCCAATGTGCGTTCACCGCGATGTCGCCAAACACGGATGCGACCATAATGATGCTGTAAACAGAACCTGGATTCATTCGAAAAAATGACGTTTTGTCATTCGTGCACCCAGGTTCGTCGTTGAGTACACCATCGCAGGCGCTCCTGTCTGTGATGCAGCGTCAAGGGTAACCGCAGCCATGGTCTCCGATCTGATAGTCCATGCTGCTGCAAACGTTGTCGAACTTTTCGTGCAGATGGTTGTTGACTTGCAAACGTCCCCATCTGTTGACTCAGGGATCGAGATGTGGCTGCACGATCCGTTACAGCCATGCTGATAACATGCCTGTCATCTCGACTGCTAGTGATACGAGGGTCCGTTGGGATCCAGCACGGCGTTCCGTATTACCCTCCTGAACCCACCGATTCCATATTCTGCTAACAGTCATTGGATCTCGACCAACGCGAATAGCAATGTCGCGATACGATAAACCGCAATCGCGATAGACTGCTGTTTGTGTATGAGAAATCGGTTAGAAACGTTTCTCATGTCAGCACGTTGTAGGTGTCGCCACCGGCGGTAACCTTGTGTGAATGCTCTGAAAAGCTAATCATTTGCATATCACAGCATCTTCTTCCTGTCGGTTAAATTTCGCGTCTGTAGCACGTCATCTTCGTGGTGTAGCAATTTTAATGGCCAGTAGTGTAGAAACGGAACTTATTTTGTGGACTACCCTCGTATTTCTAGAAGGTAGCGCCAGCAACGTCGATGCGGTAGGCCACAGCTTGTTATGAAAAATAATCAGACCTAGTACTACCTGAAATCTTCTTTTCCGACCATAGGTCTTTTATCACGAAATAGTCGGTTTAGGATGAAATACTGTAAGTGCAATTTCGATCCTAAAGGTCCGAGACACCTTGCAGAGAGTACGGCCATCGACAAGCGGCGGTTAGATAAGACATTCCAGACACGCAGCGGCCGCGGTTGCTGCCTCAGCTCGTCGGAGCTGTTTCTAAAAAAGCCAAATGATTTAAGCAGCTCGCTGAAAGCGGCGTTCATTGAGCAGGGTAGGCGGCCGGCGTTTGAATGTTGGCACGTGGCTACAGGTGACAGTAAGAGTTATAGACTGGTAGTTTGTTTCCGGTGAGGATCAGCTGGCCGTTGTTGTCAGACCGGCTCCGGTGGGCATGGCGCGCAACGTCGGCCTCGAGCCTCCCTAACCTTTATCACTAGGTCAAGTTCAAGGAGCCAGCCGCACACCACGCAATCTCTGCTAGGGCGTTGCCACATGCGTGTGCCTTACTGTCAGGCCACTGGACGGTGCGTGGTGGAGGGTACCTCGTACAGGTATTAGCTAACTTCTTTTCCATTCGTGTACTGAGCGAGAGAAAAAAAAACACTGTCCATATAATTCTACACTCTAATTTCTGTTACATTATTCTCACTGTCGCTACGCCAGATATTCGACGGCAGCAGCAACAATATCGCACACCCTCCCGCGGATACCAGTTCTCTAAACTTTATATCACAGGATTTCGGTAGTAAAACGTCGCCATACATCCAAAGGTTTAAGTTCGCTGAGCAATTCTATTATTCTTACGTATCTGCTATATCGACATGTTACGATCCTAACAGCGCGGCTTTGCTTTCGTTCGATTTACGCCACCGTACCTGCCTGATAAGGACTCTAAAGCACTGGTCCAGTACTTCAGAATTGGTAGGAAATAAAATAGCATTCATAGGGGACCCTATACAATAATGATGCCTCAGATGTTACCAAAATTAATTTTATAATTTTGTTAAAAAATTGTTGCTGGAAGTTTGTACGAGGTCCTGCAGAGCGCATATTGATCAGCGATGCTAGCTTTCGTTACACAGGCGAAACAGCTTCGCACTTCTTACGGTATTTTTCTATGTCTGAGCACTTTTATGTTTCCACGAGGAAATACGTACGGTGTGCCTCTATAACTCTGAAATGTTAATACTTTTCTTCAGTCCAAATATGTAATTGCTTCTGGCTTTTAAAAAATTTCTTTTAACGTCATTTCTTACTCGTTCCGTAACGACATGCAAGGATACTCTTTTTGAAAGTAGTCGACCTTACGCTGGACTAGACACAGAGATACCGAATTTTTTCGGAATTTTTACTAACTTTCGAAATTATCACTGTCTGGCATTGCTGTAGTATGCGAACTGACACAGAGATGCCCATTTCAAATAATTTCTGAATATCATTCCCAAAATACTCTCGTGCAATAAGTCTCTGTTACACAGATTACATTAGATTAGATTAGTACTTGTTCCATAGATCATGAATACGACACTTCGTAATGATGTGGAACCTGTCAGGTTAATAAAAGGTGTCTATACTCATCTAATGAGTAGAAGGAGTTGCCATTCAGAAATTCTTTTAATTTCCTTTTAAATGCTATATGGCTATCTGTAAGACGTTTGATGCTGTTAGGTAAGTGACCAAAGACTTCTGTGGCTGCATAATTTACCCCATTCTGACCCAAAGTTAGATTTAACCTTGAGTAGTGAAGATCATCCTTTTTCCTAGTGTTGTAGCCATGTACTTTTGAATTCGTTCGGACTGTTAATAACAAATTTCATAAGTCAATATCTATATTGAGAGGCTATAGTGAAGATCCCTAGCTCTTTAAATAAGTGTCTGCTGGTTGATCTTGCATGAGCTCCAGCAATTATTCTGATTACACGCTTTTGTGCAATGAACACTCTTTTCTCAGTAATTAGTTACCGCAGAATATGATGCCATACAAAAGCACAGAATGAAAATAGGCGTGGTAAGCTAATTTACTCAGATGTATATCGCCTAAATTTGCAGTGACCCTAATAGCATAAATAGGTGAACTCAAACGTTTCAGCAGATCTTCAGTGTATTTTTTCCAGTTCAACCTCCCATCAATGCATACACCTAGAAATTTTGAATATTCTACCTTAGCTACTCATGGTAAAATCTTTTCTTATTTTCCCCAGTTTTAGTTCTGTAGTTGAACTGATCATAAAATTAATACCACTCATCAAATAATAAAAACGAGACGTTGCTTTCTATCATTACAAAATATGCGAGTTCGATCTCTACCCAGCCGGCCTCTGTGGCCGAGCGTTTCTAGCCACTTCAGTCTGGAACCGCGCTGCTGCTACGGTGGCAGGTTCGAATCCTGCCTGGGGCATGGATGTGTGTGATGTCCTTAGGTTACTTAGATTTAGACAGTTCTAAGTCTAGGGGACTGATGGCCTCAGATGTTAAGTTCCATAGAGCTTAGAGCCATTTGAACCATTTGATCTCTACCCCACCGCAGACGCGCTAGCATGCCACGCATTGTAGGTAAAGTTAACTGATGTGACGTTTTCACGATAGATAAAGATTTATTCCAAACACAATCAACAAGAAAGCGGAGTGGTCGTATACAAGAACTCGTAAAGCGGCCTCAAAACCTTAGTCCATGCTATAACGTCTTTTCGAGTAATAGTGCGTAATATCTCCCAGACCAAAAACATTTTGTCACTGAAGTATTGAATAGGATTGGGGAGAAGAGAAGTTTGTGGCACAACTTGACTAGAAGAAGGGATCGGTTGGTAGGACATGTTCTGAGGCATCAAGGGATCATCAGTTTAGTATTGGAGAGCAGCGTGGAGGGTAAAAATCTTAAAGGGAGACCAAGAGATGAATACACTAAGCAGATTCAGAAGGATGTAGGTTGCAGTAGGTACTGGAAGGTGAAGAAGCTTGCACAGGATAGAGTAGCATGGAGAGCTGCATCAAACCAGTCTCAGGACTGAAGACCACAACAACAACAAGGGCCGCAATAAATCAGCTTGTTTCGTGGGTTTAGACAACACCGGGGGGAAGATAAAACGCTTAGGCTACTGGAAGTACACAGAGAGATTAACATAGCCTACAGGTAAGAATTTTTGGTTGCACGTAAAAGCACCCCTCGAAAGCCACACGAAACTTTATGGAAACAGAGAGAACTACGACGGGGTGAAGCCTAATTAAAATGGCTTTCAGGGTTTTGAGATATTTTCCACACATTTGGTAGCCTTTATTTCCTCTTATTTATGTATGTTTTTCTTCAAATCACAAGAAAATTATAGAACTATTTCAATCATATTCATTTTCACTATCAGCCTTCCAAATTCACTAAAACCTCGTCTTATTCATCAATTAACTGCCGAAGTTCCTGAGTTGCTGCTATTTAATATCACACTAATTATCATTTGGCTATATATAATCGCTTTTTATAGCTTATTTGAAGATTGGTAGAACAAGAGAGAACTGTCAGTCATTAAGTTAAGGTCGTACTGTTGCAAGAAGAAATGGATATGCCTAATGTTTGTGGCTCATTGTATACTTGTAACTTACGTTACTTACTGTTTGACCACGAAATACGGAATGCTAATAAACGATAAATTAAACTAAAATAGAACAATATGATATCTATTATTTTATAATCCCACCTCATTCTTTAATGGAACCATTACCCTCATCCAGCAGTATTATATCAGCTTCGAAACGGACTGCTAGTTTTGCATTGCAGGTGTAAATAAGTACAACTACTGTTATTCAGCTCTGCATTGGTCCTCGCTGATTTTCTTCAACCTATGCAATGTTCTATTTTGGGATATCAGTACAGCTACGAAATAAATAATGCTGTCCAAGTGACTAATTGCTATTGATTAACATCTAAGATTAGTTTCACTGCGTTATTTCATGTTTTAGTAAGAAGTTACTGAATTTTATGATTTAAATCAGAAGTGTTCTTTCGCCTATCATCTGGTGCTTTAAAGTAAAGATGTCCTTAACCTGAGGGTTTATTTGAACACCACAATGGCACAGTATGCCGTTGCCTTCCTCCAACCTTGTATCCAGTCAGTTATAGAGGGACCTACAGCTTAACGTGCAACTAGGCATTTTTCACACTCTGGTTGGTAATGCACCATGACCTCTGTGTGACACATTCACTGATACCACTTTCAATAAGTGACAAACGAACCAACGTATTTGACTGTACTCTATGGAGTTCCGAAGCATACGAATGTAAGATATGTAACTGGTGGTAACTGAAATACATAGTTCTGAATGTATCCCGAAGCGTTTTCTCTGCCGGCAGATCTGACAGAGGACCGTTATGTGCTCAACATACATATATTGGGAAAATGTTCTGGGGTACCAAATTCACCTCATTCAGTTACACCCTCACCCCTTTCTCAAAACATCAGAGTGAGTATGATTGACGTCGTACTTTATGAGAAATTAAATCGCGTGACGATTGTGCAGTGTTGACGTGATTCCTGCTTCTGCGACTGTAAGAAGGTATTACGATTGAAAAATTAAAATAAATTAACCTTTGGTTGCAACTTAGCTAAGAGTTACCAAACTGTAACAGAAGGTTTCCTGGCACATTAAAACTGTGTGCAGGAAAGAGATCCGAACCTGGAACCTTCGAGAAGAGAAAGAGATACTAGTAGAAGTGAAGCTGTGAGGGCGGATCGTTAAATGAATTGGATGACTCGGACGGTGGAGCACTTGCGCACGAAAAGCACAGATCCCACGTTCGAGTCCCGATCTTACACACAGTTTAATCTTTCAGGAAGTTTCACATCAGAGCACACTTCGCTGCAGAGTGAAAATTCATTCTCGAAATCACAGGTATGTTAGGAATATGGATGAGCTACACATTGCAACAAAGGAAAAGGCTGGACTTTTCCAAGAAATCACAGATTTACTTACATAACTGGTCAAGTACTAAATAGTGTAAAATGTACATACTTCCAGTTTGGACGTGAGAGGAGGCCTGATGAGCCAAAACGTGTCAGGATAAAAAGAAATTAAACCGTATAGTACTCCATGTTATCGGTAGAAACAGAATTTAAACCCTCGTTCGCCTGGAGTTTCACGTGGTTTTCCCAAATCAGTTACGGCAAACTGAAAAGATTTCAGACCCCAACCTTATCCTTGTCTCTATTGACCCCATCGTCGACAGGACCAAACATTCCTCCTTATTTGGTATGTGTTTCCTACTCTATTCGAACAAGAACTCAGTGAAACAATCACTAGGCTATGATCTTTGTAGGAGACATCTCGACTGTAACCTATCCCACTAGTGTAACGTCATAGTAGACGCGAACTACGGACTCATAGCGCCTCACTACAGATTATCAACCAATAATGTCTTTGCAGGGTTTTGTGCCACTTTTCACTGACTAAGGTCGGCAACACTACAAAGCGAACAAAGCCTTTGATTGTTAAGTCTTCAGGCAAGAAGTCCTGACAAGATAAGGAAGCAAAGACTTCACATCATCTTCCCTGGAAATGCACTTTCTTCAATTTACAAAACTTCTATTGCTCTTTCACTTACACTAGAGTTCTCCTGTAAGATGTGATGGCATTCAAGCCAAGGAAGTAGAAACTCTTTGTGGATCGCCCGCATATACAAAGATACTAACATATGTTGTTGTTGTTGTTGTTGTGGTCTTCAGTCCTGAGACTGGTTTGACGCAGCTCTCCATGCTACTCTAGCCTGTGCAAGCCTCTTCATCTCCCAGTACCTACTGTAACCTACATCCTTCTGAATCTGTTTAGTGTATTCATCTCTTGGTCTCCCTCTACGATTTTTACCCTCCACGCTGCCCTCCAATACTAAATTGGTGATCCCTTGATGCCTCACAAAATGTCCTACCAAGCGATCCCTTCTTCTAGTCGAGTTGTGCCACATATTTCGCTTCTCCTCAATTCTATTCAACACCTCCTCATTAGTTACGTGATCTACCCATCTAATCTGCAGAATTCCTCTGTAGTACCACATTTCGAAAGCTTCTGTTCTCTTCTTGTCTAAACTATTTATCGTCCACGTTTCACTTCCATACTTGGCTACACTCCATACAAACACTTTCAGAAACGACTTCCTGACACTTAAATCTATACTCGATGTTAACAAATTTCTCTTCTTCAGAAACGCTTTCTTTGCCATTGCCAGTCTACATTTTATATCCTCTCTACTTCGACCATCATCAGTTATTTTGCTCCTCAAATAGCAAAAGTCATTTACTACTTTAAGCGTCTCATTTCCTAGTCTAATTCCCTCAGCATCACCCGATTTAATTCGACTACATTCCATTATCTTCGTTTTGCTTTTGTTGATGTTCATCTTATATCCTCCCTTCAAGACACTGTCCATTCCGTTCAACCGCTCTTCCAGGTCCTTTGGTGTCTCTGACAGAATTACAATGTCATCGGCGAACCTCAAAGTTTTTATTTCTTCTCCATGGGTTTTAATTCCTACTCCGAATTTTTCTTTTGTTTCGTTTACTGCTTGCTCAATATTCAGATTGAATAACATCGAGGATAGGCTACAACCCTGTCTCACTCCCTTCCCAACCGCTGCTTTCCTTTCATGCCCCTCGACTCTTATAACTGCCATTTGGTTTCAATGCAAATTGTAAATAGCCTTTCGCTTCCTGTATTTTACCTCTGCCACCTTCAGAATTTGAAAGAGAGAATTCCAGTCAACATTGCCAAAAGCTTTCTATAAGTCTACAAATGCTAGAGACGTAGGTTTGCCTTTCCTTAATCTATTTTGCTACTAACATATGGGTAATACCATATGGAGGTAAGTGAGACGAGGAGGTTTGATCGCATAGCGCACCCGATCTCCAGGCTTAAATCTTCTTGAATTATCCGCTACCCGATCAAAAGTATCGGAACACCTATTAGTGAACATTAATATTGGGTGCGCCCACCATTCGTCTTTATGAAGCTTTGAACTCTGCTGTAGGCACTTACAACGAGGTGTCTCAATGTCTATGGAGTAATTGCAGCCCATTCTTCCTCATGACCGGACATTAGGGAAGGATGTTATGTTGGACTCTGGGGTCTGGACCGAGGTCGACCTTCTAACTCATCCCATTGGTGTTCCATAGGGCTCAGGTGAGGCTCTGGGCAGACCAGTCAATTTCTAGAATGCTACTGTCCACAAATAATTGCCTCAAGGACGCTGCTTTATGATAGTCTTCGTCTCCCAACTTTCTGTACTGTACGCAGTACACAACGCTGTAGAATGTGTTCATAGCCATCCACACTTAGCGTTTTCTTAAGCGCAGTACGGGGGCCACACTATAACTACGCAAAACACCCTAATACTGCACCATCACCTCGTCCGTACACCACTGCTGCCAGTACACATGATGGCAGATAACGTTCTCCAGACAGTGGTCAAACTGAAGCCCATCCATAGGATTGCGTGATTCATCACTCCAAATGACTCATTTCCATTGTCCAGTGGCGTATTTCTTTACACTACCTCAAGTGCAGTTTAGCTCTGACTATGGAAATGTGTGGGTTATGAGGAGCTGCTTGACCATTATAACCTATTCTTTTTAGCTTCCTAGGTGCAGTCAGTGTGCTAGCACTCTGGAATTCTCGAGGAATCCCTTCCGCTGATTTCATGCGATTTGTACAGCCAACCTTGGTAGTTCCTGACGGTTGCTATCCGTCAGTGCATGGGCTCTGCTTGGCAATGGTTTAATTGTAGTTGCTCTTTCCAATTTACAGTCACATAACCAACAGTCGACTTGTGCAGCTTCAGAAGTGATGAGACGTCCCTGATGGATTCGCTACTTAGGTGACATCCAATGACTACTCCACGTTCGAAGTGACTGAGCTCTCTAGACCGACAGCCTCTGGCGTAACTACTTCTCTGCTGACAATACAATCCTCTCGCCTCCTTTTATACAGGCGTGCCCGGCTCTCGTGACATCTAGTGGTCAATTAAGCATTACACAACGGCGTCCAGATACTTTTGATCAGGTAGTGTATTCACACAGTGAGGTGGCATAATGGTAAGACAGTAGACACGCATTCGAAAAGACGGGATTGCAAATTCCGTTTTGGCTAAACAGACTAAGTTTTCCGTGGTCTCCCTAAACTGCTAGGATAGCTCGTCTGAAACGGACACAATCGATTTCCTTTCCCATGCTTCCCCAATTCATGCTTCGGCTGCCTCTAATGATCTACTTGTCGACGGGATGTTCATTTGAATTATACGTGTCCATAGAGACCACGCAGGATTTGTTGTAATGTTGACAGTACTTCGGCTCTTATTGTTATGGCCTTCAGTCCGGAGACTGGTTTGCTGCAGCTTTCCATGTTAGTTTATCCTACGCAAGTTTCTTTTTCTGTGCGTAACTACTTCAGCGTAAGTGAAGCTTCTTACTGTAGTCAAGCGTTGGCATCCATCTAAAAATATAAAAATATCAGTCTTCATCCTTCATCACAAAACTGACTATTTCTTGATGCCTCAGCCAGCCGCGGTGGCCGAGCGGTTCTAGGCGCTATAATCTGGAACCGCGTTATCGTTACGGTCGCAGGTTCGAATCCTGCCTCGAGCATGGATGTGTGTGATGTCCTTAGGTTAGTTAGGTTTAAGTAGTTCTAAGTTCTAGGGGACTGATGACCCCAGAAGTTAAGTCCCATAGTGCTCAGAGCCATTTGAACCATTTTTTGATGCCTCAGAATAGCTCAGTATACGCCCTCATAAGTCAATATGAGACTTTTCTCCTCCTCTTACAAGAAACAATCGCCTGAAGGTTGTCCCTACGACTTGTACGCAGCATGTATATAGTCAGATCGTTCCTTACGCTTGGAAGTACGGTGATAGAAAGCGAGCTAGTTGTATCTCAACAAGAAGCCTGCTTTACTACCCCGATAATGGATGCAACGCTGTCTCGTCCTGCGATAGGACACCTGCATCTACATCATACTACGCAAGCCGCCTAATAGTGTGTGGCGGAGGCTACTTTTTGTACCATTGAGCTCTCCAATCCCGTTCCACTCGCGAATAGCCCGTGGATAGATTGACTGCCGGTAAGCCTCGGTATTTGCTCTAATTTCTCGAATTTTCTCCTCATGGTCATTACGAGAGACGTATTCGATGGGAAGTAGCATGTTGTCTGACTCTTCCCGGAAAGTGCTCTCTCGAAATTTCAATAGTAAAGTGATGCACAACGCCTCTCTTGTAACGTCTGCTAATGGAGTTTGTTGAGTATCTCCGTAACTCTCCCGTGACCACTAAACGACCCCGTGACGAAACGTGCCGCTGTTCATTGGATCTTCTCCATCCCTTCTATCAGTCTTATCTGGTAGGGATCCCAGATAGATGAACAGTACTCAAGAATCGGTCGAAAAAGCGCCTTGTAAGCCAGATTCTTCCTATGACGCTGAGTCTGGCATCTGCGTAGTGTAATACTGCAACTCTTACGCCTAGGAAGTTTATTTTTCTGTTCTTGCAGCTTCTGCAGCGAATGCAATGCAACTTTGGAGACTGTGTCCATGCTGAAAGTTGATAGGAATCGTAGTATCGTTAGCATGACCATTTTAAGAACTCAGTGTCAGGTATCTAACCTCTAAATTTCATCTCATTTCTTCAAGATATTCGGTATTTCATGGTGTATTTTGCTCTTTTTTTGACGTTTGCAACAATCAGGGTTTCAGGAACACCAAAACTATTTCTATAAGTGACAGATATTTTACACGAAGAACGGTTAGCTAGTTAAGGCATTTTTGGAGGAACATGACTTCAAATACCAGTATCTAGATTTAAGTTTTTGGTAGTTTCCCATCAACCACTTAAGATGACTGCTGGAATGGTTCCTTTGAGAGGGCCACACCCGATATTCTGTTCCTCTATAACGACCCCTTTATCGACGGGATGCTAAGTAGGCTACTAAATATCCTTCCAGGCTGTAATAACATTTATTAATGAATGACATAGCCGGCCGAAGTGGCCGTGCGGTTAAAGGTGCTGCAGTCTGGAACCGCAAGACCGCTACGGTCGCAGGTTCTAATCCTGCCTCGGGCATGGCTGTTTGTGATGTCCTTAGGTTAGTTAGGTTTAACTAGTTCTAAGTTCTAGGGGACTAACAACCTCAGCAGTTGAGTCCCATAGTGCTCAGAGCCATTTGAACCATTTGAATGAATGACTTTCTTCTTCATGAATTAAAATATCTTTTGCCTTATGTTTTATTTATAACACTTTACTGTCAGATGAAATTTGTTGCCTTCGAATTCAGCGGCTTCGAAGTACAGAATTAAATAAATGATTCTGAGATTATTTGAAATTCGTTCTTTCATATCATTTTGTTACCATCACCTGTAAAATTTCATTAGTTTCTTCTCGCTTTCTGTCTCCCTCTGTTGCTCCTTCTAAATGTTACTGTGTGACGAATTCCTAAATTCACTACAATAATTTGCGGTATTTTTATGCAGATTCCACAGAACTCATCAGAAGAACAGATATTCCTAATAACTAATGAGCATTAATTTACGATCTAAATACACTTGTTTGACGCTGAGAATTCTCCGTCTTATGAAGTTAACTATCTTCCAAACCTTTTGTTTTGTTACAGCTGCCAAAACCTAGTGAATGAACCTTTCTTGGTTTTATGCGTCGAATACTGGCATTACAAAGTACTTTCAACAGGCAAACCGGTTTGGAAAATAGTAATTTATTCAAATGCCCATTCGTACGCTTCTTATCACGAATACGTGATTTTCTCAATCAGCATACGTTTCTACGGTCAAAGCGCTTATTTTTCACGGGCTTCTTTTCAAACAGAGATGCTTTCACATTCCTCGAACCGTATTCGATAAAGCTTCTACATAACAATTACAACGAAATTCGTTGCACAATTAATATTGGTATTTATTTGTGGCAGCGGCTTTAATTAGTATTTTTGTGTGGCGTATTATTTACGCGCACAAAGTATAACTTCTTAAGTTAGTAACTCATCTCTGACAGTCTTTGATACGCCACAGACAATGTCTCGAGTCGGAAAATAAATGGTACCAGACAAACACGCTCAAAACCTGTTTTAAGCTAATTCATTTTTCTCCCCAAGTTCCTTAATCGAGATAAAAGATGGCCTGATTATACAATCTCGGTAACAGAATGCGGAGTTCGATATTTAGCCCAGGAAAGCACGGAATGGAACAATGCATACATCCTTGTTATATATGGATATAAATCAAACACGAGGGAGCGGTATACATTTTCTGTGGCCCCATGAATATAAGTGTGAGCACATGAAAGCAGATAACAGGCAAGAAAAACGAGCGGAGGCCGCGAGGGGCGCGGAGGGGAGACAAGTATGGATAGACAAAGATTAATTGCTCGGGGCATTTTCCTTCTGAGGCGGCGTGTACAAGTGATTGGCCTTGATTTGTCCCTGGAGCTCTCGCAGGCGCGCGGGTAATTACTCTCCAAATGTTCTGCTCACAGACACTCTTCCAGCCCACTTCACTACGTAATTAGTTATTGTGTCGTACCCTGGTCCTCTTAAAGTAGCTTCATGTAAGAATACTAAACTATTTCAGGTTTGTTGCTGTGACCATTTCCTCCAGCAAGAACATAATATTCATTTCTACATTAAGTTGCTTTTACTTGTTTCATTATTACTATTTGTTTCAAAGATGCAGTTCGCCGTTTATCTGATAGGCATCTCCATGGATTTTTCCGGAACAGTATGCACTATTGTTTTTACATATCGTACGTCACTTACAGATCTGAAACAGTTCACGACCTAATATTTACATAAACAGAATGTTACTAGCAGTTAAGTTTTGCCTGTCCTGACAATTTCCACTTTTCCCCATTTTGTAGTCATAGGTTGAGAGACACACTTCCACTTCACGTAAGAGAAATCGGAGGAGGAAGAGATTAGTGTTCAACGTCCCGTCGACAACGAGGTCATTAGAGACAGAGCACAAGCTCGGATTATGGAAGGCTGGAGAAGGAAAACGGCCGTGCTCTTTCGAAGGAACCATCCCAGCATTTGCTTTGAGCGATTTAGGGGAACCACGGAAAACCTAAATCAAGTAGGCCGGAAGCGGGTTTGAACCGTCGTCCTCCCGAATGAATCCAGTGTGTTAACCACTGCGCTACCCCGCTCGGTCAGAGAAACAGACGCAGTACTCAGGTTTCCAGCATTTTTTAACGGGGCGAAACTGTGATACCTTCCATATTAAAGGGGTGTCAACACTATGTTACAATGGTCCCCGCATTATTATCTTGAAGTATTGCCAGATCACCAGTTTAGTATTTCGTACAATGCACTACACGCGAAACGAGCGTGGAAAATCGAAACAATCGACAATTTTGATCTGAATATGTGTCGCTTTTTCATATGAGAAGCGGAAGTACGTCTCTCAACCTATGACCACTTGAGAGGAAACGCAGAAATCGTCAGGAGAGGCAAAATACAAGTCTACGTAACATTCTATTTATGTAAAAACTAGGGTGTGAACTGTTTCAAATTTATAACTGACATACATAAAATTATTTCAGAAAAAGTCAATTAAGATTCCTTTAAGATAAAAGTAAAAACACGCCTGCAAAATAAATAGTAATATTGCAGAAATAAAAAGGTGTTTAATTTATAAACCAACACTGAAATTTGCATAACTACTGCGTGCTGGGTGAAATAGGACAGCAATTCATTTTAGACTGCGATGCAATAAGAGATAGCTAGAGTCGCAAGTAAAGTGGATGTTTGTTTAGTTGGTGATCGGTTTTAGGCTATGTCTATTCTCAAACCAACCAATTTTCTCCAAGCAAAATGTCGGTCCAAAACAGCAGTAAACAAAGTGGGTAAATATGTGTTCGTTAACTTCCACACATTCTCTTGAGGTCCTACTTCAAGCCATTCTTTTTTAAACCGGGCCGTCCCCATTTCTGGAGCTGGAGTGTATCTACATGATCGTTCTACAGTCTAATAAGCTTTGTTTACCTTCATTTTTACTTTATTTAACATTTTATAGCCTATTGGAGAGCGGACATCGGTTTTATTTGCCTACAATGCTGGCTGACCCAGCCAAGACTACTACTGTATCATCTCCCTTCACGGAACCAAGTATTGCATGAAAAGGGTCCTCTTTGAAGGTAGTGGAAAAGTTCTGACCCGATAACTTAGAGGAACACGATGGTAGAACCAGGAAAGTAGCTGTATTTCATTAGTAATTTACCGGTTTGTGTTATTGCCCAGAGAAATGCAACTCCCTCAATATCTGAAATTATTAACCTTCTCGTTTTTCATCCATCACATGACTTGTTTCAGAATTTTTAGTTATCAGCTAGGTAATTTTCTAATTTTGAAAGACATATCTTACCATAAATGGTTGAATATGTAACGTGCCGTAATGGGACATTACATATTTAGGCAGTGATGGAACAACGCTGTCTTTCAAAAATTTTCCGAATGAAAGACTCAAAATGCAACTAAAATGATCTAATTGTATTTGCTTGTCCTATAGCCATTTCCATTATCCAAAAGTTTATCGCTTGCAGAAAGTCCGAATACGCTATATGTGTAATATAGGATAAAGGTCGCTGTTCCTCATTCTTAGCTTTCAATAAAATTTCCTTTACACTTATTTGCCCCAGCAATATGTCAGAAGCTTAAAAATTTTTAATAAACGTTTCACACCACAAATTACCCTATAATAAGTGTAAGTTGATATATCTCAATCCCATTTACTACATTAAACTATTCTTAGTTACATTAAAGTTAAGTTTTAAACTTTAATACGCCACCTTTCGTTCATAGTGATCTGCGGTTTGAGATAAATACATTAAATGACACTGCGCAGTACTTGTGCTACATCCCGTTTAGAAACTTATATTTCCTCTGTCCATTTAGTGAGTAGCGTATATTCAAATACTTAACGGAGTTTTTGAGACTCTGGTGTATGGTGTATTTCGTTGCTGCAGGCACTGGAACATCGACGCATCTTCTCCTGCCATCATAGTAAATCCTGAGAATTATGAAGTTTTCAGAACAATTTAACATATTCGTTGAGAGAATGTGAAACGTATTTCATCGTGTTTGATGGAAGGAAAATGCTGGAAATTAGCGCTGAAGCAGAAGCAGTGGTTTCTGATGGCTGTCCGGCAGGAGAATAATGATCCACAGCCTGCTACGAAAGTCACCGCTGTTGTGGACGACGGAAAATATTGTTAATAATGATTTATTCCCTCCTTTCTATCCCTGTTTATATAATGCAAAATAAAAGAGACCATAAAACGTCTTTTCTTGAAGTCTAAAAGAAACAAATATGTTAACAACGTCTTACATTTTGACAGCTACGATAGGAAGGCTGATTTATTGAGAACGTGGGTGCGCATAAACAGCGCTCGCCCAGCATCCTGTTGTAATAAAGCCGACTATGAAAGGCGGTAATTAAACACTGCTTCGTGCCCCGTAACGTCTGTAATGATGTTCCGCGGGTACGAATTTCTCGACAGACGGTGAACTATTCTTCGTAGTCGGGAAGAGGGCTGAGGCATCAAGTAAACACGTTCTCACAAAAGTGTAGTGGTATTCTGACTAGTAAATTATATCGATTGACTCCTGGCAACGAATTCCACGATATCATTTCAGAATATAAATATGAATGGAAGGCACAGTTCATTGTGAAAAGAATGTGTCTCCTGCTTAGCTTTCACGCAGAGCGAAACATGGGTTCGTGTGTTAAACAGACAGTCTGTGTGTGTGTGTGTGTGTGTGTGTGTGTGTGTGTGTGTAGCTTTCACACAGAGCGAAACATGGGTTCGTATGTTAAACAGACAGTCTGTGTATGTATGTATGTGTGTGTGTGTGTGTGTGTGTGTGTGTGTGTGTGTGTGAGAGAGAGAGAGAGAGAGAGAGAGAGAGAGAGAGAGAGAGAGACATTAGCAATATCATATCAATGGGAGAAAGGAGGTACAAGACGCTCTAAATTAGAATCCAGAATATCAGTATCAACTTCAAAAATAACCAAATTTTTTCCAGTATTTGGATGTTTAAGGGAAACATTACACTCCTCACGTTACCCCCCTCCCCCCCCCCCCCCCCACTTCCCGACGAATGAAAAGAACATTCTGCAAAAAAAATAAATAAATAAATAAATAAAAAATAAAAAAAACATACGACTGTGATTAAAATATTACACTGTATATAAATGTATTTAGTATCGCAATGGCTTTGTATTCATTTTTATTCTGAATTAATCTCTGAGACTACTAGGTTTGGAAATATTTGATATGTTATAAACGTCGAGACGTCAAGCAGTAGTATTGTTGAAGATATTCGCTACGACAGATATTCACATTTCGCTCGTGGTGTCGTATATATACTAAACAGGAGTACCCTCATATTCGTGAAGCGGCAGATGCATCGTCTTGCTGAAGCTACAGGTCTCACTCAAGCGGAAAACTGGATGCACGCAATTCGACAGTAGGTTCTGTAGCGTTCGCTTTGAGAGACGATTCACATCTACCACAGACCCCATTTCACCCCCAGTTAACGAACGTCACACGAGAATATCCACACTATCTGCCTTATGACATCTCCGTTACAGAACTAATATCTTTTCTTGAGTTTATTCCATTACTTTCATTTTGTTAAAAATCGTAAAGATACACTCTGGTAAACTGTGTTACTTACGAAAGCGGGTAGGAAGGTTTGTTGGCGAGACGACTTCGTTCGTTCGCACGCAAGAGAAGCGCATATGGCTCAGTTTAACATGTGGTTGCCACCGGCGACTCTAGTGGGGCATGGCTAAAGACGAGGGAACAAACGTTGATTATGCTACGACGGAAAAACTGAAGACGTAGGCGCCAAAACGACTATACTATTAATGATTGACAAAAGCCAATAATTACAGGTCTCTCAGTAATTTTACTAAATTGTGAATTGGATAATTACGTCTTGTAGATGGAACGCTACCGCCAGTGTTTGAACTTTTACGAATACTCGCACTGTTTGCGGTTTCGGATAAAAACGTTGTAGTTGTCGTTGTGGTCTTCAGTCCGAAGACTGGTTTGATGCAGCTCTCCATGTTATTCTATCCTGAGCAAGCCTCTTCATCTTCAACCAACTATTGCAACCTACATCCATTTGAACTTACTGTCTTCATCCCTTAGTCCCCCCCCCCCCTTTCCCTTCCCCTTCCCCATCCTCCCCCCCCCCCTCCACCGCCTTTCCTACGCCTTCGACCACTTCCCTTGATTACCAAACTGACGATGTGTCCTGTCAACAGATCCCTTCTTTTAGTCAAGTTGTACCATAAATGCTTTTTATCCCCAATCATATTCAGTACCGCCGCATTAGTTACTCGATCTACCCACTTAATCTTCAGCATTCTTCCGTAGCACCGCATTTCAAAGTCTTGTATTCTCTTCTTGTCTCAACTGTTTCTCGTCCATGTTTCACTTCCGTAATAGGCTACACTACTGACAAATACCTTCCAAGAATATTTCCTAAAACTTAAATTAACATGAGTTATAAAAAAAAAGTTATTCTTTTTCAGAAACACTTGTTCTTTCTCTTTCTTCGGCCATAATCAGTTATTTTGCTGCCAGAATAGCAAAACTCATCTGCTGCTTGTACTGCCTCAACACCATCAGATTTGCTGGAGTTAATTCTTCTACGCTGTATTAACTTTGTTTTTCTTTTTTTGATGTTCATTTTATAACCTCGCTTCACGACACTAACCATTCCGTTTAACTCTTCTTTCAGGTCTTTTACTGTCTCTGACAGAATTACAATGTTATCAGTAAATCTCAGAGTTCTTACTTCCTCTCGCTGAACTTCAATTTCCTCTCTTAATTTCTCCTTGATTTCTTTTACTGCTCACCCAATGTACAGATTGAATAACATCCGGGATAGGGTACAAACCTACCTCGCTCACAACTCAATCACTGCTTCCGTTTTATGTCCTTTGACTCCTATAACTAATGTCTGACTCCTGTATATACTATACATAACGTTTCGCACCCTACATTTTACTCCTGATACCTTCATAATTTCAAAGAGTGTATTCCAGACAACAGCATCAAAAGTTTTCTCTAAATCTACAAATGATATAAACGTAGGTTTGCCTTTCCTTACCCTATCTTCCAAGAGAAGTCGTAAGGTCAGTACTGCCTCGCGTGTTCCTATATTTTTCGGGAATACAAACTGATCTTCCTCGAGGTCGGCTTTTACCAGTCTTTCCATTCTTCTGTAAAGAATCCATGTACTTATTTTGCAACCGTGGCTTATTAAACTGACACTTCTGTAATATTCGCACCTGAAAGCAACTGCTTTCCTTGTAATTGGAGTTATTACATTATTCTTGAAGTCTGGGGATATTTCCCCTGTCTAATACTTTGCACATGAGGCGGTCTAGTTTTGTCATCGATGGCTCTTCCAAAGATACCAGCAGTTCTGAGGGATTGTCACTTACTCGAGGGAAAGCGTGTCGACCTATGTATTTTAGTGTTCTGCTAATTCTTCTCGGATTAACATATCTCTCATCTCATCTTCATCTACTTCCTCTCCCCTTTCTATAATATTGTCTTCAAGTTCATGTCTATTATATAGCCTGGCTATGTATTCCTTCCACCTTTGAGCTTTCACTGGTTTCCCATCTGAGCTCTTGACAGTCATACAGCTGCTTCTCTTGTCTCCAAAGGGCTCTTTAATGTTCCCATAACCGGTATCTATCTTTCCTGTAGTTATACATGCTTCTACAGCACTGCATTTTTCCTATAGCCATCGCTGTTTAGCCATTTTGCACTTCCTGTCAGTCTCATTTTTTAGACGTCTGTGTTGCATTTTTCCTGCTTCATTTGCTTCATTTTTATATGTTCTCCTTTCATCAATTAAATTCAGTATATTTTGTGACATACAAGAATTTCTACAAGCCCTTGTATTTTTATTGTCTGATCATCGGCCGCCTTAATTATTTCATTTCTCAAAGCTACTCGTTCGGCTTCTATAGTTTCCCTTTCCCGTATTCCAGTCAACCGTTACCTCCGGCTCCCTCTAAAACTCTCTACACCCTCTGGTTCTTTTAATTTATACAAGTTTCGTTATCTTAACGTGCTACCTTTCTGAAACTTTTTCAGTTTTAATTTGGAGTTCATAACCAATAAATTATGGTCAGAGTCCGCATCTACCCCTGGAAACGTCTTGCAGTTTAAAAGCTGGTTTTGAAATCTCTGTCTTACTATTATACACTGAAGCGCCAAAGAAACATGTATAGGCATGCGTATTCAAATACAGAGATACGTATACAGACACAATACGGTGCCATGCCACGTCGTGTTGAGGCACTTCTGCACGCTCGCGGCCGCCCTACACGATATTAGTTAGGTGTACTAGTTTCTTTGGCTCTTCAGTGCATAAACAGTCTTAAACTTTTCAGTGTTCCCATGTTTCTTTCACATATACAACCTTCTTACATGATCGTTAAATCAAGTATTAGCAATGATCAAATTATGCTCTGTGCAAAATTGTAGCACGTGGCTTCCTCTTTCATTCCTTTCCGTAAGTCCATGCTCTGTTAGTACTTTTCCTTTTCTTCGTTTTCCTACTACGGATTCCCAGTCCTACTCACGTTTAAATTTTCATCTGCCAAATGTATCTGAATAATTTATTTTATCTCAACATACATTCTTTCAGTTTCTTCGTCATCTGCGAAGCTAGTTTGCATATGAACTTGTACAACTGTGCCTTACTTGTTTAAATTCTCTGGATCTAGCTATCCAATTAAGAGATCTAACATTCTACACTCCGACCGGTAGATTTCTAGTTTTTCTTTTTTTTTATGACGACGATATCCTCCTGAACAGTCCCCAACCAGTAACCAAAGAATAAGACAGTTAAGCTGCATCAATAGCAAAAGCCATATATTTGTTAATTTTTCATGAACAGCTGGCCTGGCGACAGAAATGAAGTTCACACCGACCTTTAAGTGGCGACGGACTGTTTGTGATAACGATTCAAGGAGAAAGATGCGGACGGAGTTTTCTTTATGACACAGCCCCTGTGCCACTAAATCATCCAATATTATCCTTACGTTTCGTAAGGCTGCTACTGTTGTGTCAGGGTTGACTGGAAGGGATAGTGGTAAATGGGATGTATCACCTCCCGTGGCTTTCGACGCTCTCGTACCCTGCCATCGACGTGTATCGCCGTGTTCTGAGACGCATCGGTCCAGGGGACTTGCTTGCAAGCTTCGAGCGTCCAGTGTGCCGTGGTAACATTTCTGACATGTGATGAGTGATGAGCAGAGATAAACATGTGGATTGATGGCTTCTGCATCTCGTAACGAGGTGTTTTTGGGTGATTTGGCTGCTGATTGGGCGTTGGTATCCTGAACGAACTGAATTTCCAGATGGTCAGCGACGCTCCCTGTGATGAACACGTTGCTGTTAACTCTTGCGGCAACTGTTTTCCACAATTTAAGGATCTAAGGGGGTATCCCTCTTTGAACTCATGAAAAATCGGTGAATTTCGTGATTTTTTCAAGTAAAGTAAAAAGTAAGGCTAAATTTGATGATACAGTTTTACTCCATACACTTTTGTCTTCAATAAATCATTTTTGTGTCCACATCGGACGCTCGCCGTAACCGCTGCGGCAGGTGGAAGGATCCCTTGCAGCCGCAACGCTGATTATCTGCGGGAATTCTCGAAGCACTCCTATTCCGCCTGTAACAAAATAATTTTGTTAGGCTCTTTCAATATATTTTCTGTCAGCATACATATGATAACTGAAAAATATTAAGTTCAAAGAAAGTGGGTGTCGTGTTGAAGCAAATGTTAGTTATTTCGCAAAAAAAAAAAAAAAAAAAAAAAAAAAAAAAAAAAAAAAAAAAAAAAAAACAACGGGAACAAAGGGTGCATCGAAAACATACCTTTGAAAATATCGCAAAATGGCTACGTTCGCTGACAGAGCATTCCATTTACAATTCCGGCATCAAATTCCGATCAACACCATATGTACCATTCTCAAGTTATGTTTCTCGACAGTTTAAAAATGGCTCAAATGGTTCAAATGGCTCTGAGCACTATGGGACTCAACTGCTGAGGTCATTAGTCCCCTAGAACTTAGAACTAGTTAAACCTAACTAACCTAAGGACATCACAAACATCCATGCCCGAGGCAGGATTCGAACCTGCGACCGTAGCGGTCTTGCGGTTCCAGACTGCAGCGCCTTTAACCGCACGGCCACTTCGGCCGCCCTTAAAAAATGTGGGTGCAAGACAATTGCGTTTGAAGTTTTGGGTTACATTTTTTATAGCTAAGTTAATCATACCTCTAGTCAGCGATCACTGGACCATAAAGCAGTCCTTTCAGATCCAAAAGAAGGATCTCCTCCACCTTCTTCATGGCCACAGTAATACTCTATCCCTCTCCGACAGCTTCTGTCATCTGCTGCTATGCTCGCTCGATACACTTTTCGTGCGCTTTTATGCAGAACTTGTAACTGGTTGGTCCGGTCTCAAGTTCGAGCACGTTCATAATGTCCACACTGCCTGTTAGGCCGTTGTTGAAATTACATGCTGCCACAACAGCCGCAATGTCGGCTGTTTTTTTTCACTATGAATCGTTCTTTTGGAGACACTTTTTTACAAATCACCTTGTAACTCGGTAACGGAGTTTTCGACTTACTTAGGATGAAAACTACAACAAAGCAAACATCTCACAGGACATTTGAAGCGAACTAAAAACATCCAATTTCTGAAATTTTGCAAGAGAACTCCCCTGTTATGGTAGTCTTGGCACACTTTCGAGATGGTAGTGCGTGGAAAGCTCAGCGCCTGCAAGACCCGGAGATGAAGTGTCCCCATACGCCGGGCGTCCACGATAAAATACGCTATTTATATAGTAGAGTCAAAATAAAATTCACGCGAAAAATATTTACAAGAAGACAGACGCGAGATTGACATTGGTTAATGAACATTACAGTACATGTTGGAAATGGCCACCGTTGATGTCGATGCAGCTCTCTGTTCGATTTATCGAACTGTGAGATGCGCGTACCAGTTCTGCCTCAGGGATAGCAGCAATAGCGTTTCCAGTGTTTTGTTGTAGGTTTTTCTAGTGCCTGACGATTATTTGAGAATACCTGACCAAAGGTAAAAATCATAGGGAGAGAGATCAGCTGATCGAGGTTGCGAGGAGATTCCACTGCCTCTGCTGAATCACGCCTGATTACATCTTAAGTTACAGTACAAGAGTAAGAAAAATAACTATAACATTTCTTGAACGGAATGCGACGAGTATGACATGAGTAAACATTGAATTTGGGAAGAAGGTCGATTAATCACATCCGCCTATAAATGTCACAAACTACTGCGCTTATTGTTACTGACTGTCAGAGACGTGTACTCTAAACACAGACTGCTTCTGCGCCCTGCATTTGCTAAGGACTGCGGACGGACCACCCGAAAAATACGTTTTATATGTTATGAAAGTGCATATACACGAAGAGTTTAATGGCAGAATTTCTTGCAATGTAAACAGAAGTCCGTTACGTTTCGGTTCAGTACTTAATTTTACTAATAATTGCGTACTGTGCTAAAGAATGGCTTTAAACGAACAAGTTCTGCAAACAATTCCTCCTGTAGACCACAACAAAAAATTAAAGTTCCTTGCATTCTAGCTGCCACCTGCAGAAGACTGAGTGTTGACACTGCTCTGGACAATGTTGGGTTCAAAGCGTTGTATTATTTAGTTTTATCTATCTGGAACTGTTTTCCAGCTTGTTTTTTTTTTCCTAGACCATAATAGATCGCATAATTATCAGTTATTTGAGCGGAAGCCCACACAAAATCTAAAATTTAAGAACACAGTTTTCTCCTATAGTTGGATTTCATGCTGAGAAAACCCTCTGAGTCACAGAAAAGTTACTTCTTTATAATGTGCCATACGGGGTCAAATAAGTAATGACCAACACTACCTGTAGATTGTACACAGTGCCACTTCAAGTGTTTTATCTTGTAATATAAATATATTTCCTATATGCTTCTTACTGGCAACTGTTTCCTGGAGGCAACATACAACTTCCGTCTCTTGAGTAATATCAATTCATGGTGAAGCTGATTGTCTCCCACTGCGTTTTAAACACCCTCGATAGCGACATCGCTATAAAAGACGAACTAGCTAGTTATTACCATGGTAGTGGAACAAATGGGCTACTTTTTCTTTGAAGATATAATCCCCATAGCTAAGGCTCTGGACTCGTACCTTGAAAGAGGAAGTTTCAAATGCACACATGTTTCAAATGAATATTGCAGCTCATACGAAGGCTTTCGACGGCCCTTCTTCCACGCACCAAACGCGAATGGCGTTGGAAAGGAGTAATATTGATAGCAGCACATACAGTGAGTTGCCTAGCGGTGCTTGGGTTGTGGTCTGTGTCAGAGCTCTGTGTGGACGGCCGCGTACAGCAACCGACGAGACTCATCGGAATCGGAGAAAATCGTCAGATAATACAGACACAGCTCTCGGGTAAATGACCCATATCACGATGGCAAGTAAAGGCCATCATTGCAGAACTGCGGTACAGAAAACTGTGTGCATTGTGGATGTCGTGAATACTCACTCCTAACATGGAACAGAGGAGATCGAACATATGTCAACAATTTCTCTTGTGTTTTGAATGTGAAGCTGATGCGTTCCTTAACAACACTGCGACATGTGAAGAAAGCTTGGTTCACCATTTTGACCCCGAAAACAGGAGAGCATAAATGGAGTTCCACCACAATGGATCACAGATGCCAAAAGATTTCAAGACCACAACATCAGCAGGAAAAGTCATGCTCAGAGCGTTTGATTTCTCGTTGGGAGAACTGTGTTTCATCGCCAGTGTGACTATGTTGAGTAATAAATACACTGACGGAGAAGAACTGCAACGACAAGAAATAATTAAAGTAGAGTAATGAAATTTCGGGAACATATTTCAGTAGGTAACGTATTTATGTGACTGACATTACAAGATCATGGGTTAACGTAAGCGTGAGATACGCCATTGCAAATGTGAAATGCTGATACATTAATAACCGGTGAAACCACCAGAATGTAGAATGCAAGCATGCAAACGTGCATGCATTGTGTTGTACAAGCGCCGGATATCAATTTGTGGGATAGAGTTAGATGTCTGTTGCACTTGGTTGGCCAATACAGGGACGGTTAATACTGTTTGCGGATGACGCTGGAGTTATCGTCCGATGATGTACTATATCTGCTCGACTGGAGACAGATCTGGTGATCGAGCAGGCCAAGGCAACATGTCGATACTCTGTATAACATATTGGTTTACAACAGCGGTATGTGGACGAGCGCGATCCTGTTGGAAAACACCCCCTGAAATGGAAATAGAAATGCCGTGTGGCTAGGAGGGCCTCCCAGCGGGTAAACTGTTCGCCTGGTGCAAGTCTTTCGAGATGAAGCCACTTCGGTGACTTGGGTTTCGATGGGGATGAAATGATGATATGGACAACACAACACCCATCCCCTGAGCGGAGAAAATCCCCAACCCATCCAGGAATCGAACCCGGGCCGTTAGGTATGATATTCCGTCGCGCTGATCACTCAGCTACCAACCCCCTGGAATGCTATTCAGATGGTTCAAAGCACTATGGAACTTAACATCTGAGGTCATCAGTCCACTAGACTTAGAACTACTTAAACCTAACTAACCTAAGGACATCACACACATCCATGCCCGAGGCAGGATTCGAACCTGCCACCGTACCGGTCGCGCGGTTCCAGACTGGAGCGCCTAGAACCGCTCGGCCACCCCGGCCGGCGTGAGATCTGGGCTGTAGGGTGGACGAAGAAGAACAGTCCAATGAAATGTCAGCACTACAACCAGCGACGTTCAGTTGAGAAGCGGTGCGTTTGATTTTGATTCGTAAATCACCTCGAATGAGAGGGTCTGCACATTGCAGGAGTCACAACTGTGTGCGGCCGGCCGGCACGCGGCAGATCGGAAAGGTTTTCCACACCTTGCTGCGATGATGACAGACGCCTCACCCAACGACTCACCGTGCTTTTGTTCACTTCCAGGTCTCTGCAGATATTCTGCAAGCGCCTGTAAATACCTGTGATTATCTGGTTTCCGCCAAAAGGAATTCACTGGCAGTTCTCTGCTTGGCATAAACCTCCGTTACAGATGCCATTTTGAAGGCTGTGTACAGCGCCGCCACCTACCGGAATATCATTATACTATAGGGGCTGAAGCGGGAATATTCTAAAATGTCCCACAACAAACTTTTACAACCGAAAATGGCAGGGAAAAAGTATGTTACATTACTTACCGAACGTACCTCGTATTACGGCGGTTCTAGGGAAAAGAAGGTCCTCGCAAACAATCAGGGCGAGTTCAGCAGAGAGAGAGTGAGAGAGAGAGAGAGAGAGAGAGAGAGAGAGAGAGAGAGCACTAGTGTGAAACCGGTATGTAGCAAGAACTAAATTCCACCTTCACAGATAACCAAAAGTACGCTATGGTCGTCTAATGGACAAAATACGACCATTCGGAGTATCTTGCAGATAAGTGATTGTCAAGAAGAGTTTTAGACTGATAGGCGTTCGTACGTTGCAATTGACGGAAAATTTTAAATGACACATTAGGTAACATCGACTGTTTCCCAAGGAAACGTAATAGGACTACTGTTTTCAATATGCATAAACAATTTATCTTAACGTCTGCAATACTACCAGGCTGTTCGCTAACTATAGTGTTATAAGTTCAAATGGTTCAAATGGCTCTGAGCACTATGGGACTTAACTTCTGAGGTCATCAGTCACCTAGAACTTAGAACTACTTAAACCTAACTAACCTAAGGACATCACACACATCCATGCCCGATGCAGGATTCGAACCTGCGACCGTAGTGGTGGCGCAGTTCCAGACTGAAGCGCCTAGAACCGCTCGGCCACACCGGCCGGCTGTTATAGGTACAGTCACTGCACGACCGTAATGAAATGTAAAAACGCGAAATTTGGGACATCACGTAATAAATGGATTGTCTCTTTAAATGGGAATAATAGCTCTGTAATTCACATAAAGAAGAAAAGGAAAGCCCGATAGTATCTGGTAACAAGACTAATGTATACGTATGGAGTCCGTCATAGCGTTTAAATAGTTTCGTGTAAGACTAGGAAGCAATATAAAATGGGACGAATACAAAAATCTGTAGTAGGGAAAGCCAATGAAGATCTTAGATTCGTGGTAGAGGTTCGAGGAAGGTGCAGTAAATCTGTTGAGGAAATTGTATATAAGACGCTAATGCGATCATTTCTTAAGTAATCATTCAGCGTTTTCAGTCTTCATCAAGCACGCGTGACAGCAGATATGTAATTCAGGGACGTGCCGCTAGGTTCATAACAGGTAGGTATAGGCCACAAGAAAGTGTAACAGAGGTAGTCAGGAAATTAACTTTAATCTCACTGGAAGAAACTGGGCATTATTGGCGCAAGCTTGTTCTCCCCAAGTTCCATCCATGTATTTATCGATAATCATAGCCAATACATGGTACAAAAGGTACCACTCCCTATTGTGATTATACAACTATTCGTAGAGTGTATATGTAGATATAGCACTACTGAAACTTTAAGATAATAGGCCTAGAATTGTGGACTTGGTATCTTGCGAGTCGTGTCCAGTATTGTAATGCTCTTTTTTTCAGTTGATTAGTACACGATATAGCCATCTTTGATACACAACGTACCATTAAGAAATATCAACATAGAATAAAACTGAATATATCAGTACACATACACATGTCACAAAATACTCTCCACAGTTCACATTTGAACTTCACACATTTGTAATCACTGGTTACTTTTGTACTTAACCTATTAACATATTGAGAGTAGGAAAGTAGGGACAGGCTGAAAGTGTGCCTGTGCTTAGCTGCGCATTTAAGCGGAAAGATTGCCATGGAGAGCGAAGCGTTCTGCGTCAAAGTAGAGAGGTAAGCGGTGTTTTACTGTTGCTAACTGTCTGGGGAAAAATACAGAATGAAAATAAACAAACATTGCAAACGAAGGAATGTAATTCCTAAAGGAAATAAGCACCATAAATTTCTTTCGAAAAGATAGTGTTCATGTACGTACATGCCAAATATCCAACCCGGACAATGAAACCTGTCTACGGTGATCTCGAACGGACACAGACGTCCACGAGTTCCTCACACCAAATGTAACTAAAAAGACTGCAGTCGAAGGAAGAGTCACGAAGAAGGCAGCATTCAGACCAAGGCCGAACACTTAGAAATTCAAATGCCTGGACTGTCACGCCAAATTCAGCTCTACATTATCGTGTCTAAAGCAAAATGCCTATGTACAGCATAGACAACTGCTCAAAGGAACTCTGAGCCATAGAGAAAAATGAAAGGAAATTACTAAGGAAGAGCTTGGGTTGAAAAAAGTAACAGCGGATGAGTGGACATTTCACTTGAGATCAAACAAGGAATTATACGAACATAATCATAGCGTGTAGGCTTTCACGGCCGGCGTCTTCAGTAATTAAAACTTCTGGGCTAAGAGGCCGTGGTCCAATAGTAGAAATACTTCTCCCTGACGTTTCGTTGCCAGCTGCGGGCAACATCATCTGAGGTGAGTCTACGACTGGCTGCTAGGCCGTGGAGGTCCTGCTTATATTGAGCACGTAGAGGGTGCCACCACTCGTCACGTGTTGTCAACACTAAAACTATCTCTGGCTGGCGTCATTACTCTCGATCGAAGGTAATCGGTTGTCACATCTTTGGTACAGAGTCGATCGCCATATCTTATCTAGCTTCAAGCCTTCTTATTTCCTGTTAAAATTATTGTGGTGTTTAAATATCTCTACAGCCTCTCTATACATACGTGCATAATAATGCGATGTCTTAGCTAGCACGCTCGTCTCACTAAATTTTATTTCATGGTCACCCGTTTCAAAAACATGTTCCGCTACAGCCGACTGGGACACACGGACACAAAAGATTCAGAGCAAAAACAGCGAGAATGAGAGACCTATTCCACACCCACGAGAAAGCGAGAAGAACAGGAAGAGTATTCTCTGAAGAAGAGCCAGCATGACTAAGTCAGAGTATGAAGGAAGACTGGTGAAACATAAAACAAATTACGGCAGTTGTGCGACATTGGTCCACAGGCGGCGGAAACGATCAAATAAATAAATAAACAAGCGTGTACCGTGAGTTGGGGCATGTGGTCGAGTTTCTTTGTAGAGTTGGTGGATAAAAACGTAGCCGTCATCAGATCCTTTGTGTGGCTCGCGTGCCCCCGGCTCGCTGCCGGGGCTGAATAATAATGGCGCTCGGACTGTCCCGGCCAAACAGGCAATTGCGATTTAGCCTGTCAGTTAACGATCCTCAGCGTCAGCGGGACTACAAGGAAGCTGGCCCTCGTGCTGACAGCCGTCGCCCGTCGCACAGAAAGGCAGCAGGGGTGCCGTCTGCATATCGATGAACGGCACTCTGTCAGCGCGCTTGTCCTTATTAGCCCAGGTGCGCCCAAGGACAAAGGCAGCACTTGGCGAGGGGAGTAATTGTGCGCTGCGGTGACAGCCTCTCCCCAGCCCCTGTCCCACACCGTCACCGCACGACACACTGCTGCTCTCCTACAGACCGTATCTACTTATTCTGGAAACGCGGACAAAAAGGAAGTCCGTGACGCTACAGTCCGCGACAGACTCCAGCTGCCTAGCAGATTTTTCAGTTCCCTGCATACGCGACCAATGACTTCACCCTTCTTTTCCGCTTGCAAAACACCGGATCATCTACATCTGTACTCCGCAAGCTACCGTGAGGTGTGTGGCGCTTGGCACATAAGGCCCAGTATCATCACCCCCCCCCCCCCCCTCCCCACCTCTTTAATCCATTCGCTGATGATACACGGGATGAAAAGCTGGCCCTTCCCCTCCACGTAAGGGCCATAATTTCTGGAATTTTAGAATCGTGGTCAGTAAGCAAAATGTATATTGAGGAATTAGTATGTTTATTCACACATTGTGGGACGTCGCCTCTCGAAATTTTGTGAGAAAGGCTGCCAACGATACATAATGTTTTTCTTACAACGTTTCTCATTGTATCCAGAATGAAATTTTCACTCTGCAGTGTAGTGTGCGCTGATATGAAACTTCCTGGCAGATTAAAACTGTGTGCCGCACCGAGACTCGAACTCGGGACCTTTGCCTTTTTCGAGCAAGTGCTCTACCACTTATTTTTTTTTTAAAGATATCCAGTACATTTTTATCTCATTTTGTTCTATATTGTCCGTTGAATTTGTTCGGGGCGGACGCAGGTTCTTTGTTGATCCATTGACTCAGTTTTTTTATTACAGAGGGTAGCTAACCCTCTGACCGAACACGCTGAGCTGCCGTGCCAGCATCACTGAACTACCCAAGCACGACTCACGACCCGTCCTCACAACTTTAATTCCGCCAGTACCTCGTCTCCTACCTTCCAAACATCACAGAAGCTTACAGGAGAGCTTCTGTGAAGTTTGGAAGGCAGGACACGAGGTACCAGTGGAATTAAAGCTGTGACGACGGGTCGTGAGTCGTGCTTGGGTAGCTCCGTGTCGGCACGGTAGTTCAGCGTGATCGGTTAGAGGATTAGATGCCCTCTGTAATAAAAAAAATGAGTGAACGAATCAACGACGTACATTAACAGGTGTTATGGTACGTCCTCCGCTCCGAGTATATCCAACGAGAAATGAGGTAGAAAAAAAAGGTTAGTAGAGCACTTGCAAGCGAAAGGCAAAGGTCCCGAGTTCGAGTCTTGGTCCGGCACACAGTTTTAATCTGCCAGGAAGTTTCTCATTGTAGCTGAACATTTTTTTGCGACACTCTCACACCGGTTTTTTTTTTTTTCATTTTGTTCGTTGTTGATCGTTGTGTTTGGTCGTTGCGGACGTCACCTGACATCCGTTAAAGTTCGTTTTGTTGATCCTTCCACTCAGTTTTTTTTTATTACAGAGGCCAACCAGCTCTCTGGCCGAACACGCTGAGCTACCGTGCCGGCGCTGAAGAGAACAGTGATGAATCGTGCAACTGATTCCGTACAGCCGACTGGCACATACACAATACTTCATTGCCATGACTTAAGTCAGCCGTGGAGGCCCGTTACATTCTCCCAGCATATCTCAAGAAACTAGAACCACTTACTTCATCGCCGAAAATGTGTAAAATTCCACCGTTTACCATTCGAAATTCGCGTATGTCGAGTCCCACGAGGATGTGGTCGCACATCATATTAGGTTGGTACTAATGTTACTTACTTACACGTCACTTCTACCTAGTTAATCGTATGCTTGCCCTACACTTCACCCCAACGTTTTATGGCCAGTGTTAGTTCGAAAGGAAGTTTAACATCTCGTCGACAACGATATCATTAGAAACGGAGCGCAAGCTCGGATTAGGGAACGATTGGGAAGGAAATCAGTCTTGCATTTCAAAGGAACCGTCCCGCAATTTGGCTGAAGCGATTTAGGGAAGTCACGGAAAACCTAACCTGGATGGGCGGACGGGAATTGGACCGTAGTCATACCGAATGCGAGTCCAGTGTGCTAGCCACTGCGCCGCCTGGCTGCGTAGTGTTAGGTCGAGTGCTGTCACTTTTTGTGAGTACAATCTCTTCATTACATCTACCGACGTCTCCCTCGTCTCCTGCTGCCGCCTAAAAACCCTGGTGACTTTCTGCCTTCTGACATCTCCACCACCTGTCACGGAAAATTAAGCCTTCTCTTTTCGTTCTAATCACAATGCTGGGCGGTTAGTACTGACCCGTCACTACTGTGCTTCTATACTCTTTCGTTTTGGGGGGGTCTTATATTGCCACAAAAGTTTCTTAGAAGTTTTCATTTAAAAGCTGCCAATTTTTGGTCATCATCTTTACTGAGAGTTGATGCTTCACATGCATAGTGGATTAGTGGTTGGACTGAGAAGTGGTACAATCAGTTTGGTTCTTCTTCACAGTCATATGTTCCTTAGTACACATACTAGATTAAAACATGATGTATTAGCTGCTGTCCTAGTGATCTGCTTCTTAGTATATGTGCTAGATTAAAATATGCTTTATTAGCTGCTATCTTAGTGATTTGTTTCTTAGCGTATGTGATAAACTAATACTTGCTGTGTTAGCTGCTGTCCTAGTAATTTGTCTCTTAGCGTACGTGCTACATCAAAATATGTTGTACTAACTGCTGACTGTCTCTTCTTAATATCAGAACAACTATTCGAGACGCCTCTTCAGTTTCGTTACTTGTAACCATATTCTCTATTTTCCCCTCTCTGATTTGCAGTACCGCCTTTAGTGCAGCGTTTCTGTATGTATTAATCGTGCTGATGTTTTGTTTTCTCTCATTTACACTCTAAGACAAATGGATTATCCGAATGCGACGGAAATCGGTAGATCCGATGTACATATACAGGCAAACAAATGATTCACGGAAGTATGTTCCGTCTACGAAACTAAATAAACAGAAGCAGCTAAATGCGTATGGCAAAAAAAAAAATAAAAAAGAAACTGCCTTTCATTTAGTCGCAAACATGAAACATACCTCCACGTACACTGAAGCGTCAAAGAAGCTAGTATAGTCGTGATTATTCAATTACAGAGATATGTAAACAGGGAGATTACGGCGCTGCGGTCGGCAACCCCATATAGGACAAGTGTCTGGCGCAGTTGTTATATCGGTTACTGCTGCTACAATGGCAGGTTATCAAGATTTAAGTGAGTTTGAAAGTGGTGTTATTGTCGGTGCACGAGCGATGGGAGACAGCATCTCCGAGGTAGCGGTGAAGTGGGAATTTTCCCGTACGACCATTTCACGAGTGTACCGTGAATATCAGGAAACCGGTAAAACATCAAATCTCTGACATCGCTGCGGCCGGAAAGAGATCCTGCAAGAACAGAACCAACGACTATTGACGAGAATCGTTCAACTTGACCGAAGTGCAACCCTTCCGCAGATTGCTGCAGGTTTCAATGCTGGGCCATCAACAAGTGTCAGCGTGCGAACCACTCAACGAAACGTCATCGATATGGGCATTCGGAGCCGAAAGCCCACTCGTGTACCCTAGATGACTGCACGACACAAAGCTTTACGCCTTGCGTGGGCCTGTCAACACCGACACTGGACTGTTGATGACTGCCGGCCGGAGTGGCCGAGCGGTTCTAGGCGCTACAGTCTGGAACCGCGCGACCGCTACGGTCGCAGGTTCGAATCCTGCCGTGGGCATGGATGTGTGTGATGTCCTTAGGTTAGTTAGGTTTAAGTAGTTCTAAGTTCTAGGGGACTGATGACCTCAGAAGTTAAGTCCCATAGTGCTCAGAGCCATTTGAACCATTTGAACTGTTGATGACTAGAAACATGTTAGCTGGTCCGACGAGTCTCGTTTCAAATTGTACGGACGTGTACGGATATGGAGACAACCTCATGAATCCATGGATGCTGCATGTCACCAGCGGAATATTTAAGTTGGTGGAGGGTCAGTAATGGTGTGGGGCGTGTGCAGATGGAGTGATATGGGACCCCTGACACGTCTAGATACGACTCTGACAGGTAACACGTACGTAAGCATCCTGTCTGATCACCTTGCATCTATTCATGTCCATTGTGCATTTCGATTGACTTGGACAATTCCAGCTGGACAATGCGACAACCCGCACGTCCAGAATTGTTACACAATGGCTCTAGGAACACTCTTCCGAGTTTAAACACTTCCGCTGGCCACTAGACTCCCCAGACATGAACACTAGTGGGCATACCTGGGATGCCTCACAACGTTCTGTTCAGGAGAGATCTCCACCCCCTCGCATTCTTACGAATTTATGGACACCCTGCAGGATTCATGATGTCAGTTCCCTCCAGCACTACTTCAGACATTAGTCGAGTCCATGCCACGTCGTACTGCGGCACTTCCGCGTGCTCGCGGGGGCCCTACACGGTATTAGGCAGGTGTACCAGTTTCTTTGGCTCTTCAGTGTATATTAAAGCAACTAAAGAACAACGCAAAACGGTAAAAAAGGACGAAATAAATGATTACTGTAGTGTTGGCAGAAGAGCCAACACTGTGTTGCTAGAGGAGGCCGAAATGCACGCGTTTAATTACACGTTGACTGGCGTGAGGTCTGGAACAGTTAAAGGAATTAATAGTAGCAAATAAAGTACGTAGTTGATATAATACTTAACTTTAATCCACAATTGGTGTACATCGCTCTTGACGATACATGTTATAATGTCAATATCGAATGCTATGGGGCCTTGCTAGGTCGTAGCAAATGACGTAGCTGAAGGCTATGCTAACTATCGTCTCGGTAAATGAGAGCGTAATTGTCAGTAATCCATCTCTGGCTAAGTCGGCTGTACAACTGGGGCGAGTGCTAGTAAGTCTCTCTAGACCTTCCGTGTGGCGGCGCTCGGTCTGCAATCACTAACAGTGGCGACACGCGGGTCCGGCGTATACTAATGGACCGCGGCCGATTTAAAGGCTACCACCTAGCAAGTGTGGTGTCTGGCGGTGACACCACAATTACAATTTAAGAAAAGTTTAATAATTTATTCAAGAGAAAGATCTGCACAAATTGAGCAAGCCAATAACGCGTTGGTCCACCTCAGGGTCTGTGCAAGCAATTGTTCGGCTTAGCATTGATCGGTAAAGTTGTCGGTATCCTCCTGGGGGATTGACAAGCACGAAGACAAGCGGTAGACATTCTCTTCGTGTGCGGGCAGGCATTATCTTACTGAAACGTAAGCCCAGGATGGCATGCCATGAAGGGAAACAAATCTGGGCATAAAATATTGTTGGTAAACAGCTGTGCTGTAAGTGTGCCGCGGATTAAAACCAAAATGGATCCTGCTATAAAAATAAATGGTATCCCTGACTATCACTTTTGGTTGACGAGCTATATGACGGGCGACAGTCAGGTTCGTATCCCACCGCTGCCTGGGGCCTTCCAGACACGTCTTCGCTTGGTCATCGGGGACCAGTTCGAAGCTTGACTCATCATTGAAGACAATTTTACTCCAGGCAATGAGCTTCCAGGCCGAAGGTGTGTCTGCAAACACCGCAACAGCGGCGGGATACCAGCCTGACTGTCGCGCGCCATATGGCACTATAACCGGGAGTGATGGTTTGAGGTGCCATTTCTTTTCAAAGCATAACCCATTCGAATGTCATCTGCGGTGCCCTTACAGCACAACGGTACGTCGACGATATTGTACGCCTCGTTTAGTTTACCTTCATGGCAAGCCATCTTGGGCTTACGTTTCAGCAAGATAGTGCCCGTCCACACACGGTGAGAGTTTCAACTGCTTGTCTCAGTGCTTGCCACCCCAACCGTGGCCAGCAAGGCCGCCAGATCTCTTCCCAGTTGAGTACGTTTGGAGCACTATGGGACGGCCGCTGGTGGCCGAGCGGTTCTAGGCGCTTCAGTCTGGAACCGCGCGACCGCTACGGTCGCAGGTTCGAATTCTGCCTCGGGCATGGATGTGTGTGATGTCTTATGTCAGTTAGGTTTAAGTAGTTCTAAGTTCTAGGGGACTGATGACCTGAGATGTTAAGTCCCATACTGCTCAGAGCCATTTGAACCATTTGAGCACTATGGCCCTATAACCATTTTGGGATATTGATGACCTGATGTGTCGACTGGACAGAACTTCTCACGATATCCTTCAGGAGGACATCCAACAGCTCAGTCAATCAATAACAAGCCGAATCACTACTAACTGCTTCCCTATGGGCCAGAGGTAGGCCAATGTGTTATTGACTTGCTCAATTTCTGAATCCAACTTCTCTGAAATTCTAATCATTTGTTTGCCTGTAAACGTACATCACATCTACCGATTTCTGTCCCATGTGAACAATTTTTGCGGCTATGTCACTTGTAAAGGCGAGGTACACGAAGACTGCGATCATAAGTTCTCTGACGGCTGATCCTTTAACACCAATAACATCAACTGAGTTCTTTTCATGGCAAGAGTTAACAACCACCTCAGTTAAAGTAGAGGATTTTTCAAAATCTAAAGAAGAACTGCTACAAGAACCATGGAACCAAAACATACGTCATATATTGTGCGTACAAGAGACATACAGAAGCCGCGAAGTACGCAAACCAAAAGTAAACAGAATCCATCTCACCGTCAAAAGACACCTCTGTATATACGATAAAAATGGAAATGAGCGTATGGCATCGTTGGCCGGAAGGCCCCATTTGGGGAAGTTCGGCCGCTAAGTGCAAGTCATTTCAATCGACACCACATTGGGCGACTTGCGCGCAGGTGATGAGGATGAAATGACGATGACAACACAACACCCAGTCCCCGAGCGGAGAAAATCTCCAATCGAGTTGGGAATCGAACCCGGGGCCCCTTGCATGGGAGGCGAGCACGTTACCATTCAGCTGAGCAGGCGAACTATATATACGGTATCTTTGTCCATACAGATGTCCAGGTTAATTTCACAGCACTTACGGAAGAAAATGTTATTGAAATTCTTGCTATATAAATAGCTAATTTACCATCTCATCCTTATACAAACAACATGCCGCTGAATTTACTTTTAATAAACCACTCAGTTTTCAGAACAAAAATCTATAGATTTTAATTGGTGATCTCAGAAGTCATAACAGTGTGAGGGGCTATGATCAAGAAAACAGAGCAGCAGTGAAACAATGAGCAGAAATGAATCACCTCACCTGCAAAATTATCTGCGCCATTGAACAGTGGTAGGTGGAGGAAAAGTTACAAACCTAACCTCATACTCAGTAGCAGCAGAATCAGTCAACAATGTGCAAAATCTGTTTGCTACTCAATACCTAACTCACAACATACATCAATAATGTGCCACGTTTTTGCTGCACTTAGACATCAGAAAGTACCTTTGCGTAGAAAGCACAATTTCAAAAAGACAGAATGGTCGAAATTTGCAGAACTATTGTACTCGTATGTTAAAGCATCTTCAGTAGAACCGATTCCTGAGTCCTACAACATGCTCACTGCGGCTGTAAAGAGCTGCTCCAGAATGTGTATACATCGCAATGCCGGCCATGTTATATTCCTTGTCTCACGTCAGATCAAGTTTCTCTACTTACACAATATCGAAATTTATTTGATAAAAACCATTTTTGCGAAGCAACTGCGGAAGCCGAAAACAAGTTCATTTGCGCTATAGATGAGCCATAAAGAGTTCAGTAGAGAAGAACTATTGAAGACTAAAATCTCACAAGAGATAGCCACGAAACATGGAGACTTTTAAGACATCCAAGCAATCATCTAACTATGGCCACTGAGCATTATAACATCACTGTCAACCAAATAATACATCAGCTATTGCTAAATTGGAAGGCCATCTTCAAATCTAGAATGTCCTAACTTAACAGAGAAGATCAATAGGATAGTAATGATATCCTACAACAACCTGCAGTATGGCTGAATAAGAGAACGCATAAAAGAAAAACGGAAAATTAGCTGGGTCGGGTGATACTCGAACAGAGCGAATAAGCACTTTCGTCAAACAATTAGCTATTCAACAACTGTATGAGCAGATATCAAATTTCAAGGATATGGAAGAGCCAAGTTTTTGCCCTGCTAAAACCTGACAAAGAAGGTGACAATCCGAAGAACTTCAGACCAGCTTCATTACTGCATCACTTCTGATCTTAAACCACCTTCTGCATGTGATTGACGTTTTACTTACACCTCAGCAAACTGGACTTCGTCTTGGCAAAAACCGAGCGAGGTGGCGCAGTGGTTAGCACACTGGACTCGCATTCTGGAGGACGACGGTTCAATCCCGCGTCCAGCCATTCTGATTTAGGTTTTCCGTGATTTCCCTAGATCACTTCAGGCAAATGCCGGGATGGTTCCTTTGAAAGGGCACTGCCGATTTCCTTCCCCATCCTTCCCTAACCCGAGCTTGTGCTCCGTCTCTAATGACCTCGTTGTCGACGGGACGTTAAACACAAATCTCCTCCTCCTCCTCCTCTTGGCAAAAGTTGTTCTGTGCAAGCTTCTTCAGATGATACAAGATAATTTCGAAGACTTATCAGTAGCGTACGGCATCGTCAACCACCGGCTAAAGTTAACTAAGGTCCACAACCTGACCAAGGATTTCAACCTAACCAGGTTCATCGCCATTCTTCTGCAGAATCATAGCTTCTGGATTGACTATCGAGGACAGCAAAGTCGATGGAGGTTACAGAAGAACGGTCTTTCTCAAGAAAGTGTAGTGGTATCATTCCTATTCAATATATATATATGGCCCATAATACAAGGCGTTCCTTGTATGCTGATGATCTCACCCCTGCCACACAAGAATGCACTTTTAACTAGTGTAAACTACCTCACCAATGCTTTTGAAGGATTGTCAAAATACTACAGAGCAAACCACCTTAAATCAAATCCATCTAACAAACAAACAAAATTAACAAACTATTCAACTAAACTGACATCGCCTATGCAACTCAAAACACACACAGCCTCGAACACAAAATCCACACAGACAGCTTGAAAATTCCCACACAAAACAACCCCAGCATATACAAAATTTCATGTAATACATGCCACAAATTCTACGTAGAACAAACCGGTAGAAAACCCCAAATTAGATACAAAGAGCACACCAGAGTAAGTGAAAATAGCCCATACACATTTTTGCAACGTCTACAAACAGAAAAACATGATGTAAAACTTATGAACGAAGCACAATAAATTCTCCATATTACGCAGAAAGGAGTATTTATGAAAGTCCTTGAGGAAATAGATATATATTCACATGCAGACAGCAACCCTACAAATTTACTGAATTAACAAACCGACATAAAACACAAAAAGTACATATAAAACTTTATTCACATTATAAATCAAGAAAATGGGTAAAGTAATAAATCAGAAACGCTAAATAACGCATATATCCATAGTAACAGCGATAACAACATGAAGAGTATAAAACAAAGACGTAATACCAACATATATCGTAGACAGCAAAAAGATTATTACGAAAAATTAAAAATATAAAATAAAAATCTCAAATTAAACCAAAACAAATTCTAGGCAAAAACCTAATTAAAACCAAACCCATAAAAATAATTAAAAAACAACTGAATTTCCACATATGAATATAAAAACACCTAACGATGTATAGGGTGTTTCAAAAGGGACATCAAAACTTTGAAAATTCATATAAATTAATTCATAGTATCTACAGAGATGATTGTAGCGTCAATTTGTAGGAAAATACATCAAATTTTGTCTCGCTTAGTTCGCTAGTACCGAATCGCTCCGTAATGAGCGCTAACTGCAGTTGCGTTAAAGATGGCTGCCTTCAGTGGACCTGAGCCTGATAGCTGTATGTTTTGGTTTGAAGAATCGAAGTCGGCGACAACAGTTCAGCGTAAGTTCCGTACCAAGTACCTGCTAGTAGGCTTACATTTTATGAGTGGCATAAATGTTTTGTAGAAACAGGGTGCTCGGTAAAGTCCAAACCGATGTCGTTGAGTGTGTGAGACAACGGGATAGTGTACCTGAACACGTTACAACAATTTTTGATACCACAGATCGATGAGGATGACCAAGAACGAAATGTTTACTTCATGCAAGATGGTGCACCACCCCTCTACCTGGCTGACGTTCGGGATTTTCTCAGTGACCACTTTCCAGGTCAATGGACTGGCCGTGCTGTGCCAGCTGCATGGCCCCCACGTTCCCCAGACATGACTCTACTCGATTTTTTTTATGGGGATTCATCAATGATATCGTGTTTGCACCTCCTGTACCGGCTTCCCTAACTGAGCTCACAGCAAGAGTTTACACTGCCACTGAGCAAGCTATACCTGCAGCGCTACAGCGAGTTTGGGAAGAAATTGACTTCCGATAGGATAACCAACGAAAGCGACATACAACATCTTTAGTTTGAGATAAATAATTTGATTTGTTTCCCTACATAGTAACACTAAACCCAGCTCTATATCTTCTTTCAATAAATTTATATGAATTTTTAGAAGTTGGAAAGTTCTTTTTGAAACACCCTGTTTTACTACTTTTCTGATCATAGTTACACACCATTATATTAAGACCATCGCTTACTTATGTATTTACAGAATCCTTGATGATGTCAGTATGGCGAAATGGGCTCATTGTAAATAATTTATAAAATAAAAACCCTTTAAAGAGCATTGTAGCTAGCTGATATTGGTAGTAACACGTCATTAAAAGACATATTTTGCACTGCGGGCCCCAAACAACAAAAAAAATCCATCTAAGACACAATTTTGTGCTCGCCATCTGCGAAACCGAGAATTCACTCGGTAATTAAAGGTGGTCTGGTCAGGAGTTGAACTGGAGCCATGTGACATTCCAAAACAGCCAGAAATGATACTCGACAGACCTTTTCCATACAAGAAGCAGTTCACGAGTACTAAGTGGAGCCCTTCTACCAGCAACCATCTCCTTAGAAAACTGGCTGGTTCACAGTAGGGTAGTGAAACCGAAACAATTCCAACTTCTGCAATGGCACTGTGTTACCTCGCAGCAGGGTACGCCTGTCCTGTTTCGTACCACTCAGGTTATGCCCAACAGGAGAATGTAGCTTCCAACGGCAAATGGAAATTTAAAACAAGCTGTTTACATTGTACTTCTCCTCTTAGGAATATCTCCATCTTATGTTACAAGAGAAATAGCCGCAAACAAGCAAATGAAAGAAATGCAACAACAGGAAACTCATGTATTATACGGACATGAAACGAACGTGCAAAGACTGAAATCCAGGAAGAGCCTTCTCAGAACTTCAGACGTACTCGTAATCAGGGATGAAATAGCTATGTAACAGCTGCTTGGAAAAGAGTCACCTGCTTATGACGAAGTGGCTACCATGGAACAGAGTGAGATCTGGAGTGGGCAGATCCAACGTTCACAAGGCAAGGTGGGGATATGACAAAGAAGACAATGTCAAGTGCGACTGTGAAGATGAGAGAGTTCAATATATAAGATTCAGTGTCACCTGTGTCTAAACTCCGGCGCGAAGTGACTTGTACCACGCGTCAGAGGACGCGCTAGAAGTGTGCATGTTTTGCGCAGATTTTATACAATGTAATATTTGTTAATTGCCTAAAATTGAGTGTTTCTAACACGAGAATAATAATAATAATAATAATATTTACATAGTCAATTTACAAAAATGGTTCAAATGGCTCTGAGCACTATGCGACTTAACTTCTGAGGTCATCAGTCGCCTAGAACTTAGAACTAATTAAACCTAACTAACCTAAGGACATCACACACATCCATGCCCGAGGCAGGATGCGAACCTGCGACCGTAGCGGTCACGAGATTCCAGACTGAAGCGCCTTTAACCGCACGGCCACACCGGCCGGCGTGGCAATTTACAGCTCTCAGTATTATTGCTATTGTTGGCATTTTTGTTTTTTTGCAAGTCTGTTGTAGTTCTACGTTGAGAGGAGCTAGGAATAAAGTGTCTCCTCGTCTGATGTCAGTTTCGACTCCGAACCGCTGAAAGTTTCCTCCACTAGTTCTAACCTTACAGAATATTTGCCCTAAGCACATTTCGATTCCTCGAATTATCTTAGTGGGGAACTGCATTCCTCATAATATCGTTAATTGAGTTGATCTGTGCAAGCAGTCTTATGCATTTCCCACTTTTTTCAGCAAGTTCCCTCAGGTTAAAATTATTAATATTATTTTTTACGATTCCTGTAGTGTTGTCATGTAACGATGATTAACGTTAATGTGTGTATAGGGTGAGAATTATTGAACTACACGAAATAAAATCGTCCTAACTTCTGAACGGTTAGCGTTAGGACGTTCATTTTGATGGATTCGACAATAAGCAAAACTGGCGCATTTAGGCGACTGAGAATCCGCATTTCGCGATCAAGAAGTCTCTTCACCCTCAATGGGTGACTGTGTGATGTCCAATGTCCGGTCACGGGATAATCTATGCGATATTCCTTAATGACACGGTGACTACGGAACGGTACGTGAAGGTTTTGGAAGATGATTTCATCCCCATCATCCAAAGTGACCCTGATTTCGACAAGATGTGGTTCATGCAAGACGGAAGTCAACCACATCGAAGCAGGAAAGTGTTTGATGTCCTGGAGGAGCACTTTGGGGACCGCATTATGGCTCTGTGGTGCCCAGAGGTCACTGGCACGGGCCTCGATTGGCCGCAATATTCTCCGGATCTGAACACATGAGACTCCTTTTTGTGGGGCTATATTTAAAGATCAGTGTAGAGCAATAACCCCAAAACCACTGTCGAGCTGAAAACAGCCATTCACGCGGTGATCGACAGCGTCGAGATTCCGACACTTCAGCGGATCATGCAGAATTTCGCTTTTCGTCTGCGCCAATGATAGCAGGCATATCGAACATGTCATAACCTAAATCCGAATATCTTTAGCGACGTTAAATGTTGAATGAGGTGTGTATATTTTACACAGTTCAAGGGCTGTCACCCTGTATAAATGATTTACCGCATTCTGTGCCACACTGACGGCTTCCAAAAGGAAACTAACGATTTTCCGATAAAATTAACAAGAAAGCTAATCTTCAAATGAGATACGACTCATCCTCGTACTAGAAAAAAGCTTAACTCTCAAAAGAAGTAATCACGTGCCCTCTTAGAGTTAATACTAAGTGTCTGAAATGGGATGTCCCTGAAACGCTATCACCGGCGCTGACAAGGGGAAGGTCTTAGACACGGTTAACCGATTCTGCTCATGTTTGGAATCCCATTTATGTACAACCTAAAATCTAAGATTCTAAGGTATTTTGTCTCAACGCCCCCTCCTTCCGGTTTTATGAAAGCCATCCTTAAATTTCATTACACGCAATCGATTGCAAATTGATGGCATCGATAAGTAACTAAAAATTCAGCATTTTTCATTTGCGGGATCTGCAAACGCATATCGTCTAGAAGTCGAGGAAAGAAACTTTGATGACTACCGCTTATGTGCCTTCACGGTAAACGCTGGTTGACGAAAGCGTAACTAGCGAGAAGACCAATCCTTGTTTGTTTGATTTTTTCGTGTCCAATTTGGTAGGAACAGGAAGGTTAATGAGGTAAGTAAAACAAAAAGGAATAATAAATTTCTCAAATGACTTTGACTAGTAAAGACCTAAACTTTTAATCCTGGTCGCCTTACAACTCACTTTCCTTCAGGCAACTTCAGGATGGCGCTTGTCATATAAAATTTTGGAGTAAATATACTCGCGGCATCAAGAACGTCTAATGGATACAATCTTGGCGCAACTGCATCGTACCTTTTGAAGATTAGGCAGGAAACAGACTTGGTTTACATACAAAATATTTCTGTTTCGGAATTAATTTTGATGCGTACCACACATACCATAATATCGCCTGAAAAATCGGTGCTAAGTTATTGTATCCGTGTGGTTGGGCACTTCACAGTAGGTTTCCAGAAGCACATTGCAATTTTGAAGCCTCGAAATGAAATTCTGTCCCGCGCCTGAATGTTAACAAGCGTCGCACTTTCTATTGTCTGTGATCCCGCGCGATGAATTCGAAGCAGTCTTACTCGGAATTGTCTTCAACGAGGCTTAAAATTTTACTTCTTTACTGATCAAAGTGAACTGAAGTTTATTTGCCTACCTAGTTATTATTCATGAAATGCATTCGCAGTTGCGAGTACGGACAACCATCAGCTATATAATGAAATGACGACAATGAAAATTTTTACCAGACTGGGACTCGTATCAGCATTTCCCGCTTTACGCGAGCGGTCGCCTTACCGGTTTGGCTATCCGTGCATAACTCACGGCCACACTCAAACTTCCATATACCGTCGTTCATGTGTCACCACATGCACTCGTACACACATGCAATTTCCGTACAGGGCAGGGGCATATAATTGAAAGTCGCTGCCTGGTGTTGGCGGATAAGTAGGATATTGTAGTGCCTGTGTTGTTACGTAGTACGTTGCAATACTCCTCCGGACATGCAATACTTAACAGCACAAGCAGTGCAATATCGTTGTTATTATTGTTTATTGATTTAATTACCTTATTAAGCCCTCCAGTTTCTACCGATACCGAATTAGAAATGTATACAAATAAAAGAAACTGCATAATGCGTTCTTAAGTCGAATCCAGGTTCTCTGCTCCCCAGCCAAATGCTTTGGTCTAACTTTCGCTTTCATTAACCAACGTTTAGCAACAGAACGAATTGTAACCGGCTGCTTGCGGGTAACCCCTGACACAAAATCTACCACCTCATGGGTGTAGCACCTCCAGACATCAGAAGGAGAACAGCAGCTGAAGTGGAAAGGAAAAAGCAGGAGACGGATCAGAGACACACCCTGTATGGATCCGAACATGAAACACCAAGACTCAAGTCGAGAAAAAGTTTTCTCCGTACAACGCAACCAATCCAGACATCGCCTGCAGACCATAGGATACAACTCTGGCGTAGCTCATCATCAGAGAAATATTGGGACAACCCCAAGAAAGAACTTGCCACAGGTCGTCATCTCCCATACTAGACATGGAAGGTACTCAATAGACTGAGAACTGGAGTATCTCGGTGTAAGGTGAACGTGAAGAAATGGGGATACATCTCAGGGGACGAACTATGTGAGTGTGGTGAACCACAAGACCATCAGCACCTACTCAACTGCAGAATATGGAATCAGTGGGTTCAGGAGGGTAATACGGAACGCCGTGCTGGATCCCAACGGCCTCGTATCACTAGCAATCAAGATGACAGGCATCTTATCCGCATGGCTGTAACGGACCGTGCAGCCACGTCTCGATCCCTGAGTCAACAGATGGGGACGTTTGCAAGACAACAACCATCTGCACCAACAGTTCGACGACGTTTGCAGCAGCATGGACCAACAGCTCGGAGACCATGGCTGCAGTTACCCTTGACGCTGCATCACAGACAGGAGCGCCTGCGATGGTGTACTCGACGATGAACCTGGATGCACGAATGGCAAAACGTCATTATTTAGGGTGAAGCCAGGTTCTGTTTACAGCATCATTATGGTAGCATCCGTGTTTGGCGACATCGCGGTGAACGCACATTGGAAGCGTGTATTCGTCATCGCCATACTGGCGTATCACCCGGCGTGATGGTATGGGGTGCCATTGGTTACACGTCGCGGTCACCTCTTGTTCGCATTGACGGCACTTTGAACAGTGGACGTTACATTTCAGATGTGTTACGACCCGTGGCTCTACCCTTCATTCGATCCCTGTGAAACCCTACATTTCACCAGGATAATGCACGACCGCATGTTGCAGGTCCTGTACGGGTCTTTCTGGATACATAAAATGTTCGACTGCTGCCCTGGCCAGCACATTCTCCAGATCTCTCACCAATTGAAAACGTCTGGTCAAAGGTGGCCGAGCAACTGGCTCGTCACAATACGCCAGTCACTACTCCTGATGAACTGTGGTATCGTGTTGAAGCTGCATGGGCAGCTGTACCTGTACAGGCCATCCAAGCTCTGTTTGACTCAATGACCAGGCGTTATCGAGGCCGTTATTACGGCCAGAGGTGGTTTTTCTGGGTACAGATTTCTCAGGATCTATGCACCCAAATTGCGTGAAAATGTAATCACATGTCAGTTCTAGTATAATATATTTGTCCAATGAATACCCGTTTATCATCTGCATTTCTTCTTGGTGTAGCAATTTCAATGGCCAGTAGTGTATGTATGATATTCTATGTATGATAAATCATATTTAATATCTTATGTTCTGGACACCTATAAATAAATAAATAAAAACCTTGCTGGTGCATAAGCGACAGTCGGAAAAGTTTTTTTCCTTGAGCCCTAGAAAAATAAGCGTTTGCGGACCGCACATCTAATGAAAAGTGCTCAGTTTTCAATTATCTCTCTAATCCGTCAGTTTTGAGGCGATTGTGTGTTATGAAATTTATGGGTGGTTTTCTAAAAGCGCCGGGGGTGTTGAACCAAACCAGCTTAGAATCTTTCGTTTTAGGTTGTCCACAAGCGACCTGTCAAATACGAGCCGAATCGGTTGGCCGTATCTGAGGCGTTCCCCTGTGAGAGCGACGGTTGGCGAGTCTCGTGACGTACTGCAGCAGACGTCTGGCCGTGTGCGCAGCAGCGGTTCGCTGCCGCCTTCCACGCAGATAAAAGCTGCCCGGAAGATGCATTAATTACGAACTACACAGATTATTGAATACACAGTCGTTAAGTCCCGGGGCGGTGTTTAGGTAGGAGTCAGCCGAGTTCGGGAGGGAAAAGAAAAACGAAACAAAACCAAATCCGCCTTCGAATAATAAAGTAAAAGATTGAAAACCGGTAATTATAATGACCCGTGGTTTGTTGCGCTTGTGATCAATATATATTCCTTACTGAGTCCGATGGGCGGAGCTGTTACATTTAAATAATAGGTTTTCGGTTGTGCATACAGGAACACGCTGTGCCTAGGAGCAGTCACACTTAATTGCAGCGCTACGTCTTCCAGGCGCTCCGGCGTGCACTCGTAACGTCGGCGTAGCTTATTAAATTCCGGCCGCACTGTGACGATAAAGCAGCGCCAGCCACAGGCCTACCGTCAGTAAAAAGCCACGATATTACCAAAACCCAAACTGTCACAATAAGTGCCCAAGCTACGCTAAATCTAACTTTAGTATCTTCCGTCGGTATAAATCCTTCACCGCATTTTCTAAATTCTCACATGCTTTATTTCGACAGAAAGTCGCAAAATAATACATTATCACAACCTTTTCCTGTACTTTTTTTTTTTAGAGAGAGAGTGAGAAAGAGAGAGAGTGAGAGAGAGAGAGAGAGGGCTCTTAGGTTGATGTCATAAAATATTCCCTTCAGTAGCGAAGTATTCAGTTTCAGAATATTGTTATACTAAAAGTTTTCTAGCTTTTTCTCCTCTACCTCATTTGTTCCTCGATTTTTGTAGACAACTTCGTAGTATCTCGAACTTTTAGATACCAATTCTTTGAACACACTATATGTTATACTCCTATTTTTTGTGTTAACTAACGCTTGTGGTAGAAATTTGGAATCTCCCACAACAGCAGTTTAATCAGATCAGTAATTTCCTAGCGGAGGACTCCTAGGCTTCTTGGATGAAATCTTCTAGGTATTAAACTCAAAAGATATACGAAAACCGTCATAAATATAAGTCACTATAACTGGTAAAGAATTTCAGTCGTTAAGTATAACTAGTAAAATATTATTTACAGGAATTGTAATAAAATCGAATTTTCTATTGATGGCGTAAATTATGAATATTGCATGATTAATTTTTTGTGATCTCTTGCTCCACTTAACAATGGTAACAGAATAAAATGTTCTCGGATTTCAAGCCCCGTAAGTTGAGATAAAATATTCCACAGTAGTTACAACATCTGACTAGCGGGACAGGCAAGGTTTCTGCCTCATATACGTTAATTCGGGCCACCATGGAATGTTCTGGACACTGTTGCCTCGCGTACATAAGATAGACTCTCTGTCTATACCGGCAGTCAGAAGTTTTAACTCCTGCGGGCGATGGTTGTGCAGCTTCCCAAAGCTCTAAAATGCTATTTCAGTTGACGTGGCTTGATATCAGAGAGCATTTTATCCAGTTACAACGTCGCTCAAGACTCAGATGTCTCGATGATCATTACACCGCCTGATAAAAGAAATGAAGAATCCAAAAGAGGAGGGAAAAGTGAAGGAAACTTCACTGGTTGAGAGGGTGCGTGATTCCATTTCAGTGATTACAAAATCGAGTCCAGTTTACGCAGAACTTGGCAGAATGAGCCCACTTTTCAGTATGACGTTGCACCTCCTATGTCCTGGATGCATGCACTCATCCGACTGAGAAGAGTGTGGTAAAACCGTTGTATCCTCTCATGACGCAATCTGGCCCACAATTAACTGGTCCGTGATATCGTGGATAACGGCATTGGCACAGTGTTAATATTCGGGCTGGCCACGGGAGTACCTCAAAATCGTCCAGACAGTTCGTAGAGACACGTGACGTCTGTGGACGGACATTGTCCTGTTGAAAAATGACACCATCCACGCATGAGAGGTAACACATGAACACGCAGAATATCCGTGAGGTACCGTTGTGCCGTCAGATTTCCCTCTATCACAACCAGACGTTCCCTGAAGTCATATGCGATGGTTCCCAACACCATGACGCCAGTAATAACAAAATTATTCCTCTCCAAAGATGTGGAATAATGAGACATCTATCCAAGTCGCAGCCATACGCGCTGACGATGGTAGTGCAGAACTACACTTCATCACTGAGCACCAAGCGACGCCATTCATCCGCAGTTCATGCTCCCCGTCACGACACAACTCCAGATACCGTCTTTTGTGTTGTGGTGTTAACGGCAGCCTAATCATGAGACGATAAGTCCCTTGTCCGATTGCTGTTAGTCTCTGATCAATGGTGCGGAATAACACAGAAAGTTGCAGGCAGAAGATTACTGGTTCCCGGATGGTCGATGCAGATGTTAAGGGGCTACGATAAGCCTTGTGGACAATACGAAGACCCTCTCTTATGGTCATTCATCAATTTCCGTGTCCGGTCAGCATTTCCAGAAGGTAGCAACTCCGATGGCCTTGTTGGTTCCCTCGATCAGGTCCTGTGTTGTGAAGGGTTGTTCAAGTTGAGGACATATTAGCAGGTGGGCCGGGTCTTGTGTTGTTCCGCACTCGCAGGATGTATCTCCATCAGCTGGAAGAATGCCCCATTTTCGCATGTTGGTCTTGTGTATAGGAACGCCCACCCTAAGGCGATTGAGCGATTTCCAAATAGGGTAGGGCAAGTCGTTTCCCGGAGCTAGCTCTTCCTTTACAGGGATATCAGATGGTAGCTTGCTCTTCCACCTGGTGATGCGGTTAGACTCTGGTGTTCCCTCCAGTGATTGAGTCCTGGCGTTGAAGGTCTTTCTGGACTTCAGTCGACGGACTACAGCCTGATGATCATGCAGTGGATGTCGGGGATCATAAGTTTGCTTAGCCCTCTCTATATCAGCAGCAACAGCCCTTCTAATAGTGGGGGAGCTATTCCAACAATCAGGTAGATTTTATCGACTGGAGTTGGCTTCATACGTCCCGACAAGATTCGGACGGTCTCATTAATTGCAATATCATCCTGTTTGGTGTGAGTGGATGCACTCCACACAGATGAACCATACTCTGCAGCGGACACACCCAAAGCAAGAGCCGAAATTCTCAGGACGGAAGGACTTGCTCCCCAGGCGGTGGATGTGAGCTTCCTCAGGATGTTATTCCGTGAACTAACTTTCAGCCTGGTGTTATGGCAATGTTTCTTGAAGATCAGGGTTCGGTCATGGGTAACACCCAGTTGGTGTTGAAGGTGCTCCAGTCGTTTGCCTTGCCATGTACGTCCATTTCCCGCCGAGCTTCTCTATTATTCAAGTGAAATGCGCACACCTGAGTCTTGTTGGGATTTGGCTTTAGATGATTGGCTTTGTAATAGGAGCCAAGCATATCTAGCGCAGAAGTCAACTTTTCCTCTACTTCTTCAAACGTCTTTCCTTGAGCAGCCACTGCAGTATCGTCAGCATAGATGAAAAGCTTGGACTTCCCTTATGATTGTCAGACGTGGTTGACGAGAACCTTGATGATGAGTACTCTTGCCGTCATGTTCCCATGAAGTCCAACACTGGGCCCACTTTTTCATCCGAATGCGCCATAAAGCCGGATATTGCAAGATTCAGCCATCCGGTCAAATGGAGATCCAAACTGAGGCTCCTTTCAAACCAGTCAACTGCTGTTAAACGCTGTCTCGCAGGAATACACCGCATCTCCTTCACAGTGATCACTAAATATCTGATGCTGTTAACGCCTCTTATATACCCTACCAGGTCTGGTAACTACACTAAACACGAACGACACTAACGCACTCTGCTGATGGTTCTACATGTCACAAAGAACTGCAACACTAATCATTTACATACCCGTCACTGATGTGGTCGTATACGAAGCTACACTGACATTCTACCACGACTTCTAGTTGCTTCACTTTTTTGTCAGGCAATGTACACATTATCTGATTAAAAGAACCCTGACACCCCTATGTAATGCGGAATTAATCACTACATGCCACTAGAGCCGGACCCACCAGTGTAAAAGTAGGCGAGAGTATTGTGTTGTCTGTAGACAGGCAGAAACAGTAGAATATTTCGGTCAGAAGACCTCGGTGACTTCGCACGTGGACAAATCATTAAATGTCACCTGAGTAACAAATTCATCAAGAAGATTTCAACTCTTCTAAAGGTGCCCAATTCCATTGTTAGTGATGTGATTGCTGGCCCGAATCTTCGGGGGGGAGGGGGGGGTGTAGGGGGGCAAAACCAGGGTATCTGCCCCGGGCGGCAATTTCATGGGGGCGCCATATCCATATTCTTGAAGATAAGAAAACCTTGTTTCACAAAGCGCCTAGCATCTATTGATTATTCATATTATTTTGAAACGCATCTCTGTTGGTTCCTGAACATTTCTGACCACATTCTCAAAATGATTTCTCAACGAACCATAAGACAATTTTTGAATGCGTGCATAGTGTACGTAATGTCTCTGCCAGGCAAATCTCCATCGTATCTAGAAATAAAAAAAGACAAAAGAGGACGGGGCTATACGAGCTAAGCCGAATAAACGAGTGAATGCCAGTCGCTGTTTGTTTATGCGGTTGACAGAATGTGCGAATGAACAGCGTTATTATAATTATTAGCGAAATCCATAGATTCAGATTACATGAGTGCAGAAAATTTTTGCCAGGTCGTTACACTACTAAAGGGCAGTTGTTCAGTCCCTGGTTAGCAGCCGCTTAAGTTCTGTTCTCGGAAAAGAGCGGAAAACGCGTTGTACGAACACATAATAACGCCTATCAGGAGAATAAACGTGGGGTAACTAAACCGCTGACTCTGGCAGGGTTAGTGAAGTTAACCGGGCAATAAGTTTTGACAATGGCAGGAGTAATTACAGAATTAGTGATGGGAAGATTGTTTGAACTAGGGAGGAGAAGAAACGGTGACATCACACAAATTATATGGAAGAATATGACGATTCCAAATTTATATACAAATTTCGTGCTACTACAACTTTTCTACCTCATGATTGAGAAACTGGAGCGTATGAATGAAATGTGAAACTATTTCCTAACATAAAACTTATTGCTTGTAATAGGCCTAATCGGAATTTGATATTGGTACATCACGAACTATATTCTGTCGTATTGTTTATGTAAATGAGGTAGATAAAAATGACTATATGTACCAAAACAGTCTCGCTTATTTGGCGTGTGCTACAATTGCTGCACTTTTAGAGAGGCCTATTTCAAAAAAAATGGTTCAAATGGCTCTGAGCACTATGGGACTTAACATCTATGGTCATCAGTCCCCTAGAACTTAGAACTACGTAAACCTAACTAACCTAAGGACATCACACAACACCCAGTCATCACGAGGCAGAGAAAATCCCTGACCCCGCCGGGAATCGAACCCGAGAACCCAGGCGTGGGGAGCGAGAACGCTACCGCACGACCACGAGCTGCGGACAGGCCTATTTCGTTTTATCTAGCAGACAGTGACAAAATAGACGTAATCAAATCGAGAAGCCATTCCAGTCTTGGGTACTATTCGTCTCAACAGCTTTCTCAGTATTAGACAAGGACATTTTGACTTTTCAAGTAGCAAAACGTTTGACGAACTTCGATGAGGTAGTAGATTCTTTCGCAGGAAGGGAAGCATGCCGTGTAAAACTGTAGCAATATGGAGAAAAAAAATGCTGGGACCTAAGGATTGAAGAAATGTGTACTGTCTTCCTTGTCTCTTGAGTTTACTGGTTCTTGTTTCCTATATTTCATTTTATGTCACACAAAGGAGAAAGTTGTTAGCCAATAGTCAATAAAGAGCACAAATTTTCTGAAGAGTTACAAATAATGCCACCCAGTATTCACTGTGAGTTTTTTAAGGGGGGTAGGATGTCAAACCGGCCGACTAGGAGCAGGAGAGGCACCACAGAACATTTTAATTTCCACTGTCCTGAATATATGTTTGATGGCTTTCATTACAAAATACGCACGTCTGAATTCTACAGTCCGAAATACAGTGACGTGCGACAGAAGAATGCTGATTGAAGAGGCGTGGCACTTCACTTTGGCACACTTAAGATGAAATAACATGTCTTACATTTCCTCGAACATATATGTTTTATACAGGGTAACTATATTTAAAGTTAAACTTTCAAAACGCTGTAGAAATAACACCACTGGTCAGAATGACGTCAAACTGCAACGGAATATTATCGGAGAAGGGGGCAAATGTATGACAAGAAAAAAAAATAGTATGAAAATTGATCAGTAGATGGCACTGTATGTGTCGGAACCGTAAATGAAAACACCTGTCAAGCGCACGACCTATTGAAGTTGCTATAAACACGCGAGGAACACGAGTTTTTCTCCTTCCGCGTCTGCGAACTTCGCCGTGACTGTCTCAATGCAGGATCGCGCTCTGCTTGTAAAGCTGCATTACAAGAATGATGACTGTGCACACGTCGCTCTGCAGAAGTTCCGGACACTGAAGTGTTTGAAAAAAGGCGTTGGTCCGATGACTGCCGTGGGTCTGGGGAAAATGATTAGAAAATTCATTTGGTCAACCTGGTAGAGGGAGGAAATGAATTGATTCGACGTCAGTGGAAGCAGTGGCCACAGTAATGCAGGAGGAGACGAGTGGTGGTGTGCAAACGTGTAGGGACATACCCGAGAGCACAGTGCGTAAAATCCTACGGAACATCCTCCTTGCAATCCATTCAAAATTACGCATGTGTACGAGTTGCTTCCTGTTGACCTGCCAGCAAGAGAGACACTTGCTTCAGAATTTCTTGCTCGCATAGAAGTGGACAATGATTTGCAGTGGAAGATGTTGTGGACAGACGAAGCCCACTTCCATCTGACAGGATGTGTCAATACACTGAATTGTCTAATATGGGCAACGGAAAATCCACACGCAAATCAACCAGTGCCACTTCATCCTGAAAAGGTCACTGTGTGGTGCGGGTTTACGGCGTGATTTTTCGTAGGGCCATATTCTTTCGAAGAAACAGGTGCTTCCGGTCCTGTTACCTTCACCGTCACTGGTAAGCGCTATTAGTGTCTTTTGCGCATCTTCGTCATTCGAGCTCTCCAACAGCGTGGATGTGTGGATGGGATCATTTTTATGCAAGGTGGCGCACCTTCACACATTGCAAATCCAGTTAAGCAGTTGCTGAAGAGCCATTTCGGAAATGCTACAATTATCAGCCGCCATTTCCCTACAGCCTGGCCGTCCCGATCACCTGATCGAAACCCGTGTGACTGTGGGGCTATCTGAAAGATGTTATGTTCAGTGTTCCGATTGCAAACTCAGTTGCATTGAAGGCACGTATTGCGCAACACATTCTCAACGTGACCACGGAAACACTTCGATCAGTTGTGGAACATGCTATTTCTCGATTTCAACTTGTTGTAGAAAACGGTGGACAGCATATTGAGCATGTTTTGCACCAGTCACACGGAAATTAATAATGCGATTCGATTTTGATTGATACTTTTTATGCGGCTTTTGGCCTCAGGACAATTAAAAACCGATGTGAATTAAGATTTTTATGCGGTTTTTGGTCTCAGGACAATTAAGAACCGATTTTTCCCATCCGATGTGATATGACCTTGCCGTGGTGGATGGGCTTACGTAACTAACAGTATCACACCTGTGCACACATGCACACTGAGTAGTACAGTTTGTTTAACGTCAGACGTATACCTTAGGCGTTGCTGTATGATTCATTTGTCATTTGTAGTCGACCACTATTAAATTGTGATGCTTACAGCGCCATCTATTGCTACATTTTGTAACTAGTTATTTTTTTTCTGCCTTGCGTTTTCCCCCTTCTCCGATAATATTCCGTTGAAAAAATGGTTCAAATGGCTCTGAGCACTATGGGACTTAACATCTGAGGTTATCAGTCCCATAAAGCTTAGAACTACTTAAACCCAAATAACCTAAGGACATCACACACATCCATGCCCAAGGCAGGATTCGAACCTGCGACCATAGCGGTGGAGCGGTTCCAGACTGAAGTGCCTAGAACCGCTCGGCCACAGCGGACGACTATTCCGTTGCAATTTGACGTCATTCTCATCAGTGGTGTTATTTCTAGAGCGGTTTGAAAGTTTAACTTTAATTATAATCACCATGTATTTCAAACCTTTCAGAAACATGTGCGCTACAAAATCAATATATTTTTGAAAAATCGATTTTTTTTTTTAAATTTTTGATGTCCTATCTCAAACGTTCAGGGGAGGGGGGGGGGGGGGGCGCAGTTATCAAGTTTTTGCCCCTTTCGGAAATATCGCATACCGCGGTTGTATGATTGTGAAGTGGAAACACGAAGGAAGGATAAACCATAGCCAAACCAAGACCAAGCAGACCTCGTATACTGATGGAGAGGGTTCCTGAAGTATTGAAAAGGGTGATTCTAAAAAATCTCGTGACATCAGCGAAAGGAATCGTTCATGCGTTCCGAAGTGTTGCCAACAATCTAGCTAGCACAATGACTCCGTAGGGAGTTAAAAAGAAAGGGTGATAATGGTCGATCAGATCCTCATAAGCCACACATTTCTGTATCAATGTTAAGCGACGCTTGAGGTGGTGTAAAGAGCGGCGCGCTGGCGTGGATGACGGGAACAAGTGATCTGGAGTTATAAATCACGTTTTACCCTGTGACAGCTCGATGGCAGGGTTTGGGTTTGGCGAATGCCTGGAGAACGTTACCAGCCATCATGTGTAGTGCCAACACTGAAGTATGGAGGTGGCGGCGTTACGCTACGGGGTATTGTTCGCGGTTAGGGTGTGGTACCCTTACTGCGTTTAAGAAAATGCTAAATCCGGAAGGATATAAACACATTTTACATCATTTCGTACAGTAGGAGAATAGTTCTGATTCGATTGTTGTTTGTGTCAGTATGACAATGTACCTCTTCATAAAGCAGCACGTATGAGGCAATAGTTTGTGAATAACATTCCTGAAATGGACTGGCCTGCCCAGACTCCCGACTTCAAGCCAATGTAACACCTTTGGAACGACTTACAACGACGACTTCGCTCCATAACCCAGCGTCCACATCACTACCTTCTCTGGTTTCGGCTCTTGAGGAAGATTGGGCTGCCGTTCCTCCACAGATTCTCAGACATCTCACTGAAAGTGTCCCCAGCAGAGTTCCAACGGTCATAAAGGCGAAGAGTGCACACATTCCATGTTCATGTCCGCTAATACGTAGGTGTTCGGATAATTTTGATCATAAAATTGTGAAATCTTCATCATCTCAGGTTCTGTGTATCACTGTTGGTAGTTTAGAAGCACCATAAAATCTGAAGACGTGTTGTCGCATGTATATGAGAGTCCTAAATATGGCGCTTCGGCTCAAATTTAGTGGTACTGGCACAGTCTCACAAACTTTAAATGCTACCCTAAGTATCTTGGAGCTTTTGTTTAGTCTGACGGTTATCATTTGACCTCTATCGAATATATTTGCCCATGTCATACGAGACTCAGATTGAAGTACCGATTGTCTTCGAATCTTCTAATTCTGCTACTGTCGTATTTCCCTACGCGTGATATTTCACAGAGACCTTCCAGCATTTCTTCTCTTTCTCTCCAAACTGGTTCTCGCTTTCTACTTGTACATCCAATAAGCATAGATTTCTTTGCTAACTATCCATAGCAAAAGAGCGAGGTGGCCCGTTTGTAAGATACAGGACTCAGTTTCGCGAGGGCGAGAGTTCAAATATCCGTCCACTTACTTACTTACTTGCTTACTTATACTGGCCACACAAACCGCAGCCGGTCCTTGGCCTCACTCAGTCCAGCCTTCCACACTTTCCTATCATCTGCATCTTCATCTCCCAGACCCATTATCTGCCGGCCGAAGTGGCCGAGAGGTTCTAGGCGCTTCAGTCTGGAACCGTGCGAACGCTACGGTCGCAGGTTCGAATCCCGCCTCGGGCATGGATGTGTGTGGTGTCCTTAGGTTAGTTAGGTTTAAGTAGTTCTAAGTTCTAGGGGACTGATGACCTCAGATGTTAAGTCCCATAGTGCTTAGAGCCACTTGCACCATTTTTTAGACCCAGTATCTGCATGCCTCTCATGGTATTATCCTTCCATCTCATTCTCGGACGTCCCAGAGGTCTCTTTCCTTCAGCTTCTCCATCCATTACAACCTTTATTACCGAGTACTTCCCTCTTCTCCTCACATGTCTGTACCACCTTAGTCTCTTAATTTTCACACTCGGTACGACGTCAGGCAGTGTGTATAATTGTCTGATTTCTCTGTTTTTCCTTATTCTCCACTGTTCATTTTCTTTCATTGATCCATACATTTTTCTCAGTATTTTATTTTCAAAAGTGATGAGTTTTTTCTCTGTTTCCTTTGTCAGGGTCCATGTCTCACTTGCATAGCACACTATTGGCTTGATGATGGTCTGATACATTCTTCTTTTTGCCTGCCTGGATAGTAACTTCCATCTTATGATGTTGTGCATAGCTCCAAGACATCTTCCCTGGCTTGAATTCTTGTTACTGTCTCTTGTTCTATAAGGTTTTGTTGGTTGATGTTGACACCGAGGTACGTCTTCTGTATTGTTAGATTTCCGATTTTTAGTTGGTTTTACTTTCCGTCCAGCCACTCAGAATTATATTTTCCGTAATTTCCATAATTTGCTTAAGGCGAATGCTAGGATGGTTCCTTCGAAAAGCCGGCCGGTGTGGCCGAGCGGTTCTAGGCGCTTCAGTCTGGAACCGGGCGGCCGCTACGGTCGCAGGTTCGAATCCTGCCTCGGACATGGATCTGTGTGATGTCCTTAGATTAGTTAGGTTTAAGTAGTTCTAAGTTCTAGGGGACTGATGACCTCAGATGTTAAGTCCCATAGCGCTCAGAGCCATCTGAACCATTTTTTTCCTTCGAAAGGATACGACACATTTCCATCTTCGCCATTCCCCAAACCGAGTTCGTGTTTCAGTAACCTCGTCATCGATGGGACATTAAAAACTATCTTCCTTTACTGTCTACCCACGGCAATGAAACTACGAAAAAACACCGAAATTTGAGGTACAATATTGACAGACTGTAAGGAAAGGGTATTAATCTGAAAAATCGATGTGCTAACTGGAATCGCTGTTCAGAAGCAACCAATCACACATCACATCAGTTGAGAAATGTAGATGCACAGAGAAGGGTAGCAGTTGCGTTATTCTAATGGCTGACACAAATTGCACTCATTTATAGTTTACAAAGCACAAAATGAGCGTACATGTAGCTGGAGAGGCAGAACTATCCATGTTTCGAAGTTCGACAGTCGGTAAATTGCCATATTGCCAGATTAGACTGAATACAATCAACCAAAACAAGTCTGGTCAGGGTGATTTTGTCACCAGGGGCGATGTTGGTTTGTCGGTTCATAGTGTAGCTCATCAGACGGGCCACATTGTCACTGAATACCGGACTGCAGCACATTGCACTGACAAGGGAACCTCCCCATCGCACCCCCCTCAGATGTAGTTATAAGTCGGCACAGTGGATAGGCCTTGAAAAATTGAACACAGATCAATCGAGAAAACAGGAAGAAGTTGTGTGAAGTATGAAAAAAATAAGCAAAATACACAAACTGAGTGGTCTATACATATGATATACAACATCTTGGAGAAAGTATGCTCATGAGCGCCGTGGTCCCGTGGTTAGCGTGAGCAACTGCAGTGTAAGAGGTCCTTGGATCAAGTCTTCCCTCGAGTGAAAATTTTAATTTTTTTTTATTTTCAGACAATTATTATCTGTCCGTTCGTTCATTGACGTCTCTGTTCACTGTAATAAGTTTAGTGCCTGTGTTTTGCGACCGCACCGCTAAACCGTGCGATTAGTAGACGAAAGGACGTGCCTATCCAATGGAAACCGAAAAAGTTTGATCGCAAGGCCATAGGTCAACCGATTCCTCCACAGGAAAACACGTCTGATATATTCTATACGACAATGGTGACGGCATATGTTGTCGACCCGCCTAACTTGTACACTTGGCGAATGGGTAAAAAGATTCTTCTACCTCGCACGATTTAAGTTTTCTTGTGGATGTGATAATCACTCCCAAAAAAGTGATCGCATCGGACGGACGGACGGACAGATAATAATTGTCTGAAAATAAAAAATTAAAATTTTCAGTCGAGGGAAGACCTGAACCAAGGACCTCTTGTACTGCAGCTGCTCACGCTAACCACGGGACCACGGCGCTCGTGCTCTCAAGCTGTCCTTTATGTAGCATATAATATGCATAGACTACACAGTTTGTATATTTTGCTTATTTTTTTCATACTTACACACAACTTCTTCCTGTTTTCTCGATTGATTTGTGTTCAGTTTTTCAAGGCCTATCCACTGTGCCAACTTGTAATTAAATCAGAGGGGGGTGCGATGGGGAGGTTCCCTTGTGAGTAGAGATTCCAGCAGATCCCAACCTTCCTCTTTCCAAAAGCCTTCAGAAAGGAGAGATCGTCAAACTTATCAAGGGGCCATACTGGAATATAGTGACTCATGCAGCTGGATCCTGGCAGCTATAGTCATTATGCCAGCCTACACAAAACCAGTCTACTCACTTTAGAGCCTGCCATCCATGTGTGACGTCCACTGCGCTGTACATCCATGATCCCTCACTACACTGATGAGCTTCCAGGTATTCAGTCGAGTTGTTGTTTGCATTCTAAGCACAATAATTCGATGACTGACCTAATCCTCTCCTTTAGGTGCTACGAGATGCGCTGTTATCTGTACTCGCTGACTCAGCTACATGAGCAGATTACAATCTCTTAAAAACTCTATGATGATTCCACGACTTGTATTTTATGATGAGAGAGCAGGGGCGGTAGGAAATTGGCGTTTCAACTAACTTAGTGTCTTCGGCATAGTTATTTCCTAGCGTGATTCGACAATACTTGTTGACGTGGCGCCAGTCACACAAAAATAACAGGTGATTTATATCACTTTTTAATGCTGAGTCGTTCGAACTAGTTGGGGGATATCCAACATCCTTCCTGTGGTGGCGAACATCCGTCCTGTGGTGGTGACTGGGAAAGTTTCAGTGGTGAGAGAAAACTTATACTTTATTTTTTTTATTTATTTTTTATTTTACGACAGCGATTTTTCTGAATGCCATGCATGGTTACCTGGTATCCAGAGCAATTTCACCAAAGTTCCATACCGCTATAGCTCATCCACCTTCGGTATTTTGATCATAAGATAAACGTTGTCGTTACTCCTTATTGCTGGAGTGTTAAGAGCTAAAGTACATCCAGTTCCTTAGGGATTTTTGATTGAATCAGACTGGTATTATCGGTTTCTATCATTAAATTTATGTTATCTTTCCATATTAAAACTGCTCTGGATGGATGGTTATGGGTCTAGTTTAACATATTATATTGATATTGTGTCATTTCGTCTATTTAAGAGCATTCACTTCGTTCTGAGGCTCATTTGAAAGTATTCGCTCCTAGCGCTCGTAAGCTGTAGATCTTGCATCCTGCAACAGTTATTCGATGAGACCAACTCCCTTCACGTAAATGCGACATCCTCGCAGCTACCGTCGTTACTTATCAGGTCTCTGGCCATAAAAATGCATCACTATGAAAGTAGTGCCCAAAGCATATCAAATTGGCATGAAGTGTACCACATGATGGGATAAGTATGCGACTGCCACTTAGCGCAGTTGCACAGAGGAGGTAATAGTAACGCAACCTATGCTCTGTATACAAGGGAAAAGTTATACAGCGGAGTAATAGCTACCAACTCGTTGGCGCACGATGACCTTCAACCGCCAGCTGAAGGTCATACAAAGGCAGGGGTAAACGGATGACTTCACAACCCACACACATCTCATCTATCAGGTCACCATCATCATCATCATCACGTGACAATACACGCCCCCTTACCTACGACGTCATTCACTGACCAAGAAGCCACACCTCATTTCTTAGAATAGTGGCAGCTACTAAAACGAAACAGCCAGTTGCATCCCAGTAATTTACAGGCCATTAAAACGAAACAGCCAGTCACAGTTTAGTTCTCAGAGCTGCCATTATAAGCTTCGTCGTCAGCAGCAGACACTTGCGCCCGCACGCGCACACATACCTGAATTTTGTGTCCTGTTAAAAAGTATACAAACAATCTAAATTTTTAACTATGTTCAAAAGTAACCGAACAATCTGAGTTTTGCGTCATGTTCAAAAACGTATGAATCTGAATTCATTGCACCATGTTCAAAAGTATTTATCAAAAAACAAAGCACGTTGCAGTATTTCCACATCTAAAATACGCAAGCTTCGTCATCAGCAAAACACACACATACTACTGAGAAACATATTATACTCTTGAGTAAGGTTCAAAAGCTGGAGATGGAGACAGAGGGGTAGCTTCTGTGCAAGACTTCGGTCTACAGCAAAACACATTGCCAAGTCAGCAACAGAGTATTTCATCAAATGCCCAGCTAGAGACGTGACACAAGATAAGACACATCTCTCACTGGAAACTGTTGCCTTGCCTGCAGAAAGGGAAGCTAGTACACACACATACACTGTCTCTCTCTTTTTCTCTCTTACTAAGTAATCCAAGAATTGTGTGTTTTACCAAAACTCAGCCACAGTATATTTGGTTTTTTTGTAGTTCTGTGCCGTAGACACCTCCCACTACAGGTCGCAACATGTAGTCTTCCAGCAGACACATGCTTGAGCTGTCTCCTTCACTGATCGAATTTTGAATATCCAAGTAGAACAGTTTGGAATGAAGTCTTTCTCGAAAATTGTCCTGTCTACTAAGTCTAACAAACTGACTTTGAATTAAACTTTTCGTTGTTGTATCATCTTGATTTTATTATACACAGCAGACAAAAAGCTTTTATCTTTCACATCAACATTTCTCATATTAACTGTTCTATGTTTTGTGTGACTATTGACTGACTACAACTTGCGCCATTTCAATCCATTTAAGAGAACTATTATCTGCGAAATGTTTAACTAGTTTTCTTTTAACAGTTCTGTTGAATCACTCCACGACTGAAGCTTTCAAGGTGGAAAAAGATGAGTTGTGGTCAGTCTTCTGTTTGCTTCTTGAAATGAGTATTGTAAAATTTCTTATCTAAGTCTGTAAGTGATTTGGAGTCCTATTACTGCATGTGTACATTTTTCTAAACACATCTGCGGCCTCAGCATCAGCTTTAATCTTTCTCTCTCTCTGCAATGCTTACTTGCATGAAGCACAAACAATATAAAAATATTACAGAGGGAATGAGAGGGGAATATCAAACAAAATTACTCTAGATATAGATTTTTTTATAAACCAGATTACTTCTCAAATCGGAAATAGCAGTGATCAATTGCTGATTGCTCATAATTTTTATGCAGTCTAATGAACTGCGCGCTGTTTCTTTACTCATCTCATAAGTTCTCCAGTAAATTCAACACCATCGTCCTCTTCTTCAGCAAGATTAATAACCATTCAAGAAAGAAGAAGTCATAAGATAATGCATTTTCTAATCATGATCATAATTACTACGATCTGTGAACTTTAATACGAGGGTTGTGCTTTAATAGTGGCAACTATTTATTAACAGCTCGAACAAAATACGAGGGTTGTCCAGAAAGTAAGTTCCGATCGGTCGCGAAATGGAAACCACTGGGAAAATCCGGTAAAGCTTTGCACAAATGTGTTGGGCAGTGTCTCTGGTATTCCCGTCGATCGTGTCGCGTCGCTCTTTTCAGTTTTGAGTGAACAGTGAGCACGTAAAGATGCGTAGGGAATAGCGTCTCCCGCCAAGTATGAGGGCCTGGTTAGAGATTTCGCCTGTGTCACGCAGCCCTCATAACACAACTGTCAAGCAGTTCCTTCTTCATGCCAATTCTCGCCCACACACTGCAGGGGAAATGAAGACGCTCCTGCAGCGTTTCCGATGAGAAGTGTTTGATCACCCACAATACAGTCCGTAATTGGCTCCCCCTGAGTCTCATCTCTGTTCACAAAAACCGCTGGCTATGAAGACAAAATTTTTCCACAGACAACGAGATGCAGACCAGTGCAGATAACTGGCCGAAAGCACAGGCGGCTGCTTTCTATGACGAGGATATTGGAAAGTTGATAAAACACTATGACAAAACTTGAAGTTGGAGCGGCGACTATGGAGAGAAGTAGGTGGAAGGTGTACCTAACTGTTGCAAACAAAACGTTTCTGGTTTTCCCTGTGGTTTTCATTCGCGACCGATCGGAACTTACGTTCTGGACAGCCCTCGTAGATACGTGTTTCAATGTTTTACTGATCTTCAAAGTAGTCACAAGCATTGTGTATAACCCGTTTCCAGCGATGTGGAAGTCGTAAGATACTCTTGGCAGTGCCAGTTGTGTTGACAGAGTGTCGCGGTCTATTGCCCGACGAATTTGTAGCAGTTCTGAAGCGAATGCCGTGAAGTGTTTCCTTCAGTTTAGAAATCGAGTTGAACTCACGAGGCCTTACGTCAGGGCAAAGCAGTAGGTGGTAGAGCACTTAGCAGCCCCATCAGTCAAACAAATCAGTAACAGATTGCACTGTAAGTGCTAGAGCATTGTCCTGCAAAACGATGGTAAGGTACTGCAGAAAGTGTCATCACTTCTGTCTCTACGCTTTTCATTTTTGGAACAAAACCTACGACCAGCTCAGACACAGAAACGATGACACTTTCTGCAGGACCTTACCATCATTTTGCAGGACAATGCTCAAGCACGTAAGTGCAAGCAGTTACTGATTTGTTTGACTGATGGGGCTGCAAAGTGCTTTACCACCTACTGCACTGCCCTGACTTAAGCCCTCATGAGTTCAATCGATTTCTAAACTGAAGGAAACACTTCACGGCATTCGCTTCAGAACTGCTACAAATTCGTAGGGCAACAAACCGCGTCGCCCGAACTGTCAACACAACTGGCACTGCTAAGAGTATCCTACGACTTCACATCGCTGGCAACTGGTTATACACAATACTGGTGACTACTCTGAAGGTCAGTAAAACTTTGAAACATGTATCTATTTTGTAAGAGCTGTAAATAAATAGTTGCCACTATTAAAGTTCCAACCCTCCAGTATTTCAATAAAAATGAACTTACCTTGAATGTTTGGGATCTTCTTATTCTCATAACATGTGCTATTACGAACGCTCTCATCCACTGTGAGATCATTAACTAGCAAAATAACAGAAGAGAAAACGAGATATTACAAATACGTGATCTTAAGTCAAAAGTAATTTGGAGATTAGTCTTGTATGGAAGTGAAACGTCGACGGTACGCAGTCCACGGCAAGAAGAGAATAAAGGTGCAATTAAAAGTCTAGTGGACAGAGCTAAAAGGATTTGTACGCCGGTATACCTGGAAGTCGAGTTAAAACATGTAAAGTAGGCTTCTGAGAAGAATGGGTACTCCAGTAAGGAAATAGAGTTTTGCGACCGAATAACAGGAGGCCTAAGGACAACGATAGGACACAGCGATGAAAAAACACGGTTTCTCCACCCTTCATCAAAAAAGTAACGGATCAAATCTGCAAAATTTCAAGGAAACATGACGTTCGACCGATTTTTAGACCAACTAAGAAAATAGGCCAAGCACTTCGTTCCGTTAAGGATAAGCGTCCCTCTCTGTCTGCGGGTGGTGTATACAAGGTTCCGTGTACATGTGGTAAGGTCTACATTGGAACTACAAAGAGAAGTGTGAATACACGGTTGAAGGAATATAAAAGTCTTTGCCGACTAGGGAAAACAGACAAATCAGCCGTGGCGGAACATGCTCTTCAGTCAGGTGATCACGTAGTGAAATTTTCGGAAACTGAAGTTTTATGTACTATGTCGAACTACTATCCACGGCTATATAGAGAAACCATCGAAATACACTCCTGGAAATGGAAAAAAGAACACATTGACACCGGTGTGTCAGACCCACCATACTTGCTCCGGACACTGCGAGAGGGCTGTACAAGCAATGATCACACGCACGGCACAGCGGACACACCAGGAACCGCGGTGTTGGCCGTCGAATGGCGCTAGCTGCGCAGCATTTGCGCACCGCCGCCGTCAGTGTCAGCCAGTTTGCCGTGGCATACGGAGCTCCATCGCAGTCTTTAACACTGGTAGCATGCCGCGACAGCGTGGACGTGAACCGTATGTGCAGTTGACGGACTTTGAGTGAGGGCGTATAGTGGGCATGCGGGAGGCCGGGTGGACGTACCGCCGAATTGCTCAACACGTGGGGCGTGAGGTCTCCACAGTACATCGATGTTGTCGCCAGTGGTCGGCGGAAGGTGCACGTGCCCGTCGACCTGGGACCGGACCGCAGCGACGCACGGATGCACGCCAAGACCGTAGGATCCTACGCAGTGCCGTAGGGGACCGCACCGCCACTTCCCAGCAAATTAGGGACACTGTTGCTCCTGGGGTATCGGCGAGGACCATTCGCAACCGTCTCCATGAAGCTGGGCTACGGTCCCGCACACCGTTAGGCCGTCTTCCGCTCACGCCCCAACATCGTGCAGCCCGCCTCCAGTGGTGTCGCGACAGGCGTGAATGGAGGGACGAATGGAGACGTGTCGTCTTCAGCGATGAGAGTCGCTTCTGCCTTGGTGCCAATGATGGTCGTATGCGTGTTTGGCGCCGTGCAGGTGAGCGCCACAATCAGGGCTGCATACGACCGAGGCACACAGGGCCAACACCCGGCATCATGGTGTGGGGAGCGATCTCCTACACTGGCCGTACACCACTGGTGATCGTCGAGGGGACACTGAATAGTGCACGGTACATCCAAACCGTCATCGAACCCATCGTTCTACCATTCCTAGACCGGCAAGGGAACTTGCTGTTCCAACAGGACAATGCACGTCCGCATGTATCCCGTGCCACCCAACGTGCTCTAGAAGGTGTAAGTCAACTACCCTGGCCAGCAAGATCTCCGGATCTGTCCCCTATTGAGCATGTTTGGGACTGGATGAAACGTCGTCTCACGCGGTCTGCACGTCCAGCACGAACGCTGGTCCAACTGAGGCGCCAGGTGGAAATGGCATGGCAAGCCGTTCCACAGGACTACATCCAGCATCTCTACGATCGTGTCCATGGGAGAATAGCAGCCTGCATTGCTGCGAAAGGTGGATATACACTGTACTAGTGCCGACATTGTGCATGCTCTGTTGCCTGTGTGTATGTGCCTGTGGTTCTGTCAGTGTGATCATGTGATGTATCTGACCCCAGGAATGTGTCAATAAAGTTTCCCCTTCCTGGGACAATGAATTCACGGTGTTCTTATTTCAATTTCCAGGAGTGTATATAAACATGGGGATAATTTTAACAGAAAAGAAAAAGTCATGAAACTCAGCGAAATATGGACAGTGGCGCTACAGAATCGATGAGAAGTTTTTATCTTTGACGTACTATGATCGATAGCTATATTTTATCATTGACAAGGTCTATCTCTGCTATCACGTGAAATCCAAGCCACACCAACTTTCCACGGTATTTAGGCCGCTCTTCGGCGTCCGACTCGTCAGTCGGCAAGACGCAGCAGAACCAGGCGTACCTCCAAAGATGTCCAACGCAGCCTTGGACGAAACGTCAGGGATAGAAGAGTTTCATGGACCACGGCCATAAAAACCGGAAGAATCCTCAGCAGACAATAGAAGATTTTGAAATTTGGTGCTATAGAAGAATGCTAAAGATTAGATGGGTATATCACATAACTGATGAGGGCGTACGGAATAGATTTAAGAAGGAAAGAAACTTTTGGCAAAAGATGACTGACATCGGGGGTTCATCAGTTTGGTATTGTAGAAGGAGGCCAATAGATAAAGACAGTATGCACATTCAAATGGATGCTGCAGCAGGACCTTCCCGTGAAATCTGGATCAACAACTTTCTCTTCAGAGTGTGAAAATATTTTGTTAGCGCCCACCTACATCGGGAGAAATGATCATCACAATAAAATCTCGAGACCAGAGGTCGCACGGAAAGATTTAAGTGTTTGTTTTTTCCGCATGCTGTTCTAGAGTGGAGCGGTAAAAAAAGCAGCTTAAAGGTGCTTCGATGAACGTTCTGCCAAGCACTTCACTGTGAATTGCAGGGTAATCATCTAGATATAGGTTGCAATAGTTCTTCAGAGGTGAAGAAACTTGCATACGATAGAGTAGCTTGGAGAGCTGCATCAAACCCGTCTTCGGACTGAAGAGCATAACAATGACATCGACAACAACAACACCGACAACCATAACTAACAGTGATTTCAATAAAGAAATATGCACGACCAATATCCATCTTCCCATATACTAACAGGCAGAAGACTTATAATACCTGTTTATTCCACATCATTCCCCTTCACAGAACAGTAAAATCTTCCTGGAGTGCATATCTGTACAGTACGGAGAACTAACTCATGCAGACGTAAAATCATCTTGAGATGCTTAGTTGACTGAAAAAAATCTGTTCGGGGACAGACATTACGTTAGCAACCCTCGATTCAGCGCAGTGAGATGCTGAAGACGAATATCTGGAGAAATATAAATCATTACCAAGAATATTACAACAATACCTCAAGACAAGAGATGTAATATAAAATTTACGACTTAAGGATGTTTTTTAAGTTTTTGACATGATCCCTCGAAAAATGTGCATCATATTTGAAATTAGACTAATGAAAGGTGGTGAAGACGTGTTTTTCTGACAATTACGAGTATAATTTAGTCAATTATAAGGTCATTTTTCTGTATGAATATAAGAGTAATAAATCGTTTATACTGGAAAATAGGTTACCTCTAGTTGTGAAGTTTAAAATTTTATTAACTGACGGAATGGTAACAGAAGGCAAATACCAAAGATACTGCAATGTACGGAATTTATTCAAGAGTAACACGCTAGGAGAGTATTCTGATTTATATTTTCAAATTGACGTACTGCTGCTTGTTGATGAGTTCGAAAACGTTGGTGGTATACATCTTAAAATATATGAAGTGGGTCTTGCGCAGTACATTATTTCACCTGGGTTGGCTTGGGATACTCTATCGAAAATTACTAAAGTAGAACTGTAACTTATTACCGACACTGAAGACTTCCAGCTTATAGAAAGGGGTGTTAGATGTGGTATTGTTCATTGTACATGCAGGCACAACAGGTTGATGCAGACATGACAGGTTCATGGCTAGTTATGTTGACACAACTGACGAATCTTATATAGCTTGAAGTGAATAGCCTTTACAGCTCGGCAATGTTACAAAATCTTACAGTGCCCGGTTTTGTATGGCTTTCTACAAAGAGTGTTGAAACGTCTGATATGGAAAACATATCCGACGATTCTGACACAGGATAGTTTTTATAGGTAGATCTCAAACGTCTGAGAGTATTCACGACTTTCATACAGATCGCCCTCATGTCCCAAAAATGGCACCACTATGTGATAGTAACAAGCCAAAGAAATTAATTTCGACTTTATATCATAAGAAACATTATGTTATTCACTACGGAAAATAAAAATAATGTTCCCATTATAAAGTGGGTCCTTAGAATTTTATCGTTTACACAAGCATACTGGATGAAACCATACATTGAGATTAATACACAGAAACACATGACTGAAAGCAATGATAATGAGAAAAACATTTTCAAGCTGATTAATAATACTGTGTTTGGTAAAACAATGGAAAATATGTGACAAACGAGACACGAAACAAGTGATATATAGGGAAGGTAGGCATGGAGCTGCTGCGTTGACTGCAAAACTTATTTTCAAGGGATTGTTATTTTTAAAGAAAATTTAGCTGATACTGAATTAAACAGGCCTGATGTAGTGTTTGACAAACTAATAGCAGTAGGAATGGCTATTATGGCTATTTCACAGAACCTTCTAATAGACTTTTATTGTGGATAGATACCAAACAAGTTTCCAGCGAAGCACGTACAACTGTTACACGGACACCAATAGCTTAATTCATCATATTAAAGTTGATGTCCATACATGATTTGATACTCTAGGCTTCCTTGGAAATAACAGATAAAATGTTCTGCCGGTAAATATATACGGCGTGGGGTTAATGAAAGACGAAATGAATAGTGAACCTATTAACGAATTTATCAGTCTACATGCTAAAATGTATGCATTTGAGATCCAGTCAGGATGTGTAATACTCAGAGCAAAGGGCGTGAAACAGTTTTCTGTAATGGAGTTAAACAATGATTATTACGAGTGCTGAATTCTGAAGTTAAAACAAGCGTACATCATGTAATTCAATCGAAGTGTCACTCATTTTCTACTGTTAAACAGCACAAACTAAGTTTGTCGGAATAAGATGATAAATGATTTATACTCCCAGATTAAATGAAAATCTTAGCTTGAGGTGACTATCAACTAGAAAATAAAGATGATGACTGATTTGAGTATCTTTGCGTTGAGGCGGTCACTATCACCTGAAATATGACAATGACTGATTTTATTGTATATGTATGAAAAAATGAAAAATGTGATTTAGTTTATGTCTGAAACATGTCATAGCATTGTATAATTTAAACTCTGAGTAACATCCTTCATCATAGCTACACTGTATGCAATACGTTCTGTGGAATCATGTACGTAAATGTACTCCAACTAGAGATATTATCATGACTGTAAGTAGGACCTGATTACAGCACGCGTTCTGTATCGGCATATATTGTAAAAGAAGCTTTAGCTTTTTGCTAAACTTGGATAAATTTTCTGTACTCATTCTTGCTACTAAGTGCGACAGTGTTCAAATGGTTCAAATGGCTCTGAGCACTATGGGACTTAACATCTGAGGTCATCAGATCCCTAGAACTTAGAACTACTTAAACCTAACTAACCTAAGGACATCACACACATCCATGCCCGAGGCAGGATTCGAACCTGCGATCGTAGTGGTCGCGGGGTTCCAGACTGAAGCGCCTAGAACCACTCGGCCACATCAACCGGCTGTGATAGTGTTGTTTGGCTTAATCTGTGCACAGTCAACCAAGTGTGCATCTAACTTTTCTCCGGAATGTAATAATTTTTATAATAAAATTTATGTCTGGATTACTTCCTGTTTGATTGTTTGCCCCCCTGCCCCCACCTATTCATTCAAGTAAACACTACAGAGAGAGAGAGAGAGGTGAAACAACGGTTTGCAGTGTTTGTGTGTGTGTGGGGGGGGGGGGGGGGGGCGGTGTGTATGCGTTGGTGGAATAGGTGAGTGGGTGAGTTCTGCTGACGATAAAGCTTATGTATTTTAAACATAGAAACACTGCGCACTGCGATTTACACCCTTTAAGTAACTTCGTTTGTAAATATCTTCGAATATGGCGCAAAAAATGCTAAAAATTTATATCACTCACATAGTTTTGAACATGGCACCAATATACACAATTTAGGCGAAGCTAACATTTTTTCCAACTTGCAAACACCATAGTACTGGCAATATCATCGACTTTGTCGCCATATTGGATTGCAGTATCAGTAGGCCTGCGAAACGTAAACGGGCCAATTCCACCACCTTTGATTTTTTAATTTTCTGCACCATCATCTTGTATTTTCCAGAATGAGATATTCACTCTGCAGCGGAGTGTGCACTAATATGAAACTTCCTGGCAGATTAAAACTGTGTGCCCGACCGAGACTCGAACTCGGGACCTTTGCTTTCGCTGGCAAGTGCTCTACTATCTGAGCTACCGAAGCACGACTCACGCCCGGTACTCACAGCTTTACTTCTGCCAGTATCTCGTCTCCCACCTTCCAAATTTTACAGAAGCTCTCCTGCGAGCACTTGCCCGCGAAAGGCAAAGGTCCCGAGTTCGAGTCTCGGTCGGGCACACAGTTTTAATCTGCCAGGAATTTTCATCTTGTATTTTTTTTTTAATTTCTAGCCAACGACATCTTCCATTTTTAAATCCCCTGCGACTGTCGTCTTGGATTAATAAATTTCCCATCAACACAATCTTATATTCTTAAACTTCCCGCCACAGCCATCTCGGATTTTTCGATGACTGCAGCGCTGACTAGTGGCGGATGCTAGAAATATGCACCAATGGCTCTATGGCCTTACTATTCGGCGATTTTCTGATTCAGATATCGAAACCGAATTTTATTTCACTTTATTTTACTTTTTTATTTTACTTTGTGAGAAGGTCACAAGAAGGAACGTCTAAGAGCGGAATTCGACAGAAGCTGCACCCTGGCCTACTGAGATTTCAGTTTATCGTTTCACGATATTGCTGCTCGTCTTGGTCAGCATCCGAAGTCTGTCATACGAATATGGAATCAATGAGTCAAAACGTCCATATTCGCGCAACGGCGTCTGGAGCACCACAGATTGTAAGATTGCGACCATTGTTGCGGCTTACCGTGACCTGATTGCACAGGTGCGCTAACGGTAGTCCACCCAACAACTACATGGAACGCAGGAGGGGCACCACATTGTCCTTCCAATGAGACCCGTTTCTCTGTACAGTATCATGATGGAGGTATCCGTGAGTAGAGGTTCCGGGGAGAACGAAAGTTGCCAGACTGCATATGTCACCGTGATACGGGCCCAGCCCCAGATTGGTGGTATGGTGTGAGATTGGATATACAATACAGTCTCCAGTGGTTCGCAGAGCGGGTAATTTGGGACGTAGCCGTCACATTTCTGACGTGTTAATGTTGGTGGCCGTGCCTTATCTTCGTGCTGTCCATAATGTTATACTTCAGCAAAACGACGCAACATTATATGTTAGCCGTGCGGTCCTGGCTTCTATTCGGATAGGTTGTTAAACTGTTGCCCTGGCCAGTACGTTCTCCAGGTATCTCACCCACTAGAAACGTCTGGACATGAGTTTCCGAGAGTCTGGCACACCGTCACTCGCTAGCTAAGACTGAGGAACTTTGACACAGATTTAAAGCACCATGGATTGATGCGTCCGTGCCTGTCATCCAAGCTTAGGTCGACTCGATCAGTCGAAATACAGCTACCACAGCGGTGCCAGCTCTATTTACAGAATTTTGCACTCTGTATAGCCCTAAATCACTTACAAATGTAGTCATGTGTTCTTTTTACTAGACAGTATACAGACTATAAATGAAATTTCAATATCTTTCTATCCTCAATGGTGTTGAGTCTTAACGGCCAACAATAATTACAGGGTGGTTAGGAACGATCTGAAAAGCTTGAGAGGGTGTTTTAAGGTAGATTGTGCTGACAAATATCTATCAAGAAAAAAATGCGGTAAGTTGCGCCGTTTCCGAATTAGCATTGAAATTAGTAATCAGGCCGTTGCGCGCGAAAATTCAAGGGACTCTGTAACACCTATTTTCGACCTATTTTGTATCGGTATCGATATTTCTGTGTCAATTTATAGTATTGATTACGTATAATGTTGTACCTGTCATGTAAATTCTTTGGCTATGTATAGATGTTTCAGTTATGTGAAACTTTTGAACGATGTTGATTAAACTATGCTTGTGGATTTAAATAACTAATGGAATGATTGTTGTGTAATTTACTATAAATGACTTGGTCCATAGTTAGGGAACATAGGGTTGAATGTAAAAGATGTAGGGAAGCCCCGCAGTTGCGGAAGTAGACTGGCGGAGTGGAAAAGGTGTGGTTGGCGCGGAAGTGGCACTTTGTCCTTTGTGACGGGTAAGGAGTCTGGGCTGAGCAGTACTGTCGTTAACAAAAAAATGGTTCAAATGGCTCTGAGCACTATGTGACTCAACTGCTGAGGTCATTAGTCCCCTAGAACTTAGAACTAGTTAAACCTAACTAACCTAAGGACATCACAAACATCCATGCCCGAGGCAGGATTCGAACCTGAGACCGTAGCGGACTTGCGGTTCCAGACTGCAGCGCCTTTAACCGCACGGCCACTTCGGCCGGCTGTCGTTAACATCTCGTTAGCAGTGGCGGATAATTGTGGCTCATATTCCTACATTTTTGAGGTCAGAAGAGCTTTAGGACAGCATTTATGGGCCTCGGATGCTGCGTTTGGTGATACCAATATCATGGCATTGTTTTTGGCCCTATAAAAACATAATTTCGACGCCAAGAATATATGTAACAGGGCGACCACCAACAGTATTAATATGCTTGCATCGCCGCCAGGTTAACAGCCACTGCAAATTGCGCCACCGGTGCCATCAGCCTTCCACTAACTTGTTTATATTTGGCACTTTGTAAATGGGCTAGGTATTTGTGACATTTGGTCGATTTTAATAATAATCGTGGTGTTGCTAAAAACTCTATCTTACACCCGTCATTATCTCCTATCACAAACCTGGATAGGAATCCTATCCTAGTGAATTTAATTCCGAATGTCCTAGTTTATTATGAGGAAGTGGTTGAACTTGAATTTAACGTCGTGTTATATTTATGATTAGGTCAAAATACTTATGAAAGCACATTTGTTGTGCTTTACTTAATTATTAATTAATGATAACAATACCTACCATTTCTCATACATACTGGTGTAGTTTTGTTAATGAGCATGTTTCTTCAGACCATGAAAGTTTAAGGGTACTCATGTACTAGGCCAGTTAGTAAATGAAGCAAAGTAAAGGATCCTTCAGAGCCAGTGTAGTCAGATTTGCATTCTGTATAGTTGCTTCAAACCGAGTTTAAGAAAGGACTATTTACTGCGTTATCTATTCTAATGCAAGTTGGTTAATGCACAGGCATGGAGACCCTGAACTAAGCAATGAAGTTATAGATTATAATCATTAGCAGACTCCTGCTTTAAATCCAGAATCATTATAAGCTTTTCCGTGTCCAGTATTGCTACTAATTTCATGTGTGTCGGTAATTGGCTTTATAAACTGTTGTACCTAGTTCAAGGTACGTGTTGTTGAGAGGCATATGTTATTGTTCGCCCTTTCATTGGCTATTTGCTTATTAGTAACGTATTTATCTGCAAGGCTAGGTTGCCGTGTTGTAGTATGAACAGATACAAGGAAAGAGTTTAGTGTGTGTCTGTCAAGGAACGTTAGGTTAGCCTTAACACTGCCTTCTCTTTATCATTTTGCTTGATACAAGAATGTCTAATTAGGCTGGCAACCGGTTTTAATATGTAATGTTACAACTTACTTTTGTACTGGGAGAGCGTCTGTTCCTGTCCCAACGTTTACTGATGGCTATACTTTGCTGGAGTGTTTGGGAAACGAATCTCAGTTTGATTGTTCTGTTTCCATTACGTTATCTCACGGTCACAACTACTTAAAAATTGCTCGCAGAAGTATAATGTTAGCATCGATTGCCGTTTAAGGTGGTCGGTAGTACCGTTACAACCCGACATAGACGGTGTCGCCAGATGTGTTCTTCGTTTTGTTTCCTGAAACCAAACAAGAGAGCGGTTCAAAAATTGGACATGGGACGGTAATAAGGATCAAACCCAAGCCAAAGGGCGAGCAAAAAATGGTTCAAATGGCTCTGAGCACTATGGGACTCAACTGCTGCGGTCATCAGTCCCCTAGAACTTAGAACTACTTAAACCTAACTAACCTAAGGACATCACACACACCCACGCCCGAGGCAGGATTCGAACCTGCGACCGTAGCAGCAGCGCGGCTCCGAACTGGAGCGCCTAGAACCGCTCGGCCACCGCGGCCGGCTAAGGGTGAGCAGTCTCGTGTGCTATCATCTACGCTATGAGAACAACTGACACTAATTTTATCTGGTGGTCAGCTTGAATTTGGGCACGCGACGGTCTGATTGGATAACTTCAACGCTAATTAACTCGGGAACGTCGCAACGTATCGAATTTTTTTTTTTCGTAACTATTATTTTTCGGCAAAACCTATCCTGCAACACCCTTACAAGCGTGTAGACTGTTTCCGACCACCCTGTACAACATTTATAGTAGAGATCCTTCCCTACAGTACATCCGATGCTAGGTTCTCTTTTGATTATGTTCCGTAATTGAGAATGAGGTAGTAAGTTCAATTCCTTCAGAAGTCTCCAGTCTAATCACACAACTGACGTCATACTTTCGACATTCCGCTGGAAAATTTCTGCTGGACCGCCACTGTCCCCTCCTGGAGCTAACATTTCGATACGTGGTTGCAGCAAAATGTTGTGATGTGATTCTTTGTCATTTATAACGCAAGAAATTCCTGCCTCTAAGTCCGAATAACATGCAGAACAGACGAATGAATGATTGCTTAGACTGCAGCTGGGTAGTTATGAGTAGACACAGAGACACTTGCGTGCCTATGGGCCAGTTTATATTCTATGGTTGCTGCGGTCTATACGATCGTTCAGACTCCAGTTTGACCAAGCAATATGGAGGGTTCAAAACCCGTTGAGTTTCAAGGCCCGCGACAGGATAGGTCTCATTTCTTGTGTCTCAGTTGTGAGGCTACATAACAGTGGTTTCACTGCATCTTGAACGTTACTTTCTTGCATTAATATAGGATCTAGGGACGAAGCAATTTAGATAATCAACTGATGACTCAGAATCTCTAGGGGTATTTGGGATCTTGTGTACGTTACCAATGTCTTGGATAGGATGATGGGGGATAAGACTGTATTGGTGCAGAAATTATGAATAATTTAAGGAAATTTACGGATTTAACTTTCTGTGTATATCATTTTTGGTATATGACGGACAGCATCGGCACTAATACACAATAATTTATTCTGACTGCATCAGTACCAACACACAATAATTTATTCTGAGTTACTTGCATCTTCTTGAAGTTTATGTTTTTAGGTGACGCCTATATTTCGGAGGCATATGTGATCACTGGAAGAATAAATACCGCATTGGTTTTTAATCTTGGTGTTTAATGCATCTTTTTTTCTTTGCGGATCCATCTGATATAGTGCCGCGCATTTCCTGTTGCGTATGTATTCCATGTGTTATCTGAATATTAAATTTTAATCAGTAATTAGAACTGAAAAGTTTACGCTGCTTTTCCATGACACGGCTGTTCCATTTGTAATAGTTCCTGTACGTCGAATAGTGGCAGCAGGAAACTGAAAGAAAAAGCTGAAGTGGAGGAAATAAGAACGGGCAAATGTGAATGTTCTGCTAGGACTTGGCAATATAACACAGAGAATCGGCTTTAGTCTTACAAGGCCATACTTGGGAGACAAGCGGACGTTGTTTAATATGCTAAGGCCGCACGCTTCACCGGGATGACTGCATAGCAGCTTCTATCCCACAAGACTACTGATGCAATCAGCACCTTGTCATAGTTCATGACTGTGCAGCTTGTAACCGCCCAAACATGAAATCCAGCTTTGAAAATGTAATATCTGTAACAAGTAGCACGAAAAGAGATAAACGTACAGAAAAAGTTGAACACGCTGATTAATGCTTGCCTGCGATATTTTAGGCTACAGATGAATTGTAAAATGACTTTGCAGTCTTGTAGGACTATTTTAGAACCACGAGATGTTAAGATAAATTACGTTTCATCATAATTGTTAATACTTTAATTAAAACATCTGGAAACTGATTGGTAGACACAGTTTTGAAGTTATTTTTTTGTTGTAACAAATAATTATTGCTATATTCTGAAATTTTGTTTAATTTTAGTGCATGTGGATGATCTTGACACTCATGTGAAACCTAAGCGTTCATTAATTTCGAACACTCTTGCAAACATCACATGCCCATAGATCAAATATCAGCAATATCACATAAGAGAGTTTCATTTTCTCCATCATTTTCTCGAACTACGTTGCGTTCACGATACTCCAGATTCAGCTGCAAAATAGCAAAAAATGAACTTTCGTATGTTCCACAGTAGCTGGCAGGAACCTTGTGAACTGTATCCTTACTGATCGTCGCTCTGATAGGCAGCTTCTAACTTGTTAAGCTTGTTCAGAGCGACAGTTACGGTTTCAAGTTTTGACGTTTCTGAGTTTTTGTCACTTTTCCATCTAGCACATGACAATAAGCTTAGTTTTAGCCATTGTTCGCAACGAACTTAAATTTCAATTAATTTATATCTGTGACTTAACAGGAAGCCTTTCAGCTCTCACACGAAAAGACGGTGAACCGATTAACCTGTCGATTCTTTGTGCTCTCGCCACTTGACTGTTGTCCGAGGTCCCTGATAATATTCAAGAACACAGTGTTTCTCGGTATTTTGTGCCCTTTCACGGCTGGAGCAAGCGTCGTCTACTGTTCAGCAAAGTACACTGCTCCGCAAAACTTCAAAAAGAGATACGTAAAGTAACATAGCATATCAACAACTCGGTACAAATGAATGAAAGTGAGGTAGCATGCTGCCAGAGGTCTCTCAGTCGTGCACAGAAAACTGGACGTCACATAGTGTGCGGTCTGTGTAACTATAGCGCCAAATGGGGTGGTCCCGCAACACGAGGCAATTGAAGGAACGAGGAAAAGATAGTATGTTTCAATCAGCGAGCATTTACGATGCTCCGTGGATGTGTTCCTCCTTACAACATGGCTCGGGGACATCTGGACGACTTCATACGGTTCTAGAGGAACCGAAACCGGTCATGTGAATAAACATTTTTGCAATCAAGACGGATTATCAGTAACATTGGGAGCGTTCCGAACCATTGCGCTGCTGCTGGAAAAAGAGGAGATGGTCGACCAGGTGAACTACAGTAGCAGATGACTGCTATCTGCCCTACGACCAGTACTTTGTTTTCTGTTGACACACGTACATTGGCGGCACAGTTTACGATGGTGCCAAGGGCATAGGGACTGGACTAATAAGGAGTAGGGTCGTGTGCTCTTCTAGAATGAAGGCACATTCAGTTTGAATAGTGATTCCGGACGTATGCACTGAAACGGTCAAATATTTCTTTAAGAAAGATAATATATTTATTGACCACGGTAGAGAAAGCTAAGCTTGTGGAGTACGAAAGGTGCTGGGATTAATTAATTAATTAATTATTGCACATTAATCAGCCGTGGAATACAATTTGACATTTCCTGAGAAAAGAAGTTTTAAACTTCCAGTTTAAGAAAAATATTGTAACTGGTTTAAATAGAACAAATATTCTTAAAAATTCCTTGTAAGCTATCAAAAGATGAATGCCATAATTCAAATATACGCAAATGTCTTGCAAAGGCCAACACTTCAAATAATATAACTAATTACAGATCAATGCCACGCGCCCAGGCAGGCGTTGCTTCAACACATGAAGGTCTGGTTAGACTGTGGTCCAACACAACCACCAACTAGTCACGCCGCTGCATGACCACATACCATCAGTTCAAAAGCACAAATCACAAAATACGTTAAGGTTTCCAGCATCGCATGAAAACTTATTAAGCACTAAAATATAAAACAAATAGATGAACTAAGAGGCTCCTGCTTGCTTTAAGATTTTAATCCAAAAACAATGATAAATTTTACTACTAACGAACAAGGTGAACGAGGCCCAGTTATCACTTAAGGTCGTCTTAACGGCACAGTAGTTAAAAACACACACTGTGACTGTCATCATAATTCCCGCAGCACAACTTGTTAATACCAGTACAACCCTGGAATTGAATAATTAACATTTGACGACATCTTAAGAGCACAGTAATTTACAAGTACCTAAACTCGCCAGTGACAACTAGTTTCTACCATACAACTGTTACAAAATCAAGTAAGTACCAATTCACGGGCCCTAGCCCACTATAACAACCTCCAAAGATAATTATATTTTTAAGAAAAATCACCTGCAACTTTGTACAGCGCCTTAACTGACATGAGTGTGAGCTTTAGATTACGCCACGAAATACACAGTGCCAGTACAGGCTCAGAATTACCAAATACAAAATGTTGTTGTTGTTGTGGTCTTCAGTCCTGAGACTGGTTTGATGCAGCTCTCCATGCTACTCTATCCTGTGCAAGCTTCTTCATCTCCCAGTACCTACTGCAACCTACATCCTTCTGAATCTGCTTAGTGTATTCATCTCTTGGTCTCCCCCTATGATTTTTACCCTCCACGCTGCCCTCCAATACTAAATTGGTGATCCCTTGATGCCTCAGAACATGTCCTATCAACCGATCCCTTCTTCTGGTCAAGTTGTGCCACAAACTTCTCTTCTCCCCAATCCTATTCAATACTTCCTCATTAGTTATGTGATCTACCCATCTAATCTTCAGCATTCTTCTGTAGCACCACATTTCAAAAGCTTCTACTCTCTTCTTGTCCAAACTATTTACCGTCCATGTTTCACTTCCATACATGGCTACACTCCATACAAATACTTTCAGAAATAACTTCCTGACACTTAAATCTATACTCGATGTTAACAAATTTCTCTTCTTCAGAAACGCTTTCCTTGCCATTGCCAGTCTACATTTTATATCCTCTCTACTTCGTCCATCATCAGTTATTTTGCTCCCCAAATAGCAAAACTCCTTTACTACTTTAAGTGTCTCATTTCCTAATCTAATACCCTCAGCATCACCCGACTTAATTCGACTACATTCCATTATCCTCGTTTTGCTTTTGTTGATGTTCATCTTATATCCTCCCTTCAAGACACCATCCATTCCGTTCAACTGCTCTTCCAAGTCCTTTGCTGTCTCTGACAGAATTACAATGTCATCGGCGAACCTCAAAGTTTTTATTTCTTCTCCATGGATTTTAATACCTACTCCAAATTTTTCTTTTGTTTCCTTTACTGCTTGCTCAATATACAGATTGAATAACATCGGGGAGAGGCTACAACCCTGTCTTACTCCCTTCCCAACCACTGTTTCCCTTTCATGTCCCTCAACTCTTATAACTGCCATCTGGTTTCTGTACAAGTTGTAAATAGCCTTTCGCTCCCTGTATTTTACCCCTGCCACTTTTAGAATTTGAAAGAGAGTATTCCAGTCAACATTGTCAAAAGCTTTCTCTAAGTCTACAAATGCTAGAAACGTAGGTTTGCCTTTCCTTAATCTTTCTTCTAAGATAAGTCGTAAGGTCAGTATTGCCTCACGTGTTCTAGTATTTCTACGGAATCCAAACTGATCTTCCCCGAGGTCGGCTTCTACTAGTTTTTCCATTCGTCTGTAAAGAATTCGTGTTAGTACTTTGCAGCTGTGGCTTATTAAACTGATTGTTCGGTAATTTTCACATCTGTCAACACCTGCTTTCTTTGGGATTGGAATTATTATATTCTTCTTGAAGTCTGAGGGTATTTCGCCTGTTTCATACATCTTGCTCACCAGATGGTAGAGTTTTGTCAGAACTGGCTCTCCCAAGGCCGTCAGTAGTTCCAATGGAATGTTGTCTACTCCGGGGGCCTTGTTTCGACTCAGGTCCTTCAGTGCTCTGTCAAACTCTTCACGCAGTATCGTATCTCCCATTTCATCTTCATCTACATCCTCTTCCATTTCCATAATATTGTCCTCAAGTGCATCGCCCTTGTATAGACTCTCTATATACTCCTTCCACCTTTCTGCTTTCCCTTCTTTGCTTAGAACTGGGTTTCCATCTGAGCTCTTGATGTTCATACATGTGGTTCTCTTATCTCCAAAGGTCTCTTTAATTTTCCTGTAGGCAGTATCTATCTTACCCCTAGTGAGATAAGCCTCTACATCCTTACATTTGTCCTCTAGCCGTCCCTGCTTAGCCATTTTGCACTTCCTGTCGATCTCATTTTTGAGACGTTTGTATTCCTTTTTGCCTGCTTCATTTACTCCATTTTTATATTTTCTCCTTTCATCAATTAAATTCAATATTTCTTCTGTTACCCAAGGATTTCTACTAACCCTCTTTTTACCTACTTGATCGTCTGCTGCCTTCACTACTTCATCCCTCAGAGCTACCCATTCTTCTTCTACTGTATTTCTTTCCACCATTCCTTTCAATTGTTCCCTTATGCTCTCCCTGAAACTCTGTACAACCTCTGGTTCTTTCAGTTTATCCAGGTCCCATTTCCTTAAATTCCCACCTTTTTGCAGTTTCTTCAGTTTTAATCTACAGGTCATAATCAACAGATTGTGGTCAGAGTCCACATCTGCCCCTGGAAATGTCTTACAATTTAAAACCTGGTTCCTAAATCTCTGTCTTACCATTATATAATCTATCTGATACCTTTTAGTATCTCCAGGGTTCTTCCATGTATACAACCTTCTATCATGATTCTTAAACCAAGTGTTAGCTATAAATACAAAATATACCACTGAAAACTAAGATGATGGTGAGTACCAGTTTTACATTTGCGGACCAAGTTCACTACTTCACATCTAAGTAGCAAAAGGGAAGTGCTCACTAAATTAAATAAATCCGCACTGCATCCACTACATTTATGGCTATTTTCGAGCACTCGCAGCCTTCAGCGAAATCAGAATGGGATTCAATAAACAGCCAGTCTCCGTCCAACGAACAGTAACGCCTCCTCCCGAGGCGCCACACCCGAAGCCAATGCGTCCACTTACTTCCCGAAGCGAACCCTCGAGGTGCCTTCCTGCCTTCTTCCGGGCTCCGGAATCAATTGCTTTCAGCCGGCCAGCGAACCCCACACTCCTTACTGAATTGCAAATAACTTCACTCTCTCTCTCTCTCTCTCTCTCTCTCTCTCTCTCTCTCTCTCTGTCTCTGCATTCGTGGAAACACTTTCCTACACTCGCTCTCCGTCACCGAGCCAACTGCCACACACACAGACGTCCGACCACTGTCCACAGTGCTCACTTCCTTCACTCCTTACATGTGTGCATGCGCGCGATCGTCAACTTGACTTCGAGAGTCTCCTCTCTGGTAGAACCCATAGAGTAAATATCTCTGGAGTGAGCATTGCGTTCTGCACATGTTGTCAACATTAAACCAGGATTGTCACGTGTTTTCGGGACTTTGCTGTGCGTGTGTGCTTTCTGCAGCGTTTGAAGTTTATAATATCAAGAGTTTTTGTTGTGTTTCACCGTTTGTTGATAGTGTAATAGCAATGGTGAATTACTATTGTTGCTACGGATGCAAAGAAAAATGCGTGAATGGAGGGATAGTAACTTTTCGTGGGTACATACCATGTAGCTCTAATTGCAGTTATCATATTAGTAAGAGACACTGTACATGCTTAAAAATTTCGCCGGCCGCGGTGGTCTCGCGGTTAAGGCGCTCAGTCCGGAACCGCGCGACTGCTACGGTCGAAGTTCGAATCCTGCCTCGGGCATGGATGTGTGTGATGTCCTTAGGTTAGTTAGGTTTAAGTAGTTGTAAGTTCTAGGGGACTGATGACCACAGATGTTAAGTCCCATAGTGCTCAGAGCCATTTTTTAAAAATTTCGAGGCGCATTATAATTAAGGCTTGATTCTGTAGACCTATATTTCTACGATTTTATGACTATATACTAGATATATAGATATTACGGCGCGTACAAAAGCTTACAAACAGTCGCTTCCTCTCGTAAATTTGCTAGTGGAACAGGAAAGGGAATGGTTAGTTGTTTCAGCAAATACTATCCTCCATGCATTTATCAGTGACTTGTCGATTATGTATATAGATTACTCAGTCTACTACTTATTTAATAAACTGGGAGCAAGTACGTCAAATGCGTTAAATAAATACTTCAAAGTGTCACCAGTAAGAAAAATTGTGCTTTAGGTCGCAAAAGCGAGAAAATAAATACGCAGAAACAGCAAAAAAAAAGGACGAATTAGCAGGGACGTAATCGCTAATGTGTGGCAAATTCGGTGTTTTTCGGACACTTGCAAAAGTGCTAGCGTACTGTCAAGTCGTTTTGCAAGACTATCACTGCAAAAATGTACGTCAGGCTCTGTAATACTATAAAGTGCCGTATCATACCGAGAACTACCAAAAATCGAGTGCATCTGAATTGTGACACCTATCGCAAAGAAGCAGGATGTAATATCACTTGCCGTTAAAAGCTACGTAGCTGGTTTATTCCCGGTACCAAATGGATACTGTTAAAATGTCTGTGCAACCACGACACGTTCGAAAAGAATCCGTCTGTACTAGGGATGTAATGACATTCTAAATATACAGGGCGCTATACGGACAAACACACGACGTCACGAGAACACGTGACCAAGTCGGCAATGTATGTTGACAACACAAAATCTGTTCTGTGCATGTGAATGCTCACTCCAGAGATATTTACTGTATGGTAGGACCACCACGCAACGAACCCTCCACTCACGGACCAAAGATCATCTTAACCTAACGGTCATATCGATAGGACCACGCCACGGGTCGCGCTAATATGGCGAGAGGTGGGCATATTTAATGCACCCAGGAACATTATCGAACACGATAGTTTTGGTGATCAAGGTGTTATGTTGTAGGAAGGCATAATTATTGGGTATTTTCAGGTGTGCATTCGGCCCTGGTTTCATTAAGAAGCATGTCACACCCATCAGAAATCGCGGTAACTTCAGGGTGATTGACATTTGAATAAAAGTGCCATTTATATTCGTCTCACAGCGTATGTCTCTCATTTATCCTCTGTATAATACTGTAGTAGTTATTTCTGTGTGTGGTCGAAGTTTCATCGACCTATTGCACGACAGAGAGACATCACGCGAAAGCTACATTCGTCCTTAAGTTCTGCATTAAGTTGTTGCAAACATACTTAAAAATTCCCGTCGGACGTTGTGGCTGAGCGGTTCTAGGCGCTACAGTCTGGAACCGCGCGACCGCTACGGTCGCAGGTTGGAATCCTGCCTCGGGCATGGATGTGTGTGATGTCCTTAGGTTAGTTAGGTTTAAGTAGCTCTAAGTTCTAGGGGACTGATGACCTCAGAAGTTAAGTCCCATAGTGCTCAGAGCCATTTGAACCATTTAAAAATTCCCCGTCAAAGTATACACCAACTCTTACATTTCCTTACATTTTATACCTAAAATTGTAAATAAATGTATTAAAACGAGTGACGGAGTTAGTTAAAGGAGCACTTGATACGTGCCGAGACCCCCGCATACGCACCGCCGAAGCATCTCTGAGGCACAACAGTTCCCAATAGACGACGGCATGTGCTAATTGCCATCCTCCCCACGTTCTTGCCGTAATTACTGCTATTACTAGCCAGCAGAGAATACACAGAACACAAATTGATCAGAAAGCACTGAGGACGTGGATTCTAAAACACGGCATTTTAAAATCAAATCAAATGGCTCGAAGCACTATGGGACTTAACATCTGAGGTCATCAGTCCCATAGACTTAGAACTACTTAAACCTAACTAACCTAAGGACATCACACTCATCCATGCCCGAGGTAGCCTTCGAACTTGCGACCGTAGCAGCAGCGCAGTTCCGGACTGAAGCGCCTAGAACGGCTCGGTCACAGCGGCCGTCTCACGGCATTTTTTAAGATCGACCTGTTAACCTATTATTCACCTCACCCATAACTGCTAAATTGTGTTTTTCGGTTCTTATTAAATTTAAAACAGTAAGTCTTCATGTTCGCTAAACTAAATACAGTGAATTGTCGTGAAGTGTAGCATTAGTTCTTACCGCCAGATGTCAATGCGCGTGGTTTCCGAAGCTCCGTAAATGACTATATATTTTTTGCAAATATGATTGTTTCTTTCAATTATCTGTTTGGAATTTGTGTGAAATAATTTTGTTCTATTATTGCCTCTCTTGATAGTGATCACACAGGCATTTTAAAGCAATTAAGATAACCATTTTTCTCACATTCATAATCCAGACATGAAGGTAATGTGAAGCTACCAGACAAGACTTTTCAAAAAACCATCAAGTTTCACACTCAAAACGTCTATCTACACGTAAGCTGGTCAGAAATTCGTGTACAGCGCTTAGGCGAGATGTTTATACCGTTGCTTTCGGTTGAGGAAACTCATGGAAGCCTGGACAAAAACTGACGTAAAATGACAATTTGTAGAGCGATGATACGATGTATATAATTATTTTTATTTTACTGTCTTGCTCACATATTTTTTGAACGAATTTACCGCTCTCGGCTATGCAGTAGCCATTTTCAGAATCTCCATTCTGTGGCACTACAAGTCACAAACATGTAAAAATATCAAATGCGACGATTGTGCCAAAAAATACATAGAGCAAACTGGTAGATCCTTCAGTAATAGGTTCCAAGAACATCTGAATTTAACAAATTCCAAATCTGCATTAACGACGCACTTACGGGAACAGGGGCATATTATCACAAGTCTTGCTGAAAATCTTGTAATACCCCATAGAAAAGAAAAAGGCCAGGTTTTCAATTTACTGAAAGAGGTGGAAATTTTTAAATACAGGAGAAAAATATAGTTATACAGAACACGCTCAATAGTAAGTTGGACTACCAGCATCATAATATTTTGAAAAACTTTCCTGGCTTGTAGGGTAAAATATATAAATTAAAAAATATTCAGTATCATATTTTTAATGTGAGGGAGCAGCCCAACGTATTTAGCCACGTGGGCATTGCGACACAGCGTCCACGTGACCGTTGTTATTTACTCGTTGTTTCTTGGTGGCCGATGAAGGCAGTGCGCACTTCTGCATGCTGTACCTTCCGTATCTGTTTTGAGATAGATAACGAAGCGGCGTGCATAGTTTATTCTACTTTGTATCTACGGTCATGCACTATTACCACAGTTACCTACGTTATAAGCCATATCTTCGAAATCGGCTTTAGCCTACAGCATTGCTTATTTACATACTGACAGTACCCTCAGAATGGCAGTACCTTGACTATGAACGTTGGGATAACGTATCACGGATAAATGTAATAATTTTTGGGGTGATAAGTCTTCAAATAGTGTTTCTATAACGGCACAAATTTGCAATACAGTTTATAATTATATTTCAGTTCTAAAATACGTAGGGTGCACCTGAAGATGCGGCTGTATGCCGTGAAATCGATAGTGTGTTTAATTAAAACCAAGTCTTACCAGCTGTCAGCGATGTTTTCACTCATCATGAAAAAAATAATATGATTCATATTTTGTTACACTATTATGATTTAGTGCAGTGAGAGATTCTGAATATGGCTACTGCAGAGCCGAAACCGGTGAAGTCTGTTCAAAAAGCTTTGTGCTCAAGACAGTTAAATAAAAAATTATAAGGCCTGGATAACTAAGTACAGAGAGTTGATAAAGAATCGTCAGGTTTCACTGAAACTGCAAATTCTAGAGGCACATCCTCCTGTGGTTTTCCAGACCGTCATACAGCTGCCTCAGAGCTGCATATTTGCTTCTCTCAAAAATCTAGCTAGGAAAATGCAGTCCGTCGGGCGCAAGTGCCGGAGTATAGTCACATTACAAGTGTGGAGAGGTTGGAGTTAGGTTGTTTGAGGAAGAGACCAAACAGCGTGGTAATCGGTCTTATTGGATTAGGGAAGGACAAGGAAGGAAGTCAGCCGTGCCCTTTTAAAGGTACCATATCGGCGTTTGCCTGAAGCGATTTAGGGAAATCACAGAAAACCTAAATCAGGATGGCCGGACGCGGGATTGAACCGTCGTCCTCCCGAATGCGAATCCAGTGTGCTAACCACTGCGCCACCTTGCTCGCTGTGGAGAGGTATTCCTGCTTTTATTAATGACATATAATATCTGAAACTTCCTGGCAGATTAAAACTGTGTGCCCGACCGGGACTCGAACTCGGGACCTTTGCCTTTCGCGAGCAAGTGCTCTACCATCTGAGCTACCGAAGCACGACTCACGGCCGCTACTCACAGCGTTACATCTGCCAGTATCTCGTCTCCTACCTTCCAAACTTTACAGAAGCTCTGCTGCGAACTCCGCTGCAGAGTGAAGATCTCATTCTGGACATATAATATCTGTTCCACTGACTTTAGAATCTTGAGCGTTCTGGTATCACATGGCTGAGTCCGTATATTCGCTTACGCTAGCTCCACAGAAGGAAGAACTAGTAGAAGTGGACAGATCTTCTGTCACACTCTGCTTCGACAGTTGGTCTACCATTTGAATTGGTGTTATGCCGGAGTCTTTTGATGTACATGTTTATGTTGATGCTCCTATTTGTGAGTAAGGATTTTTCTCAAAACATTTTTGAAAGGAATTTTCTGACCACTCAACTTGGTTGACCATAGTCGATGTCGTTTTATGCATCCGATTTACATCAATACTGACAGATAGAGTTAGCCGTAGGATTTTTTGTGGCGTTCATGAATAATATACAGGGTGAACCAGAAATCCATCGCCTACATTTCGGAGGCTGTTCAAGGATATTTTCTGAGGAATTTGGTATTAGGCACCCGTGGTGTCCGGTGGCTCGTTACAGAGTATTAATATATTAAGATTTATTCGGCTTGTTACTCCAGTTACCTTAGTTTTGAGGAAACAACCTTCACAACAGTGAAAAATCCTGTAATATGCGGTCACCAAAACGCGTAAAAGAAACCAAAGAGTAATGCGACACCCCACAGCTGCAAAACTACTGTGATGTGGTTGCCATCGCTACGGGAACAGCTCGGCACAGATTCACGGTTCTGGTCTGCCACTGTATTCAGTAAATCCTAGACGAGGTGCAGATTGGCATTCATCTGTAAACCTATCGATACTGCTTTGTGTCACTGTTAACGTACAACTAACACTGCCAGAGTAACAAACTCGAGACAGAAGAGAGCAATACTGAATGCAAGCATGAAGGCGACGAGTAAAGTGGGCGTTAATGTTGCCAATATAAAGAAGGATCACGAGTGAATCGAACAAGTAACACATATAGGTCTTACTGTTGTGCAGATTTTCTCATTGCAATACAGGTACAAAGGTAACTGGGTGTAAGAGGTTAGGTTGTTTGGGGGAAGAGACCAAACAGCGAGGTCATCGGTCTCATCGGATTAGGGAAGGACAAGGAAGGAAGTCGGCCGTGTCCTTTCAAAGGAACCATCCCGGCATTTGCCTGGAGCGATTTAGGGAAATCACGGTAAACCTAAATCAGGATGGCCGGACGCGGGATTGAACCGTCGTCCTCCCGAATGCGATTCCAGTGTGCTAAATGAGTGTAAGAAATCAAACAAAATGAAATAACTGTGTAAAGAGCCACTGAAGACCACGGATTCCTTATACCAAAATACTCAGAAAATACCCCTGTACAACTTCCGAAATTTTGTCAGCGGAGTTGTGGTAGCATCTCAGTATACCAGATGGTTATAACTGAAGAGCAGCTACTCACGGAGGTCCAGTGTAGGCTGTAATTATCGTATCGCAGAGGAACTTGGTAGGCTAGATATTCTAATGCGTTAATGCGAAACAAACTTATGTTGGAAAAAAATTAGTTCCCATTTCGGTCACCAGGTGCAAATCTGGCGCTGCGAACGCAAGAAAGACATATTGAAATATTACCATATGTATTGGATTAGGAACGGGATGTGGGTGGAAAAGGTCAAACAATTGAGAAAGGCATAATGTTGACGATATTATTAACCGCTGCTTACGCATGCTGTACAGCGCTAGGTTTCCACCTGGTGGCCAAAATTGGAACTATTTTTTTCCAGCATAAATCAGTTCATGTAGACATGAAAAACAAAGATGTAGGATGTTGATAAGGTTTTTTTATTTTAAAAGCTTTTTATTAGTTTTCACGTAAAAAATTCAGAGACATTAACAAAGCCAGATCTGTTGAGGAAGCGAGATAAATTTTTCTTTGACGTTATATCGCAATTAGGGAAAAAACAGGACTCATATGATTATGTAAAATGGCACCATAAACTGCCTTCTAATTATTGTTTGATGCGTTGTTTTTTTTCGAACAAATAAATGTTAACGTTTTGAAATGCTTGGACTGTGCCGGCCGCGGTGGTCTAGCGGTTCAGGCGCTCAGTCCGGAACCGCGCGACTACTACGGTCGCAGGTTCGAATCCTGCCTCGGGCATGGATGTGTGTGATGTCCTTAGGTTAGTTAGGTTTAAGTAGTTCTAAGTTCTAGGGGACTGATGACCACAGATGTTAAGTCCCATAGTGCTCAGAGCCATTTGAACCATTTTTTTTTTGCTTGGACGGCACATTTTTCTATTTTTACAGCTTGCAAAATGTGGAAAAGTTACAGTTCCACGTTTTTCAGGAACATCCGCTATGAACTTTGCTTTAGACATGTATAAATTACCATAACTGCTAGTTCGTTAATGCTGGTACTACGTCCCGAGAGCCTGGCCCCTTATAATCTATTTTTTGCCGTTCAGTGCAGGGCACAGTGATGTGACAGTATATTTACGTTCCGTCTAGTGTGAAAATACCACCATTTGACAGTACCGTTCCGTCTCGTGGCACCCCGTTGACATTCACTGTTAACCGTTCTTTAGTGCTCAGTGTCCTAAGACGTCACTGTAACTAAGACGCTAAATTATAAAAATGTTAGGTATAAATAAAAAGATAACGGTTACCAAGAGAGCTGGAGCTATTCCTGAGGACACTTGTAGCACCATAATACGAGTCCCTCGGGTGACAGATGTAGGGCTGCTCCCGCGACGCGAGACGTCCGGAAATAGGCTGGGGCGACGGCGGGGAGATATCGGCAGCGACTCGGTCGGTGCGGTAATCGGGTCGTGGGTGACTGAGCTGGAGTGCGTGGCGCATGGCGATGCCGCATTACGCAGCGCGCGCACGCATCGCGCGCTCTTCTGGAATTCTCTCAACGTGCGTGCAATGTTATAGTACTCGTCACTTTCAGCCAATATGCCAGCCGGATTCCTGCGCAGGCAAAATACGTGACACGCCACGCTGCGACTCGCACCTACGTTTCGGGACACGCAGCGCCTTGCCCACGTAAAGTGCGCTGCCCTATGGTACTCCTCACCGTTTATGTCTCATTCAGAACTCAGAAGCGTCAGGCTCCCTTATACTCGTTGTTCCTGGACTTACACCGTTCTTTTAAGAACCGAACACTTAAACCGTCGTCACACGGGACGAGGCAGCTAACGTTGACGTGCACGCAGGCGGGATATCCAACGTCACAAGACACAGCGCCGTCGGCACATGGGACGAGATGGTAAACACAATTTTGTGCTCCCAGCGCTCTCTAGCGGCAGTTGTCGGCATTAGTTGGCTGGCAAACCATAAGGTTTGTCCACGAAATTGGACGAGCGTAAGATTCTACGTTAACTCTATTAAACGGCACATTTCCTCCCTTGTACACGTGCTCGTCGTGTTGTTCAGTCTGTGGTGTACATAAATAAAAACTTCGGTATCCGTGAAAATGGAATAAGACAAAAGCGAAAGATATATGTCGAGCCAGTAAGGACATCACCTTATAAAAGTTCACCAAGTCGAACAAACTCAACCCTAACAGAGAGCACACTCGTATTTACATAATGTCAAATATTAAAGAAATTATTTCTATTAATTTTGTAAGAAAGACTCATAACCATTTAGAAAACGCCAAGGTGGAAAAAAATTTGATTCATCGGGACACGAACCCCCTACCAATATACCCTCTGTTCCATAATGTGGCACCTATACTAACTAGGATACGCTGAAGCTCTGCATTTAGCGAGTTTATTTTTTATGTCATGGACTCCTAAAGGCTTTAATCACCGACATGTTATTAACTGAAATTTAATTATAGCAAATCCTAACAAGAACGACATGTATCTCATGACTCTTCAGTGTACCGTTGGCTTAAAATGGCTTATTTTCATAACACATTAGTTATAACGCGAAAATAGCTAACTATGAAACTTCTTTAACCATCAGTATGGCGCTTCAGTTCGGAACCGCCGCTGCTGCTACGGTCGCAGCTTAGAATTCTGACTCGAGCATGGATGCGTGTGATTTTCTTAGGTTCGTTAGCTTTAAGTAGTTCTAAGTCTAGAGGACTGCTGACCTCAGATGTTAAGTGCCATAGTGCTTACAGCCTTTTGAACCCTTTTTGAACTAATATGGCGTTTCCCATTAGTTTATTAGGAAAAGTCGTACCAATAACGATTCGTTATCGAAACATTCAATGCGATGGTGCTTAGACACAGCATATACACTGAAGAGGCAAAGAAACTGGCAAACCTGGCTCATGTCGTGTAGGGCCCCCGCGCACACACAGAAGTCCCGCAACACGACGTGGCATGGACTGGACTAATGTCTGAAGTAGTACTGGAGTGAACTGACACCATGAATCCTGCAAGACTGTCCATAAATCCGTAAGATCACGAGGTGTTGCAGATCTCTTCTGAACAGGACGTTGCAAGGCATCCCAGATATGCTCAATGATGTCTGGCGAATTTGATGGCCAGCAGAAGAGTTTAAACTCAGAAGAGTGTTCCTGTAGCCACTCTGTAGCAATTCTGGGGTGTCGCATTGTCGTGCTTGGAATTGCCTAAGACCGTCGGAATGCACAATTGACATGAATGGGTGCAGGTGATCAGGCAGGATGCTTACGTACGTGTCACCTGTCAGAGTAGTATCTAGGCGTATCAGGAGTCTCATATCACTCCAACTGCACACGCCTCACACCATTACACAACCTCCACCAGCTTTAACAGTCCCCTACTGACATGCAAGGTCAGTGGATTCATGATGTTGCTATACCCGTACGAATCCATCCGCTCAATATAATTTGAAACGAGACTCGTCCGACCAGCCAACATGTTTCCAGTCATCAACAGTCCAATGTCGGTGTTGACGGGCACAGGTGAGTTTCAAATGTTTCAAATGGCTCTGAGCACTATGGGACTTAACGTCTGAGGTCATCAGTACCCTAGAACTGCGAACTACTTAAACCTAACTAACCTAAGGACATCACACACATCCATGCCCGAGGCAGGATTCTAATCTGCGACCGTAGCGGTCACGCGGTTCCAGACTGAAGCGCCTAGAACCGCTCGGCCACAGTGGCTCGCCACAGGTGAGGCTCAAGGCTTTGTGTTGTGCAATCATCAAGGGTACACGAGTGGCCTTCGGCTCCGAATGCCCTTATCGATGATGTTTTGTTGAATAGTTCGCACGCTGCCACTTGTTGATAGCCCAGCATTGAAATCTGCTGCAATTTGCGAAAGGGTTAACCTTCTGTCACGTTGAGCAATTCTCTTCAGTCGTCGTTGGTTCCGTTCTTGCAAGATCTTTTTCCAGCCGCAGAGATGTCGGAGATTTGATGTTTAAAATGGTTCAAATGGCTCTGAGCACTATGGGACTTAACTTCTAAGGTCATCAGTCCCCTAGAAGTACTTAAACCTAACTAACCTAAGGACATCACACACATCCATGCCCGAGGCAGGATTCGAACCTGCGACCGTAGCGGCCGCGCGGTTCCAGACTGTAGGCCTTTAACCGCTTGGCCACCACGACCGGCATTTGATGTTTAACCTGATTCCTCATATTCACGGTACACTCGTTAAATGGTCTTACGTGGAAATCTCCACTTCATCGGTACCTCGGAGATGCAGTGTCCCATCGCTCTTGTGCCGAATATAACACCACGTTCTAACTACCTTAAATCTTAATAACCTTCCATTATAGCAGCAGTAACCGATCTAACAATTGCGTCAGACACTTGTTGTCTTATATAGGCGTTGGCGACCGCAGCGGCGTGTTCTGCCTGTTTACATCTCTCTGTATTTGAATACGCATTTCTATATCAGTTTCTTTGGCGCCTCAGTGTAATTCGATAACAGTCCATTACCCTTGTTTCACTTTTGTTGCTATTCATCTCATAACCTGTTTTCAAGACACTATGTACATTTAAATCAATATTCTGCAACCAACCTGACGGTGTGTAGTGGAGGGTACTTCTTTTACCATTAATTGAAACCTCCTCCCTTCTTTCATTCGTGAATGGCATGCGGGAAAAATGACTGTTCGTGAACCACTGTATTAGCTCTAATTTCTAGAATTTCATCGTTGTAGTCATTTCGCGAGACGTCAGTGGAAAGAAGTAATATGTTTTCCAATTCTTCTCGGAACGCAGTCTCTCGGAATTTCAATAGTAAACACCTACGTGGTACACAACGTCTTACAGCGTCTGCCAGTGGAGTTTTTTGAGCATCTCTCTAACGCTCTTACGCAGCAGTAACAATCCCGTGACGAAACGCACCGCTCTTCGTTGGATCTTCTCTTTCTTCCATTAATATTACCTGGTAAGTGCCTCAGACTGATGACCAATACTCAAGAATCGGTCGGATCAGTGTTTTGCCAGCCACTTCTTTCGTAGATGAATTACATTTCCTTAAGATTCTTCCTGTAAATCTCAGTCTCGCAACTACTTTTCTACTCTTTGTTTTATGTGGTCATTCCACTTAAGGTAGCTCCCGATGGTTAATCTTAGATACTTTACAGTAGATACTGTTTCCAGCAATTTGTCATCAATCGTGTAGTTATACAATAGTGTTATTCTCCTATGTGTGCACAATATGTAATATTCATTCACTTTCAGGGCCAACTGCCAGTCCCTGCATCACTCATCAATCCTCTGCATGTCGTCTCGCGTATCGCTAGTCTTGCTATCTTCCTATAAACAACCGCATCGTCTGTGAACAGCCATGTGGAACTTACCACGTTTTCCACTAGATCATGGGAGATCAAAAAGTTTCATTTTGAGGGAGTTGCTGTAGGCTACATGCAACGTAATGCGACTCCGATGCGGTTACGTAAACACCGTAATTTAGACAAGGAGTTAGTGTGGCATGCGTGTCTTTCTGAAGTGCGTATGATAAATGCGGAAACGAACTTTGGCGACGTAATTACCAAATGCGTCCAAACAGGCCCAGCGTGCTGTTACTTTTTCTTGGATGCCAAAAGACAGGCGCTGGTAGACATCCATCGGAGAATGAAGACTGTGTCTGGGACAGCGTCTCTGTCAAAAACCACCGTTGTGGTATAGTGCGCCAAATTCTGTGCTGGTCAAAATTTGACACAAGGTGCCGGTCGATTTGGAAGGCCACCCTCATCCATTACGACATGTGCGAGCGGGAAGAGCACCAGTCTAATAGTCCTCCTCTCTCCCCATGCTATCATCAGGCCTTCGGTCCTTTAAAAAAGGCCTCGAAGGGTTGACGAATTCCTGTCGGATGCGGATCTGCAGCATGGAGCTACGGTCTTCTTCACTCAGCAGGACACGGTGTTCTACCGAACGATTATCTTCCATCTGGTGCGTCGGTAGGATGATTGCCTCAGTTCTCACGGCGACTTTGCCTGATTGGCATACCGACTCTGCACTGGTCGGCCTTCAATTGGAAACTTTGTGATCGCCCTTTATATGTATTATAAACAATAATGGTCTTATCAAACTTCCTTGAGGTACTCCTCAAATTACATTTACATCTGTAGATTTTGTTCCGTTAAGAGTGACATGTTGAGTTCTGTCTGCAAGGATGTCTTGAATCCAGTCGCAAATCTGTACCAATTCTCGATAAGCTCGTATCTTTTTTCACTGACCAGCAGGTTCGAATCCTGCCTCGGGGCTGGATGTGTGTGATGTCTTTAGGTTAGTTAGTTCTAAGTTCTAGGGGACTGATGACCTCAGAAGTTACTTCCCAAGGTGCTCAGAGCCATTTGAACCATTTTGAACTAACCAGCAGTCCGGGACAGTGTCAGGTGCCCTCCGGAAGTCCAGAGACTTGGTATCAGCCTGAACGCCCACTTCTACAGAGCTGTGGATCTCTTGGTGGAACAAGGCGACCTGAGATTCACACGATTTCTGTTTGCGGAATCCATGCTGATTTTTATAGAGGAGATTTTCGTTCTCCAAAAACGTCATAATACACTCCTGGAAATTGAAATAAGAACACCGTGAATTCATTGTCCCTGGAAGGGGAAACTTTATTGACACATTCCTGGGGTCAGATACATCACATGATCACACTGACAGAGCCACAGGCACATAGACACAGGCAACAGAGCATGCACAATGTCGGCACTAGTACAGTGTATATCCACCTTTCGCAGCAATGCAGGCTGCTATTCTCCCATGGAGACGATCGCAGAGATGCTGGATGTAGTCCTGTGGAACGGCTTGCCATGCCATTTCCACCTGGCGCCTCAGTTGGACCAGCGTTCGTGCTGGACGTGCAGACCGCGTGAGACGACGCTTCATCCAGTCCCAAACATGCTCAATGGGGGACAGATCCGGAGATCTTGCTGGCCAGGGTAGTTGACTTACACCTTCTAGAGCACGTTGGGTGGCACGGGATACATGCGGACGTGCATTGTCCTGTTGGAACAGCAAGTTCCCTTGCCGGTCTAGGAATGGTAGAACGATGGGTTCGATGACGGTTTGGATGTACCGTGCACTATTCAGTGTCCCCTCGACGATCACCAGTGGTGTACGGCCAGTGTAGGAGATCGCTCCCCACACCATGATGCCGGGTGTTGGCCCTGTGTGCCTCGGTCGTATGCAGTCCTGATTGTGGCGCTCACCTGCACGGCGCCAAACACGCATACGACCATCATTGGCACCAAGGCAGAAGCGACTCTCATCGCTGAAGACGACACGTCTCCATTCATCCCTCCATTCACGCCTGTCGCGACACCACTGGAGGCGGGCTGCACGATGTTGGGGCGTGAGCGGAAGACGGCCTAACGGTGTGCGGGACCGTAGCCCAGTTTCATGGAGACGGTTGCGAATGGTCCTCGCCGATACCCCAGGAGCAACAGTGTCCCTAATTTGCTGGGAAGTGGCGGTGCGGTCCCCTACGGCACTGCGTAGGATCCTACGGTCTTGGCGTGCATCCGTGCGTCGCTGCGGTCCGGTCCCAGGTCGACGGGCACGTGCACCTTCCGCCGACCACTGGCGACAACATCGATGTACTGTGGAGACCTCACGCCCCACGTGTTGAGCAATTTGGCGGTACGTCCACCCGGCCTCCCGCATGCCCACTGTACGCCCTCGCTCAAAGTCCGTCAACTGCACATACGGTTCACGTCCACGCTGTCGCGGCATGCTACCAGTGTTAAAGACTGCGATGGAGCTCCGTATGCCACGGCAAACTGGCTGACACTGACGGCGGCGGTGCACAAATGCTGCGCAGCTAGCGCCATTCGACGGCCAACACCGCGGTTCCTGGTGTGTCCGCTGTGCCGTGCGTGTGATCATTGCTTGTACAGCCCTCTCGCAGTGTCCGGAGCAAGTATGGTGGGTCTGACACACCGGTGTCAATGTGTTCTTTTTTCCATTTCCAGGAATGTACATAGAGCAAAACTCCTGTTCCATAAATCTACAACAGATTGCCGTAACGACATAGACCAATAATTATGTGCACGTGTCTTATGACCCTTCTTGAAAATGGGAATGACCTGTGCTTTTACCCAGTCGCTAGATATCGTTTGTTGCTCCAGCGACCTACGATAAACTGCTGCTAGAAGGGGAGCAAACACTTTCGCATAATCCGTGTAGGATCTTATAGGTGTCTCATCTGGTCCTGATGCAACTGTAGTTATTTTTCTATTCCGCTATCAGCTATCTCAATATCAACCATTTTGAAGTGCATACGACGATGGAAAGGAGGGACTGTATTGCGAGATTCCGCAGTGGAACAATAAAGGAAGACTGAATTTAGTATTTCGGCCTTCTCTCTGTCATCTTCCGTTTCGATGCCAGTATGGGCACTGACCGACTCAATAGAACCGGTTACTGATTTTAGGTAAGACCGGAACCTTAGAAATTTTAGTCAGGCCGAGTGGCAGAATTTTAATTTCGAAGTCATTGTGCGTTTCGCTCATGGCCTCCTCATGCTCATTTTCCCTTCGTTCAATTTTTGTTTGTCAGCGACAGGGGTTGAACAACAATATGGAATCACCGTGATAAATTCATGCTTGAACATAAATGCAAGTTCTAATGAAGCCTGCAGATTGCGCTATTTCATTTGCCCACGAAGAGCACCTGTGAAACGTCTTCAATACGATGCAAGTGCCAGTCACGGTCAGAACAATGTTCTGTGTAGTTATGAATGCATTACGTCAGAGCTAAGTGAATTTGAACGTGGGAAAATTGTTGGTGCTCGTATGCTGGGTGATTCACTAACCAAGGAATTGGAAGTGTTTCGTGTTTCAAGGGGCGTCGAATCGAAGATTTATGCCGCATACAGCAAAGCGGAGAAACAACGTCCGCTAAGTCACAACGCGGAAAAAAGTATGTGATGGGTGCCAGTGAGAGTTGTGACGGAAAATAAAGAGGACAACAGTTGCGAAAGTCACTGCAGAACTGAATGTCGCACGCCGAATCCCGTCAGCACCAAAATAACACGAATGAAGCTCCATTGGTTGGATTCCCGGCCACGTTGGGGATTTTCTACGCTCGGGGATAGGGTGTTTGTGTTGGCCTCATCATTTCATCATCATTCATGAAAGTGGAGAGATTGGACTGAGTAAAGATTGGGAATTTGTGCAGACGCTGATAACCACGCAGTTGAGCGCCCCTTAAAGCAAACACCATCATCATCATCATCCATTAGATGGAAATTACAGGGCGACCTGAAATTCAAATTACAAAACCATTCACCAGTGATGTAAATGTCCGTACCAGGAAAACATGGTACCGAAATCATAAAACCTGGACTATGGAGCAATGGAAGAAAGTCTTGAACAGATGAGTCTTACTTTACACTGTTCCTAACTTCTGGACGAGTTTGCATTCCAGGAGTGAAAAGGGGCGTGTGTTCGGTGGTGATGTGTGCAGCTTTGTCGTGGTATCCCATGGGCTCCATGGTTGCCCTGCAAGGGCGCATTATTGCCAAGGGTTATGAGAAAAGTTTGGCTGATCAGGTCCACTGCATGGTACAATGCTTGTTCCCAAACTGTGATGATGTGTTCCAGGATACTGTTCACAAAGCTTGTATCGCTCACCACTGGGTTTTTATATCGCATCTTACTTGGCCAACACAGTCACCTGACTGTCTCTGGATCACAGGGTCCTGGGTTCGATTCCCGGCACGGTTGAGGACTTTCTCTGCCCGGGGACTGGATGTTTGTGTTGTCCTCATCATTTCATCTTCATCATCATTCATGGCAGTGGCTAGAATGGGCTATGTAAAAAAAATTGGACTGTGAGAAAATTGGGATTTTGTGCAGGCGCTGATGACTCCGCAGTTGATCGCCCCACATACCAAACACCATCATTACCTGATTATTGAGCCTTTGTGGTCTACTTTGGAGAGAAAGGAGCGTGATCGCTACCCACCCAAATCATCGTTACCTGAAATTGTCACAAGTTTACAGGAAGAATGGCATAAGGCTCCCTTGAAATCCGTACAGGACCTCTACTTACCCATTCCAAGACGACTGGAAGCTGTTTTGAATGCCAAAGTGTTTCCTGCACAGTATTAGGATTTGTAATGTGTTTTAGGTGTTTCCACATTTTTTTCCAATCCCTGTTGTTTTAGACTGCTCTTGACCCCTTTAATACTGGTAGTTTTTGCCTCAAACCACCGTTTTATTAATTTTTTTTAAAAAGTACCAGTCCCTTTCGCATTAAACCACCGCTGCTATTATAAGACAAGGACATTCTGTGGTGCACAGGGGTACTTGTACGGATGTAGCAGTCACTTATAGCAGTCACTTACAGCGTTGAAAGCAACAGACGGCGCAAAGATGGTGCTGCGTGATTGTAGGAGATTCTGATATGTCTTTTTAATTTTTATTTTTTTACAGTTAACATTTTGAGGAGATAATTGCCAGTGAAAGTGAGGGTATCTAAAGTTACTGTATCGTAATCCTGAGTTTATACTACTGCTTTTATGAGTGGTTTACAAATGACACTACTGGAGCGTACATTTGGCATAAATTTATTAAATTTTAGGCCCATTTTTCATTGTTATTTAGGATTGTAATTTGTTTTAGTAATTATGAGCTCATGGAAGTTTCGAGATGCAGGATTGTGTCTAGGAGAAATGGACACTGCTTTCAAACATGTTTCATGAAGTAATGGGTGGTTGAAAACTATGTCCCAGATGCCCCAAACTGAAACCATATTCTTAAAACTATTGATTATTTACTTTCTGCCAATTTCTTCCTGAATTCGGTGCTTGCTATGAAAATGAAGGTTAATTTTGTGGTAAATTAAACTCCAAAGTGAAACCACCTCCTTAAAATAGCTGTTTACTTTTCTGCAATTTCTTCTTCTATTCGTTGCTTACTATGATAGTAAACGTTAATTTTGGAAAAACTCTAAAATCACGCTTTTATATTATAGGGTTAAATCTATGACTAAGCTCGCTTTATTTACGTAGCTGTTTTCTAACACTGTAATTAAACCACAGTGGGACCTTCCTTTCTCTTACGAACTTGCTCGGAGCGTACAACAGTGGTTTCAAATCCTTTGCCGTCCCTAACAGAATTACAATACCATCGGCAAACCCTGAAGTTCTTATTTTTTCTCCATGAGCTTTATTTATTTCCCTTTCCAAATTTCTCCTTGATTTCGTTTACTGCTCACTCAATGTACAAATTGGTTAAAACTGGGGATAGGTTACAACCCTGTCTCACTCCCTACTCAAAGACAATATTTGACCTAGAAAACTACACTGAAAAACCAAAGAAACTGGTACACCTGTCTAATATCGTGTAGGGCCAACCCGAGCACGCAGAAGTGGCGCAACACAACGTGGCATGGACTCGACTAATGTCTGAAGTAGTGCTGGAGGGAATTTACACCATGAATCCTGCAGGGTTTTCCATAAATCCGTAAGAGTACGAGGGAGTTCAGATCTCATCTGAACAGCACGTTCCAATGTATCCCATATACGCTCAATAAAGTCCAGCTGGCTCATGTTGTGTAGGGCCCCCGCGCACACACAGAAGTCCCGCAACACGATGTGGCATGGACTGGACTTAATGACTGAAGTAGTGCTGGAGTGAACTGACACCATGAATCCTGCAAGACTGTACATAAATCCGTAAGAGCACGATGTGTTGCCGATCTATTCTGAACAGCACATTGCAAGGCATCCCAGATATGCCCAATGATGTTCATGTCTGGGTAGTTTGGTGGCCAGCAGAAGTGTTTAAACTCAGAAGAGTGTTCCTGTAGCCACTCTGTTGCAATTTTGGGGTGTCGCATTGTCCTGCTGGAATTGCCCAAAAACGTCGGAATTCACAATGGACATGAATGGATGCAGGTGATCAGACAGGATGCTTACGTACGCGTCACATGTCAGAGTCGAATCTAGACGTATCAGGAGTCCCATATCACTCCAACTGCACACGGCTCACACCATTACTGAGCCTCCACCAGCTTTAACAGTATCTTGCTCATATGCAGCGTCCATGGATTCATGAGGTTGTCTCCATACACGTACACATCTATCCGATCCATACAATTTGAAACGAGACTCTTCCGACGAGGCAACATGTTTCCAGTCATTAACCTTCCAATTTCGGTTTTGACGGGCCCAGGCGAGGCGTAAAGCTTTGTGTTGTGCAGTCATCAAGGGTAAAAGAGGGGGCCTTCGGCTCCGTACACATCTATCCGACCCATACAATTTGAAACGAGACTCGTCCGACGAGGCAACATGTTTCCAGTCATTAACCTTCCAATTTCGGTTTTGACGGGCCCAGGCGAGGCGTAAAGCTTTGTGTTGTGCAGTCATCAAGGGTAAAAGAGGGGGCCTTCGGCTCCGAAAGCTCATATGGATGATGTTTCGTTGAATGGTTCGCATGCTGACACTTGTTGACGGCCCAGATTTGAAATCTGCAGCAATTTGCCGAACGGTTGCACTTCGGTTCGGTCGCGTTGAACGATTTTCTTCAGTCGTTGTTGGTCCCGTTCTCGCAGGATCTCCTTGCGGCCGCAGCGATGTCGGAGATTTGATGTTTTACCGGATTCCTGATATTCACGGTACACTCGTGAAATGATCGCACGGGAAAATCCCCACTTCATCGCTACCTCAGAGATGCTGGTCCCATCGCTCGTGCGCCAATTATAATACCACGTTGAAACTCATTTAAATCTTAATAACTTGCCATTGTAGCAGCAGTAACCGATCTAACAACTGCTAGGCGCTTCAGTCTGGATCCGCGCAACCGCTACCCTCCACCATACACTATAATGTAGCTTGTGGAATACAGATGTGGATATCTTATCCCTCGACTTCTTTTATCGAGCATTTGCATTAAGGCAGATTTTGGCGCTACGCTGACAGCCAACTGTAAATTAAAAATTAACATCAGACTCCTAGCGTCGCACACATGCACCTTTTTGAGAGGCGCCCTGGACAGTAACTATGACACTGAACTAAGAAACATGGGCATCACCGATCATCCAGCGAGCGAACAGTGTTACTTATAAGCAAACGTTCCATGCTATTCTTTAAAGCCTCCTCCTCTGCACCACTTCTGACAGAATTTTTAAGCAATAGAACAGTAACGAGATTATCTTCAGGCTAAAAAATAAAATTCACCAGACAGAAACCGGCGTTCGTTAAGTGGTTTCATTAAGAATCGCTCTTTGCTCTAAATCAGTGCCGTTAGCAGCACAAAATGGACCCAAATTGCTATGTGTCATACATTAAAACGCATTAACTAAATGAACTACATGCAATTGCACGTAAGTCAATTTTTATCACAAAATGTGATTACGGTGGAAGCAGATAATAACGTTGCAGCCGATAGAGAGGCACAAGGCGCTGACAGATAATTTGCAACAAGACTAAAGAAACAGCAGTTTTGAGGGGATACCGTACACGATTATTAGCCAAGGATCAGCATCGCTCAGACGTGCGATATTTTTCAAGTTCGCGTTTCACAGATTTTACTTCTCAGAACTTTCTGGGAATGTCAAATCCTGTACAGGCCCACAAAAAGCCTTCTGCATAATTTAAAAAGGAATTCTTTCATAAAAAGTGATTGTATTGGTAAAAGACTAGATCGAATGGCGTGACATGTATCGTTCAAGCTTCCGAGGCAAGGAGGGGAGAAAGATCAAGATGGACGGGGTGGGCCAGATTAACTGTCGATGATGTGGCACATACGACTGTCTGACGATTGGTTTTAGGCGATTTTCCACACCTTATTAGACACAAAACGAGGTCGCAGGTTCGAATCCTGCCTCGGGCATGGATGTGTGTGATGTGCTTAAGTTGGTTAGGTTTAAGCAGTTCTAAGTTGTAGGGGACTGATGACCTCAGATTGCAAGTCCCATAGCGCTCAGAGCCATTTGAACCATAACAACTGCTCGAGACACTTGTCATTTAGGCGTTGCCCACCGCAGCGCCGTATTCTCCCTGTTTACATATCTCTGTATTTGAATACGCATGCCTATACCAGTTCCTTTGGCGTTTCAGTGTATAAACTGACTATAGCAAATGGTCAGAGCGAAATACGTTGTTTCTACATCTACATCTACATCTACATCTATACTCCGCGAGCCACCTTACGGTGTGTGGCGGAGGGTACTTATTGTACCACTATCTGATTCCCCCTTCCCTGTTCCATTCACGAATTGTGCGTGGGAAGAACGACTGCTTGTAAGTCTCCGTATTTGCTCTAATTTCTCGGATCTTTTCGTTGTGATCATTACGCGAGATATATGTGGGCGGTAGTAATATGTTGCCCATCTCTTCCCGGAATGTGCTCTCTCGTAATTTCGATAATAAACCTCTCCGTATTGCGTAACGCCTTTCTTGAAGTGTCCGCCACTGGAGCTTGTTCAGCATCTCCGTAACGCTCTCGCGCTGACTAAATGTCCCCATGACGAATCGCGCTGCTTTTCGCTGGATCATGTCTATCTCTTCTATTAATCCAACCTGGTAAGGGTCCCATACTGATGAGCAATACTCAAGAATCGGACGAACAAGCGTTTTGTAAGCTACTTCTTTCGTCGATGAGTCACATTTTCTTAGAATTCTTCCTATGAATCTCAACCTGGCGCCTACTTTTCCCACTATTTGTTTTATGTGATCATTCCACTTCAGATCGCTCCGGATAGTAACTCCTAAGTATTTTACGGTCGTTACCGCTTCCAATGATTTACCACCTATGGCATAATCGTACTGGAACGGATCTCTGCCCCTATGTATGCGCATTATATTACATTTATCTACGTTTAGGGAAAGCTGCCAGCTGTCGCACCACGCATTAATCCTCTGCAGGTCCTCCTGGAGTACGTACGAGTCTTCTGATGTTGCTACTTTCTTGTAGACAACCGTGTCATCTGCAAATAGCCTCACGGAGCTACCGATGTTGTCAACTAAGTCATTTATGTATATTGTAAACAATAAAGGTCCTATCACGCTTCCCTGCGGTACTCCCGAAATTACCTCTACATCTGCAGATTTTGAACCGTTAAGAATGACATGTTGTGTTCTTTCTTCTAGGAAATCCTGAATCCAATCACAAACCTGGTCCGATATTCCGTAAGCTCGTATAGTGGATAGTGGCGTGGTAGTGCGGCAGTAACAACGAAACCCTGACTCATAATTAACAGATACTGAGTATGAATCAGAAGGAGCAAACAGCAGCAATGGCCTAGCGTTGTAGAGGGCGGGGGGGGGGGGGGGGGGCAGGGGTTGGGGTTGGAGGGAGTGTTACACGAAGCACAACCTTCATGAAGTTGTTACAACGTTACGAGTCGATCGATTGTTAGGAGCGTCGCAGCGCCCGGCCCCAGACAGGCCACGCGTGCCGCCGTTTCCAATTCGGAGTGCGGGCGAGACGCCTGCTGTCAACGTGCGAGCAGGCAGCAAGCGCGGGCGCGTGGCAGCGACTAAGCTATTCGGAGCGCGACCGCAGCCGGGGCTGGGCCGCCTGCCCGATACACGCCAGTATGCGGACGCGGGATACCTGCCGTCGAGCTTCCCACAGCGCGTAGAAGCAGCGACGGTGCGAGCACCGGCACCCGGCGACGGACTTGCGCTCTCATCGAGCTCAGCACTGTAGCGTTATTAATTCACGTGGAAAAATGTACACTACTGGCCATTAAAATTGCTACACCACGAAGATGACGTGTTACAGACGCGAAATTTAACCGACAGGAAGAAGGTGCTGTGATATGCGAATGATTAGCTTTTCAGAGCATTTACACAAGGTTGGCGCCGTGGCGACACATACAACGTGCTGACGTGAGGAAAGTTTCCAACAGATTTCTCATACACAAACAGCAGTTGTCCTGGTGAAACGTTGTTGTGATGCCTCGTGTAAGGAGGAGAAATGAGTACCATCACGTTTCCGACTATGATAAAGGTCGGATTGCAGCCAATCGCGATTGCGGTTTATCGTATCGCGACATTGCTGCTCGCGTTGGTCGAGATCCAATGACTGTTAGCAGAATATGGTGGGTTCAGGAGGGTAATATGGAATGCCATGGATCCCAACGGCCTCGTATCACTAGCAGTCGAGATGACAGGCATCTTATCCGTATAGCTGTAACGGATCGTGCTGCCACGTCTCGATCCCTGAGTCAACAGATGGGGACGTTTGCAAGACAACAACCTTTTGCACGAACAGTTCGACGACGTTTGCAGTAGCATGGACTATCAGCTCGGTGACCATGGTTGTGGTTACCCTTGACGCTGCATCACAGACAGCGATGGTGTACTCAACCTGGGTGCACGAATGGCAAAACGTCGTTTTTTCGGATGAAGCCAGATTCTGTTTACAGCATCATGATGGTCGCATCCGTGTTTGACGACATCGCGGTGAACGCACATTGGAAGCGTGTATTCGTCATCGCCGTACTGGCGTATCACCCGGCTTGATGGTATGGGGTGCCATTGGTTACACGTCTCGGTCACCTCTTGTTCGCATTGACGGCACTTTGAACACTGGACGTTACATTTCAGATGTGTTACTACCCGTGGCTCTACCCTTCATTCGATCCCTGCGAAACCCTACATTTCTGCCGGATAATGCACGACCGCATGTTGCAGGTCCTGTATGGGCCTTTCTGGATACAGAAAATGTCCGACTGCTGCCCTGGCCAGCACATTCTCCAGATCTCTCGCCGATTGAAAACGTCTAGTCAATGGTGGCCGACCAATTGGCTCGTCACAATACGACAGTCACTACTCTTGATGAACTGTAGTATCGTGTTGAAGCTGCATGGGCAGCTGTACCTGTACACGCCATCCAAGCTCTTTTTGACTCAATGCCCAGGCGTATCAAGGCCGTTATTACGGCCAGAGGTGGTTGTTGTGGGTTCTGATTTCTCACGATCTATGCACCGAAATTGCGTGAAAATGTAATCACATGTCAGTTCCAGTATAATATATTTGTCCAATGAATACCCGTTTATCATCTGCCTTTCTTCTTCGTGTAGCAATTTTGATGGCCAGTAGTGTAATACAGATGCCCGATTACATTAAATAAACTGTCTGGCGAAAAAAGTAAAATAAGAAATTGCCCAGGTGCCAGTAGTACACACTTAATTGTGTATACACACAATCCATCCAGACTGGGAATCGAGGATGTCGACGATTTTTGCCTGCTGTCGACAGTGATACTTGCAAGATATCGGTCCAAGGATTCCACGACTTTCGAGAATGTTTTACTTTCAAGTTTGAAGTCGGATAACAAATAACAAAAGAAATATTTTTTCTTGTGATATAACTACAAACTAACAATTTAGTGAAACTTCCTGGCAGATTAAAACTGTGTGCTGGACCGAGACTCGAACTCGGGGCCTCTGCCTTTCGCGAGCAAGTGCTCTACCATCTGAGCTACCCAAGCACGACTCACGCCCCGTCCTCGCAGCTTTAGTTCTACCATTACCTCGTCTCCTACCTTCCAAACTTTTCAGAAGCTCTCCTGCGAAAGGCAAAGGTCCCGAGGTCGAGTCTCGGTGCGGCACACAGTTTTAATCTGCTAGGAGGTTTCATATCAGCGCACACTCCGCTGCAGAGTGAAAATCTCATTCTGGTAACAATTACGTATTTTTCCCTTTACCTTTTTCTTCCGAAGTTTCATGATTCTAGACCAACTGTAATTACCCTATAGGTTTCGATGAATGAGTTTGCGAGTATCAAAATATGTGACATAAATCGCTGTATCTTTTGAATGCACTGACTTAGGAGCTAAAGTTTATTACACCGCCAAGAGACCATAGACCTCAGTAGGTGACATTAATTTCAGTTTGATACGTCTACCCGTCTAACCTTAACAAATGGACAGACAGTCTGTTAACAAATGACAATGTTTTTCGTGTCTACTAACTACAAATTACCAATTTTCAGATATTTCACCTGTGGTTGTAGTGAGAAACCTTACTTGCTGGCAAATTTCATGATTCTAGGCCAATGGAAAGTAGCCTGTAGTTTTTGATGAGTGAATTTGGGAGTTTCAAAACATGTTATATAAATGACCGTATTTTTACTTTTCTGTATCGCCAAGGGACCGTAGACCTTATTCTGTGGTATAAATTTCAAATTGATACGTCTATCCCTTCATGAGAAAAAGGACTTTGAACAGTCGGACGGACAGACAGACAACAAAGTGATCTCGTAAGGGTTCCGTTTTTACATATTGAGGCACGGAACCCTTTTAAAAAAAAAAAAAAAAAAAAAAAAAAAAAAAAAAAAAAAAACACCACCCAGAAAGGGGAGACGAAACTAAATGAAACATGACGGCTTGAGAGGGTAAGTAATGTAATATCAGCGATTAGAAAATCGAGTCAAATTTACACAGAACTTGGTAGTATGAGCCCACTTATCAGTATGACGTTGCCCCCCACACCCCCTCTTCCCCCAGTCCTGAACGTATGTACTAGTTCGGTTGGGAAGGATGTCGTAATACCGTCGTATCCTCTCTTAAGCCTGGCTGGCCCGCAGTAGTTGTAACTGGCGAACCGAAATGTTTCCGCAGTTATTTCTAGTATGCCGCAGAAGTTTCGCTGGGAAGCCCTTACACAGCCTCCATTAAGTCCTCGTCTCCCTCCATGCGATTTCCATATTTTTGGAATCTTGAAGAAAGACATTCGAGGCCATCGATTTGCTTCGGACGGAGAGGTGCACGCGAGGGTACAATCATGGAACCGAAGGCAACGGCAAACATTTTTCCATGAAGGCACTGACCGCTTTATCTCACAGTGAAATAAAGGTATTAACAGTTTGAAACTTCTAAATAAAGGTTACTTAAACTGAAATGCCGGTAGTGATGGCCGAGCGGTTCTAGGCACTTCAGTCCGGAACCGAGCGACTGCTACGGTCGCAGGTTCGAATCCTGCTTCGGGCATGGATGTGTGTGATGTCCTTAGGTTAGTTAGGTTTAAGTAGTTCTAAGTTCTAGGGGTCTGATGGCCTCAGATGTAAAGTGCCATAGTGCTCAGAGCCATTTGAACCATTTTTTAAACTGAAATAACTGAGAAGGTGAAACTTCTACGTTTTTACTTAAACTGCTGAATTCAACTGAACCTTCTTGAGCTGCTGAGTGCAACTGAACCTACTGTCTCTTTACTTGTTTTTATCATTTCATTTCACTGACCTACAGAATTTTCCGTGACAAATACACCTCAAACTTATTCTATTCATTTACTACCCACAATTTACAAGGCTAACGCAATCTGACTGTTCAAATAATTAACACAAAAGAATGGCCCTGAATTAGAAGAAATCCTAGCAATAACCTACACTTTTTCATGACTCACTTACCTCACAGAAAATCTTCGTGACACGAACTGCAGCAAATACAGCAAATATACAGCCAGCTCAATAAAAAGATTCTAACTACTATACGCTCTAACTACTAGTAGACATGTGGTCAGCAAAGGAAAGAATTTGTTGCAGACCAAACAATGTATTTAGGAGATTTTATCTTAATCATGTGTCATCCAGTTCCAAAAATTATATAATCGTCAATAGTTCCATTATTCAAGCATTAGCTAATACATCAATCATCATTTTACAATCCATTTCCAACTAACACTAAATCTCCATGACGGACACACATCCAAACCTTCCGCTCGCGCTAACACTTCCAACCTCCAACACTGCTAACTATTAACTTCCTACTACGAGTTCAACCAGCCACAGAGTCTCTTCGCGAGGGCGCAGAGCGCTGTCAGTGATATTAATGCAGTCTAGCGCTGCCAACATACAAACACATAAACAGGCTACTTACAAATTATGCGATTACTTTAGAAATATTGTACACTTTACTTACTTTTCTTTTTGCCCACATCTCGTGGTCGTGCGGTAGCGTTCTCGCTTCCCACGCCCGGGTTCCCGGGTTCGATTCCCGGCGGGGTCAAGGATTTTCTCTGCCTCGTGATGGCTGGGTGTTGTGTGCTGTCCTTAGGTTAGTTAGGTTTAAGTAGTTCTAAGTTCTAGGGGACTGATGACCATAGATGTTAAGTCCCATAGTGCTCAGAGCCATTTGAACTTACTTTTTTCCATCTGCTTCGTCGATGGCGTGTATGTGTGCGGAGTTGCAATGACGTCCGACCACATCTGGGTGCAGCCCGCCAAATTTTGCGTTTATTACTAATTTTGCCCATCAGTCGCCAAGATCTTCAGATATTGATTGAGCTGGTGGCAATGAATATCTGCAATAATACCAATAATACGTGAGGCTGTGAAATTTTTGTGGGATCGAAGATTTTAAAATCTTTGTCCCCGTAAAAATTTCACAGCCACACATTCATTTCTGTACCTGATAATGGCGTAATAACCCAAAACCGTTTTGTAAAATAATACTGTAGAATATTACACCAGTATCGCGTGGTTCTTTATTCATAACAGTGTAAACCTGTTATTAAAAGTGAAAAGTTAGGGCAGAGTGTTGTATTTGCACTCTTGCGAATCTCAATTAGAGGCATCTAGCCACTAGCCTGCTACAACCCCTTTCGCCACGATGACAGCAGCGAAGAGTCGTGACACGGACTTAGTTCACAGCATCACGTAAGAGTTGGGGATTAAATCTGATGCATCACAGCTTAATCGCTGCTCACAGCTTTCAGAGATTAGTCACAACTGGATCTTGATAGCGTCCCAGGAGTGTTCAATATGGATGAGAACACGTGACTTCAGTGACCGTGTAATCAAACCTCATATCCGTTAAGGGCCCTGTAACCGTTCTGACAGTTCAGGTGCGATGAAGGGAGACATTACCAGGGTGTAGGCCAAAGTCTCCAGCAGGTGCGCAAATCGAAGCACGTGATGGTCTGCTGGTCAGAGGCCACTCACGTGAGACACTATTTCATCATTTGCAAAAGTCTCTCACATGAAAATGTCTACGCAGACAGCCTAAACGGGATACAGAGGCAAGCGTAATGTATCGTCCCATTCTCAATGATTTCGACAAACACGTACATTGTCATCTGTGATGAACGAAAAATGGTTCAAATGGCTCTGAGCACTATGGGACTTTACATCTGTGGTCATCAGTCCCCTAGAACTTAACCACCTAAACCTAACTAACCTAAGGACATCACACACATTCATGCCCGAGGCAGGATTCGAACCTGCGACCGCAGCGGTCATGCGGTTCCAGACGTAAGCACCTAGAACCGCACGGCCACACCGGCCGGCTGTGATGAACGGTAGGGTGAGGTATGCATATGGGGAAGCTTGATGTTGTATCTCATGGGGAGGTAGGGGTTCTGCATGGTATGGCATCTTTTTGGTTGCTGTTGTTCTACATTAATCCGAAGAGTGCTTTGCCGTTAGAATCTGCCATGGCCGATGATGTCTCCAGTCATCGACAGATATTGCCTACGGTAGTTGGGAATAGCTCCTTAGACTCAAACCATTCTGAACCCCCATCACATATTTGAACAACAGTATTTGAAAGTCTTCACACAGTATTTTTGGTTTGTTAAAACAAATGGTTCAGACATATTATCAATGAGTTTCCAGATTTTATGTCTCTGTACGTACACTGTCGCATGCCTTCTAAATATATGGGGCAACGAAGATGTCATCTTTTTCTTGTTCCGGTTGCTTCTCTATGATCTACCTTACAGAAAATATTATGTCTTGTTGCTAAGTCTCTTCTAAAAGTATACTGCTCTTCCTCAAGCTCTGGTTCAATTGGCACCGAAAATTGTTAAAATGAACATAACAGTAATGAAAATGTCATTAATGCCTGAATCCTCTAACTCTAATAAAAGCAACTACTTTATTTCTGATAAATATGAAGGAAACCACGATCTTGTATGATAAAAATCATCCTGTTGTTAATTACTAAATTCTTGTACTATACTTTTTTTTTTAATTGAACCCCTTAAGTACAGCACGATTATGTGGTAAAAGTGTTTTAGTAGCGACAGTTCCTTCGAGAAAAAGAAGTATTAAACTACCTGCCTCTTGCACGATATGTACTGTGACCTTCAGACCCTGTATTCTTAGGATTGGAGGTCTGATGCTTCTCTTTAGATTGAAACCTCCAATAAGGAAAATTGTAGCTGCAGGGAAATCTGTAATGTCTGTGGGCATAACTTGCCCTCTACTGTTTATTCTTACTAATATTTTATTGCGTCAGTAGTACGGCTGGATACATTTATTAATGCAACTGAATTTCAGTCGGTAGAGGCAGCAGCCTCTCTCATAGCCGGAAACAGCTTTGAAGTCAGCACTTTGCGCGGGTACCCAGTGTCTGGCGGAACGGATGATGGATGTCGTGAGAACATTTGCCCGCTCTACTACATATAAACCAAGTGATCGTAAGTCGTGGGAATTTTTGTCCCACTCGAAGATGTGTTGAGTATGACGCTCGAATGTTGTGGCTAGATGCAGCGTATGGCGATAGTGTAGACACAGTAACTGAGCAGTCTGTTACAGATAGATGTGTAGTAAACATGGCAACACGTCGCGAGTTAGCCGACTCTGAACGTGGGATGACAATCGGTGCAACAAGACGCGTGAGTCACAGCATATCGGAGATTACAAATGAATTTGGTTTTTCGAGGTCAATAGTGCATTGTTTGTGTTTTCAATAACACAGAGACCACGTTTCCACATGCGTAAATAGCCGCACATGGCGACCTCAAGAGTGTGACGAGCGCAAAGCCATACGGGGGATAGTCGATTGACTGCGAACCAATTACCGGCCCCCAATTTCTATGAGGATCTTACGGGAACACAGCGTAGGCTTCAGCAGCCGACGGCCGAGTCACGTCCCTTTGCTTTCCTATAATTTTCGGCCACTCGCTGTAACAGGATTGAAAGGCGTGACAGTTCCTTTCGGTGCAAATTTATTTACAGGGAAACTTGTCGTGCAGTTGAGGTCTGCTAGGAAAATCGAAGAGCAATCGAAAGTTGGCGTCGGTCATGTCGCCTTTCATCTGACACAAAAACAGCTCTGAGCACTATGGGACTTAACATCTATGGTCATCAGTCCCCTAGAACTCAGAACTACTTAAACCTAACCAACCTAAGGACATCACACAACACCCAGTCATCACGAAGCAGAGAAAATCCCTGACCCCGCCGGGAATCGAACCCGGGAACCCGGGCGCGGGAAGCGAGAACGCTGCCGCACGACCACGAGCTGCGGACACCAGCTGACACAGACCACCCTGCTACAGCATGGTACAAAGATTAGCAGCTAACACTCAACATATAAATGTAATGTAACGCACATAAATAGACGATAAGTTTCGATACAATGTAACAGCACGATCGTGGATCAGTCACTGGAGCCAGTCAGAGTCATCAAGTATCTATCTAGGAGTCGGTCCTGTACGATTTAAGTTTGAACTATCACGTAAATCTAGTCGTGGGGAACGGAATTTATTGGATGACATCTAGTGAGTGTAATTAAAGCATAAGAGGTTATGTACAAAACACTCGTTTGACTAATGCTTGAGTATTGTTCTTTTCATCGCTATGGGACCCTTACCAAGCTGGATTAACACTTGAGATAGAAAATGTTCAAAGAAGGGCTGCGTGATTAGTCACCGGTTTCTTTAGTCAGTGTAAGGAAGGCTTTTTAAATCGCCAAGCGCCTTACTTACGAAACTCCTTTCCGAATCGATTCAAGAAACATACAACTTTCTCCAACATACATCTGACGAAATGCCCGCGACACTAAAATGCAGATGGATATCGGGTATCTTTCTTTCCATGTACAGCCTCTAATGGAATGGAAAGAGGACAAACGATGCTGGTACATTAATATCCTCCGCGACTCATCATACAGCTGATCACTGAATTCGGGCTCTTGACTACAAACCCAGAGGGCGATGGCACTATCAACATCTTACAGCCCTGCAAAGTATGCGTTCCCAGTCTGGTACAAATCTATCCACGCAGACACAGATGAGAAGGCGTTGAACGAAACGCGTAGGCTTATTACAGATTGTTTAAAACCTATCCCACTTGTAAAACTGTACCAGCTCGCAGGCATAGCGCCACCAAATATTCGTCGTAAAGTAGCCGCCAATTCAGAGAGAACACACAACGCTCACTAGGACTAAGGCGTTCCAGCACGCCCAACCTTGAGGTGGAGAACAAATTTCCTCAGGAACTCTTCAGCCTTGCAAGCAGCAGCAGTTATAACAAGGAAACAACTGTGGATAACTCGACTTGCGAATAACTCTATCTGGCTTCTTCCTCTGGAAACACTCCCACCTGCGCATGAACAGAACTGGATCGTGCAAAGATCACTCAGCCGTCTTCATTCTGGACTTGAAAGAATCAGGAGTATCCTTCAGAAATGGTATTTCCATGTGGATACCACCAACGGTGACTGCAGAGAACGACAGACAATAGAGCACCTACTGGCTTGTCAACTGTGGTCTGCATTTTGTACAGATCTTCTGCTTGCAACACCGAGCGCGATTGAAAAAATGGTTCAAACGGCTCTGAGCACTATGGGACTTAACATCTGAGATCACCAGACCCTAGACTTGACTAACCTAAGGACACCACACACAGTCATTCCCGAGGCAGGATTCGAACCTGCGACCGTAGCAGCAGCGCCGTTCCGGACTGAAGCGCCTAGAACCGTTCGGCCACAGCGGCCGGAGCGCGATTGAAGTTGTAAGGATTTGATCAACAGTAGTGTAGCCTGATTATTCTTCCTTCCATTTGATTTTAATGGTAATAACGATGTGCAGCATTTTTTCTGACTCCAATACACAAAATAACCACAACTTGCGTGGAAAAGACGTAACTCCTCCAGAATATAGCGTCGTAACTACTGTGCCATCTCGCCCGATACCCCGTCAATCCTGGCACTCTAAATGAGCAGAGTTGCCGTAATGTTTATGTCAGACAAGTACAAATAGCAGTCTCATGTACAAGACGACCAAGGGCGATTACACAGCAGCAGGATCCAAAACCTGGTACTTCTACCTATCTCAAGAACACCTCCATACGCTTTCGCCTGTGATAAGTTGGCGATGGAAAGCGTGAGAATGCGGTGGACTCGCACTTGAAGATTTCCTGCTCCACCTCAAATTGTGCCCGCGATTCCAAGACAATAAGGGGGCGCTGCCCGCTGCCCACTCGGCGCACAATTGGTCCCCGTTCCTCCCAAGTACAATGCACGGCCTCAACGACTGTGCACGGCCAAACAAATTCTGCGTCGTCTACGTCGGCAGCAGACAGCTGTGCTCAGAGGTAGCCTGGCGACGCTTGGCTTCCTCGGTGCTGACCACTTCCTCCGCCATAATTAACCCAGTAACGGACCCGATGAAACAACTATTTCTTAACCATGTGATATCATGTCTCGCATCGCCTCCGAAATCTTACAGGGAAAGCCTCCAGACGAAATATTCGTGAACAATATCTGCGAGTTTTACACAACAATCCGATTACTGTACTTGGCCATCCGTAGTCACATCTTCTCTCCCTGTTCCACTCCCAAACAGAACGAGGGAAAAATGACTGCCTATATGCCTCTGTACGAGCCCTAATCTCTCTTATCTCTGTGGTCTTTCCGCGAAATATAAGTTGGCGGCACTAAAATTGTACTGCAGTCAGCCTCAAATGCTGGTTCTCTAAATTTCCTCAGTAGCGATTCACGAAAATAACGCCTCCTTTCCTCCAGAGACTCCCACCCGAGTTCCTGAAGCATTTCCGTAATACTCGCGTGATGATCAAACCTACCAGTAACAAATCTAGCAGCCCGCCTCTCAATTGCTTCTATGTCCTCCCTCAATCCGACCGGATAGGGATCCCAAACGCTCGAGCAGTACTAAAGAATAGGTCGTATTGGTGTTTTATAAGCGGTCTCCTTTACAGATGAACCACATCTTCCCAAAATTCTACCAACGAACCGAAGACGACTATCCACCTTCCCCACAACTGCCGTTACATGCTTGTCCCACTTCATATCGCTCTGCAATGTTACGCCCAAATATTTAATCGACGTGATTGTGTCAAGCGCTACACTACTAATGGAGTATTCAAACATTACGGGATTCTTTTTACTATTCATCTGCATTAATTTACATTTATCTATATTTAGAGTTAGCTGCCATTCTTTACACCAATCACAAATCCTGTCCAAGTCATCTTGTATCCTCCTACAGTCACTCAACGACGACACCTTCCCGTACACCACAGCATCATCAGCAAACTGCCGCATATTGCTATCCACCCTATCCAAAAGATCATTTATGTAGATAGAAAACAACAGCGGACCTATCACACTTCCCTGGGGCACTCCAGATGATACCCTCACCTCCGATGAACACTCACCATCGAGGGCAACGTACTGGGTACTATTACTGACTAACGAAAACGCATCGCACTGTGGAAGCTTTCAGGACGGTTGGGCATGTACTGCCAAGTGGTGCAGCGTGCCCTCGTGAAATATCACGATAAAAACTCAAAATAAACCAACCGAAACGCCATCACTCTCACCTGCAATAATATTGTGGTCGAATAATAATTATGTACTTTTATTTGTGTTAACATCTAAAGTTTAAGGGAAATTTTCAGGTCCATGAATTGGAAAAACGAAGAATGAATTCATTTTGATAGGACATATCTGAACATGCTCTGGTTTGCTGATGACATTGTGCAGATACAGTCTGACAATTATTGAACTATACGAAATTAAATCGTCATAGTTTCTGAACGGTTTGCATTAGGACGTTCAAACAGCACGTTTGTCCGAGGGGCATGACGGGAATTAGTATGCGAATTATGGTTTGGTTTAGTGACGAAGCCCACTTCCAATTGGATGGGTTCGTAAATAAGCAAAATTAGCGCATTTCGCGATCGGTGACTATGTGGTGTGCAGTGTTCACTGACGGAATAATCGGTGCGATATTTCTTGATGGCCGGCCGCTGTGGGCGAGCGGTTCTAGGCGCCTCAGTCCGGAAGCGCGCCGCTGCTCTGCTGCTACGGTCGCAGGTTCGAATCCTGCCTCGGGCATGGATGTGTGTCTAGGGGACTGATGACCTCAATGTTAAATCTCATAATGCTTAGAACCATTTGAACCATTTCTTGAGCCGGCCGGAGTGACCGTGAGGTTCTAGGCGCTACAGTCTGGAGCCGAGCGACCGCTACGGTCGCAGGTTCGAATCCTGCCTCGGGCATGGATGTGTGTGATATCCTTAGGTTAGCTAGGTTTAATTAGTTCTAAATTCTATGCGACTGATGACCTCAGAAGTTAAGTCGCATAGTGCTCAGAGCCATTTGAACCATTTCTTGATGGCACGGTGACCACCGAATGGTATGGGAACGGTTTGGAAGATGATTTAATCCCCATTATTCAAAGTGACCCTGATTCGACAAGATGTGATTCATGCAAGACGAAGCTCGACCACATCGACGCAGGAGAGTGTTTGATGTCCTGGAGGAGCACCTTGGGGACCGCATTACGGCTCTGGGGTACCCAGACTGGCCGCCATATTCTCCGGATCTGAACACATGCGACTCCTTTTTGTGGAGCTGTGTTAAAGACAAAGTGTATAGCAATAACCTCAAAACCACTACTGAGCTGGAAACGGCCATTCAGGAAGTATCGACAGCATCGGTGTTCTGATACTTCAGCGGATCATGCAGAATTTCGTTACTCGTCTGCGCCACATCATCGCCAAGGATGGCAGGCATATCGAACGTGTCGTAACCTAAATCCGAATATCTGTAGTGACGTTTACATGTTGAATAACGTGTATGCACGCTGTAGTTTGTAACAAATTTACGTTTTTCCAAAGAGTTCAATAATTGTCACCCTGTAAATTAATACAAAGAGTGGAGGAACTTAATGTAGCAAGTTCGAAAGCAGGTCTTGAAAGAAATTTTAACAAGAAAAACAGAATATACAACCAGGTTATTGAAGATAATACATTGCAAATTAACTATGACGTCATAGATCCAGTTGATGAGTTATTCTATCTAGAGCAGCTGAAGGTAACGAATGGATGGACAGTAAAAGAAATAAACAGAAGAGTAAAAATGGCGGGAGTGCTTCTCGTAAGCCACATTTGTTTCTGGAACAAAGTTAGCGATGTGTCTGAAAAGGGAAGCTTACAGTGAGTGCGTGCGTTTCACCAGATTTGTCTTATGGCAGTGAGACATGGGCTATTAGTGTGGAATTCATTCAAAAGTATTGTAAAGAAGCACGTTAGGAATTACTAAGTGAGACGGGAAAACAGTTAAATGGATCACGGAGCCCTCTGCATTGGGTGACGTAATTATAAGTGTAATGAAAAGGAAATTGTTGGCTGGACGTATAGCCAGGCAAATGGATGGACCAACGAAGTTCTCTGCTTTATTTCAAGATATAAGAAAAAGCCGAGCGGACGGCTGAAGGGTGACAGGTATACGTTAGAAAATGTGCAGCAGTAACATAAATGGGATTAACTGTAAACAGCAAAGCACAGAAAACTCTGGAGGAGACGGTTATATAGTAGTGGATGTCAAATGGCTTAACTTGTTCCACATTCTGTAACTGAACTGCGTAGTCCAGAAATGGTATTGCAATTCACTTCCGAAAGATACTACAACCTCCCCAATCTTTCCCAAAAATCTTATCTCTAATAGATAAATCCTCTGTTATTATACCATCTTCAGTTACATTCCTCCCTATTAATTCATTTTCTCACTCATTTCCTTTTCTTCAGCGCCTCTGCTACCAAAATTGCTAACGCAATGTAGGTAGCGGATTCCAGTCCTAGTGTAGGAAACGTTATTTCAGCTTTTCGTTGAGAAGGGGAGCTTAATTAGTGCGATGCAATTAATGAGCATCATTTCATGCTCCTCCTCTGTCTTGAGTAAAATAACACTCTTCTCCGCAGTAACTCATCGTGCAACTTGGAAGAATCAGGAGTATCCTCCAGAAACAGTATTTCCATGTGGATACCACCAACGGTGACTGCAGAGAACGACAGACCATGGAGCACCTACTGGCTTGTCAACTGTGGCCTGCATTTTGTACATATCTTCTGCTTGCAACTCCGAGCGCGATTAAAGTTGCAAGGTTTTGATCAACGGTAGTGTAGCCTGATTATTCTTCCTTTCATTTGATTTTAATGGTAATAACGATGTACAGCATTTTTTCTGACTCATATACATAAAATAACCGCAACTTGCGTGGAAAAGACTCCTCCAGACATAAGACATATTCTGAGCTCAAACGTAATGAGGCATCGAGAGCGGTATTTCCTCTACAGTGCCAACTAGCAAGTATTCCGATAATACTGGTCATGCGAAACACTGCCCACGTTATTCTCGCATGTGGTACTGAAAGCTACCACCCGAAGTAACCAGACGGATGCAGCATATCTTGAGTTCCAAGTGTTTGACTCAGTACCAAGCTATCGCTTATGAAAAAAATTATGATAATATGGGATATCCAACAAAATTTGTAACTGGGCTGCGGATTTAGCCGTGCGGTTCTAGGCGCTACAGTCTGGAGCCGAGAGAACACTACGGTCGCAGGTTCGAATCCTGCCTCGGGCATGGATGTGTGTGATGTCCTTAGGTTAGTTAGGTTTAATTAGTTCCAAGTTCTAGGCGACTGATGACCTCAGAAGTTAAGTCGCATAGTGCTCAGAGCCATTTTTATCTTGGATACAGTGTAATCGAAAGATATAGATGTCGGGGCCTTGCTGTTAATGTTGTATATTAGCGACCTGGCAAAGTATATTAATAGTAACCTCGGACATTTTACAGCTAATGCAGTTACCTGTAACAAAATATTATCTACGTGCAAAAGCTGCACAATTAACCAGTTCGATATTGATTAGATTTCAAATTGGTACTTGGATTAGTAGCAGCCTTTAAAAGTTTAAAAATGTAAAACTGTCCACTTCACAACAAGCAAAACCTCAGTAAGCTATGACTAAAACATCAGTGTGATAGAATGGGAACCAGCCAGCGGCTACAAATTGATTGGTACAGCAATTTGTTGGTACATGAAATGAAATGACAACATGGGCGCAATCGTAGGTAAAGCACTTGGCAGACCTTAGATCACTGTTACTATACTGGGAAAATGCAGTCCGTCTAACAAACATACCCTTTTTTTTCACTCACAGGTTTTCAGCAATAATGGACAGAATTTAAAAGTAATATCCTTTCTCTTACCTACAAAACATCTTTAAGACAGTGTTGTTCAAGTGAATAAGTCGAATACCAAATAGTATTGACAGTGGACGTTGAATGTATACAAAGAAGGGCAACGCGAATTGTCACAGTTTTGTTTGTCTCATGGGAGAACGTCACGAAACGCTGAAAAACTGGTAGTTACAGACGCGCTTCAAGAGTGTTCCCAACCACCACCACCACCCCTCCCCCCCCCCCCCCCCCCACTTTCACTTTCCCCCGCTACAGCCTATGTATAAAGTTTCAAGTAGCAATAATAAGAGACGATTATCGGGATATATTACAACCCATGGTGTATAGCGCCCGTAGAGGCTGCGAAGACAAGATTAGAATTATTACTGCCCGCACAGGCATATAATGATTCATTCTCCCCATGCCCCATATACGGATGGGACAGGAAGAAGTTGTAATACATAGTACAATGGGAATTATGCTCCACCAAGCACTTGTAAATGGTTCACAGGTTATCTCTGTACATGTTGAGTAAGGCTACACATGCTGAGTGAGGCTATATGCCGACTCTAGACTGGGTTATACGTTAGTAGTTGTTCAGTCAAAAGATACATGTTTCCTTGTTGGTAACTATATCTCCCTCCTGTTCCTCCGTTCCTAAACTATGTAGTAGACCCCTGCGTTATTAACTAAAGACATGGAATCATTAATCATTACGCTTGTCTCAGTTTGAAGGAACTGCACCGCAATGCCTTATACGTTGTTACGTAATCATTAAAAGAGTACAATGGAAAGAGAATACGATTGGTTGAGAAATTACAGCAAATTACTGTTAAAATTTCTAACAAATTGCGTGTGTGTTGTCTGTGTAGCTACCTACGTAGAATAGGTACGTGATTTAACAATAATGAAAAGCACTGCGCTAGACCCATACCATCCAAGTTGCGTTTGGATGGATTCGCAGAGAGCGCAACAAGTCGCTGTCAGTCACGTATGTCACGTGGGTCTTTCTGTATATGTTGTCAGTAAACACTACTGCGGTGTGATATGAATCAAGATTCTACGGAAGGCACATTCTGAAAGAGTGATACGCCAGAAAAATAGACAAAAGCGTCAAGAGTACCAAGCACCTCTTGTTAAGCATAGACGACCGAAGGAAAGGCGAAATATTAAAACTGATTTCTCGAAACTGTTTCACTAAAGAAGAGCGTACTGCGGTTCCTCCTTTCAGTCGTTGCACAAACACCAAATTGACGTATATCGAGATAAGCGACTGCAGGATAGAATAGCAACTACAATCGTTCAACAAATGGCGACTCGACCTGATCGTTCGATTACATGACAGTCGAACAATCACTGGAAACGGTTATACCCGTGATTTATACGGGTGTATACGTACGAAGCGATTAAAAGTGGACCGACAACATCAAACTAATAGTGGGAAAATGGTGCCACATTGAGATTCATTGAAAGAATCCTCAGTATGTCCAGCCGACTCACGAAGAAGGTAGCTTACAAAACTCTCGTTCTACCTACTCTTCAGTATTGCTCCTCCTTTATAGATCCATAACAGGTAGGGCTCATAGAGAAAGTACTAATATCCAAAGAAGAGCAGCGCGTTGCGTCACCGTTTCGTTCAGTGAGCGCGGAATGAAACAGCAGAGGCTACAAAGAGAGGCATTGTGTATCACTATTTGGTTCAACATCGAAATTCAGAGAGTGTACGTTACTAGAAGAGTCTACCACTGTATTACTTCCTCCTAGATATGATTCGGGAAAATACTATAATGTACAATGTAAAATCAGAGAGATTCGGATTTACATGGAGACTTACCAAAAGTCGCTCTTCACGGGTGCCATTCGCGTCTGGAGCAGGAAAGGGGGAAAGCGACAGTGGTACATGAAGTATCCTCCACCATACACTATAATGTAGCTTGTGGAATACAGATGTAGAAGAAATATCTTATCCCTTGACATTTTTATCGAGCATTCGCATTTAAGGCACATTTAGGCGCTAAGTTGACAGCCAACTGTAAATTAAAAAGTAACTTCAGACTCCCAGCGTCGCACACATGCACCTTTGCGAGAGGCGCCCTGGACTGTAAGTGTGACACTGAACTAAGAAACATGGGCATCACCGATCATGCAGCGTGTGAACAGTGTTACTTATAGACAAATGCTCCATGCTATTCGTTAAAGCGCCCTCCTCTGCAACACTCCTGGCAGACGTTTTAAGCAATAGAACAGTAACGAGATTATCTTCGGGCTAAAAAATAAAATTCATCAGACAGAAACCGGCGTTCGTTAAGTGGTTTCATTAAGAATCACTCTTTCCTCTAAATCAGTGCTGTTAGCAGCACAAAATGGACCCAAATTGCTATGTGTCATACATTAAAACGCATTAACTAAATGAACTACATGCAATTGCACGTAAGTCAATTTTTATCACAAAATGTGATTACTGTGGAAGCAGATAATAACGTTGCAGCTGATAGAGAGGCACAAGGCGCTGACAGATAATTTGCAAAAAGACTACAGAAACAGCAGTTCAGAGGGGATACCGTACACGATTATTAGCCAAGGATCAACATCGCTCAGACCTGCGATATTTTTCAAGTTCGCGTTTCACAGATTTTACTTCTCAGAACTTTCTGGGAATGTCAAATCCTGTACAGGCCCACAAAAAGCCTTCTGCATAATTTAAAAAGAAATTCTTTCATAAAACTGATTATATTGGTAAAAGACTAAATCTAATGGCGTGACATGTATCGTTCAAGCTCCGAGACAAGGAGGTGAGAAACACCAAGATGGGCGGAGTGGGCCAGATTAACTGTCGATGATCTGGCACATACGACTGTCCAATGATTGGTTTTAGGCGATTTTCCATACCTTATTAGACAAAAAACGATGATAATGGAATGTAGTCGAATTAAATAAGGTGATACTAAGGGAATATGATGATGAAACTAGACACTTAAGTAGAAAATGAGTTTTGCTATTTGGGCAATAAAATAACTGACGATGGTCGAAGCACAGAGGATATAAAATGGATACCGGCAATGGCAAGAAAAATGTTTCTGAGAAAAGAAATTTGTTAAGATCGAATGTAGACTTAACTGTTAAGGAAGTGTTTTCTGAAAGTATTTGTGTGGAGTGTAGCAATGTACGGAAGTGAAACATGAACGATGAACAGTTTAGACAAGAAGAGAATAGAAGCGGATATGTCACGTAACTAATGAGGTGGTACTGAACAGAATTGGGCAGAAAAGAAATTTGTGGCACAACCTGAATAGAAAAAGAGATCGGTTGGTAGGACACATTCTGAGACATCAAGGGATCCCCAGTTTAGTATAGGAGGTAAGTGTGCGGGAGGGGGGTAAAAACCGTGGAGGGAGACCAAGAGATGAATATAGTAAACAGATTCAGAAGGACGTAAGTTGCAGTAGTTATTCGGAAATGAAAATGCTTGCACAGTATAGAGTAGCATGGAGAACTGCATCAAACCAGTCTTCAGACTGAAGACCACAACAACACATTAGACGAATTGCTGGCTAGTCCAGAAATATGTACTTTGAAGAGATACTACAAAATCAGTTAAGGCAGAAAATAAATAAAAAATGAACAGAACCTAATTTACAAGAGGCTTTTATATTAAGGAAGGGAGATTAGAGTTTAACACATTTTCGACAACGCTGTTTACACCTGCAACAGTGTATATACTCCGTAAGCCACTTTACAGTGCTTGGAGGAGAATACTTTGTACCAATTTTTACGATCTTCCACCTTAATCCATTCACGTAATGAAAGTGGAAAAACATTACTATCTACATTCTTTTGTATGCGACCTAACCTCTCGTCTTTTTCTGTTGATCCCTGCGCGATATATACAATGCCGGCAGCGGAATTGTCTCAATCTTCCTTCAATACCAGTTCTCTAGACTGATGCGTAAGAATACAGGAAAATAATGCTACTTTTCTTCCAATGACTCCCATTGCAGTTGCCCGAGAAGGCTTTTATAAGAGCTATACCGATCTCTTACGATCCTAGCAGAGCGACTCTAAAATCCTTTCGATTTCTGCTATCACACGTGCTTCACAATGACTCAAGACGATGAACAGTACCAACTAGTGTCTCGTATGCGGTTTCCGTTACAGATGCACCACACTTTCCCAGAACCCTAACAACATATTATTTACCACTACCTTTCGCCTTCCCTATTATTATTTTACATTTTCTTCCCATTACGTATCATTTTTTAATATTACCAGTAAATACTCCTAAGGTGCGACACGCTCCAGATGTTCACCACTGTTCTTGTAGAAACTAGGATACTATCTGATACCTTCTCTTTGTTAGGCGTCGACCCTCGCATTTACGTACGTTTAGAGAGAGCTGCCATTCATTACACGAAATGGAAAATATATTCGACTCCTTCCACATTTACTTACGATACTGTACTGCAGACTACAGAATCGTCGGCGATAAATCTAATGGTGCTGCTGACCCTTTCTGGCCACCCGGGGTGGCCGGGCGGTTCTGGGCGTTACAGTCTTGAACCGCGCGACCGTTGCGGTCGCAGGTTCGAATCCTGCCTCGGGCATGGATGTGTGTGATGTCCTTAGGTTAGTTAGGTTCAAAAATGGTGCAAATGGCTCTGGGCACTATGGGACTTAACTGCTGTGGTCATCAGTCCCCTAGAACTTAGAACTACTTAAACCTAACTAACCTAAGGACATCACACACATCCATGCCCGAGGCAGGATTCGAACCTGCGACCGTAGCGGTCGCGCGGTTGCAGACTGTAGCGCCTAGAGCCGCTCGTCCACTCCGGCCGGCCCGGTTAGTTAGGTTTAAGTAGTTCTAAGTTCTAGGGGACTGATGACCTCAGAAGTTAAGTCCCATAGTGCTCAGAGCCATTTGAACCATTTTACCCTTTCTGATAAATACACAGTGTGACAAAAAAGTGAAAGAACCAGAAGGGGAGGAGGAAACGAAATGAAATTTCAAGGGTAAGTGATGTTATTTCAGTGCTGCAACATGTGTTGTTGTTGTTGTGGTCTTCAGTCCGAAGGCTGGTCTAATTCAGCTCACCATGCTACTCTATCTTGTGCGAGCCTCTCCATTTCCGAATAGCTACCGCAGCTTACATCCTTCTGAATCTGCATACTGTGTTAATCTCTTGGACTCCCTATATGACTTTTACCCTCCTCCCCCCACTTCCCTCCAATGCTAAATCTGCGATCCCTTGGTGTCTCAGAATGTGTCCTAACAAATGATCTCTTCTTTTAGTGAAGTTGTCACAGAAACACCTAGCGAAATTCACAAAGAACTTACCAGCATGAGACCGCTTATCAATACAATGTTGCTCCCCCTCTGACCTGGATATGCGCAATGATTCGGTTCGTAAGTGAGTCATAAAGCCTTTTTTATCCTGTCGTGAGGCAAGCTAATCCACAACTGTATTAACTGGTCCTTAATATTCTGGATACTGAAAATGGGACGGAGTTGACGTCGGAGCTGGTCCACACATGTCGTATCGAGGACGGATTTGGGCATCCTGATGGGCACACGAGCACCTCAGCATCACACAGACAGTTCTCACGTGACATGCGTGGACATGCATTGTCCTGTTGGAAAATGATACCAACATACTGTTGCATAAGAGGAAACACACGAGGGCGCAGTGAGTCCGTGCAGAACCGCTGTGCTATCAGAGTTCCCTCACTCACTTTCAAGCGTTAGCTGAAGTCATACCCGGTGACTTCCCACATAAAGACGCCAGAAATAACATCGTTGTGCTTGACCAAAACATAGAGAAGAATGGGATCTCTTCCTAGGTCGCCGCCATACACGCCGACGATGCTCATTTGTGTTAGTGAAGAGCCACGATTCATCGCTGAGCACAATGAAATGCCTTTCATCCACAGAGCATGCCTCCCGGCCACGGCACAGCTCCAAAAGAATCCGTTTGTGTCGCGGCAGTCACGTCAGCCTACGCATGGAAAGGTAGTTCCCCTTTCCCGCTTCTGCCGGTCTCCGACCTTTGGTGCGGGATAACAGAAAATGGTTCCGGATGACAGAGGATGTTGCAGGTAGTCTATTACTCGTTCTCGGATGGCAGGCGCAAAAAAGAATGGGTTATGATATACTTGGTGCGCCATATGGCGATACTGCCTTCAAAAAATGGTTCAAATGGCTCTGAGCGCTATGGGACTCAACTGCTGAGGTCATTAGTCCCCTAGAACTTAGAACTAGTTAAACCTAACTAACCTACGGACATAACACACATCCATGCCCGAGGAAGGATTCGAACCTGCGACCGTAGCGGTCACGCGGTTCCAGACTGAAGCGCCTAGGACCGCTCGGCCGGGGCCGTGTTCTTGCCAAAGAAACTATCCTGGGATACGTCTTGAGCGATTTACGGTAACCACATAAAGCATGAATGGGAATGGGAATTGAACGCCGCATGGACTGTGCGGCTGGTCCCGGCAGAGGTTCGAGTCCTCCCTCGGGCATGGGTGTGTGTGTGTGTGTGTTTGTCCGTAGGATAATTTAGGTTAAGTAGTGGGTAAGCTTAGGGACTGATGACCTTAGCAGTTAAGTCACATAAGATTTCACACGCATTTGGACATTTTTTTGAATTGAGCCCCGGTCTTTCCGAATGAGTGTTCAGTGTGTTAACACCGTTAGATTAAGGTGACTTTTGTGGTTTATGAATGATACAAGGCTGCATAAATAAGTGCCATATCCATTTTGTGAGGATCCTCTGACAATCCTGATACGTAACCAGGAAGAGACGGAAAAAAAAGTAATACGAAATAAATTAAATTAATATGCTGCATTTCTCGGCAAATTCTGCTGATGAAACCGCCTCGGATTACGATTCGTGTAACAGCTCCGTGTTGTTGAAAAGTTTTAACTAATTTCCTACTCATCTATTTCGCCTGAAAGGTGGCTAAGAAACTTAATACTAGACGTCGTAATTCGGCTGACATAATTCAGCACACATTTAGAGAAGGTATCATAGGAAGAAACGAATTGTTTGCAACACACGAGGTAACAAACAAATACCATTTTGTGGTTCCGCAGTGATCATTAAAACCGTACCATGTAGGCTGAATTCCTCAAAGCACAAGTAATTTTATAAACATTCAGTGATCACAGATGTTTCTGAACCAATGACTTAAGGAATATTAATTCCTTACCACCGAGCAGAAATTGTTTTAAATCTAGTGTAGGCAATGCAGTTCCAGTCATACGTCTACATACAGGGTGTTTAACAAAACTTCAACTCATTTCATAACACTACATCTTCTACATTACAGAAGACAGAAACCTGGGGCACATTTTAACTTACGAATCGATAGTTGAAGTTTACCTTGGCATTAGTTATAAGTTTCGGGTTCATGTGGTTACCGATAGGGGTCTCCCTGGCGCAAAAGGTCGCTCGCTTATTCATTATCCACCGTACACGGGTGTTATGATTAAATTTAATCTGCTTGAATGGGCCACTATGAAAATTGTAGGACAACGAAACTTTATGGAAACATAAAGAAATGACGAATAAATCACTGAAAGAAGCACATGTTAATTTTCATATGAGAAGGTAACGTTTGTTAATTGCGTACCATATACACTGCAGCGCCAAAGAAACTGGTATACGCATACGTATTCAAATAGAGAGATATGTAAACAGGCAAAATACGGCGCTACGGTCAGTAGCTCCTATATAAGACAACAAGGGTCTGACGCAGTTGTCAAATCGGTTACTGGTGCTACAATGACAGGTTATCAAGATTTAAGTGAGTTTGAACGTGGTGTTACAATCGGCGCACGAGTGATGGGACACAGCATGAAGTGGGGATTTTTCCGTAGGACCATTTCACGAGTGTACCGTGAGTAATAGGAATCCGGTAAAAAATCAAATCTCCGACATCGCTGCGGCCGGAAAAAAATCCTGCAAGAACGGGACAAATGATGACTGATGAGAATCGTTGAACGTGACCGAAGTGCAATCCTTCCACAAATTGCTGGGTCATCAACAAGTCTCAGCGTGCGAACCATCCAACGAAACATCATCGATATGGGCTTTCGGAGCCGACGGCCCACTCGTGTACCCATGATCACTGAACGACACAAAGCTTTCCGTCTTGCCTGGACCCATCAACACCTACAGTGAACTGTTGATGGCTGGAAACATGAGGCCTGACCGGACGAGTCTCGTTTCAAATTGTATCGAGCGGATGGATGTGTACGGGTATTGAGCCAACCTCATGAATCAATGGACCCTGCATGTCAGCAGAGGACTGTTCAAGCTGGTGGAGGGCCTGTAATGGTGTAAGGCGTGTGAAGTTGGAGTGACATTGGACGCCTGATAGGTCTAGATACGACTCGGACAAGAGAGATGCACGTAAGCATCCTGTCCGAACACCTGCATCAGTTCATGCTCATTGTGCATTCCGACGGACTTGGGCAACTCCAGCAGAACAATGCGAAACTCCACACGTTCAGAATTGCTACAGTGTGGCTCCAGGAACACTCTTCTGAGTTTAAACACTTCCGCTGGGCACCAAATTCCACAGGCATGAACATTATTGAGCATATCTGGGATCCCTTGCAACCTGCTGTTCAGAAGAGACCTCCACCCACTCGTTCTCTTACGGATTTATGGACAGCCCTGCAACGCCGGCCAATGTGGCCGAGCGGTTCTAGGCGCTTCAGTCCGGAACCGTGCTGCTGCTATGGTCGCAGGTTCGAATCCTGCCTCGGGCATGGATGTGTGTGAAGTTCTTAGGTTAGTTAGGTTTAAGTAGTTCTAAGTCTAGAGGACTGATGACCTCAGATGTTAAGTCCCATAGTGCTCAGAACCATTTGAACCCTTTTGAACATCCCTGCAGAACTCATGATATCAGTTCCCTCCAGCACTACTTCAGACATTAGTCGAGTCCATGTCTCGGCGTGTTGCTGCTCTTCCGCGTTCTCGCAGGGACCGTACACGATATTAGGCAGGTGTACCAGTTTCTTTGGCTGTTCAGTGTAGTATCATAGCTTATCGATACCGCCAGAGCCGGAGCCGGCGCCTCGATAAAGATTCCTGCGGCGCAGCGATCGGCGCTTTCAAAATGGCTCTGAGCACTATGGGACTCAACTGCTGAGGTCATTAGTCCCCTAGAACTTAGAACTAGTTAAACCTAACTAACCTAAGGACATCACAAACATCCATGCCCGAGGCAGGATTCGAACCTGCGACCGTAGCGGTCTTGCGGTTCCAGACTGCAGCGCCTTTAACCGCACGGCCACTTCGGCCGGCGATCGGCGCTTTGAACGTCGCGCAGTGTTACAAGCGACAGATAGTTGGGAACCTTCTTCTAGTTCGAGATTAGTTCCGTGTTGTTAGTTGGTGTTGTTAGTTGGTGTTGAACGTTACACCGATCTGCTGATAGCTAGCTCTATAAAGAAACATTCAATGTACATACTCGCACGCCTGTGTCGGGCCTCTGGTTATAGGTAGCCAGGGCTGCCACAACTTCTCAACGTGTAACACTTCCTCAGCAAGAAGCTGAGTAAAATATATTTATTTAAAATGTACTTCTGTCAACTTACCTTTTGCTTACGTGTCCAGATTCCTATGGCGACGGATCCCGTTGGCCACGTACCACCCATTTATCATTAGCCACGAGGACGTAACATTTGGCTCCTCGGAATATATCGGTTGTCGACTCTCATCACTACATAAGATGTTTACGTTACACGTTACGACTGTTGCTCAATGTGACGACCTTCTGCATCCTGGAATCGTACTAGAGACTGCTCTACTACTGCCCGGAACAGCTCAGGTGGGATATTGCCTATTGGCTTACTCCCTGGCTATGATCATCGTCAGCCTCCAACGTGTGTTACTGTTCCTTTGTTAAACCCTGTCCTTGAGGTAACCCCACAGCCAGAAATCACAGGGGTTCAAACCTTGTGATCTTGTTGGCCACGTAGTTTGTAACGCTCGGCCAATGATTCGGCTTTCTCGAAATCTGTTACGGAGTAACCGAACGACCTCAGGAGCTATGTGAGGTGGAGCTCCATAGTGCATCAAATCAGTTGAATCCAAACTCTTCTCACCCGCATAGTAGCGATTGCGTGTTGAAGCAGATCAGAGTAACGTGTGCCATGCACGCATCATGTCCGTAGTATTTGTGGTCCGAGTTTCACCTACGTACTACCAGTACTGCCGCCTAACGGCAAGTCATTACAGAAATAACAACGTAAATCCTGTAGTGCACAGTCCGAACATCAGTCGTATGAAGTTGGGTACACAAACAGTAAATAGTTTTTCATCGAAACTAGCTCAAGTACCGAAAAGTTAATTATAACCACCACGTATGTCGACTCGAACAGCGGTAACACAACAGTCAAAGGCGTTTGGCGTTTTTCGTTTCCCGTGTCAAAAGGTGCAATTTATTTACAATTGCGGTGTGATTTCCGTCGAGCGGCACTGCACTTCCTACAGGTAACGGGCTCACTGATCTCGCATACCAACAATGGCTCCCGAAGTCCATTGATCTCAAGGTTTTTTTTTAATTTTATTTTGAGGGGAAGAGTGTGAAAAATTCCATTTGTGTGTCCCCCTTTCGACCAATTTTGGGTGAATTCAGTCGCCGCGTAGCGACTGCTACGTATGGATATTTGTTGTGCATCCGGTCGAAAAAGCATTGACGCCGGCCGGAATGGCCGTGCGGTTCTAGGCGCTACAGTCTGGAGCCGAGCGACCGCTGCGGTCGCAGGTTCGAATCCTGCCTCGAGTATGGCTCTGTGTGATGTCTTTAGGTTAGTTACGTTTAATTAGTTCTAAGTTCTAGGCGACTGATGACCTCAGAAGTTAAGTCGCGTAGTGCTCAGAGCCATTTGAACCAAAAAGCATCGAACATGGAAAGCAAATGAAAACTTTGACCCTGAACGTAGTAAGAAGTACGCGAACGCTGTATGTGCACGCACGTAAAGGAAATGTCCTTCTAAAATCGGATGATCCTTTTGATAGTAAAAACTTTGTTGACCTACGCATAAGTTAAAATTTAAACCAGATTCTACGTTCATTCACGTAGAACATATAGACTTGTGAAATCGAATTAGACTGTTTGAAACATGTGCTTTGCATCAATATTAGCGAGATTTGTCCATATGCCGTCGCGTGTTGAGAGAGAGAAAATAAATATCTTGATTACTATGTACGCGCCTTAATCTCTCTTATTCTCTCCTCTTCGTTCCTAACCAAGATTTACGATGGTGTAACAGAATTGCCGCATCGTTTTCCTGTAATATCGTTTCTCTAAATTTACCCAACAGGTTTCCGACAAACCGTCTTTCTGCCAAATATTTCCATTCAAAATCCCAAGCGCCTCTGTTACACTTTCCGACGGCCTAAACTGACTAACGATTCTATCAGCGCGTCTCCCAAATCTTTCAATTTAGGCTATCAAAACTACTTGACAAGGGCTGGAAGGGCTGGGGCAGTATTCCAGAACTGGTCGCACTAGCGTCTTGTAGCCGATAACAAACCAAAAAACAAATAAACCAAAAACACAAATCTAACTTTGTAATTGACATTCTCGACTGCTAATTTTACGTGTTCGTCTCATGTCACATCGATTCTTAGTCTTCTTCTTACTTTTCTTCTTCTTTCCCGTAGCTTTAACCCCGTCTAGTACAGGGTCAGATTTTTCATGGCCTTGAAACTTTTGATTTCGTTATTTAACTTTGAGTCCGCCTCCGTAGCTGAGTGACCAGGGCGACTAACCACCTTCCAGAGGACTCGGGTTCGATTCCCGGTACTGCGTGGGATATTTCCTTGGTGGGAGGGCCGGTATAGAGTGCACTTCGACTCGAAAAACCAAACGAGGAGCTACTCGACCGATTAGCAGCGGTTCCGAGGTCAAAAACCTCAATAACGATCGGGAGAGCGGTGATCTGACCACATGCCTCTCCACACCGCACCCGATGACGCCACTGGCATAGGATGGCACGCAGGTAGGGCCCGATTGGCCCGTCACGGCCAGAAAGCGGAACTTCATTTTTAAATTATTTAACACTGAGTCAGGATCCTTTCCTGACTTCATAGTCGTCGATGCAACCTAAGGGAGGGAAATCGTGTTACGGCATTTGTCTGTGAATTGTGTAACCTGTGCGATCGTAGTCATCTGGTTAGGATCATATGTTCTGCCGGTCATACATGTCTTCCCAACGCGGTATCATATTTTAACTGTTTGTGTATCATATTTTCAAAGGCGAAATTTCGGAACCAGCCCAGCATTTGCCTAAACGAGAGTGGGGAACTGCCTACAAACCACACTCAGGGTGGCCGGTGTACCAGAACATGGTTGTTAATTAGCCGCGTGGATTCGATCCTAGTGTAGTTTGCCTCCTTGCGACGCAAACTAGCGCGCTGTGCGCTATTCTAGGCGACCAGACCATTTCATATAGATTCCTAGTATTACTTCTACAATGTGCTCCAGATGCTTCAGACGTTCACCATTAATCTCGTAATCGGTTTTTATCGGGTTCTTTTTCTTCCTTATAGAATTATCTTACATTTATCCACATTTATAGAGAGCTGCTCACTGGCAAAATTTATCTTTTCTATGACACACACTGTACGCCAATCTAGTTCAGATGCAGCTGCTGTAAGGAGGAAGCGTTCCAACGATGGTTATCGCATCACATTCATTCATCTGAGCTACCATTGTGCCTCACTCCGAACAAGCAGCAATGCGTATTGTGACACTTTTGCGGTGCAGCTTTCTCCGCGGAGGAATGTGACACACAGGAGTAGCGAATGACCTCGAAAGCGTCCGAAACGCTGGCAGTAGCTCGTGGCGGTCGGCGCCGCCTAGCGCCGCGGCCGTGTTCTTACGATGGCACTCCCTAAGAGGCCGGCGACGTGTCCCGCCTGTTTTGTGCTCATCCCTAACAATACTTGCCCGTGACAATTGATTCTCTCTCCTAACACGCCAATTAATTTGTTGGTCGAATACAGCTTCATCATTCCGTTTGGGTCCGCCGTAAAATTCCCAATTCTCGCCGGTGAATTTACGATTATACGTCGGCTGTGCGGACCGATTCAACGCTCGTTTGGATGTGTAAACGCGCCCAGCCAGCCTCTGTCCCGCTCGCCCCACCCCACTTCAACCCCGACACCTCCCACAACCCCCTCACAATTTTCACGCAACTTCTCGGCGGAAGATACTACCTCGAACCGATTCAGTGCTCCAGGGTCAATAACTTAGCTCCGTGTAATGTCAGCAACTACTCGTTACTGCTAGTTAGCAATAAGCGACACTTCCAGACGTAATACAGAACCGCAGATTTCGACTGCCATTCAGAGACTTTGAACACTGAAATCTAACATGTTCGCTAGTGCTTTTTACCTTCCCTGTTACCTACAGGAACTGCAGTTTTTATATAAGCATGCATCTTGTGAGACTATGTCGATGAATCCATTAGAGTTTCAATTCCGGTATCGATTTCTGCATTCCCTTTTATCGCAAAATCTAAAATCTCATCTCCATCGAAATTTAAGAACGAGCGACTCTCGATCTGTTGAGGACCTCTGCTAGAATAACGAAGCAAACGTCCAAATCTAGGATATTATGGTCATTGACATACAATTTTACAGTCATTATTTATATTCTTTCGGTCCGAAGAACTGCATGCCTCGAAGCTCTATATTTGCGAAGCGTCGCTGCATACATAGTTTACATGATACTAAAAATATTTCAGTTTACTGCTTCAGTCACTTTTATTTTAAACGCCACTACGTTTTCAGCGGTCGTGTCATCATCATCTGGCGGATTAAGGTGTTTAAAATAAAAATGACTCAAGCAGTAAACCGATAATATTTTGTGTAATATCTAACCAGGCGCAGCCCTTAAGCACTTGACAATATTCCATCACCGTCACAAGATTTGCTACAGGTAGCCGATTAAGAAAGAAAAGCACGCAAAACAAGAGATTTTACGCATTATACAGCATGTCGGACCACAAGAAACGGAAAAGTAAAGAGAGTATATGACTTTCTTTTCGTTTCTGGACGTTTTCTTCAGGGTTAACAGTATCATATCGCGTAGGTCCTGTGACTTATAGCGTACAATTAGTAGTGATATAACCACGTAATGTTGGGCCTCGTGGTCTAGCGGTAAACTGCGTGAATACAAATCGGACCAGAGAAACTTTTAGTTTACCTTTAATCTAGGTTTCAAATCTCAGTTATGTGAGGAGTCCCCAGGAGCGACACGTGATGCAGATTCCACGTTAAACTGTAAGTTTTCTGTCCACGGTTGGATATCAGGTGTAGATTGCGGACGCGCGAGCCGCCGATATGGCATCCAGTTGAAAGACTTGCACCCGACCATTGAAGCAGACGCATTAAATTAGTTAGTTAGCCACATTATATCTCCTATGAAAAATGAATGTATTGCACACAGAAGACTACGACTGAGTACAACACCGAGCGCGGTGGCGCATTATTGAGACACTGGAGTCGTACACAGGAGGACGTTGGCTCAAATCCCAGTGCGGCCATCCAGGCTTAGGTTTTCTGTGGTTTCTCTAAATCGCCTAATACAAATGCAATTTAGCTGTCGCAGGTTTCTCAACTTGGCAGTATTCCAAACTTGTTTTTCTTGTCTGCTTCAGATTAAACGGGTGAAGAGCGTATTGAAGTATTGGGTGACTCCGTTCCTGGACTGCATTATGTGTATTATCCTATGCCCTCTCAGTAATCTTCCTTGGTTTAATCACATTTTTTAAGAATCTTTAGTAACATTACAAGATGGATTGCACAACTTAAGAAGTCGTTTCAATCACCAAACCAAAATCGGCACGTGACACTCGAGCATCACATAGAGAACATTAACATTTTGTGTCGGAAAGATTAACTAAAACACGTCTAGAACAGTGACTGGAATATGATGACTTATCAACACAGTGTCCTTTCCGTAAGGAAGAAGCAACGTTGGAAAATACTCCGATTTTGCTTCAGAAATAAAGTAATGTCGGTTTAGTATAATAGTTTATGTATGGAATTAAAATATTTCTAGGTCCCATTCGGTGTCAAGAGCTTCCCTCACGGATTTTTTCTGCCTCCTCTTATTTTTTAACTTACACGACCAGCATCTTATTACCGGAACTTTGAAATTCTTCGCTTTGACCTACGCATCACAATTTTTAAGCTACTTATTTTCTGGATAGAAAGGGCTTGTCAGTATCAACATAAAAATCCTATGAATCTCTCTAGCTGACAAAACATACTCTAAGATTAATTAGATTCTGTAATTTATTAGGTCTTTCATTTCCGAGCAAAAATATTTAAGCAGTGATATGGCGTCCAGCTGAAAGAATTACATCCGACCCACACAGAAGAATACAACTGAGTACAACACTGAGCGAGGTGGCGCAGCGGTGAGACTCTGGACTCGTATTCAGGATATTCCTGATATGGAGGGATCACATTTATTGCACTGTAAAGAAAAGGAGAACGGTATAAACGAAATTAGATCCTTCCCCAGAACCTGAAGGATGCTGATCCTTATTTTATATTGACACTGTATAAGGGCAATGTCCAATCAGTCGTTTCTATCAACATTTCTTTTTTTATTTTTTATTTCCACGTCTAGTTCCGTAGGAACAAATTGAGGAGCAAACCTCCAAGGTCATGGAACGTGTCAGTACATGAAATTACAACATAAAAGTAATAACAGATAGAATAAAATGTTTATGAACCCTAAAAAGTCAAGCCATAAGTTTAACTAAACACAATCAACAACATAACATAGGAATCAGCTCAATTTTTCAAGGAACCCCTCGACAGAATAGAAGAAGTGACATATGAGGAAGCTCTTCAATTTCGATTTGAAGGGGCGTGGATTACTGCCAACATTTTTGAATTCTTGTGGTAGCTTATTGAAAATGGATGAAGCTGTATACGGCCCACCGTCCTGCACACGAATTAAGGGAGCGCGATCCAAATGCAGCTTGGATTTCTGCCGAGTATGAACTAAGTGAAAGCTGCTAATTCTTGGGAATAAGCTGACGTTGTTAACAAGAAACGACAGCAGAGAATATATATATTGGGAGGCCAATGTCAGAATACCCAGACTTGTTAACAGGGGCCGACAAGAAGTTCGCGAACTTACACCACTTATTGCCCGAACCACCCGTTTCTGAGCCAAAAATATCCTTTGAGAATGGGAAGAGTTAGCCCAAAATACCGTATGACATAAGTGAATCAAAATAAGCAAAGTAGACTAATTTTCGTGTCGAACGATCACTTACTTCAGATACCATTCGAATAGAAAAAATGGCAGCATTAAGTCTTTGAACAAGATACTGAACATGGGCTTCCCACGACAGTTTACTGTGCATCTGAACTCATAGAAATTTGAACTGTTCAGTTTCACTAATCATATGCCCATTCTGTGAAATTAAAACGTCTGGTTTTGTTGAATTGTATATTAGAAACTGCAAAAAACTGAGTCTTACTGTGATTTAGGATTAGTTTATTTTCTACAAGCCATGAACTTATGTCATGAACTGCACTATTTGAATCAGAGCCAATGTTGCTGTGGGATTCTGTCCACTCGTCTAGGAAACTGTTTTCTTGGATGGCTAGACACCATTCAAGCAAATCTCATTAATGGAGTTTATTACAGTAAGTTAAATTGACAATACTTAACTTTGGCTATTCTACAAGGACGTGTCGCAAGTAATTGGCGACATGTAAATAATCAATGTTCATCAATATATACAATTTCCATGCCAGCAATTAACATACAGAAGATCACAAATCACGACTAAAGAGTTAGGATGACGGCTCCTCTTCTAGTGCGGCTCTTCCAGTGCAGCCGCGGCTAGGCGGGCGCGTCGCTTTTATTCTCTTCGTTTTGATGCCGTTCCAGTCGTCGTGTCCTAGTCAGCGTACTACTGACTGACGTCGTCTCACAGCCTTCTCTGCTGTTTCGTTCAGGCCGAAGTACCGGCGCTTGATGTTACGCCGGAACAGCTGCACACAATACCCTTTACTACCAAGCAAGTGTCATCAGCAAACATAAATATTTTTATCACAATGATCTCCAACACGCTCTCCAGGTACATGACATGGAACACTTCCGACGTGTGGAAATACATGAGTTACTCCAACGAACGCCCGACTGCTGCGTCTACTGCAACCATCTCTACCAATATGGATTGTTCGATATCAGTTTTCAGCGGGTACATTTGCCTGACAAGATACAGCAGGCTGATCGTTATGTGAAATGGAACTTAGTCTGCAGTTCATAACGGAAACTGGGTATATGCAGGGTGTTCCAGGAGGAACGGTCAGTATTCAGGTATATGACAGGAACGACCGTTCGAAGCAAAAAAGTCTAGTAAACATGGGCTATGAGTATTTGTTCAGCAGCAGAGATGTGTTTTACAGTATCGATGAGCCGCGCGGGATTAGCCGAGCGGTCTGAGGCGCTGCAGTCATGGACTGTGCGGCTGGTCCCGGCGGAGGTTCGAGTCCTCCCTCGGGCATGGGTGTATGTGTTTATCTTTAGGATAATTTAGGTTAAGTAGTGTGTATGCCGGCACGGTTGCCTCAGCGTGTTCGGTAATTAAAAATAAAAAATCTGAGTCAATGCCTCAACACTGAACTTGAACGGGTGTTCTGGGACATCCGCATCGAACAAATGCAACGAACAAAAACGAACAAAATGAGAACAATTAAAAAAAAAAAAAAGCGGTCTGAGGCGCTGCAGTCATGGACTGTGCGGCTGGTCCCGGCGGAGGTTCGAGTCCTCCCTCAGGCATGGGTGTATGTGTTTGTCCTTAGGATAATTTAGGTTAAGTAGTGTGTAAACTTAAGGACTGATGACCTTAGCAGTTAAGTCCCATAGGATTTCTCACACAAATGATATTTTTTTTTTTTTTTTTTTTTTTTTTTCCAGTATCGGTGAAATCTCCTGTGACAACCTCTATAAAAGCTTTGTCTTTGACTTGGAGACAGCGACAAATATTTTGTCACTGGACTCGATCCGACAGAAATGAAACTACAATTGGGTTCCCATTTAGATACCACTTTAAATCTTTGATTCCACTATTTCAATACAAATGAAAATTACCGACAGCACCTGACAAATTCGACCATCAGTAACACGTACAGGTTATTTCCTTCAGAAAACATATAATAAAGAATTTCGAAAGTCACTTCAGCGTTGCACATTGGTTGCAGACGATAACAATACGACAGGGCCTTAAACAAGTTCGATGCTGTGGGCTTCAGGTACTATTTTTCACATTAGGCAGGAAGAGTACGTTACAGTCCACTGTAAAACTCGAGTTGAGATAGTGAAACAAAGATTGCACATCCCAGAAAAGAAATAATTTGTAACACACAGTGGCGGGAACCACGCTCATTGGCTCACCGGCCAAACTATCAATTCGTGTCATAACAGGCCTCACAGTTTGCTCTAGAGCACTGTAGATGGAGTAGCACTAACTATTACGATCACGTGGCCGTTTACATAAATCATAGTAGTGAAGTAGGGGTGTATGTGCCAGTCGGTTGTACGGAATTAAGGCGTGTCGACGTGGTGACGTTACAGAATGGCAGAAACGAGGAGTAGTGTTTGGACGTGCTCATGACCCAACGAGTCCGATTTTTTGGTGTATCAACGCGAACTGTACGACGCGTCTAAAAGGAATTGAATTCCACAAATACGACACGCATCCATGTGCCACGGCATAACAACGGAGGCCGTAACCGACAGGGCCCGGAGCCGGGTGTCCCGCCTTGTCAGTGAAAATCAGTTTCAAATCCGACAGTAATTGCCACTGCCAGTGAATTTAAGTCCATCTCAATCAATTTCGGAGCGAGCAATTCGAAGGGAACTACATTTTATTGACATCTGAAGTCGGGTACCTCGGAAAAGGTCAATGATCACACGGGCCTATAATGCTGCACGTCTTCAGTGGACCAGGAAACACAGAAACTAGACAGTAACTGACTAGTTTCGTGTCGCGTGCTTCAACGAGTCGCGTTTCTGCCTCTCCTCAAATGATGCCAGACGTCGAATGTGCCTTCGGTCCGATGAGGCATTTAACCCGCAGTGTGTGGAGTTCAGGTCGTAGGTGCTTATCTCATGCTTTGCGTGTGTTTTTTGAACCATCACTGGTGTCCAATAACTTAGGTTGTCGTGAAAATGAACCACGATTATTTCAACATTCTTGGCGACCAAGTATTACCCTTTATTCAACAACTACGTGGTGATTACGCCGTAGACACTCCCGTCTTCCAAGATGACAACAACCGTGTATACAGGACTGAACGCTTACGTTCACTCAGGCACACTATCGCACCTCTAGTGGGTCACAAAATCAACTAATCCTAATCGTACAGAAAATGTCTGAGACTAACTGGAACAGCTGGAGTAAACTTGCAAACAACATCCCGGAATTCGGAAGGTCTATAGGACGGTCTCAGCGAGTGGCTTCAGCTTGATACGACATATCTGAGGAAACTTATCCACCCTTCTCCTCGCGGGAATGAGGGCAGGTGGTTTTACAAGCAATCAGCGTGCTGTATCCAGCGGGTGTAAATTTTTTGTCTGGTGTGCTTATGATTGAGGGCACAATCAGATTCTTGTCACAATACATGAATGGACAATTTCGCGAAACATATTAGAGTTTGGCGTCAGGTCTACATTAAGGATTCTTAGCAGATAGGATTAACGGAGTACATCGAGAGAGTTCAAAGAAGGGCAGCACGTTTTGTACTATCGAGAAAGATAGGAGAGGGTGTCACGGACATGATACAGGATTTGAGGTGGAAGTCATTAGAACAGAGACGTTTTTTGTTGCGGCGGAATCTTCTCACGAAATTTCAATCACAAAATTTCTCCTTCGAATGCCAAAATATTTTCCTCTCGCCGACCCACGCAGGAACAAACGATCATCATAATAAAATAAGGGAAATCAGAGCTCGCACTGAAATATATACCTGTTCTTTTTTTCCCCGCGCTGTTCGAGAGAGGAATAATAGAGAATTAGTGTGAACGTAGTTCGATGAACCCTCTGCCAGGCACTTAAGTCTTATTTGCACAGTGGCCATGACGATGTAAATATAGAAGATAGTTGGAGATAAAGTACCAGGCTTTACTTGTTAAGGAACGCACGTGAGTCCTTTACAAAATAATCGAAGATAATCCTGGTTCTCGTGGTCAGAAGAACGAATTGCAACATGGGACCACATGCTGTTCCCTCGCATCTTTTCCGATTATCAGTAAAAACGGTTATTACAAAAACTTATACAGATGAAAGTCTTTGCCAACGACTACTGCAGTTCTGCTGTACACTGAAGATACAAATGTGCAAAACACTCCTTTAAAGTATTTATGGGAAACTAATACACTTATATAAATCATTTTTCTGTATTGTCGCTGGACACATTAACACTCTGATTCTATGTATGCTGTTTGTATGTGTATGTTTTAAGTTCTATCAAGGGTTATCAGTGAAACTATTAAGAAATATGTAATTGTTATGACATGGAGCTGAATTTTTTCAATACATATTTCCAGGAACTGGCAACATTTTTCCTGTAGAAATAGGCTCAATGTATGGTTAAATATCCCTTAGTCATAACTGAAAGAGATATTTTACTGTTATATTACTAAGAAATGCAAATCAGCTGCACTCGTGTTGTACAGTCAGAAGATTTTCGCTGTTGACAGACGCTATAAACAGATTACGGACAGATAATACGACACGTTGAATTTCATCTGGACTTTATAGTAGCTATTTCTAGTAGACCATTTTTATATTTGATGAATGGTAATGGAATGAAACTTTACGGCCCCCCCACATTGTACCACTCTTGTCAGATTTGAATTCGTTCCTTGTTTATCCACACCGGAGAAAAACTTTCAGTTTCGTGTTTTCTGTTTATTAGAAAAACCACATACTAGCTTTTCCATAATTATATAATGTTGCAAATTATTCAAGAGTACAGCGTGGTCAAATCGACCAAAACTTTTAATTAAATCAAGGAATATACCTTACTTACCACCTTCGGCGTTTTATTTAGTCCTGCAAGCGCCAAAGACTCAAGAAGCATAAATTCCACTTTATATTGATCACATCCTGAAGTCAAACTGAAATTCAACAAGGAATTAACAATACCGATATGTATTACTACGCCAGCCGGTGTGGCCGAGCGGTTCTAGGCGCTACAGTCGGGAACCGCGCGACCACTACGGTCGCAGGTTCGAATCCTGCCTCGGGCATGGATGTGTGTGATGTCGTTAGGTTAGTTAGGTTCAAGTAGTTCTAAGTTCTAGGGGACTGATGACCTCAGAAGTTATGTCCCATAGTGCTCAGAGCCATTTGAACCATTTTGTATTACTACTTATTTGTATATTGGTTCAAATGGCTCTGAGCACTATGGGACTCAACTGCTGAGGTCATTAGTCCCCTAGAACTTAGAACTAGGTAAACCTAACTAACCTAAGGACATCACAAACATCCACGCCCGAGGCAGGATTCGAACCTGCGACCGTAGCGGTCTTGCGGTTCCAGACTGCAGCGCCTTTAACCGCACGGCCATTATTTGTATATTACCTTCGTAAGTATTGGTGGAAAGTATATTAGCATTTGATTGTTTACATTGTCTCTCTCCCACTGTTTCCATACTGGGTTTCATTAACAGTATCTTAACCTGTCTGGGAGTTGAAACCACACCAACTAAAGTTTTCGATTCTTAGTGATCGAATTATCTATCAGCCTAACCCTTTATTTTAGTGGCCGTTACCTAACGGATAAGAGCTGATGGGTTTTAACTGATACGGGGGCTGTTTCCATTCGATTTTGGCTGCTCAGTTATACCCTACTCAAGGGACTGAGGTTTTGCAGTAATTAACGTCATGTAAGTTTTCGCTAAGTAAGGTAATATACAGTATTATCGCCAAACACAATAGGAGACAGTCATTACCTTTGTGATATTCACCTACAATCTCAATACAGGTCAAACATATCGAAATATCGTCGCTCGCTGTTCTAATAATCTGCGCACGTTTTCCACACGGCAATCCATTGGCCGGCGCGATAGACGCGAACGCGTAATATTGCCTCTCCGTGTTTTATAGTCCCCCTTTGATAAAACTGTTGCTTTGTCATTCACCAGTTTAATTCTTACAGTTTACTGAGAGTCCACCCACGGTGATATCGACACACTCAGCCGTTACGACATTTCCGGTACACGTCCTCCCGCTACGCCATTACAACCACCACACTACTCTGACACCACTGTCACTCGCTCGACGCACGCGGCTCTTGACAATCGATTCCTGGCTTGCCGTCGACCTGTTCGAGCAAAATATGTGTATCTTTGCGTAATGGACCGTGGATCCCTTACAGATTGTTGCAAGAAAATCCTGTAATGTGAATTTTGTGGAGAACAGGAGCACTAGACTTCTTCAGAACTGCCTTATACAACGCTCCACTATATCCCAACTGGCCATCGTGCCTACTATTTTCAACTGATAGTACTAAAGCCTCTTTCCGTTTTAAAAGGCTGCGATTCGTCGGGGTGCTCTGGTGTTTGGCTGCTGACAAAGGTCAAGCTCATCGAAGCCGTGAAAACTGGTAATGGGGAACAATGCAATCGCCAAAACTCTTCTCCATTACTCTTCATCAACATAATTTGAGTCAATCTCCAGCCTCTTCGTCAGAATGAGTGCACAAGTTAATCATAGCACTGCGAAATAAAACTGGCTTGTTTTGTTTATAATAAACGATGAAGAAGAGTTTCAGCAGACAGGGTTGGTCCATCTTCTTCTGCTTCAACCATCGGACGCCTGCGACACCAACAAAATTTAACATATTTTGAGGAATTCGAAATGAAGAAACCGACAGTTACTCGGAAGGAAGCAAGTTTTCCTTGCTGAGCGGTCACTGGCAACAATTACCAATACTGTTCAAACAGACGTCAAGTTTGATGAATCTCGATGCCCAAAAATATAAAGAAATTCTGTTCACGTGTATGCTGCTCCTGCTCGTTATATCAGTCATTCTGAAAGACGAGACGCTCTTCGGATTCTGCAAATTTTGCAAACAACCATAGTGCTGAACTCTGTTTCTGAATATTACGTGAAACGTTGCGCGCAGCATCTACTTCTTCACACTAGTTTTTAAAAATTTGTAAGTAACAACGGATCTGAGACCATTACCAAGCATTCTCTAATAGCGTAATATTAATGTATTCCACGTTCTTAAACACGAGGCATAGTTCATTCTGGCCCTCTCTTTTGATGAGAAATGGAAACGAAAATTCATTCTTGTAGAGCTTCATATAAAGTCAGATGGTTGTACGGCAAAGACAGTTTGAGTTCAGGAAGATTAGACGATGTCGTGTCCATTAATCTGTTTCAGTAACGTTGAAAACACGTCCTTCACTCTGTCCTGAAGTTTCATTTACGTACTGCCATTTGAGAAAATTACTTTGGAGCCATCATTCTTCAGGGTCACGTATTTCAGAGGAAATCTGTTCTACATTATTATCGAAGAATTGTGATACTGAGATAATTTATCTTTCAAGCTTCAGAAAGACATTCGAATATTACTGCGGGTATAATAGTGTTTAAGATAATTGTCAATCAATCAATTTTTTTGCAATATATCAGAAAAGGGATCAGGAAATTGCATTTTCAAACATATGGACCAATAGCGACTTGACGCTGAAGAAACTAGCACCCAGCGAGCACCTAGTACAACGTATGGAGGAAAAAAACGTTCCAGATTTTTCATTCTAAGACACTTACGAGTAAATTCGATAATGTTATAGCTCTGACGATCATAATCCTGATTGTATTGATACCTTATTCTTAAAGCGGTGAGGGACAGTAAGGGGCTTATGACACAGCGACTTTTTTCTCAGCGACTGGTATACACTTGTTAATAAGACCACAATACTGTGTTGTGTAACAGTAGCGAAGGCCATGTTCCGTTATATGCAATCTATGGACCAATACACTGTATGCATTCTGAAAACGTGAAGCTTATAAATGTTTAGCACAGTTTAATTGTACTGTTTGTAACTTTTTACACATTCGCGTTCTTAGAGCAAAAGCTTTCACTTTAAAAGCGTCTGAAACTTGGAAAAATCTCAGAAATTGAGCTTCAAACGTAAAAAGAATTACGAATACAGATTACCTCGTTTTGTATACACAGACGGTCATGAATTGCGTCTCGTACATTGAATAAAAAAAAGTTTTTAATCACTGATTTAATAATAATGATGAATACATTCACAAACACTTGTAAAATTCTTTCTGCAGATGTCAATACTTTTGAATTCTTTTTCTCGCAAATATCGTCCAGAAAAAAAAAGATTGATACTTGAAGATACATTTGATAATCGTCTGCTGTACTCACATCGTCCGACGAATGTAACAAGTTGTTTGTACCGGTACGGTAGTAGTTAATGTTATCCCTGGAAACGATGTTTCAAGCTACAGACCTAAGGAAAGCATCTGAAAAGGTGTGATCCGTTGGGATATACATTTTCCACGGATGGTTGACGACACCGAAAGGAAAGTGCAGCGTCGTTCCATGTGGTTGTGGCTGAAAGAAATAGCCCAGCCGCTTTTGGAAACTTCTTTTCTTAAAATCATACCTGTACCATTTTGCAGCAGGTATTTCCTCTACTTAAAGTTTCGGTAAAAACCAGAAACACAAGAAAACATCTTAATACTCTAAGTCGATAGCAACGGAATTTCCTTGATTTACACTTTACTAACTTGATCCGTATATTCGTTACCCTCCAAAGACAAGGAAGAGAAATTACGAAACTATTGTTTTGTACTGAACATAATAAAATCTTGATTCCAGCAACTTCGATGGCCTTGTGTAGAATAAAACCATAAGGACTAATTACAGGGAAATTATGCTTTCCTCTTAAACATTTCATTTGTAAGAGTAGCCAGCTACTATGTGAATCATTTGAAAAATGTTCTGAAGTTCTGATCGATGATTGTATATGACATGTAGGCGTTTCATTATTGCATTAATTTTGTAATTTTTTGTCTTGCGTTAATGATAAAGTTATTTTTTGTTTTGCGTTAATGATATTAAACACGAAGTAGTAAGAAACTGAAATTTAGTTCGCTGCATCGTTTACAGAGAAAAAAAAAGGAGATTCGTGGCCGACCACTACACATGCTCCTCAATGCCGTTTTTTCGTCCTTTTTTTTACTGGAGCTGAGTGCTGCAATGGACTGCTGCTGACATCTAGCGACAACTCCGCGCAGCTCACGATGCACGCGGCAACGTACACTTCGAAGCAGGACAATGTTTCGAAGCGCTGTTTTTATTTGCAGAACTCAACGGTCCATCGGAGTTTGCTCTACCACTATAATGTCACACAAGAAATTTTTTTCGCTGGCGGTAAATGTTATCTTGAGCCACATGGAGAATACTCTTGCAAGCCTTCACGAACCATCGTTACTAGTCAGACGTTTCTCCATACTTCACCGGCTAAGCATTTAAATTATTCTGAATGAATTAACTGTAAATATTCATCGAATTGGCTGGCTACGCATTCTTAAATATTTTTTCTTAAAAATTCATGTTGTTTGTAAACTGCTGCGAACAGTGTGTCTACCTATTTTCAACTCAGAACACTTCAGTGTAGTGTGGATTCCCGATTCGGAAGCCGGCCGCTGTATTCGAGCGGTTCTGGGCGCTTCAGTCCAGAACCATGCTGCTGCTACGGTCGCAGGTTCAAATACTGCCTCGGTTATGGATGTGTGTGATGTCCTTAGATTAGTTATATTTAAGTAGTTCTAAGTCTATGGGACTGTCGTGCGGTAGCGTTCTCGCTTCCCGCGCCCGGGTTCGATTCCCGGCGGGGTCAGGGATTTTCTCTGCCTCGTGATGACTGGGTGTTGTGTGACGTCCTTAGGTTAGTTAGGTTTAAGTAGTTCTAAGTTCTAGGGGACAGATGACCATAGATGTTAAGTCCCATAGTACTCAGAGCCATTTGAACCATTTTTTTCTAGGGGACTGATGACCTCAAATGTTAAGTACCATTGTGCTTATAACCATTTGAACCCAATTCGGAGAGTAACTATCACGCAACATTCTCATAGCTTCGTGCTACGATATTCTAACGATACTGTTGTTTTTTTTTTTTTTTTCTAGCAGTTTACATCAGTGCAAAAATTCGTTCTTTTACCTCGGTTCAGACTGCGGTTTAAATGGTTGCATGAGATGGTTCACTGACGTGACGACAGCAACGCTACATGCTTTGAAAACCATTGTGTTGCTCAAACTAAATTTTGGGTCACTTTACGCTACATTACACTGAATTTCAAGTTTCTAGCAGAAGCGCAAACAAAGTCATTAAGAAAAGACGGTAAAACTTCAGTAACCCGGTGAAACATTATAGACAATAACTTTCGAAAAGATTTTTACGATTACAGTTCAAGCAATCAGTATCCGCAAATACATTAGTGTTAAGACGTTGTTAGTAGACAAGCATACAAAGGCAGCAATTCTGTTTCTTTTTTCATTTTCCTTTTTTTATCCTTTTTCTGAAAACTGTTACTCCCAGAGCGAAGTAAAATTGACGATATTAATTTATGGTGAAGAATTCAGGTATTTATGCATTTTACATACTCGTAAATTTGTCAATCATAAATAATGCATCAAAGGCGTCACTTCTTTTGCACAAGTAATATTTGTGAAGTAAAAATTCAACTACGAGAAGGTGTGTGCAGATATTTTCATTGTGGGATTCGCGTATAATGCACTACGGATAATCTTTATTTGCATTCAGACATGGGCGCCAAGGACTGAAACAGACTTGGTGGGCTTCTTCATTCCGACGTCGCAGAAGTCTACCGTCTGCATTCTTAATCGCTTTGTGGCCAATGTCTTGATTGCCGCTTATATTCTGGTGTATGCCGGGGCTGATGTGTCACCTTCCATACAAATGCATCACACACTGTCATCATGCTCTTTCCTACAATTTTCTTTTCTTTGTCTTCACTGCACCCATGGGAGTTTTTGTCGTGACTATTCCGTTACCTTGAACTTCAATTCTGTCTTTTATTAATGACAATTTAAAGATATTAACGTATTTTTACATGCGGTTCACTGATCGTACTGTAACTGGGAGAAACATAAGTGTCAGAGATTAGACTGAATTTGTTTACTATTGATGGACTGATTATCACGCGTTGAATCTCACAGTACATGTGATAGTAACCTGGAAAGCAAATCTGTAAATGTGAGGAAATAAACTTAAATTCCAGCTTTTCTGGAAATAAAACTGAAGTCCTGTTGCATATTCTAGAAAAACGGTTTAGCAGCATTATTTTGATAGTTTTTAGTCGTTGCTCCAAATAAACAATAATTATCACGCGTTGAATCTCACAGTGCATGTGATAGTAACCTGGAAAGCAAATCTGTAAATGTGAGGAAATAAACTTAAATTCCAGTTTTTCTGGAAATAAAACTGAAGTCCTGTTGCATGTTCTAGAAAAACGGTTTAGCAGCATTATTTTGATAGTTTTTAGTCGTTGTTCCAAATAAACAATAATTATCACGCGTTGAATCTCACAGTGCATGTGATAGAAACCTGGAAAGCAAATCTGTAAATGTGAGGAAATAAACTTAAATTCCAGCTTTTCTGGAAATAAAACTGAAGTCCTGTTGCATGTTCTAGAAAAACGGTTTAGCAGAATTATTTTGATAGTTTTTAGTCGTTGCTCCAAATAAACAATAATTGTCTCGATTTCCCTAGCATGACAATATCATTTTCTTTTTAAGATATCAGGCTCCTCCACATGCAAAAAATTTTTAGTTTTTTTCAGGTAAGATGGTTAGTTTTACTGCTGCCTTAGGTAAAGTTTATAGAGTTGGTTTCCAGAACTTAGAAAATGGGTAAATAAATAGAGTAACAAACAGCAATCGTCAAAATCACAGGATATCATCTCACTATGAGAATTCTTACTATTCAGTATGACGGAAACATAATGAAGAGTTTCACTGGACTCGCATTCGGGAGGACGACGGTTCAATCCCGTCGCCAGCCATCCTGATTTAGGTTTTCCGTGATTTCCCTAAATCGTTTCAGGCAAATGCCGGGATAGTTCCTTTGAAAGGGCACGGCCGATTTCCTTCCCACTCCTTCCCTAACCCGAGTTTGCGCTCCGTCTCTAATGACCTCGTTGTCGACGGGATGTTACACACTAACCACCACCACCACCATAATGAAGAGTTCGACATCATTAGAGTATGCAAGTTACATGACTGAAACGCTACATGTTATAAGACCACAAGAAGTTTTATACAGCTGGCAAGATAATTCGTACTTAAACCGTTAGTTACCTTAATAACACGTAAAGAGTAGTAGCGTTCTCTCGGACAATGTATTCATTGACGGTAACTTACGTTCCAGTATTTCACATCTACGTACATAGTTCACCAGTATGTTAATTCCTCAATTAGTTACACGTCTTGCTTTGAATCTAACAGTATCACAATTAATTAAATCAAACGTGAATACGAAAGTCGATTGGTAAATCATAATGCTCTACTAGGCAATGTTCTGTAAGTGGATGGTATGCAGCCGCCTGCTTCAGATCTGTAACATACCCATCCGGTAATAGGAATCCGATCCGTAATGCAATATTTTTCACAAACATGAAGCATTGTCAGAGATTAACTGAGGAAGAATACCAGACCTAAGGGTTTGTTGGCTTAATCACTCAGCAACCAAGAAACACTTCAAAATAGGCATTGCTTATGCTGCAAGAAAGTGTGGACTCCACTTTGGATACCTACTTAAAAGATGCTGCTCAGTAGTAAGAGAGAAGGGAAGATCATATACATTTTCGCGTTCAATTATTATTGTTGTGTTGTTATGATCATACAGTTCGTCATTCTTGTGTCTTTCCAACTACAGTATCCTCTTTATTTCAGCATAACTGCTAAATACCACATCATCGACGGTCTGCCTTACGTACCAATATGTAGACCTATTCCTACCCTTTTTTCCTTACGCCATCCTTTCAATTCCAATTTTCAGCAATGGCAAACGTCATGTTGTATGCATCGCCGTCCTGTCTGCCCCATTTATTATGTTCTTTCTTACGCACTTTTTCCATTGACTCGCTGAAAGACATCTTTTCGATCAATCTGTCTGATCTTCAACAGTCATCCGTAACAACAGATTTCGATGACTTCTAGTCGTTTCATTCCTGTTTTCCTCACGACCCACATTTCGCACCCTAGCGTAGCTGTGCTCTGAACATCGCTCTTGAGAAGTCTAGTCTGGTCTTAAAGTTTCTATTTTTGGTTATTAGCTGCTTTTTTATATGTACAGGAAGCCCCTGAGCTTGTGCACCCCTTACTACTATCCCTCTCTTGAATCTTTTGTCTATTACTGTTCCACTTCCGAGATAGCAAATTTCATCGACCGCTCCAAATCCCTCTTTTCTAAGTTTAACAGTTAGCATGTTAACCCGTTCGGAAACGATTACCTCAGTTTCCCTTTTTATTCACTTCTGATCTCACTCCAAAGACGAATATGAACACCACAGTGGTCCCCAGACTTGACTTACTCAGGGAATTATAGGAGACCTATAATTAAACGTTGACTCCGAATCACTAAGCAACTTCCCATTTTTCGCATATGTAAATCATTGCCAGTTGTGCAAGAGCCGAAAAGTAACAGAAAAACAACTAACTCCTAGGACCGATGGGTGGGTTTAACGTGCCGATATCATATGTTGGTTCTGACCCGAGACGTAATGATGCTGTGTCGTGTGCTGTCACCCGTACACGAAGAGAGAGAGAGAGAGAGAGAGAGAGAGAGAGCAGAACACTAACAATTGTGATGGCAGAGCCAAATGTGAAGTAGCCCGAGTGTTCGGTAGGTTGAAAGGAGACAGTTTGGTTGTGGGGTCATAAGAATAACTACAATACTTCAAACTTCCTGGCAGATTAAAACTGTGTGATACTGGCGGAAGTAAAGCTATGAGGACGGGTCGTGAGTCGTGCTTGGGTAGCTCAGTTGGTAGAGCACTTGCCCGCGAAAGGCAAAGGTCCCGAGTTCGAGTCTCGGTCCGGCACACAGTTTTAATCTGCCAGGAAGTTTCGTATCAGCGCACACTTCGCTGCAGAGTGAAAATTTCATTCGGGCAACTACAATACTTGTTACGACGCGAATTAACCGATCGAGGTGAAGCAGTGGTTAGCACGCTGGACTCACATTCGGGAGGACTACGGTTCAAATCCCCGTCCGGCCGATCAGATTTAGGTTTTCCGTGATTTCTCTAAATCACTCCAGGCAAATTTCGGGATGTTTCCTTTGAAAGGGTACGGCTGATTTCCTTTCCCATCATTGACACAATTCGAACTTGTGCTCCATGTTTAATGAGCTAGATGTCGACGGGCCGTTAAACCCAGTCTTCCTTCCTTCTTTCCTTTACGAGACGTATTTTAGGTATGTTTCATTCGATGAGTAGCTTATGATCGCTATTTTTTAGATGTCTCCAGTCAAAGCAGGTGGTCAGTATTGGTAAGTTCAGTATTTCTAGACCGACAAAGATCCGAATGAGACCTTAACATCTTTAGTCTTACATGTGCCCACTTAGCTAACTAGTAATGCAAAAGCGAAAATGAAATGAATATATGTTTCCTGCCAGTAACTGACAAATAACTCGCAGGGAAGGTACTGTAATTGTGAGTTTTTTAGCAGTCGGACCGGCGAGGGTGGCGCGACGCAAAACGCAGTATTGGGCACGCATGAGGAGTCCAGGCCCTGCCGCTGGCGGGACATAAAGGAAGACTTGGGTTATTTCGCCCGGAGTATCCGGCCGGCAATAAGCTCTCGGTGAAGGCCGAGCAGACCCGTGTGTTAAGAGAGGAGAGCATAACACAAATCTAAAAGGCTGTATGGAAGGAAATGAACGCTTCAGTGGGAGCACAAATAAAGGAGCGCGTGAGGAATGGGGCGCCGGCGGCTACCCGCGCCCTCGCCTATTCAACATTCCCAAAATCTGGACGGCCTATCATTTCCTTCGCTCGCATTAATTGTACCCAGATAAATCTACGCGGCCTTATTTATTAAGAATATTATACGGAGCTGTAAGTTTAAAAGCGCAACAAATTATCTTATTACTAATACGCATCGCTGGTACATTCTTTCTATAAACTTAATTTAGAACAAAAATCTCGACTATATATCTCTAATGCGCGCTAATATATCACTTTAGCCTTTACAGAGTAATATGTGGTTGCCTTGTATAAATATCCATATTCATATATTTTCGAGTTTCGACCGTTCCGCGCCCGTATTAGGGAATTCAGCTTCTGGGGAGATCTGGACAGTGAGAATTTATTGTGAATCATAAATAATGTAATAAGGCGCGCCGCGGCACGCCCACGGACGCGTCACAGCGCCCGCCTGTCACCCCCTCCCCCTCCCCCCTCCTCCCCACCCGAGACAAAAAGCCCGCAGGTACGGAGGAAAGGCTAACATCATCTTACAGCTGCACGCGCCTCGATTGCGTCTATTTGCACGCTTCTCAAATAGCAAAGGAGACCAGGCGTAGCTGATTTTGTTTTCTGCGCTTCTGTTACAATATGCGACTGGCCGAGACTTTATTTGCGTTCCAGATCTCTTCCAATTTCTTCAAAATCCAGCATTGTAAAATAACGTGAAATCAAACAATCTATGAATAGAAACTATAACTAGACACTTAAACCCATAAAACCCAACAGTTCCGAAAATGCTACAGCTTCATTTAGTTTGTACTCGGACTAGATGCAGAACACTTATTCAAAATTTTCCGCGACGTGACTGTTTTCAAAAGTTCGACTTTCTGTAATTGTTCTATTTTATGGTCGCAATAACTTTGTTATTGGACGGATCGTAACCCGTTGATTTCACGTAATGTTAAATATATGACCGATTAATGTCGCCGGTTGAAGTGGCCGAGCGGTTCTAGGCGCTACAGTCTGGAACCGCGCGACCGCTACGGTCGCAGGTTCGAATCCTGCCTCGGGCATGGATGTGTGTGAGGTCCTTAGGTTAGTTAGGTTTAAGTAGTTCTAAGTTCTAGGGGACTGATGACCTCAGAAGTTAAGTCTCATAGTGCTCAGAGCCATTTGAACCATTTTTGCTTAATGTCCTACATATAGACCACAGAAACTGAAGGTTATATTTATTGATACCTGTCATGCCTAAGAAAGTGAAATAAAAGTTGCTGTCGAGAATACCCTATTCACCAAATGGTACAAACGGCTCTGAGCACTATGGGACTTAACAGCTGAGGTCATCAGTCCCCTAGAACTTAGAACTACTTAAACCTAACTAACCTAAGGACATCACACACATCCATGCCCAAGGGAGGATTCGAACCTGCGACCATAGCGGTCGCGCGATTCCAGACTGAAGCGCCTAGAACCGCTCGGCCACCCAGGCCGGCTCCCTATTTACCATCGGATGCTAAATATCAAAGGTAAAGTAGACATCAATCCAGACACACGAATAGTTTAAACATCACAGTACAGTAAGAGGCATGGTCACGGTTCACCACATATTTTTTGTTACTGCGTTACGTGAAACCCCGACACGCCAGTCAGAAACTACAGGGAAGAGAAAGCTGTGAGAAGTCAGCCAATCGCACGCTGACCGGACCTCCTTTCAGGATGACAACGTGACACCAGCGGCCCCTATGTGAAGAGGGCATAAAGCCGCAACAGACGGTGACGGGCAGTTCAATAGCAGCGTCAACTCTATTCACTTCGCTTGTACTCTCTATGTAGTACAGACTTGGAATCGTTTATACTGAAGGAAATTGTTTTGTATGTCGCCCTTTGCTTGCGACACATCTGTGTAATTGCAAAAGTTAAGTATTGTAAATGTCTTTTTGTAATAAAAAACATTAATACCATTTGTTTGAACGTTTGTCTAGCGAACCGAGTAAGCAGGATTCCTAGACACCACATTTTTATTGACATCTATAAAGGGCAGGGGAATAGTGTGCTATAAACTAATATATCCTCCCTTTCCAATAGCGGATGGAGCCTGGAAAGCATGGAAGTTTGTGCTCCTTTGCGCAAGCTGTTATTTTGCCTAATTTACGGCAACTTCCTTTGAAGATTTGTCAGTTAAGGTCATTTATATTCCACTGTCTACCCACTAATACATGCCTGCGACAATTCACACTACCATTCTTCGTATACGCTTGATTCCCTTGAAGTCCAAACTGATATGGGTCCCATGCACTGGACCAGTATTCAAGTATATACTGTGCAATCGTTTCGTATAAAATCTCTTTTGTAGGCAAACTGTAGTTTTTCCAGTATGCTAGCAATGAATCGTAGAGTGTCTTATTTTCCGTAAAAGAGCTTGTAACGTCGTTCCACCTCATATCGCTACATATCACTCCTCCAAAATGTGTCTATGGTATGACTAAATCTGTATGTGACTCATTAATTCTGTGGTCAAAGAATACTACATTTTTATGAACCGTGAAGTGCATAACTTGTACTTCTCGTAATTAATATCCACTATCCAGTCTTTGCATCGGTATCTACCTGGATATTACGGCATTTTTACCGAATAGGATTCCCTCATAGATAACTGTACCATCTACGAGAACCCTGAGACTGCGGCTAAAACTCTCCGCCAAGTCACTGATCCATAACACGAACAGCAATTGTCCTATTACACTCCCCCCCCCCCCCCCCCCCCCTGGAGCACACCAAATATTACTTCGATGATTGCAGATTACTTGCAGTCAAGGATAACGTGCTGCTTCCCACCTGTGAGGAAGTCTTCGATCTAGTCGAAAACACCAATGTACTTCCATTATGTCGATGTGGTACCATATAAACAGCTTTTCGAATGTCTGCAAACACCTATTCTCCTCCACCCATCATATGCGAAGACGGAAGCCAAGTTCTGCATCGTCGATGTTTTCAGAACTCATGCTGGCATTGAAGAAGAGAGTTATTTGTTTCTTACTAGTCGCTTTCAGAAAGTAAACGTAACTCCGATTCGAAATGGTTAGCAATACTTTTTGTCATCACGCTGTAGTATTCTCTCCCTTGTAGTCAAAAAGTAGTACCGAGTGAGGTGTCGCTGTGGTAAAGCACTCAACTCGTCTTCTTAACGACGGTGGTTCTTAACCCCAACTGGCCATTCAGATTTAAAGTTTCCCGTGATTTCGCTGCATCGCTTATGGTGAATCCTTGGTTTGTTGCTTTCAAAGGACACGATCGGTATCCTTGCCCATTTCGAGCCAGGGCTCCGTCGACAATACGTTAAACCCTAATGTTCCTTCTTACAAAGAATAAAGAAAGTAACCGAAAACCTCATACGTTTTTTATTCTGCGACGTAAAACCGTGAATGCTAAGATATAAATAACAATGTAACAAACTGTCGGCTGCATCTTGTTAGTCATGAAGCCTTCTCAGTCAGTTTCACACACTGCCACCTTGTAAGGTGGTCAAGTGTTAAACAACGAAAAAGTAGGCAAAATCCAAAGGTGGAACTCAAAACTTCCAGGCTTTACTTGATGATCACGTGCTATATTGCAGACGGTCAACGGAGCGGATAAAATTTACAGTTTTTAAGACAAAATAAAACTTGAAAAAATTCTTTCGCATCTCAGAGTAAATTTCAGTTTAATAATTTGTTCTGAAAATATGAGAGTCCGACTAGGCGAACCGAAGGAGGTGGCGTAGTGATTAAGGTGCTGCACATACCTACATCGATTAAGGCGAATACTTACACGGTTCCTTAAAAAAGGACTTAAACGATTTACTTCTCAATCCTTCTCCGGTATGAGATTGTGCTCCACGTCTAATGACGCCTATGTTGACGGGGCATTAAAACCTAATTTCCCTTCTACTTCTTCTTTTACGCTATATGTCAGCTAAGGATAGAGTTTAAGCCACTAACTTAGTTTAACGCTTTCTAAAATACTCCTTCAATTGTTCAAGTTTTTCTTTCCAGTCTACTGTTGTCCATTTCCTTCGCTGCCTTCTTGGAACAGTTTTGTCTTGAAAATTTTCCCATTTCTTAATTTTGTTTTTGTATATTGTTCTGTCTTTAATTCCTTGTTCGTTTATACCAGTTGCCTCTAGTTCTTCTTGCTTTTTAATTTTTCAAGATTTTGTACAATTTTTCTTGTCCCTCTGTTGGATTCATTCTTTTCTGATTTCGTTTGTAATTTTTTCTACATGTTTTTATAATTCGGTGCTACTTCTCAACTTATACATATATTTTTTTTAATTTTGTTCTGTTTTTCTGATTTCTTCATTTTCTTTTATTGTATCTGATGCACATGTGCATTACTCCAATATTAGGACTATTGTCTTGCAATGACGATTTTTTTTCATGTTTAGAGAATATTTTTCATTAGAAACATCTTTTGAGGAGTGGAATTTTTCGTAATCTTGCTCTGATAGCATTCTTTCAACCAATAGTAGGTGTTATGATTGCCACTATATGCTCAAAATTTTTCTGTTCGTCTGACAGTTCCGTACTTTCATCCTTTTCTGATGGAAAAGTCATATTGTTTGTCGTTAACAGTTTTTTTCGAAGGAGACTTGCAGTCCGGTTTTTTCTGCAGTTTAAGTATTTCAATCTGTTTTCGTGCTATTTCTTTACTCGCTGATACAACTAATAAATCAACTGTAAATACTAAACATTCAAATTTGAAACTACCCCTTTTCCAGGCAATTTGTAGCCTGCATTTCACAGATTCTGTCGATCCCTTCCTCCATTCTCTCACCACTTTTTCAGGTATAAAGTTAAAAAAGATTGGAGGTAATTCATTCTGTTATCTAGCTACTACCTTAATCCGATATGTGTCTAATATTTCTCTCATCAGTTTTACGCTAGATTTTGTATTTGTTAACGTTTATCGTAAAAGTTCACTTATTTTCTTTACTATTACAAATTTTCACAGAGTTTTGGATAAAATCAGCCTGTCTCTAAAGTAATGAGGCTTTTCAGAATCTGCAAGTGTACATCATGGTTCCTTAACTTTTTGGTTCCTTCTTGCAGTGGTAGGTTACGATTAATTATCTATTCTGCAGAGGACCTACCTCTTCCAAACTCTGCTTGCTGCTCTCCTAATACTGTATCTTGTCGTTCTTCAATTTCCAACGCAAATACTGCAGGGAGCAAAGATTTCAGTTGTTGACGTATGTTTTTTTGTTTCATACTGTTTTGCGGTTATATATTGGATTGGCAACGAGTGTCTGAAGATTCTTCTATTCCATCAGTTATTTGTCTGTAGTATCCGTTACTCCGCTACGTTCAGTACATTTTCGTCACTCTGAACTCCAGCAAGCCTTTCAAAATGCAGTTCGCACTTAGTACAAAATACCAGTTGTAAATTGCCCAGGACGATTCCTTATTCTTAATCACATACTTCTTGCGGTCTCTGGAAATGGTGGCAGGATAATATTCATCTGATCGGGATTTAATGAAACTAAAGTGTAGCAGAGTCCCCGGTTTTGGGTGCTGGGAAGGCCAGTCCAGCACCTGCGTCAGAGGTCCCACATGCCGCACTTTCAGCACAAATCTAGAAAATTGCGGGCCCTCTAATCACAGCCTGCGAGTAATCAAGCGAAATCACAGTTAATAACTCGGTCCGTTGCAAGCGGAAACGCCTTTCCCTGCCTTTTCGCATACTGATTCCCTCGGAGAGCGTGGTCCGGTGCCAGATGTAGGAATATAATACGGCCTTTCCTTTCTGGCATCGAGCTCTTAGAAGGCGTCTGTTGCAGATAATGCACGAAAACTGAGCTCAAAACTAGTGATGTCTGAGGCTTTTGACGCGAATGTAGTACCTAGGAAACGATTTGTGTTCCTTAAACGACTTCATATTCGCCATTGACTGTACATTTATTACAATATACACTATTGCAGTTTCGACATTGGGTAATTTTCAAGTGGTGCTGAAAACGCAACAGCAGACAACATTAATAAAATGAATAAAAGTGACTACTGCTGTGTTTCAATCACTTGTAACCACCTGAAAATGACCGAAGGTCGAAATTGCAACAGTGGATATTGTAATAAATGTGCAGTCATTTAACAAATTCTACGAGACTGTGAGCTCACAAAAAACGCAAATGTGGTCTGTTTACGTTAGTACTTTATTATTTAGTGAGATTCAACTTTTGAAAGAACTCGTGTGGCCATTTTTCCATTGCCTTCAAATACTGTACCATACTCACGAACACATGTCTGTATATTGTTTAAATTAAATCACGTTCAGACCTCTGTGGCTATAGACTTTTTTTTTCTATACTGAACTTGTTTCGGATAGAAATTCACTTTCCAAAACTGTCATTATAAAGTAAAGGAATGAGAAACTACTTTAGCTTGGTGATATCTTGCAAATACGTGCATTTAATATATAGGTTGACTCTTACACACAAGATTACAGCAACCACCAACTTCTTATAATGCTATTTATTTACTTAAACAGCGCCGTTACCGCTTTCGAACCGATGGGTTCATCTTCAGACGGCTAGTCCACGTTTTGCATCACATTTTGAGTTTTGTTTCTCCATCTGACTAAACTTCCTTGGGGTGGTGATGCCCTACAACCAAAACAAGATGTGAGATAGCGTCTTTTTTATCGTAATTGTGCCTCACGACGATTTTAAGTGATGTAAACAAACTATTATTATTAAGTGGAAGATGTTTCGGTTACTTACAATGAAGAATCCGCGCCATTACGTTCCAGTGCAGGTTATTTATCATATTGGAACGTAATGGCGCGGATTCTTGATTGTAAGTAACCGAAACATCTTCCATTTAGTAATAATAATTTGTTTACATCACTCAAAATCGTCGTGAGGAACAATTACGATTAAAAAGACGCTGCATCACATTTTGTTTTGGTTGTAGGGCATCACCACCCCAAGGAAGTTTCGTCAGATGGGGAAACAAAATGTAATGTAATACGTGAACTAGCCGTCTGAAGATGAACCTGCCGGTTTAAAACCGGTAGCGACGCTGTTTAAACAAATAAATAGCATTTTAAAAAGTGGCTAGTTGCTGTAATCTTCTGTGTAAGAGTCAACCGATATTTTGTATACATCCACGGGCTCAATATGTCAGTTTTTACAAAATAGCACATGCATTTAACACTCCCACAGCGAGGGGTTCTATATTCGTCAGTGGAATATGTAAATAGACATATACAAAAAGAGCAGTAGTCAAGATAATATTGCGGCAAAGCAATAAAAAATCACTTAGTGTGATCAGCTCACGATTTCAAGTGTAACTAACCCTGACCGAGCGAGAGGGTGCAGTTGTTGGCACACTTTACTTGCATTCGGGAGGGCAGCGGTTAAAATTCCCGCCCGGCCATCAAGATTTAACCTTTCCCTGATTTCTGTAAATGGCTTAAGGTGAATGCCAGGATGTTTCGTTTGAAAGGGAACGCCCGATTTCCTTCCCTATCCTCACCAGCTCCACGCTTGTGCTCCGTCTCTCATGACCCCTTCGGCGATAGGAACATCAAATTCTAATCTTTCTTCTTTCCTTTCGAGGTGTAACTGATTGCAGTTTGTGTACACAGAGAAGAGAGCTGTATCAAAGATCAGCAACAAAAAATGTATCGTTGTGTAAGCAGCTTAAAACTTCAAACATAACTGATGACAGTTTGTCTAAGAGAAAACAAGTATTTTAATCGATTAAAATGTTTTCACTGTAGGATGATCTTTCAAACAGTTTTCTTTGCATAAACTGTCATCAGTTACATTTGAAGCTGAGTGCTCATCACACGATGTGATGCTTTTGTTGTCCTTTTTCTTCAAGCTTTTCCTGTATATTATCTTGACAATTCCCCATTCTTCCATACGTGTATTACAGTGACAAAAATGGTAGCTCTTACCACTATGAATGCCGGCCGAAGTGGCCGTGCGGTTCTAGGCGCTCCAGTCAGGAACCGCGAGACCGCTACGGTCGCAGGTTCGAATCCTGCCTCGGGCATGGATGTGTGTGATGTCCTTAGGTTAGTTAGGTTTACCTAGTTCTAAGTTCTAGGGGACTAATGACCTCAGAAGTTGAGTCCCATAGTGCTCGTAGCCATTTAGCCACCACTATGAATCTGTTAAATGCACGTATTTGTAAGATGAGATCATGAAGTTAATGTCGGTTCTCATACCTTCACTTTGTCCTGATCACTATTGAGAACGCACTTTGCTAGGATATATGCTCAACATGAGATATAAAAATTTACAGTGAATCGACAAGTATCTGAAGATGGTGTCATTTCAACAACTGATATTAGTAGAAGTCATGTATCCTACAAAATATTTCTTCGTTTGGCGAAGATTTTTAAAACTGTGTTAATTAGACTTCCGTGGAAGGGAATGCAAAGTAATATAGTTTCCTGTGAAGCGTTTTACTTCCATGATTTATGCACTCCTCTGTTGGTAATCACGGGCTAGTAAAGCTGTTTTTTTTTTTTTTCTCCGCAGCCGTCAAATCCAACACAAAGAAACATGCAACATTTCTCTAGATACAAAGTTAAAGCTAAGACTTCAGCTAATAACGAGAATGCAGCTATGTTATTTGGCCTTATAGTTATAATTGGTGGGCTAAAGCACTTTAATTTTCGGCACTCCGTTTGTTCTCAGCTCTTTGGCCAGGGAAGATTCGCGGATAACGAACTTGAAGCAGGGTGAATTTCTCCGAAAAAGTTAAACGATCGCATGGGCGCGTACCTGTTTACAGTTTCTCCATAAAGAAAGTGGCGATTTAATAAGGTCCGATATTCGGACTTGGAAAGAATTTCCCTTATCGCAGCGCTCCGTGCTGTAATTTTGTATGATCGTCATGGGAAATCTCCAACCGAAACGCAGGGCGAGGCATATAATTACGGCTGTTCTGATATTAATATTTCTTCCTCTGTCTACAGCAAATGAAAATCGATCTTATTCTTCGTTTTTCAGAAGCTGAAATCACACGAACTTCGATAAAAAGTTAAATAAATCTTAAACGGTTACGAGAAAAAAATACCAACCGAAGAATACTGGTTGCAGCAGACTTACCGGACAAAAGAATAACACTGAAGCGATCCGTGCAATGTCTGAGCAGAGATATTGCTTTGTTGTCCTATTACGACACCTGATAAATCCCTAGAAATCACGCTCCTGTTTGTAAAGTTGGTCGAGGACAATGCTCAACAGCTAGTTTGTACATTTCCTGACTGTACCAGGGCCTATCGGCTAATTAACTGTGCTAGCTTCTGTGCTGGCCAACTAATACAGATGCTTTATCGAGTTAAATTACATTTAGCTCCCAGTTTTTTTCTCACTTCCCCGTCTCAACGGCTATATTAATCGGCTTCCATACTTAGCGCAAACACAGGGAATCATTCATTAAAGGGATCAGGCGAAATGGATCGATAGTGCTACTTAATGTGCTGTGAGTGTTGCCTAAGAGCAGCTTATCTCGAGTAAACGCGCACAAAAAAGGAAATGGCTTCTCTCCGAATTTAAGACGGATACTTGAGAATGGGAAAGACGAGAAAAAGTGCGTGTCGCTTTGAAGCAGATGGAACATTGGCGGTAATAATTACACAAACACTTCAACCAGTAGCAAGCCAACACTGAAACTTTTTTACTTACTTTTACAATACTACGGAAAAAGAATACACGTATAGACGCAAATTATCCACAGCAATGTACACTTTATTTATTAAAAAGGAAGAGACATCAGCGGCTACTTCCGAGCTACAGACTCGCTTTGAAGCAGGTAAACGAACGTATTTATGTTAGGAATTTGAGTGGTATAGCAAAATGAGCCGCGAGCAAAATATTAGTGCAGTCCACAACGTTTAGTACGACTCTTAAATTACTCATGTAGTCTCAAGAAAATTCCTGTCCGTTTAAACAGGCGAAAAACTGGCTCGATACTGCAGACTCGACATTCGAAAAGATTAGCGCGAAGCACAGAAACATTTCGTCAGCAGACGGAGGTGTGAAACAAATATGGCGAATTGATCTTTTCTAAAACTTGGCTTTCTGCACAACAGTTATAAAAAAATTTATGTCCTCCGTTTCTCTTTTACAGGAGTCAAGCATCCTCTTGTGCACGATACCGTTGCTCGTAAGATCTACGTAATTTAACTAAAACAAATCGTATTAACAGCAGGATTTGCCTTCGAATAATTTATATAGGTGCGAAGTATGAGTAATTTCATTTCTAGTAATTTAGCCACAACATCTAACAATAAAGCTGTTAAATGAAATTTAGCCCTGAGATGTGCCGTTTTGCTGTCATTTCATGCGCCGCTGATAATTGTCCCTCTTTCTAATGAAGATATTCGTTGTTAATAAGACTCATTATGATGAGCTTAATCTATCAAAGATAACCAAACATCAGTAAAGTGTAAGGATGCCAAGGAACTAAAACGTTGATACAGAACCTAAAAGGAGAATACAAGAGTTCAGGCTACACTGGCATGCCTTTCCACTAAAAATTACGAATAGACAACTGATTAATTTATTCATTCTTCTATGATATTTGTTTTAAGAGCCTGAAGGAATTAGAATAAGAGAGAAACTGCGGACAGATGTCACTTGAATCTATGGCATATGTAATCAATGGCTGGCTCTGAGCACTATGGGACTTAACATCTATGGTCATCAGTTCCCTAGAACTTAGAACTACTTAAACCTAACTAACCTAAGGACATCACACAACACCCAGTCATCACGAGGCAGAGAAAATCCCTGACCCCGCCGGGAATCGAACCCGGGAACCCGGGCGTGGGTGTAATCAATAGTTCATCCATAAGCCACCTTAACGTGTGCTACAGATTTCGTCTCAAAAGTGGACAAAATTCATGCTCATTCTTATTTTTTGTTCTGGAAATGTTCCTTGATACAGTTTCAGAAATGAGAAGCTCAAAGATGAGTCAAAGGTCTTAAATTCCACTCTGTTGGCAGTAGTTACCGTACTGATTTTTCAAACACGAAGCAGTTCTGGCTGCAGACTGCTTTTAACTTCTGCTACTATCAGAAACAAACGCACAATGTCATAAGCTACAGGAAAAACACTGAAGTATAATTCCTGTGGAATGTTTTGCTATCAACCATGGACGTCTAAATGACGAAAATACAATTACGTGAAACACTCTAGCTTCCAAACCGACTCTAAGTTCTAGGTACGGTGCAACCTCCTTTTACATCTCTATTTGCAGAGAAATGGTTTGCTGAATAAGGAGCATTTTAGCACATTATGGCTTGACTAGTACGCATACCATTATGGTGCAAAGGTTGTCATTTGACGTATCGAAACAAAGCATGGTGTTCATATGAATTCTAGAAAAAAGTGGTTTGTTTACCTACCATCGGAGTATTTATCACGTTATTACCACAAACCGGACACAGTGAAGAGCACACAGCTCCCACTCGTTTGTCTGATGTAGTAGCAATATATATTTATTCTTTTTGTGCCTTTAAGAGAACGTACAGGAAATGTATTCGCAATTAATAGTGTCAACCATCTTCGACCATATTTGGTTTGACGACAGTGAAAATTTGTGCCAGACCGGGACTCGGACCCGGATTTTCCGCTTTACACATAGCAACATTGCATCTTACTTCTCAATATCACAGACACTGCTGTTTCATATTATCGCAAGTGCTGCGTTTAACTTTAAAAGTAGAAAGATACGAAAGTTGTGTTGCTCATAACAGATGGCTCGATTTACACTGGCCAGCTAAACACACGAGTACCAGACATATTTGGAGGACTGTTCACTGAACAATCCGTACATCTCTAGACGGATGTTTGAAAGACCCACAACATCGGTGCGAGATAAAATAGGCCGATTGCGAAAATTTCCTCCCTAGACGTTCTTAAACAGAAAAGCTGCGTGGCAATTCGCTTCCTTTTGCTGGTGCCCGCGGAGTATTACAACAGCCTTTTGCATTTGGGATGGCTGTACCCGCACTCCTTATGCTGGCCCGTCATATACGTGCAAGTCACTACAAATAATTACGGACTTTTTTCCCGGGACGGAGAACTGGGGACGAGTATCGGTGACGGGCGTGTATACAGCGCCTCTCTCCTCTCCCTCTCTCTCTCTCTCTCTCTCTCTCTCTCTCCCTCCCCCGCCGCCCCCGCAGACGAGTGTTCTGTTTTTTTGTCTTTCCGCATTTATGCGGCCCGCGTGCGGCCACCTCCCAGTCTCTTTTTCTCCCCGAGCGCTGTTTGCGCGCGTTTTTGTCTCCGCATAGCGTAGTGCTCCAAAATATCTCCGTGTTTTCTCCGTTAACGACTGTTATTGTCTTAAAATGTTGCTTCTTATTTCTTTTATCGTCTCCCACCACCCAGCCAGAAACGAGTTCGGGCAGTCATTCTTGAAAAGAAACTTCCAAACAGAGCGAGAGCCGTCGAGGCGCGTGTCTTAGGAACCTGTACAACGCGTAGTTTGCCTGAAACTTTTCAGCAACCCCTGTGTGCCCTAAGCACTAATGTATCAGTTCTTATCTCGTCGCACGTCAATTTTACCGCGAGTGAATCAGACGCAGCAGTGATATTCCAGATACTATGGTACGACAAAACGGCCAACTCTGAAAAGTTCGATAAAGGTGCAACAACCACTTTTTAATTTGTATCCTCTCTCCTCGGAGCGGTCAAGAGGTAGCGCATTATTTTAGCCGCAACAGGACCCACAGCCACCACAAATTGCGGGAATGACAAGCTTCTGCCACAATGCTGCCATTAAATGGATTGAAATATAGCTATTCTTACACAGGGTGGTTATAATTAAAGTGCACCTACGCACAAAGATCAAGTGTGAGTCGTAATTATCGTATGGCAGCGAAACGTGGTAGGTATTCTAATGCGTTAATAAGGAACCGATTTACGCTGGAAAAAATTAATTCCAGTTTTGGGCACCAGGTGCAAATCTTGCGCTATGAATGCAAGAAAGACGTATAGAAATGTTTCCATATGTAATGGATTAGGAACGGAACGGGGGCAGAAAACGTCAAAAAAGTGAGAAAGGCATAATCGTGACGCTATTATTAACCGCCGATTACAAAATTTGTTCAATGTGAGCATTGGAGATGTCTACGAGATGCTGTACAGCGCCAAATTTGCATCTGGCTGCCAAAACTGGAACTATTTTTTTTCCAGAGTAAGTCGCTCCGCATTGACGCATCAACATATCTGTCAGGCTTCGCTGCCATACAATAATCCACACTGTACATGCACATTAATTATAACCACTCTGTATTTTGATTTCATTATTCTCCAGTTTCGGCTTCAAAGACATTTTCATATAAAAGTATAATATAATTCATCAGAATGGTCATACTTGGGTTAGAGTCAAAGCACTCAGCAGATCACACAATGGGAAAAACGCAGAGGGTTGGTCAGACTTCCAAATCAAAGATATGACCCCAAGAGTATACAGAGTGGCATAGATATAGCATATCACTTTGAAATCCAGTACGTTCTTACTCTCCAAAGTGGTATGCTACATAGCTGACTTCGTGTCATGTTAATTATGAACCATTGTGCGCTTTTTTGAGTGCATAGGCTCTAGCCCACGCACGGTCATTTTGATGAGTTGTACTATACGATCATTTGAAAATCGCCGAAACCACGCTGTAATGAAACCGAAGTGAAGGAATGTTTTAAGCCATTCAATGACTGCCAGTTTGACAGAATGTTATCATTCAGAGAAGTAAAGCGTTCTGTTCTTCGTATCGGCCAACGTTAATCGTTATACACACTGCGTTATTATTCCGCCGTACGAGCCAACGATGCGTAAAAAGGTTTATTATTTTTCCTCACCCTGTCGGTCCAGAGCGAAATCACAATCATCTGCCCCGTCCACATTAGGTAGCTGTGCAGCCGTTAGCTCTACCGTATGCCGCTCCTCGGAGGTGTGTGCGAGGCTATCAGACAGGACACGACTGTCAACTGTTCGATCAGGCCCGCCGCTTCTCCGAAACTCGCGCGGTATCTCGAGAATGCAAACAGCTTGTCCCAAATAAACTGAGGCCTCTGACGTCGCTCCCTTTTATCGCGCGCTGCCGATCGGCTACGGCTGTTGTACTGAATGCGTGTTAATCACAAAGCGAAGGCGCCCGTACTGCGTCGCGCGCTCGCTGCGCCTGCCCTCTGCCGGCGGCGCACTCAACCAGCTGCGGCCGCCCGCGGCGGAAATTCGTCACCGCCGGCCGCCAGCCGCCAGTTCAAGAACCTGGCGCCAGCCGCGGCAACGACGCCCTTCCGGGGACCGCGGGGGGCGCTACGTCGCCAGCATCGACACAATTGCGAGCACATGCAACACGAAACCCGTGCTAACACGTCCAAGGAGCCACGCTGCAAAAGAAGTACTGACCAGGAATATGAAGATTATGGTTTAACGTCCGTCAACGACGAAGTCATTAGCGACGCAGCTGAAGCTCGGAAGGAGAAGCAAATCCGGTCCTGTTTTTCAAGGGAAACATCCCGGTATTTGAAATGTTTCAGGGAAACTACGGAAGATCCTAATCTGGATGGCCATCCTCTCGAATGCAAGCCGGCCGGGGTGGCCGAGCGGTTCTAGGCGCTACAGTCTAGAACCACGCGACCGCTACGGTCGCAGGTTCGAATCCTGACTAGGGCATGGATGTGTGTGCTGTCCGTAGGTTAGTTAGGTTTAAGTAGTTCTAAGTTCTAGGGGACTGATGACCTCAGAAGTTAAGTCCCATAGTGCTCAGAGCCATTTTTCGAATGCAAGTCCTGTGTCACGTACAGCGCCGTCGCCCTCGGTAATATCAGAAAAAAAAGATTTGCGAAAAGAAGGAAATCTCTTTGAAACAGTTTGTAGGGTTTTCAAGAAAACTTGGTTGTTGTAACATCTGACCTAGCAAGATGGCGCGATGGTAAAACATGGGACGACATTTCAAATTCCTGTCCGGTCAGCAACACTTCGATTTTCCATATTTTTTTCTTGTAAAAGACTTTTCCTGCGTGAAGCTTTTTGTTTAAACTGAAATAATTACTTTATTTCGTCATTACGTCGATTTTTTTTCACGTGTTATGTATGGTGGTAGGTGACAATATCAGCATATGGTTACAAATTTTGCACAGCACATATGACTCTTCACATCTGCGACAATTGTGTTTGTATTTACCATGGATGCGCTGAATTCTTATGTTGTTCCTACCACACAGCAATGTTCGTCATAACATGTTGGAAGCATAAAATATTGTTTTTTTGTGATGTAGGCTAATAATGGCCAAGCGGCGAAATCAGCTAAACACTAATAATGAAAAGAAAAGGTTATTTAGAATAAAAAAAATACAGCCTCAAGTAGGAAATCTATAACGCCTGTGTACCTATGCATAAAAAAATTCTATACATGGTTTCCCTAATTTGCTTATAGCAAATGTCGGGACGATTCCTTTGAAAAGGTTCAAAAATGGTTCAAATGGCTCTGAGCACTATGAGACTTAACTTCTGAGGTCATCAGTCGCCTAGAACTTAGAACTACTTAAACCTAACTAACCTAAGGATATCACACACATCCATGCCCGAGGCAGGATTCGAACCTGCGACCGTAGCGGTCGCGCGGTTCCAGACTGTAGCGCGTAGAACCACTCGGCTGCCCCTGCCGGCCTTTGAAAAGGAAAGTGCCAAATTCATTCCCCATTCTATCAAATTCCGAATTTCTGCCCAGTCTCAAATGAGATGGTCGACAGGACGTTAAACCTTAACCCTTTCTCCTTTATTCCTTCAGCATGTCACACACGGGTCAACAGAAGCCTTCGGTACTGCTTCGTCAACTCTCAACCAAGCTGCCACCTTTCAGTCTAACCTAGACCTTGGGCTACGCTGCAGATCAGTCTGACATCACAACCTACACTCCAAAAAATCAAATAGACGAAACACAAACATTGTGTTCTTCTCTTTTTCTGTTTGCAGACGTACGGCGTCACACTCTATATCATTATTACTTCACGGGTCAGAGCTGACATCCGGTAACGGCAGACTCAAGTTGGCCGCCAATATATGCAACCAAATTTTTGACAAACAGAAGTATTCAAAAGAATAAGTACTCTGATGCTTCGTTAAGAATAAATTGCTCATCCTCATCCATGAGCGCCGAATCCCCGCTCACGACTCACGGATACTGGTAATCTGGGTCCATATCAAGTAGATATCGTTCGAAGGAAAGGAAGGGACATTGGAGTTTAACGTCCCGTCGACGACGGGATCATTAGAGCTGGGGTACAAGTTCGATTTGGGGAAATATGTTAACATACTTCTATTTCCGCGTAAAGGTTTTTTCTTGCTGTTGCTAGTCTACATTTTATATCGTCCTTACTTATTCCGTCGCCGGTTATTTTGCTGCCGAAATAATGAAATTCGTCTACTACCAGCCTAATATAATTCCCTAAACATCACTTGACGTGATTCGACTACACTTGTTTACCATCGTTCTATTTATGTTCGCCTTACCACCTCTTCCCAAGACAGTACCTATTTCGTTGAACTGATCTTCCACGACCATTGCCTTCTCAATACGCTGTCATGAAAAATCCACTATGGTCACTTCAAAACGTTGTGAAGGTTCATAAACTGATCCACAGCAAACCAAACGCAATGAAGCAACAGAACGCCTGCTGTTCACTTGATTTATGCTTATTGTTTATATTTCAACGAAATCAGCGCACCAGCTTTCTTCAACAAAACACTTGTATGTCTTCCCATTTTAACTTAAAACGCTTCTTTATTCACTACCTTAATATGAAAAAAATATATAGGTATCTTTTTCGTGATGTCTCATGTAATCCAGCAGTTTTGTCTTCAAAACTTAGAGGTAGATTACAGCATGAAGTTTCAGATATTTCCTTAGTCAAGGTGAATTTAGAAATTGTAGTCGTAATAAAAAGCTGTACAATGGTAATGTTGTCCCTGATCAAGAAACTTGTTTCACTTGTACTTTTCATAAACGGGAACTACTAATACAGTTTATTTACTTGGGACTTCAAATTGCCACCAACAACTAACAGTTATTTAGGGGTGATAAACCTAACATATGAAATGAGAACTTCGTACATTCTGATACTCTAAGGCAGGCTTCCACGGCAAACGTTCTCCCCGAGCAGACGGTGAGTGCAAGTCAGCGAGCAGCGAACACTGTGCCCCCTCCATTGTCGTAAGGAATAGGAAGGATGCTGATATTTGGTTTGTGGGGCTTTTAACTGCGTAGTCATCCGCGCCCGTACAAAGTCCCAATTTTTACACAGTCCAATTTTTACACAGTCCAGTCTAGCCACTGTCGCGAATGATGATGATGAAATGATGAGGACAACGCAAACACTCAATCTCCAAGCAGAGAAAATCCCCAATCCAGCCGGTAATCGAACCCAGTACCCTGTGATCCCGAGGCAGCAGCGCTAGCCACTAGACCACGAGCTCCGGACGAATAGGATGGGGACTAACGTAAACAAGGAGATCGATCCTGATGAAAAAGCCTGGAGAAATCTAGGATCGCTTTATGTTGCCTGTCACACTGCAAGCACGTCAAGTCGCGTATCAGAGCGAATTGGATACTTGAAGGTGGTGCTACGAATCTTGGTTTTTTTTTTTCTTTTTTTTTTTTTCAACATGACTGGCGCTCCTAACGCAGTCATAAAACTAATAAATTCCTTGACAGACATACGTTTTCTAGACTTTCTTTAACGATGGTAAGAATGTCACATTCGGCAATGTGCCTGTCATACGCAAGCGTTCATAGAGCGCTAAAGAACACAAATCTTCAAAAAGATTTTGAGAGGTGGCTTTGAACGTCTTTTGTCAGGAGCTGTGTGGGACGCGTGATTGTCGTGTTTGATAACGGCAACAAGTGAAACTTCTACCGGAAGTGGACGGAAATGCTCTGCTGCAATTACCAAGGATTCTTTTATTAAAACACCATCTGTGTAAGGACACAAAGGCTTTACTAAAAGTAGTGCAGTTTTGTAGCTCATCTTAACAGCAGACTCAATTGATTTTTCTCCCATTCCTTCCTCTCCTTCAGTTAGCTTCCTTTTAAGATTAAAAACCTCTTGTACACGTTTAGATTATTCACATTCTCCACATCTGTATTCTCTGATGTGGTAAGACATTTAGTGCCTTTGTGTATTCAACTTCCTAAAAGTATCAATGTCTTATGATACACTGACCATTTTGCGAACCCATCTTTTTGTGAAACCGATAAGATTCCTCGCACTGTGGAGTGAAGTGCGAAAACATTGTCACTGTGATATAACGCCGATTCGCCACCGCTGCTATTAGAGGGCGCCGCAGTCAAAACCGGCTGTCCGCTATTCCACAGTTGGCGGTTCCCATGCTTTGTTGCGACCACATCATGAGCGCATTTTTCTTTTTCCCACCATGTCTCAACCGCTCTGCTTGCGAGCAGGGGTCTGAGCGGGCGCGAGTGCTCATACTCAAACTCAGCGAGCTGTTAGGTCCTACTCAAAGGGAAGGAACAGAAATTGTACTGACAATATGTTGTAAATTTTCTAAGAAATGTGTAATGGCGTGAGCCTAAGTAATAGTGTGGTGGTGATCTTGTGGTGTCACCACCAGACACCACACTTGCTAGGTGGTAGCCTTTAAATCGGCCGCGGTCCGTTAGTATACGTCGGACCGGCGTGTCGCCACTGTCAGAGATTGCAGACCGAGCGCCGCCACACGGCAGGTCTAGAGAGACTTCCTAGCACTCGCCCCAGTTGTACAACCGACTTTGCTAGCGATGGTTCACTGACAAAAGACGCCCTCATTTGCCGAACGATAGTTAGCATAGCCTTCAGCTACGTCATTTGCTACGACCTAGCAAGGCGCCATTACCAGTTACTATTGATACTGTGAATAATGTATCGTCAAGAGCGACGTTCACCATTAATGGATTAAAGTTAAGTATTCCACCAGCTACGTCCGTTTTATCTAAATTCTAATTTCCTTGTCCTGTTCCAGACCTCACGCCAGCCTGCGTGAGCTAAAACGCGTGCCTTTCGGCTTCCTCTAGTAACACGGTGTTGGCTCTCCTGCCAACCACAACAGATCTGACCGTTAGGTGAACGTAAAGCTCGATGCTATTCGACAGGAGTGGACTATTAGTAGGCACTGCATGTAATATAGCCCTTCTTTCTCTGTCAACAACAAAAACACGACACTGCATTCTTAATGCTGTGGCCGAGCGGTTCTAGGGGCTTCAGTCCGAAACCGCACTGCTGCCGAAGGTTCGAATCCTACCTCGGCCATGGATGTGTGTGATGTCCTTAGGTTAAGTTAGGTTTAAGTAGTTCTAAGTCTAGGGGACTGATGACCTCAGATGTTAAGTCCCATAGTGCTTAGAGCCATCTGAACCATTTTTTGACAGCCATCCAAGCCAGACTGTCACACTTAAGACACGATACTCAGATTTAGAAATGGAGCAGCACCCAGTAGTTGTTAATAATGAAAACCAAACGGGTTTCCTTAGCTGAAGCAAAAGAGAGGACACACTAACCAATAACGCCACTTGACATCGCGAAGTAATCAGTAGAAATTCACTTGGCGAGAGATTTAATTAATCGATAGTGGGTTCAGTACTGAAAAATCGTGGCATCCGACCAGTAGCTTTTAAAGATCTCAAAGTTGTCACGTCAGTGTCGGCTCCACCGACACGTCATTATCGCATTATGTTTCGAGCGTCTGACCATGGTTTCCGATCTTCGAGCTATTACAAGCAATTCACATATACATCTTTGCAGATAAGTGTCTCTGTCTCTGCAGTGTGGTAACAGCCTTATTAGAATATGGCGGCCACGCGGTTTCACCAAAACCCAAAAGAAAATATTTTACAATTCTGCGCCGACATGGGTTTCTTACAACAAATGTTCCAGATTTCTGGAGAAGAATAAAATGATCTGTTTCAAATTTACTGCAAAAAAAGGTGACAGTTCTCTCGTATCATTTCAAATCAAGTGTGATTCGCGCATTGAGAGGCTGATCAGAAAATTGTCTGCTTTATTCCACTTACGCTTTACTGAAACAGTTAGTTGTCGTGCGGAACAACGCCATGAGATGCAGTAGAAATCGTTAATTAGGTACTATATTACTGTAAACTTTAAACATGTGTAGTTCTAAAAACAAGTATTTGCTTAAATATGCCGCGCGGGGTAGCAGCGCGATTTAAGGCGTCTTGTCACGGTCTACGCGGCTCCTCCCGTCGGAGGTTCGAGAGTCCTCCCTCGGACATGTGTGTGTGTGTGTGTGTGTGTGTGTGTGTGTGTGTGTGTGTGTGTGTGTGAGTGTTTTGTCCTTAGTGTAAGTTAGTTAGATTAAGTAGTAGCTTAGGAACCGAGGACCTCAACTGTTTGGTCCCATAAGACCTTACCACAAATTTCCAAAGATATGCCACAACTGATGATAAAAATTACAGACGAGCTAAGGAAGTACTCATGAAGTATGATCTGACAAAATATGAAAAGGCACCAATGATTTCTATATCTAAAGCGATATATACATGGTGTTAAATGAAGTATTCCATATTTTGAGATGTGGTAGTAGGGACCAAAACAAGAAAAAAATATTCAGCAAAGAAGGGCTCTATAATATATACCTTAAGAACTGTGAGCACTTACTCACCTTCGTTACTGTGAAACACATCTTCTTTACCGCTAGCTCTTCGCTATTACGAACCAAACACAAAATGTAGTGAACAAATGAGCAAGCAAGTGAGAACATATTACTCTGTTACTATGAAACAGCAGAGCTTCTAATGCAAACTTCTTGCTATTATATACCACCTGTATTTGTGAACCATCGCTAGAGGAGGTGCTCAATTTGGTGTCCATTCATAGTAAGGCATGCTTCTGTTCGACCGCTTACAGAATCCCGCAGTCTCTCAAAAACTCTGGGTTGATCACGGATGTGCTGGCAAGCACTAATTACACGTTCCTGTAGTGTTCGTGCGACATAAATGGGTCTTGCTTTCACCAGAGATTTCAAATGTCCCACAGTTCAAAAATCCAAGGGAACGATCTCGCCAACGTATTGGACTTCCCTGACTTACTCATTGCACATTTAAATGTGTGTGTCACGTGCCCTCGGACACTTCGGAGAAAACGGGCTGGTGCTCCATCATGTATGAACCACATCACCGTTATTGGACGAGTACCTCCTCTAGCAGGATAGGCAAGTCGTTTGATAAGAACTGACGGTAAAGTGGACCAGTCAACCTGTTTGGTAGTATTTAAGGTGCTATTAGTCTACCGCCAATAATTCCTGGTCATACAGTAATTGAATATCGACGCTGACGCTTTGTTTCTCAACTGCGTGTGGATGTGCATCAGCCTACATACGTTGGCTACGAAAACTGACGGTCCCAAAATGGCTCTGAGCACTATGGGACTTAACACCTGCGGTCATCAGTCCCCTAGAACTTAGAACTACTTAAACCTAACTAACCTAAGGACATCACACATATCCATGCCCGAGGCAGGATTCGAACCTGCGACCGTAGCAGTCGCGCGGTTCTGACAGAAGCGCCTAGAACCACTCGGGCGCTGCGGCCGGCTTGAAGGTCCCATCTCGCGTCAAATTAGCCTCGTCTGTGACCAGTACCATTGTCGTGGAAAGTGGATTTTCGCCATATCGCTGCAACAGCCATTGCCAGAACTGCAGGCAGGCTGATCTTGTGGGTGAAGGACTCGGGCACGCTGACTTGATATGTGTGTAGCAACTGAGGCAGTATCACCGGCACTAGAGGACAACTAACCCCGATGTATGGTGAAATTCTACGTGTACTAGTTCCAGTATCTTCTGCCACTGGTTGCAATAGTCGCTCCTCCTCAACAAGAGTACGAATGGCGCGAGGTCTGCCACGATCTACCGTTGCTGGAGCTATGGAGCCAGAGTCTGCTAGTCGCTGGAAAAGACGGCAGAATAATTGAGAATAATTGCATAGATGGCATCCTGGGTTCTGGGTATTTTTCAATGTGCAGGATACGGGCTCGTCGGTTGCTCCCATTTGCCAGATTCTAACGTAAGATCATGTCTGTCATTTTCCGTGTGGAACAAAAGGCATCCATTATGCTGATAAGTGCAAAGACAAAACCACAGTGCAAAAGCATTTCACAGACTCGTTCCATTAGAAGTAAACTGTACTCTGCGCTTAACCGGAACTGTGAATACGGTTCACAGTAACAACAATAACAGATATTTACTGTATGCTATATCCGTGGACAATAACAGAGGAATATGCTCTCATTTGTTTACTGAAGTCTGTAATTCGTAATAGTAAAGATCTTGCAGTGGAAGAGATGTGTTTTACAGTGGCGAAGATGAACCAGTTCAAATGGCTCTGAGCACTATGGGACTCAACTTCTGAGGTCATTAGTCCCCTAGAACTTAGAACTAGTTAAACCTAACTAACCTAAGGACATCACACACATCCATGCCCGAGGCAGGATTCGAACCTGCGACCGTAGCGGTCTCGCGGTTCCAGACTGCAGCGCCTAGAACCGCACGGCCACTTCGGCCGGCGATGAACCAGTGCTCATAGCTGTTACGGTATGCATATTAAAGCCTATGTTTACTGGGTATTTTTATCTTGTTTTTATCCATACTGCCACCTCTCAGAATATGGAATACTTTTTTAACATGAGTAGTTCTACACTTATGATATGCGAAGTTATGCTTCGCATACCAAAGTTTATGTGACCAGTGAATGTAACAAAGACATGTGCTGCAAATGTGTCAATGCATTCCTCTCAAAAGGGCATTATACATATTGAGTTTTCAGGAAGGTTAGCTGCACTACATTTGGTCTATTTTCGCAACAGAGATACACGTACAAGGTGACAGGTAGTAAATTTTGGGCATAGTGTAGCAGATTGTTATCACTTTGCTGCAGGATATACACAGTAAACACGATACAGCACAGTCATGATATAAAATTCACGAAATGTTTCCGTAGCGTTAAATTTTTGGTATAGCATATGAAAGAACAGAATCACGAGGGAGGTTGTAAAACTTGAAGCTTACGTAAAGGAAATAATTATTATGGTTGTGTACGTCTTCTAATGAAGTATTGCGAGTTTGTTCTGGCCTGATAGTTCCTTTCTCCAGTCCCTGCTACAGTTAATGAAGTAAGGTTTATAACCAGTAATAAGTATATAATCCGCAGTTACGTGCAGCCTAGCTACAAAATGGCGGACAATGTATGCAGCAGTACGTTCTATGCTCCAAGGCCATAGTTTTTCACCCAGGTGGTATAGAGATCACGGTCCCCTGGTTTAAATAGTCGGACGTGCGTGCTGCAGCGTCAGCCGCTCGCCTCAGTCTGAAGACGGCCGGAAGGTGTACAGCCGAAGTATCAATGTATGAAATGCAGTTTCTACCATTGCACGTCTGAACTCCAATCTATATGACGGCCAAATTTATTCGATTGCAACTGCTGCTACGAAAAATTACAAGTATTTTCAACAGCAACAGTTAGTTTGGGAATGATGTAAAGATTCAATAGAGTTTCACCAAGCATTTCACAAAGATAACGCCGCGATAGAGGATGCTTAAAAATTCCTGTCTTTGCTGCAGCAAACAGGAAAAGAAATTTCTTTGGTCTCTCTGTTCGCCTGGCACGTTGCTAAATAAGCATGTGTGGCTTTCCTGCTCTTGGCAAATGATCTATCAGCAGCAAGAGTCACGTCCTGTGAACATAGATGGGAACAGAGTGGAAGGCATCAGCTTATCAGCCCATCAAACACCTGTTTTATTCACTGTCTTTATGTGTGGAAACTGTTATTTTGACTCATGGTAGCTTTAGAAAATATCTATTCTATGGCAATAAGAAGTAACTTGCTTCCACTTCAATAACAGAGAAGCCGACAGAGCTCTGGAAGTATACCTTGACGACACGCGCCTCAACCACAACAAGGAGCCAAGGTACCTAGGCGTCACGTTAGACAGAACCTTGTCATTTAAATCACTCCTTACAAAAGCAGCCGCCAAGGTGTTAATAAGAAACAGCCTCATCCATAAACTCTGCGGAACCACCTGGGGATCAACTGCAACAAGCCTGGTATACTCTGCGGCGGAGTACTGTGCACCAGTATGACTAAACAGTAGTCATGCGAACAAAATCGATGTCGAACTTAACAACACCATGCGCATTATTTCAGGAACTGTTAGGTCTACACCTAACGTATGGCTACCTGTCCTGAGTCATATACCACCCCCAAAAATACGACGAGAAGCAGCCTTGGTCAGGGAATACAACAAGATCGAAGCAAACCCTGAACTACCGGTACACATCGATATACCTGATCTGAGTACCAAAAGGCTTCGTTTAAGACATCCTCCTCTTGCTGTCGACAGCCTCACTGGGTCTGACATCAACTCTTGGAGAAGAGAATGGCTCCAGAATGCCCCAACAACTTGCCACCTAGTGCCTTGTATTATCGAGGCAGTTCCTGGGTTTCATCGGCCCCGCAAGATCTAGTCAACTCTGAACCGATTAAGAACTGGGCAAGGGAGATGTGCTGACTCACTCTTCCAACGGGAACTGCTGTCTTCGCCAGTATGCGACTGCGGCGCGCCTAAGCAGACCATCCAACACCTCAGAGAAGAATGCAGTGCTAGAGCGTTCAGTGGAGACTTTGAAGAATTCCTTGTGGCATCCGAAACATCCATCGAATATATGCAAGGACTAGATGTTTTTCTGTGAATATATGTCATTTTATGTAATGTAGAATAAATACCATCGCTAAATAAACTATGTCAATGACCTGGAAGTGATAGTGTATGAAACAGGAATCATTTGCAGGTGATACATTTCGACTGCCTGTCGATGACATATTGTCCAGCAGTGTATATCTGGAAGTCTCCAGTGAAGTCATTCAAGCTCATTTAACTGTAGGTCGCAACGAACAATACGTCGTCTCTCTTAATTAAGTAGCCTATCTGTCTCTTGGGACAGACATATAGGCTAGGATCAATGAGGGTACTTGCCCACAGCATACATTGCTGTACAGAAGCTTTTCGTGCCTTTTGCCGCAATGTTGTATGAAGAATTGCGGTTAACAGCAAGGTGTGTGGTTTGAGAATGGGCGTGTCAGCCAATAACCACTGCAGCAAAATTTCATATCAATGCAACTGAGACGGACGAAATAAAAAAATATCCCATTTCCTCAGTACTGAACAGTTGCAGACCTGCCAGCCTGTGACACCATGCCTCAAATAAGCAAGACTGCAGAAATGCGTGGTTTGAGAGGAGCTGGTCGATCACTGTATCCCATTATTTTTAACTCTCGACGCACAATCATTGTGCTATCTAACAGTACGTGTGATTCATTTCGCTGATAGCATACGATTTCTTACAACCACCCTCCACAATGCTCGACGGTCCAGGTTTGCCTGGTCTTGGTTTAACTATGGTTGTTCCTTCGCGTTTCCACTTCACAGTCACGTCAGCAAGAGTCGACACTGGTAGATTTAGAAGGGTTGAAATGTCCCTATTTGATTTGTTACTCAGATGACATCTAACGAGTAATTCACATTCGAAGTTATTGAGCTCTCCTGACCGACCCATTCCGTTTTTACTGCTACTTTATTGACAACACAATAATCCATTCCTTCTTTTATGCGGGAGGGTCCGCTACTATTGATATCTGCTGGTCAGTTCTGCATTTCGTAGGGGTCTCCAGATACCTCTGACCAGATAGTGTAGACGATTACTTTCTCTCGTTCAATGCGTGAATGGATTAGAACAGAAAATCGACAATATTGGTAGGAAGTATCCTCGGGCGTCAGTGTACAGTGGCTCGCGGAGTATATACGAGGGTTGGAAGTTCAATGGCGGCAACTATTTATTTACAGCTCATACAGAATAGATACGTGTTTCAAAGTTTTACTGAACTTCAAAATAGTCACGAGCATTGTGCATAACCCGTTGCCAGCGATGTGGAAGTCGTAGAATACTCTTAGCAGTGCAGTTGTGTTGACAGTTCGAGTGACTCGGTCTATTGCCCGACGAATTTGTAGCAGTTCTGAAGCGAATGCCGTGGAGTGTTTCCTTCAGCATGGAAATCGAGTTGAACTCACGAGTTCTTGAATCAGGGGAGTGCAGTAGGTGGTATAGCACTTTGCAGCCCCATCAGTGAAACAAATCAATAAAATCTGTTTCTCAAACTTACACGACCCACTGAGACGTTCTCTTGTAGAAGGCATTACAGTACAATGCAAAAAAAAAAAAAAAAAAAAAAAAATCTTTATCTTCGTAATCTAGTTTCCATTAGCAGTGTCTACACGGTGTGAATGAAACATCATAGTCACAAGCTCCCCGGGAATTTCAAAATGATATTTCTTAGTCTGTTGTGTCGTGTGCCTGTTTCTATGGTTTAAAAACCCATAAATCTACTAACTGCAAAGGAAAATATTTATGATTCCTATCTTTGCTACACATTTTACTTTTTCGTAGCATCGGTCGACATCCGCGTCGCGGGGGTTTTCTTTCTGTATGCTGCTTGTGAAGCACATAATTTCACTGGAGTACCGTTTCCGACTTCCGGACCTGATTGCAGGATCCTCATATGGACTGACGTTTCCGAATCGGGAACGTCGCCGCGCTTACCACCTGGCGTCCGCCTCAAAACCAAACTATTGATTCCTTCGTGTAAGCGACTTGTAGACCACTCCAAGAGCCCCTTTCTCTGTGCATGTACGCTATACATTGTATTATACGACTGCCGTAAAATCACTGGGGACAGTCACATGCATCAAATATTTGTGAACACGGATACGGAAAAAAATTGGATATTTGTGGTAAGCACTATGGGACACTAATTAATCTAACTTAACCTAACTTACGCTAAGAACAACACACACACCCATGCCCGAGGAAGGACTCGAACCTCCGACGGCGGGAGCCGTGCGAACCGTGACAAGACGCCTAAGACCTCGCGGCTACACCGCGACGATACGGAAAAATTTAAAGTTACACAACCACATAAAACTAATCGTAGATGAGGCAGATGCTAGACTGGTTTTCATTGGAAGAATGCTTAGAAAGTGCAGTCCACCCACGAAGGACGTAGCTTGCAAAATCTACTTCAAACGTACTTGCGTATTGCTCGTCAGTCTCTGACACCCTTACCAGAAAGGATTCGTATATGAAATAGCCAAGATGCAAAGAATAGGGGCACTTTTCCTTACAGGTTCGTTTGGTAAGCGCGAAAATGTTACGAATATTCTTATCCAACTTAAGTGACAGGCGCATTATGCATCACGGTATGGTTTACTATTAAAATTCTGGGAGCGTACGTCCCTAGAAGAGTCAACCTACATACCGTTTCCTCCTGTGTAAATCTCTCGAAATGACGACAATGGTAAAATTAGAGACATACGAGCCCACACGGAGGCTTACCAGCTATCGTTCTTCCCACGTATCATTCGCGACTAGAATTGGAAAAGATGGAAGTGACAGCGCTACACAAACTACCCTCCGCCACATACCATAAAGTGCCTTTCGGAGGAATGGGTAACATTCAAGGATATGAGAGGCACGCTCATTCGAAGCAAAAATGTCTAATAAACATGGGCACTAAAGTACATACCTTAAAGGGCTACGAGCGCCTCTTCATCTTCCAGGCCGGCCGGAGTGGCCGAGCGGTTAAAGGCGCTACAGTCTGGAACCGCACGACCGCTACGGTCGCAGGTTCGAATCCTGCCTCGGGCATGGATGTGTGTGATGTCCTTAGGTTAGTTAGGTTTAAGTAGTTCTAAGTTCTAGGGGACTTATGACCACAGCAGTTGAGTCCCATAGTGCTCAGAGCCATTTGAACCATTTCATCTTCCATACTGTGAAACAAATCTCTGCAACTGCAAGCTCTTTGTTTTCCATGTTTTGGGAGGAGGAAATATGCACCAAAAAAAGAAAAAATTGTGTAGTAAACATCGGCTGTAAGCTTCACACCTTAAGAGCTATGAGCACTTGTTCAGTAGAAGAGGTGTGTTTCACAGTAGCAACGATGAATAAGTGCTCATAGCACTCAAGGTATGAACTTCAGAACCCACGTTTAGTGAACATTTTTTCTTATTTTAGTCCATATTACCACCTCTCAAAACATGGAAAGCAAAGAGCTTGCAATATAAGACATTTGTTTCACAGTGACGAGGATGAAGAAGTGTTCGTAGTTATTAAACTACGTATTTTTGTGCTCATGTTTACTAGAATATTTACTCTCTGTCCCACTAAGACGTCGGAGAGGGGCCACTGTGGCCAAATGAGCATTCCAAATCTATACTATTACACGTAAGATATTTCGCAAATTGTGGAATGTTCCAGGCGCTAGAGTTAAGAAAGTATCGATCAATTTCTGCCACGCAAGGAAACCCTGACGTAGAGCTTCAGCACGCATTTGTATCATGCTGTTGCCTTAGAGATGATCAGCACTGCAGACATACACGTCGTAGCACACACAACGTAGAAAGTTTCATTCTGTGCGTCAATGCGGTGATCCACTCAAGCATATTATTATAAGTCTTGCAAAGGATGCTAGCCGCAGCCACCAGTTAAGCTTCCTCCAACAGTAGTAGAAAGTATTTTGCGATGCTTTTTAATTCATAAAAACAATTTATATTTCTTTATGACAAACATGATCGCTGCTGCTGCAACTGTGTGTGAAGCTGTACTGCATCCCATAGTGACTGCAAGAGCTAGTGGTCGAATCGAGAGGAAAGTAGTGAAAATCATTTTTTGCATAAAAAAGTAATGTTTCAAGCAGATTTTTACAGCACTCATAAATCTAATTCCAGGCTGGAGATACAACGTAATGAATACTAAATGATGAAAAAACTGGCTTGGAGAAATATTTTTCTAATGTTCCAGTCGTCCAATAAATTACATCACAACCAAGCTGCTGCTCAATGTTAGTTTAATCTGGCGTCGACCATTACAGACTAATTAGCAGCAGTGTTAGAGAAAAAACAAGATGGAATCATATATGTCCTCACTGAATTAATCGAGCCATTCCTTTCAAAGGAACCATTCAGTTATTTGTCTTAAGAAATTTAGGGAAATCACGGAAGACTTAAGTTCGGAGGTCCGACAGGAGGTATGAAGCTCTATCCTTCCCAAGACGAGTCGAGCTTCTTACCACTTCTCCACTTTCTGGTCACAAATACGAGTCGACTGTGTTAACCACTATGAAACTCTGCTCGTTGTTATGCTAGACCTGTTTCATAAGGGTTGAAATATGGTCACTCACTGAAGATAGAGGGTGTGTCTAGGAATACACACATAAATTAAATTTATACAAAAATCTGATGAAACTGATAGCACTGAAATGGCTTTACATAATTTTAAATATGATAAGCAACTGTCTCATACATGATGACCAACGCAGATGAGGCCAACTACACACTGACAATAAAGAGTAAATCTTGGTTTTATCCGCTATGAACGTGTGCAATTACATAATTCTTGGTTCAAATGGCTCTGAGCACTATGGGACTTCACATCTGAGATCATCAGTCCCCTAGAACTTAGAACTACTTAAACCTAACTAACCTAAGGACATCACACAACACCCAGTCATCACGAGGCAGAGAAAATCCCTGACCCCGCCGGGAATCGAACCCGGGAACCCGGGCGCGTACATAATTCTTAATTAAGATGACAGTTACCTTATCATTTACATTTTCTACAATTTTGCAATTAAATCCCATTATCAACTGTTATAGCATTTTAAATTTGTTTTTACATGCATGACATTCTGCATGTTAGTGAAATCTGTCTATCGTATCTGCAAGGTATTCAGATTTCTTCCTAAAGTAGAATACTGTAACACATAATTTACAACCAGTCGTTATCGATGGTTCACATATGTATTTTATTCTTTATTTCATAGGACCACTGTCACAATGTCACGCGGTCATACAACCTAATAATAATAAGAAATAATCCGACTAATGATGAGTACGAAATGGGAGCAAGTGGCGGCTATGTTCTGCTATTATGAATCATTCTGTCATTCCCTTAAAACGATGCGTGAAATTACGGAAAGCCTAAATCAGCTGATTTGTTTTAACTCATCGCTGCCCGCATCTCGTGGTCGTGCGGTAGCGTTCTCGCTTCCCACGCCCGGGTTCCCGGGTTCGATTCCCGGCGGGGTCAGGGATTTTCTCTGCCTCGTGATGGCTGGGTGTTTTGTGCTGTCCTTAGGTTAGTTAGGTTTAAGTAGTTCTAAGTTCTAGGGGACTGATGACCATAGATGTTAAGTCCCATAGTGCTCAGAGCCATTTGAACAATTTTTGAACTCATCGCTAAAAAACAATACATAGAATTTTCATTCATTTTGCACCGAAGCACCAAACAAACTAGAGTAAGCATGCGTATTGAAATACAGAGATATGTAACCAGGCAGAATACGGCACTGCGGTCGGCAACGCCTGTATAAGACAACAAGTACGTGGCGCAGTTTTTAGGTCAATTACTGATGCTACAATGGCAGGTTATCAAGGTTTAAGTGAGTTTGAACGTGGTGTTATAATCGGCGCACGAGCGATGGGACACAGCATCTCCGAGGTAGCGACGAAGTATGGATTGGGACACGACCATTGCACGAGTGTACCATGAATATTGGTAATCCGGTAAAACATCAAATCTCCGACATCCCTGCGGCCAGAAAAATATATCAAAGAACGGTACCAACGACGACTCAAGAGAATCGTTCAACGCGACAGAAATGCAACACCTCCGCAAACTGCTGCAGATTTCAATGATGGGCCATCAACAAGTGTCAGTGTGAGAATCATCCAACGAAACACTTTGGGCTTTCGGAGCCGAAGGCCCACTCGTGTACCCTTGATGACTGCACGACACAAAGCTTTACGCCTTACCTGGGCCTGTCAACACCGACAGACTGTTGATGACTGGAAACAAGTTGTCTGGTCGGACGAGTCTCGTTTCAAATTGTATCGAGCTGATGGACGTGTACGGGTATGGAGACAACCTCATGAATCCATGGACCCTGTATGTCAGCAGGGGACTGTTCAAGCTGGTGGAGGCTCTGTGATAGTGTGGAGCGTGTGCAGATGGAGTGATAGGGGACCCCTGATACGTCTAGATACGGCTCTGAAGGTGACACGTACGTAAGCATCCTGTCTGATCACCTGCATCCATTATGCCCATTATGCATTCCGAAGACTTGGGCAATTCCAGCGGGACAATGACACATCTCACACATCCAGAATTGCTACAGAGTGGCTCCATGAACACTGTTCTGAGTTTAAACACTTCCGCCGACCACCAAACTTCCCAGACATGAACGTCATTGAGCAAATCTGGGTTGCCTTGCAACGTGCTGTTCAGAAGAGATCTCCACCCCCTCGTAGTCCTATGGGTTTATGGACAGGCGTACAGGATTCATGGTGTCAACACCTTCCAGCACTACTTCAAACATTCGTCGAGTCCATGCCACGTCGTGTTGCGGCACTCCTGCGTACTCGCGGGGGCCCTATACGATATTAGACAGATGTACCAGTTTCTTTGGCTCTTCAATTTAATAATAACCACAGTTAAATCTGGTTTAAGTAATCGTGCTAAGTACAGTAAAGTACTTGCTATTCACCCCAAAATGCCTTCATCTATTATAGAGGCTGTTGAAGATGTATATTGCAGAGCACACTCGAATACAGTAGAGGTAAACTGATGCAAAAAATTATATTAAATTGCAGAAGTCGCGTATACAGACGTGTCACATTTGCTTTACTGGAAAGAACCATCTTGGAGGTAACGAGAAAAAACTAGAGGACGGATAAACAGTCTTTTCTCTCGTCTATTGGATTGTGACCTAGCAAGTACGAGAGGGCTTCAAAAAATTAGTTATGTATTAATATGGCAGGCCAAGCAACTTGTTTTGAATGCAGCACTACACTTCTTACAAGGGAAACTCGCCATCGCATCCCCTCGGATTTAGTGGCAAATTGGCCCAGTGGATAGCCCGTCAAAAACCGAGAACAGATCAGTCATGAAAACAAGAAGAAGGTGTTCTGAACTGTGAAAAAGGAAGCAAAATCGAAACAGTGAAATGTCCATGCTCAACACGTGCAACATCGAACGAATTTAAATAGCCCCGACGACTTGGTTACATTGTCACAGCGTTGGACTGCAAAGGGGAATATCTAAAAATGTGTGTGAAATCTTATGGGACTTAACTGCTAAGGTCATCAGTCCCTAAGCTTACATACTGCTTAACCTAAATTATCCTAAGGACAAACACACACACCCATGCCCGAGGGAGGACTCGAACCTCCACCGGGACCAGCCGCACAGTCCATGACTGCAGCGCCTCTGACCGCTCGGCTAATCCCGCGCGGCAGGGGAATCTCTCTCGTGTGTCTTTTTTTCCACAAAATTATGAACTGTCCATCCAGTCACTGATGTTTCTGTGCTCCTTCTGTAGTCTTGGCAATTTTCGTACTATAGTTTGGTTATAGAATATGAGTCATGTGGTAAGAATATGTTACCATCTCAAGTAAATGTGATGAACAGTGTGAGCAGGCTAGATGTCGCATGGACCTCTCACAGAAATGAAAACATCAAATAAATGCGTGTGAACTATGTTACAACAAAGGAATTCAAGAGCCTCTTGTACAGAACAAATAGGAGGTATGCACGTCTGGAGGTCCCTTCCCGACACCTCGCTGTTGCAAATGTATTCAGACACGTCAATGACCGGACGGACACTTAATAATTTTGTGAAAAAAAGGGGGAGACGAGTGAGATATGAACACGGACCTCCCCCTTCGTAGTCCAAAACCGTGACCACAGAGCCACGACGCTGTGGCTATTGAAACCCGCTCGATGCTGCATATCTTGAGCTTGGATCACTCACTATCACAAAGTCTCTGTAAATAACGTTCGAAATGTGCTACAAACTGTTCAATTCTTCGATGGTAGAAAGCCGCACCTTGGTCACGGAGCCAGCAGGAGCCGCTGTGTGAATATCCTGTGATTTCTGCTCATCAGTTCCACGATCGGGTAGACACTGCTGCCTCCCGTCGATGTCGATAGCCTTCATTCTCGATCAGCGTCACCCACGTCTGTGCGGCCGTGGTCAAACTGTTGGCAAATCTCACTACGGCTGACCGCGATATTGCAGTTGGTCCATATATCACTAAAATTTCACGGTGAATTTGTGTCCAATTTCATCTACATCTACATAGATATCCGCAAGCCATCATACGGTGCGTGGCGAAGGGTGCCCTGCACCACAACCTGTCATTTCCTTTCCTGTTCCACTCGCAAACAGAACGATGGATAACGACTGTCTATATGCCTCCGTGTGAGCCCTAATTGATCGTATGTTATCCTCGTGGTCCTTACGCGCAATGTTATGTTGGTGGCAGTAGAATCGTGTGACAGTCAGCTTCAGATGCCGGTTTTCTAAATTTCCTCAATAGCGTTTTTCGAAAAGATCGTCGTCTTCCCTCCACGGATTCACATTTGAGTTCGCGAAGCATCAAAAATGGTTCAAATGGCTCTGATCACTATGGAACTTAACTTCTGAGGTCATCAGTCCCCTAGAACTTAGAATTACTTAAACCTAACTAACCTAAGGACATCAAACACATCCATGCCCCAGGCAGGACTCGAAACTGCGACCACAGCGGGCGCGCGGTTCCAGACTGTAGCGCCTAGAACCGCTCGGCCATCCCGGCCGGCGACTGGATGTCATGAACTGATATGTACATTATGACTTTTGAACACTATTAACGTAAATACATTGTTTGTTCTCTACCAAAACTTTCATTTGCTAACTATGCCTATCAGTAGTTAGTGCCTTCAGTAGTTAGAATATTTTATTTAACTGGCAGTATTGGCGCTCGCTGTATTGCAGTAGTTTGAGTAACAAAGATTTTTGTGAGGTAAGTGTGTCGTGAAAGGTATAGGTTATTGTTAGTCAGGGCCATTATTTTGTATGGATTTTTGAAACTCAGATTGTGTTGCGCTAAAAATATTGTGTGTCAGTTTAAGCACAGTCATTTATAATTTTTCTAAGGGGGCGTTTCATAAGAAAACTGAGACACAATATTTTTAACGCAACACAATCTGACTTTCAAAAATCCCAACAAAAGAATGGCCCTGACTAACAGTAACCTATACCTTTCACGACGCACTTACCTCACAAAAATCTTTGTTACTCAAACTACTGCAATACAGCGAGCGCCAATACTGTCAGCTAAATATAAGATTCTAACTACTGAAGGTACTAACTACTGATAGGCACACTTAGAAAATGAAAGATTTTGATAGAGAACAAACAATGTATTTACCTTAATAGTGTTCAAAAGTCAGAATATATATATACACACACACACACACACACACAAACATATATATATATATATATATATATATATATATATATATATATATATATATATATCAGTTCATGACATCCAGTCTTACAAATTTACTGTCTCTGATGGACACACGTTCATATCATCCGCTCTCAAAACTCCGCCATCTCTCTCCCCCACATCCACCACTGCTGGCGGCTCACCTCCAACTGCGCAACGCCAAGCGCGGTTAACAGCCAACTGCCCAACACTACAATAGCGACTGTTCCATCAATGCAAATCAGCCACAGACTGCACACAGCACACTCAGTGATTTTCATACAGAGCGCTACGTGACGTTACCAACATAAAAACCTAAATAGTCTACTTACAGCGGTAGTTCCATTAAAGCCAGTCAACTCAGTAGCAGTGGACGAGCTTTTTACAAAGAACGTGTTTCTGCACTTCAACGGGTAGTAAAATTGTCGGAGCACCTGAAATGTGGAAGGAATAAACGAAAATGTACGTGGACGCAAAAGGCTCCTACTTAGAAGCGAGCATCGCTGACTGAAGTTATTTGGTAAACCCACACATTTGCAGCATCAGTCTCTTTCTTTTATTGTCAGACCGAGTACACAATAGTTTACGGGGGACCACAAGAACAGTACAAAGGATAAAGCCAATCATGAACTAATACAGTCTAACAAATAGTATTTTTAAAGTGTCATGAATAGACGACGAGACAGAACGTAGACTAAGGGAAGTCTTCGCCAGATTTTTTTCGATAAGGAACAACGTATAATATGTCCTAATAAAAGACTAGTTGGACTTTAGAAAAGTGACAGGGCGAACAAGGATAGTTCAAAAAATGGTTCAAATGGCTCTAAGCACTATAAGACTTAACATCTGAGGTCATCATTCCCCTAGACTCAGAACTACTTAAACCTAACCAACCTAAGAACAACACACACATCCATGTCCCCCAAGGATAGTTAAACCCGAAAATCGTCGCATGTGAAAACATCTGAGAGCAGCCATCATCAAGCAATGACAGAGTAATGTTTGCTGCCGTAGCTGCAACTGCTGCTGAAGACGATGATAACTGCAAATGCTAATAGGACGTTAGCAATTTTCTGCTGAAATGTCAGAATGTGTTAGAGCGGGACAGAGATTCCTGGTCGCACCAATGACCACCGAGCTCGCATCTTGACCGGCAGAGGGATACTCAGATCTGGGGAAAGCGCATTTGAACCGCCCTTTCGATCCACCAAGTCCCTCAAGGAGTTTCGAATAGAACCGTGAATCCACGTTCCGACCCTGAGGCGTGATATCATAACTTATATTTTTGTTTTACTACCAGCCGAAGTGAACGACCGATTTGAACTGTAACCTTCGAGGGCGTAGTGAAAACTACAGCCCCTGCATTTGCTATTCTGTTCTCAATATCGGTTGAGGTATTACATGTCATGCACGTTACTCGGTCGACTTCCCTGACGCAAGTTACAACTCTCTGCCGCTAGAGGGCTCCGAATTGTGGCGTGTAACATGGGGGTGTGTAACGTAACTATGTCGATGCACGAAAAAGAGCGTGCTGTAATCATGTTTGTAACAGCAGAAAAGGTACCTCACACTGAAATCCATAGAATATGAAAGCAGTGTAAGCAGATGGTTCTACTGACATCAATAAAGTGCGACATTTGGTTGTTCGTGCTCGCAATAAAGGAAACGTTGGTGCTAACCTCAACGTCTACGACAAGCTCGGAATGGACGACCGCTCACGGCGACCGACGACACTCATCGGAGTCGGGATGATGAACTCAGCAGAGAAACTCGTCGGATAGCGCAGCACAGACAGGTAAGTGTGGCGTATCACGAGAGCGTGTACAGGCCATCGTTGCAGAACTGTAGTACAGGAAACGTTTTGAGCGTGAGCGTGTTGGGTTCCTTAACAATATTGTGACAGGTATTGAAAGCTGGGTTCACCATTTTGACTCGGAAAACAAGAGTGCATCAGTGGAGTTCCACCACGAAGGATCACCGACGCCAAAAAAGTTCAAGACCATGCGATCAGAAGGCAAAGTCATGCTCTGAGTGTTCTGGGATTTTCAAGGTGTGGTGCATTTGCAATTGATGCCTAAAGACGCCTCCATAAAATGTGCGACGTACTGCGAGACACCCATAAAACTGAAAACACGAATTCGAAGAGTTCATACACACATGAAGCACGCTTCAGTATGACAATGCCAGAGCACACACGAGCGCAGCAACATCTGCAACAATCCGACGTCTTGGGCTCACTGTCATTGATCACCCTCCATACAATCCCGTCTTGGCCCCATCCGGTTTTCATCTGTTCCCAGATCTTAAAAAACATCTCCGAGGACTTGACGGTGCTAGCAGAAGCGAGGTTGAGGCTCCGTCAACAAAGTCAAACATTCCACAGAGGCGTTATCAACCAGGCGAATTGTCCATGCTGCGACCAGTAACACTGTCAGTCTTAGGCTACACACAAATTAGAGTACTCACTGCTTCTGACAAGGAAAGGCCAGACGCTACGACCCACCGCTTTCAATAAGCTTCGGTAAATTATTTGGGAGCTAGTGCAATCTAGGGCTTCAGCTCGAAAGAATCGAGGTCAAGAGTCAGGATACAGAATCCATTTAGGACTTTGAGGGATCGTTAGAACACTCGAAAACAAGGAAATTTTATTTGTACTTATTAGACCTGCAATTTAATAGTTTCCGAGAAACAGAATAATTAGTGATTTGTACATACTTGATTAGAAAATTTACTAGCGACTGAGGTGGCATCCGAGTGGTGTTATGTCTGCATTCGTATCACAGATAAATTTGGTGTGCTTGCGTTAGAACCTCAACTGTTGCAATAGGTTTTCCTTATATGTGAGTGCTGGCTTTCTCGGCGAATTTCATATATGAAGTCTTAACGGGTTGTCAGCCTAGTAGCGTAGTCGTCTCGTAGCAACGTTTCCATGGAATGCCTCTCCATCTTCGCCTGAAGATGATGGAGACGCATTCCATCGAAACGTTGCTACGAGACGACGACGCTACTCGGCTGACAACCCGTGAAGACTTCATATAAGGTTTTCCTTAGTTTTGGAAAGGAAATGACATTTGTACCGAAAGGGAAAAAGGGAAAAAGTGATCAGCGTACCTGACTACGAACTTCTACGAGAGGTGTTTGATCCTCGGGTAATACTTAGTGTTTTTCATGTTTCTATCTCACAAAATATATCAACCCTTTTTACGAAATGTGAAAAATGAAAAACTGACAAAAAGTGTCGGGCCTTTATTGTTCCCTCCCTCCCTCCCTCCCTCCCTCCCTCCCTCCCACCCTCTCTCTCTCTCTCTCTCTCTCTCTCTCTCTTTCGCCCCCCCCCCCCTTCTCTCCGTTTGTCGAAGACTGACTTTTCCTATCGCGGTAAGCCTAAGCCGTCACAGTGCATCAGATAATATGCATCATGGAAGCAGGGCAAGTAGACAAATCTTCGGTGTTCATTTTTCCGCCTTACAGAAATTAAATGTTATCTGACGCAACCCATATACCACTTGACTTTGGTTCCTGTCAGTCACTTAGGGCTTTCCTCCCGAAGCATATTTTCAACGGATCAGAAACTGCAATTCTTCTATTTCTCGGAAACTGTTACGTTGCAAACTCGATACGTATAATTATGATTTACTTGTTTCCTATGGTTGTAACCATTCCATCTGATCCGCAATGAATCCTGCATCATGACCTCCGACCTCGATTTTCTCGAAAACTGAAGCATAATGACTCGAAATCTTTCACAGGAGTTACTTTCGAGTGGCCCTCGACGCCGAAGATCGTTGAAACCAGTTGCAGAGTCTAGCATCTACCTGTAAGTCACAATAACATCTTCCCGATTTGTTGATAACTTTCAAAAAACGACAACCTGCCTCCATTGCCGAGGTCGCTAATACTCGCTTGCCATCGGGTTCGTGTCTCTATGACTGAAGAAATTTTCACAGCCAGTATTTGGCCGACAGGAGGAGGACAGATGTTGATGCGTAACTCCTCATCACTAGACTGTGTGCCATTGTCCTCGGTTAAATTCCAAACCTCTCCGAAATGTCTGGTGCAGTGCCTGATGATGATGAACTGTCCGTCGAATGGGAACGTTAAGTTTGGCGACCCCTTGGTGCTATAAGATAATAGTAGTTTATATGCCGGCATTGGGTTTCACGCTCTCCCTTCTCTTAGCATACAGCACCAACATAACAAAATACTACAGATAGACACGTTATAGTAACCTACAATACATATATACACTACTGGCAATTAAAATTGCTACACCAAGAAGAGATGCACATGATAAACGGGTATTCACTGGACAAATACATTATACAATACAGATATACACTACTGGCCATTAAAATTGCTACACCAAGAAGAGATGCAGATGATGAAGGGTATTCATTGGACAAGTATATTACACTAGAGCTGACATGTGATTACATTTTCACGCAATTTGGGTGCATAGATCCTGAGAAATCAGTACCCAGAACAAGCACCTCTGGCCGTAATAACGGCATTGATACGCCTGGGCATTGAGTCAAACAGAGCTTGGATGGCGTGTACAGGTACAGCTGCCCATGCACTTCAACACGATACCACAGTTCCTCAAGAGTAATGACTGGCGTATGGCGTGACTAGCCAGTTGCTCGCCCACCATTGACCAGACGTTTACAATTGGTGAGAGATCTGGAGAATGTGCTGGCCAGGGCAGCAGTCGAACGTTTTCTGTATCCATGAAGGCCCGTACAGGACCTCCAACATGTGGTCGTGCATTATCCTGCTGAATGAATGTCGAGTGACTAGGGCCTCCCGTAAGGTAGACCGTTCGCCGAGTGCAAGTCTTTCGTTTTGACGCCACTTCGGCGACTTGCGCGTCGATGGGGATGAAAATGATGATGATTAGGACAACACAACACCTAGTCCCTGAGCCGAGAAAATCTCCGACCCAGCCGGGAACCGAACCATGACGAATACACGCTTCCAATGTGCATTCACCGCGATGTCGCCAAACACGGATGCGACCATCATGATGCTGCAAACAGAACCTGGATTCATCCGAAAAAATGACGTTTTGCCATTCGTGCACCCAGGTATGTCGTTGAGTACACCTTCGCAGGCGCTCCTGTCTGTGATGCAGCATCAAGAGTAACAGCAGCCATGGTCTCCGAGCTGATAGTCCATGCTGCTGCAAACGTCGTCGAACTGTTCGTGCAGATGGTTGTTGTCTTGCAAACGTCCCTATCTGTTGCCACAGGGAACGAGACGTGGCTGCACGATCCGTTACAGCCATGCGGATAAGATGCCTGTCATCTCGACTGCTAGTGATACGAGGCCGTTGGGATCCAGCACGGCGTTCCGTATTACCCTCCTCAACCCACCGATTCCATATTCTGCTAACAGTCATTGGATCTCGACCAACGCGGGCAGCAATGTCGTGATACGATAAACCGCAATGGCGATAGGTTACAATCTGACCTTTATCAAAGTCGGGAACGTGATGGTACGCATTTCTCCACCTTACACGAGGCATCACAACAACGTTTCACCAGGCAACGCCGGTCAACTGCTGTTTGTGTATGAGAAATCGGTTGGAAACTTTCATCGTGTCAGTACGTTGTAGGTGTTGCCACCGGCACCAACCTTGTGTGAATGCTCTGAAAAGCTAATCATTTGCATATCACAATATCTTCTTCCTGTCGGTTAAATTTCGCGTCTGTAGCACGTCATTTTCGTGGTGTAGCAATTTTAATGACCAGTAGTGTACTTAACACAACTCTCACACACGGCGAAGAATGGGATCAGTATGCGCGGGAGAAGAATAACTTTTCAGATCAGGCCGCTGAACTTAACTCTCGGGGCTCCCAGTCAACAACGCCATCAACTCTTTGTTTCTTATACAGCGATGTGCAACAGTACGTCCGGTGAAGGTGGCAGCGAGGCGACACAGCAAGCGCTGCTACGTACGCGTGGAGTTGTCTTTTTTGTGGTCTGTGCTATCAGGCGGCATCGGGCCTAGAACGAGTACTTGACACCGGCCATTACCGCTCTCTGTCATAGCAGCTCGGAGTGGACACCCTCTGACGCATCAACGGATCGCTGCCAGTTACGAGCACACAGATGGATCTACTACATTAAGAATCCTGTTCTGCGTGTCAAAATTTTACTGTCACATGTGATTCGCTCTCACTTGTTAGGTATTCCGCCTCTTAGTAGGTACGTGATGCGATAGCACAATTTCTACGAAGGTGAGTCGTCGTGTATGGCACACACTCGAGTGAAATTCTTTCGTCTGGCCGCAGCAATGACGGGTCTTCTCTTTTCAAGACATTTCAAGACTGGTTTGATTATGCCCATTTTGTACTGTTGCATTCCCCATTAGCTTGAAAATGGTTGCGGCGACATAGGAAATCGTACTTGGGATCATCAACTCAGCTATCAACACCAACTTCTGCTTTACAGAGTCATGGCAAAGCACATAATTTCTGCTGAATTACATCTATATCAGCTCTGCCGTTTTTCACACCTTCTGGTCACTTAATCTGCAGACGTCAAAACAACTCCTGTGGTTTGGTCGCGAAACAGATCTCGCAGTGCCGTTCGAATCAGAGGAAACCCAATTCGCACCTCTATGAGAGACGGAAACGCCAGCATAGACATGTGGCTAGGAAGTAGATGAGATGTGGCTGGGTGTACATGAACGTCATAGACAAAGATTCAGACTGAATCTCCGAATCCTGCCTCGGGCATGGATGTGTGTGATGTCCTTAGGTTAGTTAGGTGTAATTAGTTCTAAGTTCTAGGCGACTGATGACCTCAGAAGTTGAGTCGCATAGTGCTCAGAGCCAGACTGAATCTCCTTCAGAACATTATGATTAACTTTACTGCAGTTTCTCACTTCAAGCAATTGCTGGGATGATCCACTAGTATGGCTACGTACTACCTGGCGCATTTGCCATACGACTAGTGCGCAAGAGGAACTATGCCTGTTTCCTATATGCAGTGGCTATAACGTCACAAGCCACGCATCTCTCTTTTCGATCTATTCTTCTGACTCTCCAAGTTCTGCTTAAATAACCAAGCTTCACGTTCTTCGCCCAGTGTACAGGAATGACCCATCTGTCTTTGAACTGGGCGTTTAGCATCATTTTCATACATCATGGTTGTTCTGGGAACCCTGTGCAATTTAATAGTACTTGCTATGAGCATTCCATTTTTTACAGCTTCCGAAGCTTAGGATCCTATAGCAGACAACTACTATCAGATTTCGGCGCATACTATTTTAGTTCTGCATGCATATTTGTTTGGAACTGTCAATTATCACTGCCTTACCAGATTAGCACATTATTTTGTTTCAGGTTTCCAACAGTAATTTGACGCAGGGAAAAAGGGACAGGAAGATCTCAAGAACAGAGAGGATCAAATGCTTCAAGCTCGTGAAAATGGAAAAACTGGGACGCTCTAGCACACCACAAAAATTTCCCAGAACAACTCTGATACACACACACACCAAAAAAAGTTTTGCATCACCCCAGTTCCCAGAACTCCTGAAGATAGACTTTGACTGTGGATATTGTATCACAGACACACTCCCTTTGACTGTTCAGAGATATCACTAAACCCGCCCAAAGATTATAAACAAGCATGCATGAGCAGCGCCAATTAGGCAGAGGGGTCCGACAGCCTATCAGTTCTAGCCATTCCACCAGGAAGGAGGTACACGGCTCGTGTTGTTTGTAGTTCAACCATGCCTGGACTATCGTTCTAGTCAATCCACCAGGAAAGAGGTACACGGGTCGTGTTGTCTGTAGTTCAACCATGCCTACACTGTCAATACCGCGGTTCGATCGCGTCTGCATTCTTCCTTTGTGCCAGGAAGGGCTCTCAACAAGCGAAGTGTCCAGGCGTCTCAAAGTGAATCAAAGCGATGTTGTTTGGACATGGAGGAGATACAGAGAGATAAGAACTGTCGATGACATGCCTCTCTCAAGCCGCCCAGGGGCTACTACTGCAGTGAATGACCGCTATCTACGGATTATGGCTCTGAGGAACCCTGACAGCAACGCTACAATGTTGAATATTGCTTTTCGTGCAGCCACAGGACGTCGTGTTACGATTCAAACTGTGTGCAATAGGCTGCATGATGCGCATCTTCCCTCCCGACGTCCATGTCGAGGTCCACCTTTGCAACCACGACACCATGCAGCGCGGTACAGATGAGACCAACAACATGCCGAATGGACCGCTCAGGATTGGCGTCAAGTTCTTTTCACCTATGAGTGTCGCACATGCCTTCAACCAGACAATCGTCAAAGACGTGTTTGGAGGCAACCCGGTCAGGCTCAACGCCTTAGACACACTGTCCAGTGAGTGCAGTAAAGTGGAGGTTCTCTGCTGTTTGGGGGTGGCATTATGTGGGGCCGACGTACGGGGAAGGCGCCGTAACGGCTGTACGATACGTGACCGATAATGCAACCATATCGCCAGCATATTGGCGAGGCATTCGTCTTCATGGAAGACAATTCGCGTCCCCATCGTGCACATCTTGTGAGCGACTTCCTTCAAGATAACGACATCGCTCGACTAGAGTGGCCAGCATGTTCTCGAGACATGAACCCTATCGAACATGCCTGGGAAAGATTGAAAAGGGCTGTTTATGAACGACGAGACCCACCAACCACTCTGAGGGATCTTCGCCCAATCGCCGTTGAGGAATGGGACAATCTGGCCCAACAATGCCTTGATGAACTTGTGGATAGTATGCCACGACGAATATAGGCATGCATCAATGCAAGAGGACGTGCTACTGGGTATTAGAGGTATCGGTGTGTACCGAAATCTGGATCGCCACCTCTGAAGGTCTCGCTGTATGGTGGTACAACATGCAACGTGAGGTTTTCATGAGCAATAAAACGGGCGGAAATGATGTGTGTGTTGATCTCTCTTCCAATTTTCTGTCCAGGTTCCGGAACTCTCGGAACCGAGGTGATGCAAAACTTTTTTTGATGTGCGTATAAAAATTCTGGTAAATATCCAGTTCAAAGACAGATAGGTCCCTCGTGTTTACCGGGTGTAGAATGTGAAGCTAGGTTAGTTAAGCATATTTTGGAGAGTAAAACGAATGGATTTTCTATTAATAGAAGTCAGCTAATAGGTGTCCACAAACTAGGTACAGATTGAAGGTGGATACTCAGTTTAAAGACGAGAAGGGTGGTAAGTCATGGACATATTTGTTTTGCAAAGACACTCAGACATTACACAAAGAATTTCAGAGGCCACGGCATCTCCAAGGTGCAGTGTTACTCATAAAATACCAAGGGAGAATCACGTACTGTTTGTTGTGATGATGAAGAAAAAGAAAACAGAGTAAGACAAAGAGGACAAAGACGTTAAAGCCAAAGAAAACAATGTATTTATGAAGGTAAAAGATGGAGATATTGGAGGATAAGAAGAAATGGGCAACTATGATGGGGGATACGATGATGACCATTATTATGATAATGACGAAGATGAAGTGGATGATTTCAATGAAGAAGATTACGTTCATGACTGGAAGACGATTAGATAGCAGATATCGACTATGTCCACTGGAACAACCCGAACGAATTGCTACAGAGATTAGTTTTCCTGCTGACTTAAAAAGCGGTAAGCAATAATTTAGATGATAATGAAATAATATCAAAGGTAGAGGAACTTCGAGAAACATCGATTACTGCTTGACGTTTGCATGGTTGTGGATAATCAGATGAAAGATTCAACTGAAGAACGGGAAAGTTGCGTATCAGAACTTTTAGCAACTGAAAGACAAACATAAATGTTGGATTGACTTTGAAAGTGGTTAGTTGAAAGCACAGCAGCCCTTGTTCCTTGTCTATTCATGAACTTACTTCATTGAGCTGGATTCTTGCTAAGTTGTTGACTGAACTGAGACTGGGTAAGATGATAATATTGAAGGACGTATGTTTCAGCAGCTTAACCTTCCCAGTGGTTTTTCATGGACAGTCGCTGTTTGAATTATCAACAAAAAGCATTTGCTGGTGGTAGGCACTCTGATCATATAGCTATGCTGAATGCATTCAAAGAATGGGAAAATATATAGATGAATTATGAACTAGCCGAATGTGCTTTTTGCGAGCATAAGATGTTGTAAATGCCAATGTTATCGGAATAACATCGTTTACTTCGCTAATTCTCATTGATAAATGCACTTCAAGCTATCAGATAAATCAGCAGCAGTGCTAATGTGTGTTTTGAAACGACATAAAACCGACGTTAATGTATTTTTATGAACCTAATGCATGATACAGAGCTCACACTATGGTCACCTACCAGACTATAATTTATTACAGTAATACCAGTAAGGGACCTGAGGGCATTTTAATACATCATACAGACAACTGAAGATTTCAGTTGTAAACAATGGTGAGAGACAGTTGATCAGAAACGAAGTTATTACATGTAACACATGCTATGTGATGTGCTTTATACTCTTACATAATTGTTGATAATTCCATGATAAACTTTAAAATCGCACCTCTATCTCTAACTTAAGGAAGTTCCTTTATACAGACACTCTACTACACCTTGTTCAAATGCAAATGTGGCAACCAGTTTTATGCTGTTAGTATCAACGATTGTATTTTGTAGTGTAGAACACTAGACGTTATTTTTGTCGCTCCTAAAATCGAGTTTGCTAAGGTGAAGCATTAGTAAAAAATCTGTAAAGAAGTTCGTTCTATGAATTACCAGTAACATAGCTCAGATTGAAAGGACAACAGCCTTTACACACTTTAGACATGAAGATACAGTTTTAACACTTGACAAGCATGTCACAACTGTTATGCATCAAGGGAACAGGAAAGAGAAAATTTTTCTAAGTCCGTACATCCTGGCATTGCTCCAGCACATGGAAGTATCAACACGAGCTACCCACTAGGCGTAAATATTTCTACACGTTAGTCAGTGACCAAGAGTGTAACATCTACACTTGTATGTGTGAGTGCGAGCGAGAGTAGTGGAAAACTGTAGGACAAGTGCAGAGCAATCTTCCATTGTTACTCTCATAACTAGAGCTAGGATTTTTGCATATTTGCATGATAGTGCATATAAATGCATATTTAAGGGGTTATTGCATATATAAATAACTTTTGCATATTTATGCATATATTTTACTTTTGCAGTAATGATTCTTGAAATACAAGTATTTCACCATAATAGTTTAAGAAGAAGAGTAAGACCTGAGCAAATTTCTCTTTTATTGCTCTGTTTGTGTTGAATTACTTCTCTGTCATACTTACAAATCCATAAAATAAGGCGAACATAGTAATCAGCAATGAGCGGTTCCTGTACTATAAAAATATGTCTCTCGACAGCTTAACAAAAACTAAATAGCGATCAACAATTATGCGGCAAACCTTTAAAGGTCGGTCGGCCATCGCGTCATAAAAGTCAGTACGGTTTGTATTGTGTAACAAACGAAGCCGCCGGCGGCAACAATGAAATTTCCAAGAATGAAAAAGTTCCATTGTGAGCTACCTATAAATCAGTAACTAGTGTGCTGTTCTTCGTGATTTCTGACGCGTGCGCAGGAGGACACCATATTACCACAATGCCAAGGGAGAAGAACAGTAAAGCTTATTTACTTCGGCAGTCGATTGATGGAAATCCTACTCTAACAATAGATGGAAATGTCGTATTGTGCCAAGTCAGAAGCACGTAAGTTCTATTTTTGCTTTCTCAAAGTTAAAAATCAATGTGATTTTCGAGTTAGTTTTTTACTTAATGAAAATAAACTCACTTCATTTTTATACCATTGTTATAGGTGCCCCGTGATAAAAAATTCCAGATTACACAATATTTACAAACAGCTGCTCACAGAAATGTTGCTAATAAAAATATCTCCAATATCGAGACAACCTTACAAGCAGCATTTTCTGCAAGCAGAAGTGGAAATGATGGCAACGATAATTTTTCGAAAGATCTCTGCAAAGCTGTAGTTTCAGCCAACATCCCCTTAAATAAATTAAATAATGTAGAATTTCGAGGATTCCTCGAAAAATATACCAAACGAAAAGTTCATGATTAATCAACAATAAGGAAAAACTATCTTGGGAAAGTTTACGAAGAGGTAAGTTTAAACATTTATTTAATGAAATTAGTTTGTATGTCAGCTATCCCCATATCCCCTACCCTTCATTTAAGTTTCATTAAAACTTTTCAATTTTTTTTAAGAATTTTAAATCTATTAGACAAAAATATTTTAAAATCGAAACATAAAATTTCGTATGGTCTGTAGTGTCAACGAGTTTACGATCAAGAAACATTTTTAATATGTTTTGTTATACATATGCTCCCCCCTCCCGTTTTAAACTTGTGCTCCCCCTCCCCCCCCCCCCCCCCAAAAGTGAGACCATATTACCATGGCTGTTCTTTAGAAATTTTCAATAAAATAATTCTTTTCCGGTAATACAAGAGATCAGAGATGATATCGGGGATTCAAACGTGTGGTTATCTGTAGATGAAACGACTGACTTATGTGGGAGATATATTGCCAACGTTGTCGTCGGAAAAATGGCGGAATCTGAACCAGGAACACCTCATCTTATTGTCGCCAGAGTACTGGAAAAAACAAACCATTCTACTATTGCTAGGGTTGTTCGTGATGCATTACGTGTTTTGTGGCCCACTAAAGAAAACGAAGAAAAACTCCTGGTGATAGTTGCAGATGCAACACCATATGTGATTAAGGCTGCTAAAGCTTTGCAGGTATTTTATCCCAAGGCAGTTCACATAACTTGTTTAGTACATGCTCTTCACCGACTGGCTGAAGAAATTCGAGCGTATTTTCCAGAAGTAAATGCCTTAATTTCCTCTGTGAAAAAAGTGTTTGTGAAGGCGCCATCAAGAGTAAAATTATTTACTGAAATGATGCCAGGTATTCGTTCACCCCCACAGCCGATCATCACGAGGTGGGGAACATGGATAGAAGCAGCTGTGTATTACAGTGAGCATTTAGAAGACGTGAAAAGGGTGCTGGACGTGATGGACAGAAACGAAGCAGCAAGTATCCCAGCTGCATTTAGTGCTTGCAATGAGGAAAGTCTCCAGAGTAAATTAGTGTTTATTAGGACATATTTCAGTAAACTCCCAGCCACAATCAAACGTTTGGAAGAAAAAGCAATGCCTCCTTTTTTTTGCCCTTGAGGTCTACGAAACAGCTGTCGTCGGAGACATACCAGGAGAAATAGGAAAGTGTCTTCGCAACAGAATTGAGAAAACTGGAGCAAGGAATCCAGGTTTAATGTTTCTTCGGGATGTGAATAAGGTGTTACAAGGAGAATCTGAAGAACAGCTTAATGGTTATTCTGTAAGTGACATAGCCTCTTTTCGGTACTATCCTGTGACTTTGTGTGATGTAGAGAGATCTTACTCTTCGTGTAAAAACATTTTAAGTGACAGAGGGAAATCATTTCTTTCAGAAAACTGTGAAAAATATTTAATTGTTTACTGCAATTAAAGCAACTGATGCTAAAATAGGCTAAGAGAAATAAACAGACAGTAATAAATATTAACTTTGTTAATTAATGTTTTAAGAATAACTGTATAATCAGATTACTTTAGGAGGATTAAGAGATGTGAGAAAGCTGAAATAATGAATTTTATTTATTATGCGTATTTTAAAGTTTTTAGATCATATTTACCAGATTTTTAATGCATAGATGCATGCATGTATTTATACTTTTCAGTGCATATAAATCCGAGCACTTCTCATAACATTATAAAAGAAGCACTAGCAGGTCACAATAACACCAAAGAAGAGGTTGACGAAGCAATTATGACACTGAAACAAAATGATTAAGCCAATACAGCAAAACTGAAGATGCTATTTTGTCTAAAACTGACATGGTTAATAGTGGCTGGTTGCTGTCTTCTTCTTTGTAAGACTCAACCTACATAGAACTGAAGATGGCTGATGACTCGTAACGATCGAGACCCATTGGGTCATTATTAGAGACCGGATTATATGCATTTGCATGTTGCATATGCATTTGCATATTTGGCTCCTTTTACCGGTTATTGCATATTTTATCTCCAAACTACTGACGATGCATATTTTCGCTCTATGCTTACAATATTTTAAAAATTTAGGCGGGCGGTCTCTAGCTCGATCTAGTTTTGATGTATCACAAACTGACCGCGACCTAGAGCTGCGTGCAATCGCTAACTGAGAGGCCACTACCTAGCAAAATCATTACGGAAGAGGAACAGCAACAGACAGACAGAGTCAATGCTCCTGCGCCCGCGCCTACGCAAGCTTGTTTCAGTTTGGCTTTCTATTTACTTGTACACAGCTGGACGTGTTTACGACGTGTAGTGTGTAACGTGTGGCACGCCATGCCCCCCGAAGAAAGAAACGTTTTTTCGTGGATAGCTGACCATCCTGGAACACTTACATATGACGAAATTGTTTTATATTGTCGAGTTTGCGAGAAAAACGTTTCGTACAAAAAAAAGTTTCAAGTAGACCAGCATGTCAAGACAAGTCTTCATATCGCAGGAATGCAGAAGAAAGGACCACGACAACAACTTCTGACAATAGCAAGTTACAGGTTACAGTAGCAGGGATTTCTCCGAAGGTAACCAAAAAAATCGGTTTAACATGGATCTATGTGAAGTATTCATTGCAAGCAATATTCCTCTTCACAATATTACAAACCCTATCCTCAAAGTCTTACTGCGCAAACACTGCTTAAATCAAAATATACCAGATGAATCATCATTTAGTAAAAATTACAACCGACAATTTACGTAAATGTTCTGGAAGAAATACGCAATGAACTCAAGGACAGCGGGACAGCATTATCTGGATTTCACTTGATTAAACAATATACACTTGTGGCCGTTACATTGCAAATATAACTGTTGCTGCTTTAAAAGAAGATCTTTCTTCTCCCTATTTAGCGGCCAGCAAAGAACTTGAAAAAGTAAATCATTCTACGATCGCCTTGTGAATGGGGGTATTAGAAAAATATTTCCAGCATCTTCTGCAGATGAAAGGGTGTTTGTGTTTATTTCAGATGCTGCTCCATATATGATCAAAGCAGGAAAACCCTTCGAGTCTTTTATCCCAATTAGATTCATGTGACGTGCTTTGGTCATGGAGTACATCGTCTTACTGAAGAAGTACGCTCCACGTATGTAAGTGTAAATAAACTGATTTCATCCACAAAGAAAGTCTTTCCAATGGCTCCTGCTCGCATCAAGATCTAAAAAGAAAAACTACCAAATGTGCCTCTACCTCCCGAACCAGTGGTAACTCGTTGCGGTACGTGGGCCGAAGGTGTGTTGTTTTACAACGAACATTTGGAGGCCATTAGAGGGGTAGTAAAGACTTCGAATGTGCAGAGGCTTTGGCAGTTGGTCAGTGCAAGGAAGCTTTTAATGATTCCGGTATTAAAAAAAGACATTGTTGTGATTAGCACTCATTTTTCCCATATACCTACAGGTATTAAAAAGCTCGAAATTCAAGGTTTGGCGTTGACTGAATCTATCCAGTTTATGAATAAAATTATTCTAATGAACTTCTCATTGCCGGAGGTATCCCCAAGAAAACTTAAAGAAAAGTTTGAAAACATTTTAAACAATAACCCAGGCTTTGAACCCTTTTGCCAAATTGATAGTTTTATTGATGTAACAGCTGAACTTTTACCAGAAATAATAAGTGCCAGCATAGCACCCAAATTCAAATACTGCCCAGTCACCTCAGTTGATGTAGAACGGTCCTTTTCCGCTTATAAAAATGTTTTGAATGATGGAAGACACAATCTTACTGCAGAACAATTGGAACAGTACTTGATCGTTTATGTTTACAATAGTACAAAAATGCAAAATAAATTGTAAATGATGCATTGGTCCAATAGTATTAATTAAAAATTAATACTCTTCAAAACATTCATAATTCTGTATTGTTTTTTAAATAATATATTACGGAGTTTTTAAGTGTGCCCCTCTGTGTGCGATATATCTCGAAGCTGCTCCTGCACATATCGACTGTTTCGCTGCGACTCACTCGCATCGCACCCGCTTGTTACCGACAACAATAGCAAAGAAGGAACAATTCTTCAAACACGGCATGCGTCCCAATTTTGCAAATTTATAGAAAATAATCCCAGATATGCCCCCTTCTAGGCCCTACCAGAAAGTATTCAGAAAATGATATCAGCTTTCTAAATGTGCCGATTTTTCGCGTGGCCGGATCTCTTCCTCGCAATTGATATGCACAGGTTCGACTTCGAGATATAATGCACTCAGTAACTACCATGTTTTTTTTATTTGAACTCGCATATTTCTACACTTTTCATGCACTTTTAAGCATATTTCATGCATATTTTAAGGTTTTTATGATGCATTTAATCCGGTCTCTACTCATTACAAGTGACACTGTACAGCAAAGCCACTCCTCGTCACCGTAAATATTCCACCCCACTAGTCTAAAGTCAATCGATCACTAGCAACGACAGCGCTTATTTTATGTGCGCTCCATTCTCTGATTATTGTATTGTATCATTTTGTGTGAGGTTGTTCCAACATTGGTCATACTCTTGCCGCCTGATATGATGACCACCTCTCCGCAACCAAGTCTTCGAAGGAGACACTTGGGATAGGGTTTAGAATTCACGATAACCAGCAACATAGCGTCCAGTATCCAGTATGCCAATATCGTTTATTTTTTAGAGATGCATAAGGGGCATGAAGATGGCGTAACGAAATGCCGAAACTGGTAATAAAAATAAAATAACATCTGAACTGCACGGCTGTTGGCGAATTTCGTTGTTAAAAATCTGTCATGATTAGTGTGAATTCTTTGAAGGTATTTGGTTCGCGATTTTTCAACAGTTCTGCAGTGATACTATCTTATTCTAAAGCTCTGTCATTTCTGAGTTTGAGGATGTGGATGTGAATCTCTTTTTGTGAGTGTGGTCGGGAGTCAGTGTGAGTGAAGATTATCTTAGTGAGTCTTGTAGGGCGAGTCAGGAGAGTTGAGAAGTCAGAAAAATATCGTGCCAGTTCCTGACAGCTTTTCTGATTAGTCGAGGCGAATCTTGCGTTTGACTTTCTGAAACATAAATTTTGATGGCTATGTCGCCAGAATCTTCCTGCAAAGTCCTATAGAAATCTCGCATGTTGTAGTATCGAAAATTTTCTTCAAGCTATCATATGTTCTCTGTGTAGTTCCTCTTGGTTTTTGTAATGATTTTCGTCACTTTTTTCCTGATTTCATAGAAGTGTCATTTTCAGGTGTTTCCTTACCGTTATATTTAAGGAAAGTTCGCTTGCGCTCTTCCAGCGCTTGCCCAAATTTTGTATCCTATCAGGGGTATCTGAATTTTTTTTTTTTCAGTGGGTTTAACTTTTGGCCTCTTGTATGATTTTCGTGTGATATTTTTCCAGTGTGTCTGCATGTACTTTTTGTCACTCTTCTTTAACACTGAGTCTATATACACGGTGAATCAGCTAAAACTTGGACTGCAAGTATTGCAGAAATGGAAAGTGTTGTTGATATGCGGTTTTAACAGTATGGTAATCAGGGGCTCGTACTTTCAGTCGATCAACAGAGTGTAATAATATTAAGAAAGTGTATTTTTTGTGCAAACATACACTTTTCTAAATGCGACAATGCCTATTGACATTAACAAACTAAAAGTAGGTTTAATGGATTCAAAATGGTTCAAATGGCTCTAAGCACTATGGGGCTTAACATCGAAGGTCATCAGTCACCTAGACTTAGAAGTACTTACACCTAACTAACCTAAGGACATCACACACATCCATGCCCGAGGCAGCATCGAACCTGCGACCGTAGCAGCCGCGTGGTTGCGGACTGAAGCGCCTAGAACCGCTCGACGATAGCGACCGGCAGTTAATGGGCTATAGCAGCAGACGACCGACGCGTGTGATTTTGATAACAGCATGAAATCACCTGTAGTGCCTCTCCTGGGCTCGTGACCTTGTCGGTTGAACCGTAGACGACTGGAAGACCGTGGCCTGGCCAGATGAGTCCCGATTTCGGTTGGTAAGAGCTGACGGTAGGGTTCGAGTGTGGCTCAGATCCCGCGAGGCCTTGGACCCAGGATCTGAACAAGGCACTGTGCAAGCTGGTGGTGGCTTAAAAATGTGTGGGCTCTGTCTAGCTGGAATGGACTGGGTTCTAGTTATCTTCGGCTATTTGGAGACCATTTGCTGCCATTCATGGACTTCATATTGACACACAACGATGGAATTTGTATGGATAACAGTGCACCATATCACCGGCCATAGTTGTTCGTGACTGGTTTGAAGAACATTCTGGACAATTGGAGAGAATGATTTGGTCACCCAGGTCGTCCTACGTGACTCCGAGTGAACATTTATAGCCCATAATCGAGAGGTTAGTTTATGCACAAAATCCTGCACTGGCAACACTTTCGTAGTTATGAACGGCTTTAGAAGTGGCATGGCTCAATATGCCTGCAGACTTCCAATGACTTGAGTTCACGCCACATCGAGTTGCTCCACTACGGCGGAAAATGGAGATCCGACACGATATTAGGAGGAATCCCAAGACTTTTTTCATCTCATTGTAAAGATGATTTTATAACTGGCGCGCCAAGATCTGGAAAGACCGTGTGGAACTACTCAATCCTAACCTGATCTGTCCCAAAACAGTGTGTACTTTTGAACAGAAACAAAATGCTTTCTACAATTTTGGTAAACATTTTTGGAATGCAGTGATCAATTAATTGTTATATTTAGATTAAAGTTCAGTCTTGATCACGTTATGTCTGTTTTAATGAGTAACCGGTTTCGGTTTTTTCTATAAAACCATCATCAGACCCATTGGTCCCTTGGGTTGGTAGGTGGAGCTCTCCTTGCTGCTGTGCAGTCAACTGACAGTTGACTGCACAGCAGCAAGGAGAGCTCCACCTACCAACCCAAGGGACCAATGGGTCTGATGATGGTTTTATAGAAACTGACAGTTGACTGCACAGCAGCAAGGAGAGCTCCACCTACCAACCCAAGGGACCAATGGGTCTGATGATGGTTTTATAGAAAAAACCGAAACCGGTTACTCATTAAAACAGACATAACGTGATCAAGACTGAACTTAAATCTAAATATAAAATGCTTTCTTATTTCTTCTTGGTACACGTCCTGATAATGTATTCCCACTGATACAGCTGATTGGAAGTTCACAGGAGGTGATACAGGATCGCCACATATGTCTGTCCGTTAATTCTCGCAGTTCATCCTCCTGTTTGCACCTATGTTTCGCCAATCAGCGTACTGTTTGTCGATACATTGTTTCGCTGACTCTGCTTAGATAATTCCACCAATGCCTCACGATTGCGATTGTTAATGCCTACCTGAATTTCTTTTAATTGAAACGGAGTGTCGACCTTTCTTGATTTTTTAAATTAACTAAAGCCGTTCCATCTGAACTTGCGTCATTATGTGATGGCAATTTCTCCACTTGCTTCTTAGCTTGTGAAACATAGTCCGTGTCTACGTTCTTCCATTCTTTAATGCTGTCAACGTCCTTTCGTAGTTCAACGGTCATGTTCACCTCTTCAATTGCTATGCCTAATTTATTCTCGCAATTTTTAATCTAATCCGCAATGACCTGTTTCGTTCTCTCATCAAATTTCTTTCTAGATCATTTTATCTAGTTTTTCCATTCATTTCTCACACCCTTGTATGTGCCCAGTTAACTGCTTTCCTAGCCTCTAAAAATGATCATTTTGTTTCTTAAACTACTCTTCAATACTTTAAAAAGGCGCATCATTTTTATAGTCTTGCTTCCTGAGATTTTTGTATATTCTTTTGAAATTTTCGTCTGTCTTTTTGACAAATTCCTGTGTTCTCTTATCGGCAATCTTATTACGCTCTTCCGTCTTTTCATGTCACTCACCTGAAGTAATAATGGTAGTTTATCATTAGTTGGCAGTGAAGATGAATTTGGAGCGCGATCGGCAACACTCTGTGATGCGTTTTTGTAATCAGCTGCTACGGAATCATCCGTTCCCTGAGACATTGTCACATTCTCTTGACTCAACAACTTAGCTTCCGATTGTTTCACGCTATCCTGTACGTAATCTGTTTCTCTGTTTGTCGCTAATGAATAGTTTACATTACTTTCCCTACTTTCCCTCATCTCAGAACTCTGCGAACTGCCATGTTCGGTTTTCATGTTACGTTAGTGGTTCACAGACTGACTCGTTCCTTCCCTGCCTACCATCTCATTCTCTCTAAACTACGTGCATGAATGAGCACAGGTTAATCTTGGCATAACGAATGAATGACCCTAAATTTAAACACTTTCGCCCAAATAACCAAATGCCTAACCTACACATCATAAAACGCAATAATATTCCAATGAAACACAAGTACACACAAATATTTCCCCCAAAATTTCAACGACGAGAACTCAGGACAACGATGGACATTCACTCACCAACCTTTGCTGTAAAGAAGCACAAATTAGTAGAAGTGCCTGCAACTTACATCTATTTTGAATTATTCATCTACATTTACATCTATATGGTTACTCTGCAATTCACACTTAAGTGCCTGGCAGAGGGTTCATCGAACCATTTTCATAGTACTTCTCTACCATTCCACTCTCGAATGGCGCGTGGGAAAAAGGATCACGTAAATCTTTCCGTTAGAGCTCTGATTTCTCTTAATTTATTATGATGATCATTTCTCCCTACGTAGGTGGGTATAAAAAATATGTTCGCATTTGGAAGAGAAAGTTGATGATTGAAATTTCGTAAATAGATCTCACCGGAAAGGAAACCACCTTTGTTTCAGAGGCTGCCACCCCAACTCGAGTATCATATCAGTGACACTCTCACCCCTATTGCGTGATAACACGAAACGAGCTGCCCTTCTTTGCACTTTTTAGATGTCCCCCGTCAATCCTACCTGGTAAGGATCCCATACCGCGCAGCAATATTCCAGCAGAGGACGGACAAGTGTAATGTAGGCTGCCTCTTTAGTGGGTTTGTCGCATCTTCTAAGAGTTCTGCCAACATAGCGCAATCTTTGTTTCGCCTTGCCCACAAAATTATCTATGTGGTCTTTCCAATTTAAGTTGCTCGTAATCGTAATTCCTAGGTATTTAGTCGAATTGATAGCCCTTAGATCTGTACGATTTATCGTATACCCAAAATTTATCGGATTTATTTTAGTACCCATGTGGATGACCTCGCACTTTTCTTTGTTTAGTGCCAAATGCCACTTTTCGCACCATACAGAAATTCTCTCTAGATCATTTTGTAATTGGAACTGATCGTCTGATGACGGTAAATTACAGCGTCATCTGGAAACAATATAAGGGGGCTGCTCAGATTATCACTTAGATCATTTATTGGTGTTCAAGTGTTCATCCTTATTTTTCCTGTTAAAAATTTGACTACAAGACTCAAAAGGATCCAAGCTTGAAAAGGTCTCATTCTGGTGACTCATAGAGCAACTACGTACGTCAGAGAACTGCCAAAGACGCCAAGGTCTTTTGAAGGTGTCGGTTGTGCTGCTTTGTACACCTCTATGGTACTGAAGTCCAGTCTCTGGTGACCTACAGAGGAGAGAAGCACCCCGTATGTTTATGCAAAGAATTAAAGAAAACAATGACACGCAACGGAAACGCCTTACTGAATGATAACGAATAGAGGTGGCCGAATCGAACACGACAACATAGGTACCACACCACGCAGACATGTTAATGAGAGGAGGGACCATCTAACATGTAACAGAAACAAGAGTTCACTACAACAAGCACGCTGTTATTATCGCAAATTAAAACAGATGAGTTATCCAGTGAGATAAACAGTTGAACATTAAGTACTTGGAGAATGGGTTCTAATGGTGAACTGTAACATTGACATAGGTGGGTGGACACGATAAAAGCAAAGTTGTGCAGATAATACATGAATACGACCAGTGGCTGTGAGCGTGGTTTGTAAATTACAGGAAGAACACGGGAAAACAGCATGGAACACCAGTGAGATCGCCAAAGTGCGTACTGAAAGCAAACTACCTGTGAGGTATTAAAACGGAATAACTGGCTACTGAAGGGAGTGAACTAATATCGCTTCTCTCCCGAATTGTCGATCGCAACGACGGCGCATCTTACCATACTCTTAGTGTAATGCAGCAGACAGTAGCAGCTGATACCTAGCGTGAAGTGTTCTCTTCCCGGACGCTCTGTAACTCGGCTCCATTTCGCCAGGGCAGGAACTCACCAGCCAGTGGCGGCTGACATTGCTAGTTACGTCCAGTAAAAATATTAAATGATCTCCTACTCTCTGTCCTCAGAACTTGAGTTGAAACATCCTTCTCTGCGACTGCTGGGCTCACCTCACCAGTCGTCCAGCAACAAGTTTCCACTCCATGATCTTCCAGTTGCAAGGACTCTCTTCTGTTACCTAAAATGAAGTCATTATTCTCCAAAATCTTTACTCTTTTGTCACCTAGCGTGAAGTGTTCTCTTCCCGGACGCTCTGTAACTCGGCTCCATTTCGCCAGGGCAGGAACTCACCAGCCAGTGGCGGCTGACACTGCTAGTTACGTCCAGTAAAAATATTAAATGATCTCCTACTCTTGCGGATTTTTGCTATTTCCAACCAATAGTGCTCGGGGTAGGGAGGAAAGCAGAGAATATATAACAAACTGTCAGCCTCGATTGCGGTAATGAAACCAACCATTACCTAGGTTTCAGCCCAAATAATCGAGCTTTCTTCAGAAGATATACCTGAATCTATAATTTGTCTAAAGGACATGGTCTAGAAATAAAACTAAAACAGCAATGTTTAAAGTACAAAAGCAGAAAATCACTTCCACTTCATAGCACAATTTTGAAGCAGACCTATGACACGACTGAAACGTAGGCATGGCCGAGAAACTGCGTGCTCTACGGAAAATAACGGTAAGAACCAAGCAGAACCCTGGATTCTGAAAATTTAAAACAAACAGTATTTTGTGGCATCGACACTCAGCTAATGAAGATTCACAAGCTAAATACTAGACAGTGACACGTGGTTATAGACTTCTTATCTTCCTAAAAGGCTTCGACAAACGATACTTAGATTTTTTGACGGAAAGCTGTCGTCCCATGTACCGCCTGGAGGCGTGGGGTGAGGGAACTGAATGCCTGTCCATCTGCCTGAGGCTATGACTTCGCTTCAGATTCTTAACATTTTTATGGTAGCCAACTCATCTTGAAAGGATACTTGTGTTTTGCTTGGCAGCTCATAGAGTCCCAGACACGTAGTCCCTTCCTGCGCTAAAAAGAGAAGTAAGCAGAAAGCAATAAAAGGAACGGTGTTCAGAAGTACCGAATTATGATTGCAGTTATTGTGCAGCGTCAGCGAACGACTACTTGGTGAAGGGAAATGTGCATATAAATATTCTGAAATACGTTGGGCGACAGTTTCAGAGAAAACTAGCCACCTAACACCAGATCTACTACACTCCTGGAAATGGAAAAAAGAACACATTGACACCGGTGTGTCAGACCCACCATACTTGCTCCGGACACTGCGAGAGGGCTGTACAAGCAATGATCACACGCACGGCACAGCGGACACACCAGGAACCGCGGTGTTGGCCGTCGAATGGCGCTAGTTGCGCAGCATTTGTGCACCGCCGCCGTCAGTGTCAGCCAGTTTGCCGTGGCATACGGAGCTCCATCGCAGTCTTTAACACTGGTAGCATGCCGCGACAGCGTGGACGTGAACCGTATGTGCAGTTGACGGACTTTGAGCGAGGGCGTATAGTGGGCATGCGGGAGGCCGGGTGGACGTACCGCCGAATTGCTCAACACGTGGGGCGTGAGGTCTCCACAGTACATCGATGTTGTCGCCAGTGGTCGGCGGAAGGTGCACGTGCCCGTCGACCTGGGACCGGACCGCAGCGACGCACGGATGCACGCCAAGACCGTAGGATCCTACGCAGTGCCGTCGGGGACCGCACCGCCACTTCCCAGCAAATTAGGGACACTCTTGCTCCTGGGGTATCGGCGAGGACCATTCGCAACCGTCTCCATGAAGCTGGGCTACGGTCCCGCACACCGTTAGGCCGTCTTCCGCTCACGCCCCAACATCGTGCAGCCCACCTCAAGTGGTGTCGCGACAGGCGTGAATGGAGGGACGAATGGAGACGTGTCGTCTTCAGCGATGAGAGTCGCTTCTGCCTTGGTGCCAATGATGGTCGTATGCGTGTTTGGCGCCGTGCAGGTGAGCGCCACAATCAGGACTGCATACGACCGAGGCACACAGGGCCAACACCCGGCATCATGGTGTGGGGAGCGATCTCCTACACTGGCCGTACACCACTGGTGATCGTCGAGGGGACACTGAATAGTGCACGGTACATCCAAACCGTCATCGAACCCATCGTTCTACCATTCCTAGACCGGCAAGGGAACTTGCTGTTCCAACAGGAAAATGCACGTCCGCATGTATCCCGTGCCACCCAACGTGCTCTAGAAGGTGTAAGTCAACTACCCTGGCCAGCAAGATCTCCGGATCTGTCCCCCATTGAGCATGTTTGGGACTGGATGAAGCGTCGTCTCACGCGGTCTGCACGTCCAGCACGAACGCTGGTCCAACTGAGGCGCCAGGTGGAAATGGCATGGCAAGCTGTTCCACAGGACTACATCCAGCATCTCTACGATCGTCTCCATGGGAGAATAGCAGCCTGCATTGCTGCGAAAGGTGGATATACACTGTACTAGTGCCGACATTGTGCATGCTCTGTTGCCTGTGTCTATGTGCCTGTGGTTCTGTCAGTGTGATCATGTGATGTATCTGACCCCAGGAATGTGTCAATAAAGTTTCCCCTTCCTGGGACAATGAATTCACGGTGTTCTTATTTCAATTTCCAGGAGTGTATATCAGGGAGTCACAACTGGCATACGTCATCTCATACAAACATGCAAGTGCAACTATCACACAGGCTCAACCGTAGGTAAAGCAAGTGGACAGACTTCAGCTCACTACTAGGATTCCAAGGAAATGCCATCACTCTACAAAGGAGATTACTTAGAAAACACACGTGAGAGCCATACGAGAGTACTGGCCAGCTTCGTGGATATGCCACATAGGATTAACAAGGGATATTCAACATATACAAAGAGGGGCAGCAAGAATGGTCGCTAATTTGTAAGACTCATGGGACTGCGTCTAGAAGAAGCCAGAAGATCATTACCAACTAACCTATGAAAGACTACTTACTGACTTTCAAGGACCAATATTAAGTGAGGAATCTAGGATATATTGCAACTACATGTGTATCGCTGTCCGCCTCCATAGCTGAGTGATCATCACGGCTGACTGCCATGTGGGAGGTCCGGGTTCGATTCCCGGTAGTGCCAAGGATTTTTCCTTGCTGGGAGGACTGGGACGGTGTGCACTGAGCCTCGTGAGGCCAGCTGAAGAGATAGCTGACAGAGCAGTAGCGGTTCCGAGGGCAACAAACCCGACAGCGACCGGAAGAGCGGCGAGCTGACCACGTGCCCCTTCAGATCGCATTCAATGACGGCACTGACAGGAAGACACGGCGGTCGGTCGGAACCGACTGCCCGTCTAGAACCAGAATGCGGGAACTTACCTTACATTAGCATATGTATCGTTCCCATAGGGCAGCGAAGACAAGATTAGACTAATTATTCCGTGCACACAGGCATTGAGTCACCCATTCTTCGCGCGTCATACGCGATTGGTACGGGAAGAAGCACTAATACGTCATAACATGGGAAGTACCATCCGTCATGCACTCCACATCACAGTAGTTTATAGAATACGGTTGTAGATGTAGTCACTAAGATATGTGGCTCAGAAGGTGTCAGGTGGAATCTAAATGGTATGGGCTCGACTACTGTTATCCAGTGAGGTTTTTAAGACGTTCTAGTATTCCATGGGATTGCCTTTCAAATCGCTGTCTAACCTTCCTGGTTCAAATTTTCTATTTTTAGCTTAATCCTGGAAACCAGAAAAGAGGACACACTGTGATTCGGAGATGACGTGTTGCAGAACGATGCTGAAAATTAAGTGCACTGATAATGTAAGAGATGAGGTTCCGCGCAATACGGCGGCGAAAAGAATATGTGAAAAACAATAACCTTTAAAAACGGGCGGGATCACAGGACATATGCCAATGCGTCAGTGAGTCACTTACCTGATACCAGAGGGAGCCGTAGGGGTCCAAATAGTGAGTGAGGCTAAGAATGGAATACATACCATAAATCTCTGAAGACATAGGGTGAAAGTGTTAGTCTGAGATGAAGAGATTCGTACACGAGAGGAAATAGTGGTTGGCCGCATCAAATCTGCCAGAAAATTGTTGTGGCTATCGTTTGGTGGTTTTCAGTCCGAACAGTGGTTTGGTACAGCGTTCCACGCTGGTCTGTCTTGTGTCCATATAACCACTGTACCCTATAACCATTTAAACTTGCTTACTGTAATGAAACGTCGTTCTTTGTCCCACCTCCATCACTTCCGTCCATTACCAAATTATTTATTTGTTGCTGCCTCAAAATGTCTCCTATCATTCAAACTCTTCTTTTACTCGGGTTGTGCCATACATTTCTCCCCCCCCCCCCTCCCCCTGTTCGATCCAGTACTCTTGATCAGTTGTCAGTTGTTCTATCTACCCGTCTAAATCAGCATTCCTCTGAAGCACCACATCACAAAGCCTTCTATCCACTTCTTATGTCAACCGTTTATCGTCCATCAAATAATTAATGATACTAAAAGGTAATCCAGGACTGTTGTTTGGACTACACTACAGCCTAGTCTCTCTCTTATCTTTATGCAACAATACTCGTGGTCTGTCTCTGATGACACCGTGGTTGACAACGCGTTAAACCCTTATGTTTCCTTCTGTCCTTTAGACCATGTTTCGTTCGCCACCTAATATAGCATAGAGCTCAATCAGTGATCTAATCTATGACAAAGGAGGGTTTTTGCCGAGGATTGAATGGGAAGGTTAAACTGTACACTGAGATAACAACAGTCATAGGATACCTTCTAATATCGTGTCGGACACCCTTTAGCCCGGCGTAGTGCAAGCAACTAAACGTGGCATGGGCTCAACAAAACGGTTCAAATGGCTCTGAGCACTATGGGACTTAACATCTGAGGTCATCAGTCCCCTAGAACTTAGAACTACTTAAATCTAACAACCTAAGGACATCACACACATCCATGCCCGAGGCAGGATTCGAACCTGCGACCGTAGCGGTCACGCGGTTCCAGACTGAAGCGCCTAGGACCGCTCGGCCACACCGGCCGGTTGGACTCAACAATTCGTTGGAAGTCCCCTGCTGAAATACTGACCAAAGTTGCCCCTATAGCCGTCCATAGCTGCGAACGTTTTCCCGGTGCAGGATTTTGTGACAAACTGACCTGTCGATCATCTCCCATAAATTGTCGATAGGATTCATGACGGGCCATCTGGAAGGCCAAACCATTCGTTCACACTGTCCAGAATGTTCTTCAAACCAGTCGTGAACAACAGTGGCCTGGTGATACGGCGCACTGTCATACATAAAAATTCCATAGTTTTTAGGAAACATGAAGTCCATGAACGGCTGCAAACGGTCTCCAAGCAGCCGAAAATTACCACTTTGACCAGACGACACAGTCCATTCCATGTGAACATGGCCCACACCGCTATGGAGCCACCACCAGCATGCACAGGTTCTTGTTGACAGCTTGGGTCTACATCTACCTCTACATTTATACTCAGCAAGCCACCCAACGGTGTGTGGCGGAGGGTACTTTACGTGCCACTGTCATTACCTCCCTTTCCTGTTTCAGTCGCGTATGGTTCGCGGGAAGAACGACTGCCGTAAAGCCTCCGTGCGCGCTCGAATCTCTCTCATTTTACATTCTTGATCTCCTCGGGAAGTATAAGTAGGGGGAAGCAATATATTCGATACCTCAACTGGAAACGCACCCTCTCGAAACCTGGCGAGCAAGCTACACCGCGATGCAGAGCGCCTCTCTTGCAGAGTCTGCCACTTGAGTTTGCTAAACATCTCCGTGAAGCTATCACGGTTACCAAATAACCCTGTGACGAAACGCGCCGCTCTTCTTTGGATCTTCTCTATTTCCTCTGTCAACCCGACCTGGTATGGATCCCACACTGATGAGCAATACTCAAGTATAGGTCGAACGAGTGTTTTGTAAGTCATCTCCTTTGTTGATGGATTACATTTTCTAAGGACTCTCCCAATGAATCTCAACCTGGCACCCACCTTACCAACAATTAATTTTATATGATCATTCCTCTTCAAATGGCTTCGTGCGGTCTGCGCCATACTCGAATCCTACCACCAGCTCGTACCATCTTAAATGGGAATCACCTGTCCAGGCCACGGTTTTCCAGTCTAGTGTCCAATCGATATGGTCACGAGTCCGGGAGAGGCGCTGCAAGCGATGTCGTGTTGTTAACAAAGTCACTCGCGTCGGTCGCCTGCTGCCATAATCCATTATCGCCACATTTGCCACTCTGTCTTAACAGACAAGTTCGTCGTATGTCCCATATTGATTTTTGCTGTTACGCAGCGTTGCTTTTCTGCCGTCTGCTGACACTGAACGCCGTCGGCCACGGCGTTGTCCGTGCTGAGAAGCAATCCCTGAAATGTAGTATTCTCGGCACACTCTTGACGATGTGGGTCTCGGAGTACTGAATTCCCTAACGAGTTCCGAAATGGAATGTCCCATGCGTCTAGCTCCAAGTACCATTAGTAAGTAGGCTGTTTAGGTTTTTATATTGGTAACGCCACGTAGCGATCTGTATGAAAATCACTGGCTGTGCTATGTGCAGTCTGTGGCTGGTTGGCATTGTTGAAATATTCGCTATTGTAGTGTTGGGCAGTTGGATGTGAACAGCGCGTAGTGTTACGCAGTTGGATGGTTCAAATGCCTCTGAGCACTATTGGACTTAACATCTGTGGTCATCAGTCCCCTAGAACTTAGAACTACTCAAACCTAACTAACCTGACATCACACACATCCATGCCCGAGGCAGGATTCGAACCTGCGACCGTAGCAGTCGAGCGCAGTTGGAGGTGAGCCGCCAGTAGTGGTGGATGTGGGGAGAGAGATGGCGGAGTTTTGAGAGCGGATGATCTGGACGTGTGTCCATCAGAGACAGTAAATTTGTATGACTGGATGTCATGAACTGAGGTATATATTATGACTTTTGAACACTATTAAGGTAAATACATTGTTTGTTCTCTATGAAAATCTTTCATTTGCTAAGTATGCATATCAGTAGTTAGTGCCTTCAGTAGCTAGAATCTTTTATTTAGCCGAAAGTACTGGCGCTCGCTGTATTGCAGTAGTTCGAGTAACGAAGATTTTTGTGAGGTAAGTGATTCATGAAAGGTATAGGTTATTGTTAGTCAGGGCCATTCTTTTGTAGGGATTATTGAAAGTCAGATTGCGTTGCGCTAAAAATATTGTGTGTCAGTTTAGTGTTGATCAGGATAAGTAAAGAGCGAAATGTCTGAGTACGTTCAGTTCTGCTCAGCTGTTTGAAAATCAAATAACGTAAGGGGTTTATCAGCACAATGATTCATAAATTTTTCTAAGGGGATGTCTGACATTTAGCGCTCAAAGTCTTGTAATTCCTGTCGTGTGTGTGTGTGTTTGAGGTTTACGGGCGCTAAACAGCGAAATTCCTGTCGTGCCGCCATAGTCACGTCGGAAACATTTTCACTCGAGTACAAGCGACAGCTTCACCAAAGCACTGCCCTTTTATACCTTGTGTACAGGATACAAGCGCCATCTGTATATGTGCATATCGCTATCCCACGGCTTTTGTCACCTCAGTGCATATCCACGCAAATGACTGGATGAGCCGAATCGCAGGTCGTCACCTTCTACGAACACAGTGCCATGTAAAGGACTCAGACATGAAGTCCTACACGTAAGCTGACGAGTGCTCTACTTCTGAGTAAATTTCATCTCTTATAAATGTAAACTAAAAAGTTCTGCTGACGCCTGTAGCGAATCGCGGTGGTGAATAGGGATTTTTGGGCCGAACCGGTAGGCGTGCGGTGGGCCGGGCAGGCGAGCCGGCCATTAGCAGCGGCGTTGATTGTGATCTCGCTGGCGCGGCGGTACGGCACAACTTGCAGCATCACGCGCCCGCCGAACGCGCCTTTGTTGAGCGGATCACTCTCGCCCGCCACTCGTCGTTTTGTGAATCGTGTAGGATACGCTCGTATAATAGCATCTCATGTGAACTGGTAGCGGCGGGATTTTTACTTTTCAAATGTGGCACCTCTCCGTCGTCGTTTTTTCGCCGCCCTTTCTCGCTGTCTCCCTCCTGACACCATAAAGAGAGCTTATGCGGCCGCCGCCGCGGCAGCTGCGGCACGCCGTGCCGAGCCGCACCGCGCACTACAATCAAAACTTAATTCTTACATAAATAACCAGAAATGAAACGCCGCCCCCGACACCGATCTATTTCTGCTCGACGCTTTTCCTGTGCGAAACCAAAAAAGGAAACAAAGATCGTAATTCGTTTTCGTCGTCCAATGCGCTCTGCTGGCTTCGGGCAAAAGTTGTACGGCCAGAGACAGACCACTCCTTAACGAGACACAATTCTCAGCGAACAGAGCTGCAGCTTGGTCTCTGGCACAAATCCTTCCTGCGCGCAAATGAACAGAACACGCCGACATTCTATTTCGCTTAGAAGAAAAGGAACCAGACGTAAAAGGAGAAGAAAAACGGAAAGGATTGTAGGATATAGGGTGGAGACGTATGAAAATGTATCTTGAGGATTACACAGTGTAGAGTAACAGTTTCATAACACCTACCTTTCCCCGGTACGGAGACGCTTGCGTATTGTTTTCAGCTACTAGATAGAGCAGTTCCGTTACGTCAAGCGAAACAACGCAACGGTAGAGTAAGTACACTACTGGCCATTAAAACTGCTACACCACGAAGATGACGTGCTACAGATGCAAAATTTAACCGACAGGGAGAAGATGCTGTGATATGCAAATGATTAGCTTTTCAGAGCATACACACAAGGTTGATACCAGTGGCGACACCTACAACGTGCTGGCATGAGGAAAGTTTCCAACCGATTTCTCATACACAAACAGCAGTTGACCGGCGTTGCCTGGTGAAACGTTGTTGTGATGCCTCGTGTAAGGAGGAAAAATGCGTACCATCACGTTTCCGACTTTGATAAAGGTCGGATTGTAGCCTGTCGTGATTGCGGTTTATCATATCGCGACATTGCTGCTTGCGTTGGTCGAAATCCAATGACTGTTAGCGGAATATGGAATCGGTGGGTTCAGAGGGAAATACGGAAATACGGAACGCCGTGCTGGATCCCAACGGCCTAGTATCACTAGCAGTCGAGATGACAGGCATCTTATCCGCATGGCTGTAACGGATCATGCAGCCACATCTCGACCCCTGAATCAACAGATGGGGACGTTTACAAGACAACAACCATCTGCGCGAACAGTTACACGACGTTTGCAGTAGCATGGATTATCAGCTCGGAGACCATGGCTGCGGTTACCCTTGATGCTGCATCACAGACAGGAGCGCCTGCGATGGTGCACTCAACGACGAACCCGGATGCACGAATGGCAAAACGTCATTTCTTCGGATGGATTCAGGTTCTGTTTACAGCATCATGATGGTCGCATCCATGTTTGGCGTAATCGAGGGAAACGCACATTGGAAGCGTGTATTCGTCATCGCCATACTGGCGTATCACCCTGCGTGATGGTATGGGGTGCCATTGGTTACACGTCTCGGTAACCTCCTGTTCGCATTGACGGTACTTTGAACAGTGGACGTTACATTTCAGATGTGTTACGACATGTGGCTCTACCCTTCATTCGATCCCTGGGAAACCCTACATTTCAGCAGGATAATGCACGACCACATGTTGCAGGTCCTATACCGACCTTTCTGGATACAGAAAATGTTCGACTACTGCCCTGGCCAGTACATTCTCCAGATCTCTCACCAATTTAAAACGTCTAGTCAATGGTGGCCAAGCAACTGGCTCGTCACAATACGCGTCACTACTCTTGAGGAACTGTGGTATCGTGTTGTAGCTGTACACACCATCCAAGCTCTGTTTGACTCAATGCCAAGGCGTATCAAGGCCGTTATTACGGCCAGCGGTGGTTGTTCTGGGTACTGATTTCTCAGGATCTATACACCCAAATCGCGTGAAAATGTAATCACATGTCAGTTCTAATGTAATGTATTTGTCCAATGAATACCCGTTTATCATCTGCATTGCTTATTGTTGCAGCAATTTTGATGGCCAGTAGTGTAGTACACACTGAGGTAACAAAGGTCATGGGATACCTCCTTATATCACGTTAGACCTCCTTTTTCCCTGCGTAGTGCAGCAACTCGACGTGGCACGGACTCAACAAGTTGTTGGAAGCCCCCTACACAAATATTGACACATGCTGCCTCTATAGCCGTCCATAATTGCGAAAATGTTGGGGGTATAGTATTTTGTGCACGAACTGACGTCTCGATTATGTCCCATAAATGTTCGATGGGGTTCATGTCGGGCGATCTGGGTGGCCAAATCATTTGCTCGAACAGTCCAAAATGTTCTTCAAGCCAATCGCGAACAATTGTGGCCCGGTGACATGGTCCATTAGCATCCATAAAAGTTACGTCGTTGTTTGGGAACCTGAAGTCCATGAATGACTGCAAATTGTCTCCAAGTAGCCGAAAATAACCGTTTCCAGCAAATGGTCAGTTCAGTTTGACCAGGGGGCCCAGTCTATTCCATGTACACACAGCCAACTCCACTGGGTCTTGTGTCTATGGCTTCGTGGATTTGCGCCGCACTCAACCCCTTCCATCAACTCTCACCAACTGAAATCGGAACTCAGGTGACTAGGACACGGATTTGTAGTCGTCTAGGGGCCAGCCGATATAATTAAAGCCCAGAAGAGGAGATGAAGGCGCTGTCTTGCTGTCAGCAAAGGAACTCGCATCGGTCGCCTGTTGCCATAACCCATTAACCCCAAATTTCGCCGCTCTGTCCTAACGGTTACGTCCTTCGTACGTGCTACATTGATTTCTGCTGTTATTTCACGCAGTGTTGCTTTTCTGCTATCACTGACTACTCTACGCAAATACCGCTGCTCTCGATCGTTAGGTGTTGGTCGTCGGCCAGTGCGTTGTCTGTGGTGAGATGCCTGAAATCTGGTATTTTTGACACACATTTGACGCTGTGGATCTTCGGATATTGAATTCGCTAACGATTTTCTAAATGGAATGTCCCATATGTCCAGCTCCAACTACCATTTCGCGTTCAAAGTCTGTTAATTCCCGTCGGCGGCCACGGTCACGTGGGAAGCCTTCTCAGATGAATCACCTGAGTACAAATGGCAGCTCCGACAGTAACTTGCCCTTTTACACCATGTGTACGTAATACCAACCCCATCTGTATAAGTGCATGTGGCTATCGCACGACTTTTGTCATCTCAGCGAATTTTGCGTATATACTGTAAAGTTGGGAGTATAACAAAAGGGTGATAATGGTTTTTATAGACATAGAAAAGGCATATGACTCAGTTAACTGGGAAAGACTCTGGGAAAAAATGAAGAAGATAGATATAGAAGATGGTTACATTAATGCAATAAAGACAATGTACAGAGGACACAATTGTAGAATTAGAACACCATGGGGGAACTCTGAATGCTTCGAAATAAGACAAGGACTTAAGCAAGGAAGTATTCTATCTCCTGCACTTTTTAATGTTGTGATGGAGGAAATGAACAGGGCAGTTAAAGATATAGTAAAAGAAAAAGACAACAAGATGATTATTGCAGATGATAAGGTAATATGGGGTGATAAAGAGGTAGATGTACAGTTACAGCTTGATGCGTGGAAGGAAATAATGAAAATGTATGGATTAAAAATAAATAAAGATAAGAGTGAAGTAATGGTATTTGGAAGAGGGAAAGGGATCAACGGAAATATTACCTTGAATGGCGAACCCCTCAAAGTGGTAGAAAGTGTCACTTATTTAGGGAGTGAAATATCTAGGGATGGAAGAATAACTAACTAAACTAATAGGAGGTTACAGAAGGGAGGCAATAAACAATAAAACACCTGATTTGGAATATGGAAGTTTCAGAAAAAGCAAAACTCTTTATGTATAAGAATTATTACTTCCCTATTGTCACCTATGGTGGAGAAACATGGACAATGACAGAAAGGGACTGGAGCAGACTGCAAGCAGGGGAAATGAAATTTCTCAGAGCAGTTAATGGAAAAACAAGAATGGACAGACTAAGGAATGTAGAGATTAGAAAGGACCTCAAACAAGAAAGTATGAGAGAAGAAATTGAAAAAAAGAGATTAAGATGGTATGGGCATGTTAAAAGGATGCAAGGGCAGAGACTCCCCAAAATTATAGAAGAACTAAAGATGGATGGGAAAAGACCTAGAGGGCGCCCAAGAACACGGTGGAAAATGGGAGTGAGAATATCTGTAGAAAGGAGAGGTGTGACCTGGCAGCAAGACGAGGAAGAAAAGTGGTGGGAGGACCGAGCCAAATGGAGAGGACTCGTCAGCACCCAGACCCGGCAGTAGCTGGAGCGGGATTCGGATATAGATAGATAGACTGCTGATTTGTCTGTTATTATTTTATGTTGGTACATAATGAAAATCTGAAGAAATAATGCTTTACTTTTGCAAACAGTGCGACCTAGAACAGTGTCTTTCACATGTTTTGAAACGCACTGCACAAGAAAGAAATATTGAAATGTATAGGTCTTACATCATTGTAAAACCGTCTTGATCTCAGTAAATGAATAAAACAGGGTAAACAGCCAGGAGGGGAATATTAAACAAAGAGTGAATAGTTTCGGTAGGATAAGGGGTGACGCAAAGCGAAGTTTCTTCTGGGCGCCAGTTACCCTTTTTAAGCCACTGAATTCACTGAACAGTGGCTTACGATGCTTTGCGACTAACACTGCTGAGCAAAGAGAGAGAGATGCTGCAGGACTATTCTCAAATTCTGAATGATCTAATACTTAATTCCCATCTGGCCATTGTGATTTAGGAAGGAAGGAAGGAAGTTTAGGATTTAAAGTCGCGCCAACAACGAGGTCACCAGATATGGAGCTGAAGCTCTGATTGGGGGTAGGAACGATCCCATTATTTTTCTTACACGTGTTAAGGAAACAGTAAAAAACCTAAACGTGAATCGTTGTAGTCCAATGAGCAGCTATACACTGCAGTGAACTTTAGGAGATAGCGTGAAACACTGACTCAACGTCTGGTATCAAGTAACTTCAGGCTTCTAACTTTCTTCCCCTTGCCGCCCAAATAATGGTATTAAAAATTTCCTTCACCACCATTATACGAACTGGCTAACCTTGGTTCAAGCGTCACCATAATACCGTGCGTTATAAATTTCAGCCAGGAAGACTACTAGGAGCGACCGCCGTAAACCGACGCTTCAAAACGACTCTGATGAACCGTATCTGTCATCACAAGCCACTCAAAATGGCTCTACCCTCTTCGATCGTTGCGTTGCTTCGGCCGTATACATTATTCTGTAATTTGGCAGCTGGTGTATTACAAGCAATTTATTCACAATCAAACACTAGGAAGTGATGTGACGTCACCCAGCGGGCATTCCAATTACCTTCCTGTGGAAAGTACTTCCACTCTGAACATTTATTAGTGTACGTATCGTTTACTCGTTTTCTAGCGCTCGTAGGAAGATTGTTCGCCACGAGGAGCGAGAGTTTCTGGACCTTATATTGGCTACAGTCTTATAGCCCATCATCTGAAAACGCCATACGGCCTAATGTCTTGCACAGCGTTGTGCTGGCGAAGATTGCGGGTGTTAACTCTCACATGATGGCTAAGAATTACTACTGAAACTCTAAAAAGGCGTAAACAGAAATTTAAAAATGTAGCTTGTTATCTGGACTAATTACAAGGCAGGATTTGTAATTGATGAACAGATGATATCTGAGATCTGAGGTGGTCACCCTACGGTATTTTGGATGTGTTCGATAGGGCTGAGGCCGGCCGGTGTGGCCGTGCTGTTCTAGGCGCTTCAGTCTGGAACCTCGTGACCGCTACGGTCGCAGGTTCGAATCCTGCCTCGGGCATGGATGTGTCTGATGTCCTTAGGTTAGTTAGGTTTAAGTAGATCTAAGTTCTAGGGGACTGATGACCACAGATGTTAAGTCCCATAGTGCTCAGAGCCATTTGAACCATTTTTTTTTTTTTCTTTTGATAGGGCTGATGCTTGTATAATTTGAGGAGGGGGGATGGGGGGGAAGTACGTCAATTTGGACGGAATGTTGAAAAGATATGGGAAAATTCATGCTTTTTTTATTTTTATCGAGCAGGTAACCATCGAAATCCATTTTATAGAAATAGGAGTGGACTTTCACAGTCATTCGTCCAAATCTGGTAGACTTCCTTGACTGTAGCCAGTGAAACCCTGGCGAGTGTCCCCGTTTCCATCATATTTGTTCCCACCCACAAAACTAGTGAAATCTAACGTTTCTCAGTGCCGTTTCAGTTAGCATCTTTCCTAATACTCTTCATACAGAGGCGAATAAATAACCTCTTTCTTTGACCTGCATATCTCATACACAGTGATTACGACACTAGACTCGCATCTAGCACCGTTGACTGCAATCTGTTCGTTCGACAGGAACGTTAAGCTCGACGACCGCTCCGTTTTATTCGAGAAGAACAGCAACAGAAACACAATACGGTACTCATGAAGCACTCATCAAAGTCAGCCACAAGAATAAGGTATACGATTCACACTTGATTATAGGTCCAAGCAAGATGCATGCCACATCCACTAAAAGATTGCTCGTGAGACGAGATTCCCGCAGTGTTTACACCGCATGAGCCGTGTCCGTAGCTGAGTGATCAGCGCAACTGGCTGCCATGTGGGGGATCCGGGTTCGGTTCCCGGTGATGTCAGCGATTTCTCCTTGCAGGTGGAACTGGTACGGCGTACACTCACCCTCGTGAGGCCAACTGAGGAACTACTAGACCGATCAGTAGGGGAAGGTCAAGAAACCTGACAGCAAACGGGAGAGCGGTGTGGTAACCGCATGCCCTTCCATGCCGTATCCGATGACGCCATCTGCAGTGGGTAACACGGCATAACATCTACATCTACATTTATACTCCGCAAGCCACCCAACGGTGTGTGGCGGAGGGCACTTTACGTGCCACTGTCATTACCTCCCTTTCCTGTTCCAGTCGCGTATGGTTCGCGGGAAGAACGACTGTCTGAAAGCCTCCGTGCGCGCTCTAATCTCTCTAATTTTACATTCGTGATCTCCTCGGGAGGTATAAGTAGGGGGAAGCAATATATTCGATACCTCATCCAGAAACGCACCCTCTCGAAACCTGGCGAGCAAGCTACACCGCGATGCAGAGCGCCTCTCTTGCAGAGTCTGCCACTTGAGTTTGTTAAACATCTCCGTAACGCTATCACGGTTACCAAATAACCCTGTGACGAAACGCGCCGCTCTTCTTTGGATCTTCTCTATCTCCTCCGTCAACCCGATCTGGTACGGATCCCACACTGATGAGCAATACTCAAGTATAGGTCGAACGAGTGTTTTGTAAGCCACCTCCTTTGTTGATGGACTACATTTTCTAAGGACTCTCCCAATGAATCTCAACCTGGTACCCGCCTTACCAACAATTAATTTTATATGATCATTCCACTTCAAATCGTTCCGCACGCATACTCCCAGTGTTTGTTCCGCTATCGTATAATCATACAATAAATGATCCTTCTTTCTATGTATTCGCAATACATTACATTTGTCTATGTTAAGGGTCAGTTGCCACTCCCTGCACCAAGTGCCTGTCCGCTGCAGATCTTCCTGCATTTCGCTACAATTTTCTAATGCTGCAACTTCTCTGTATACTACAGCATCATCCGCGAAAAGCCGCATGGAACTTCCGACACTATCTACTACGTCATTTATATATACTGTGAAAAGCAACGGTCCCATAACACTCCCCTGTGGCACGCCAGAGGTTACTTTAACGTCTGTAGACGTCTCTCCATTGATAACAACATGCTGTGTTCTGTTTGCTAAAAGCTCTTCAATCCAGCCACACAGCTGGTCTGATATTCCGTAGGCTCTTACTTTGTTTATCAGGCGACAGTGCGGTACTGTATCGAATGCCTTCCGGAAGTCAAGGAAAATAGCATCTACCTGGGAGCCTGTATCTAATATTTTCTGTGACTCATGAACAAATAAAGCGAGTTGGGTCTCACACGATCACTGTTTCCAGAATCCATGTTGATTCCTACAGAGTAGATTCTGGGTTTCCAAAAACGACATGATACGCGAGCAAAAAACATGTTCTAAAATTCTACAACAGATCGACGTCAGAGATATAGATCTATAGTTTTGCACATCTGCTCGACAACCCTTCTTGAAGATTGGGACTACCTGTGTTCTTTTCCAATCATTTGGAACCTTCCGTTCCTCTAGAGACTTGCGGTACAGAGCTGTTAGAAGGGGGGCAAGTTCTTTCGCATACTCTGTGTAGAATCGAATTGGTATCCCGTCAGGTCCAGTGGACTTTCCTCTGTTGAGTGATTCCAGTTGCTTTTCTATTCCTTGGACACTTATTTCGATGTCAGCCATTTTTTCGTTTGTGCGAAGATTTAGAGAAGGAACTGCAGTGCGGTCTTCCTCTGTGAAACAGCTTTGGAAAAAGGTGTTTAGTATTTCAGCTTTACGCGTGTCATCCTCTGTTTCAATGCCATCATCATCCCGAAGTGTCTGGATATGCTGTTTCGAGCCACTTACTGATTTAACGTAAGACCAGAACTTCCTAGGATTTTCTGTCAAGTCGGTACATAGAATTTTACTTTCGAATTCACTGAACGCTTCACGCATAGCCCTCCTTACGCTAACTTTGACATCGTTTAGCTTCTGTTTATCTGAGAGGTTTTGGCTGCGTTTAAACTTGGAGTGAAGCTCTCTTCGCTTTCGCAGTAGTTTCCTAACTTTGTTGTTGTACCACGGTGGGTTTTCCCGTCCCTCACAGTTTTACTCGGCACGTACCTGTCTAAAACGCATTTTACGATTGCCTTGAACTTTTTCCATAAACACTCAACATTGTCAGTGTCGGAACAGAAATTTTCGTTTTTATCTGTTAGGTAGTCTGAAATCTGCCTTCTATTACTCTTGCTAAACAGATAAACCTTCCTCCCTTTTTTTATATTCCTATTAACTTCCATATTCAGGGATGCTGCAACGGCCTTATGATCACTGATTCCCTATTCTGCACATACAGAGTCGAAAAGTTCGGGTCTGTTTGTTATCAGTAGGTCCAAGATGTTATTCCCACGAGTCGGTTCTCTGTTTAATTGCTCGAGGTAATTTTCGGATAGTGCACTCAGTATAATGTCACTCGATGCTCTGTCCCTACCCCCTTCCTAAACATCTGAGTGTCCCAGTCTATATCTGGTAAATTGAAATCTCCACCTAAGACTATAACATGCTGAGAAAATTTATGTGAAATGTATTCCAAATTTTCTCTCAGTTGTTCTGCCACTAATGCTGCTGAGTCGGGAGTCGGTAAAAGGAGCCAATTATTAACCTAGCTCGGTTGTTGAGTGTAACCTCCACCCATAATAATTCACAGGAACTATCCACTTCTACTTCACTACAGGATAAACTACTACTAACAGCGACGAACACTCCACCACCGGTTGCATGCAATCTATCCTTTCTAAACACCGTCTGTACCTTTGTAAAAATTTCGGCAGAATTTATCTCTGGCTTCAGCCAGCTTTCTGTACCTATAACGATTTCAGCTTCGGTGCTTTCTATCAGTGCTTGAAGTTCCAGTACTTTACCAACGCAGCTTCGACAGTTTACAATTACAATACCGATTGCTGCTTGGTCCCCGCATGTCCTGATTTTGCCCCGCACCCGTTGAGGCAGAGCCTGAAACCGGTTCGTCAGACCAACTGGAGAGGCCTTCAGTTCAGCCCTCTGGCATGTCTTTCGCCCCCTTCCACACCTTGAGACGACCTCCCACTCTACCACAGGTGAGGGATCAGCCTCAATGCGGGCAGTATCCCGGGCAACCACAGTCGTAGTCCGATCGGGGGATGCGTGGGACGAGCTGGCCGCCCCCGACAAACCCACATCCGGACCCCCACAGTGATGCCCATTGGCAACAGCCTCAAGCTGTGTGACCGAAGCCAACACTGCCTGAAGCTGGGAGCGAAGGGATGCCAACTCAGCCTGCATCCGAACACAGCAGTTGCAGTCCCTATCCATGCTAAAAACTGTTGTGCAAAGAACGTCTGAACTAATCTACAGAGAGCGCAAACAAATCGACACAAAATTTAAACGGTTATTAAAATACAAGATTGCCTAGTAAATGCAGTAATGCTGCTACTTGCGCACTGCTGACACACTGCTCGGCGGCGGAAGGAGACTACGCGATTTTACACTATTCAGGTACTAAAACGCGATGCTACAACTTTCAAATACTATAATACGCCCGAAATTTATGAATTAAACAACGCAAGTACCAAAAACACGCATAGAAATTGAGAATTAAACTATGTAACAAATGAGTGAGCTAGGAGTATACGACTTGCTGCTGCAGCTGCTTATCCAACGGCGGCAGGGAGCACACTCATATAGGAATTTCGGAATCTGCGTTTAATGAGCGATGGTTGTGAATGTAAGTAACAGACCTTTTAATAACGACATCTTCATGCTAACTTCATCATCGAATAGCGTAACCAGCACCACTAGACTGAAGAAAGTTTTCCCCTTGGTGTAATGAATGTCAGCTCTCTTTAGATTTGGATAAATAGAATATTAATACCCGTATCAGGGAGAAATAACCCGGTAATATCCTATTAAAAAGTTAGTGGTCAACTCCTGGTGCTGGTCACATTGTTTAAGCATGTAACCCTAGATTACTAAGCCCTAGTAAAATTTACGATCGTAGTAGGTTGTAAAACAAGAAATTTTGACCTTAATGTGGTATGTAAAATACGACTGCAGATTTAATAATTGCAATTAAGTAATGCATAACCTCCAATAGGACGTCCTTTGAATAAAATGAGGGCCGGCCTGGGTGGACGAGCGGTTCTAGGTGCTACAGTCTGGAACCGCGCGACTGCTACGGTCGCAGGTTCGAATCCTGCCTCGGGCATGGATGTGTGTGATGTCCTTAGGTTAGTTATGTTTAAGTAGTTCTAAGTTCTAGGGGAAGAGTATTACAGATTTAAGAGTATTACAAATGGAGAACGTAGATTTGTTCCTAATGTTAAAGGAAACTGCAGTGTGTCTGCAAAGGAAATCACACAAGGTGCTAGTATACAACACTACTCCGGTGTTTGGAGTCTTTATTAAGTAGGCAAGACAGCAGACATTGAACGAAATCAGAAATACCACGTAGGTGTCGCAACACGTCACGGAAGTGTGAAAGAGATATTTAGGGAACTTAAACCGAAATCGTTGAAAGAAGGGCGACGTCGCTTCACGAAGCTCTGTTGGGTAAATGTAAGTAATAGCACAGTTACGTGTTCCGGCCCTAGAAGGGGTAATCGGGCACGACCGACCGCCGTGTCATCCTCCGCTAATGGCGCCACTGGATGCGTGATGGAAGGGCATGTGGTCAGCACACCACTGTCCCGGTCGTTGTCGTGTTTCTTGACCTTGGAACCGCTACAACTCGGTCGAGTAGCTTCTCAGTTGTCCTCAGGAGGCTGAGTGCAACCCATATCACTCTTCTGACTAAGGGAAAATTCCTGGCCTTACCGAGAATCGAACATGTGTGCCTCGCATGGCAGTCAGCTGCGCCGGCCACTCAGCTACGTAGGAGGACATCAGGAAAATGTAGTGAACCGATGTTCCCACAAGACTGCGAGAAATCCTACCACCGTCATCATCTATCTCGCTCAGAGATCGTGAGAGACTGAAGCGTACTGACAGTTGGTTTTCCCTCTCTCCGTATACGAATGGAATAAGACAAGTAATCGCATCATCAGGCACCACACTGTTGTTTTCAGAGTATGTAACGAGACGTACAACAGGTACAACAAATTTGACATCATAAATTCATCAACAATATTGCCAAGGTAATAGCCGGCCGCGGTGGTCTCGCGGTTCTAGACGCGCAGTCCGGAACCGCGCGACTGCTACGGTCGCAGGTTCGAATCCTGCCTCGGGCATGGATGTGTGTGATGTCCTTAGGTTAGTTACGTTTAAGTAGTTCTAAGTTCTAGGGGACTGATGACCACAGCTGTTAGGTCCCATGGTGCTCAGAGCCATTTGAAGCCAAAGTAATATCTGCACATCAACTGTCAAGTAAAAATATAAACAATCTAGGCTATGTTGTCTACACGACAGCTGAGATTTTGGGCGTGATATCCGCCTTCAACGAAAAAATTAAAAGTATTTTAAGAATCTTTTGTTTTTATTCGTCATTATACTCAATTTAAATAGTTTATTTAATTTATGCCACTGGAACTCACGATTTAAGGCGGTGATACGAAAAAAAATGTGATAGATGTATCGCTATGGTGAAATGACGAGCAGATGTGAAGTCCAGACAAGTTCAACCGTGTCTTGTAACGCACGTACCAGATAATCAATCCGAATTATACGATTCTTCCATGAGTACAGTGAAATCATATTGTCACGTTTCAATTGAAAGCGCCGCATAATCGTTTCGGAATTTCGGAATCTACGTTATTGAGCGGTGGAATTTATTTATGGTTCTGAATGTATGTAACAGATCTTGTTGTAATAGCACCTTCATGCTTCGTGTTTTAATAACTTTACCATCAATGTGTTGAACTTACTTAGTACTCTTTATATTAAGTTAATTTAATTGATATTCTGGTGGTCGTCTTCCTTTCCCCGTTATCCAGCATCAGGGCGGGTTGAGACATCTGTGGTATTTCTTCCCTTTCGCCTGCCTTTCCACCATTCTTCTTCTATAACTTCTTTTTTCAGTCTAGATTCCTTCTTCTTAAACTGTTCTTTATTGAGTCAATCTATCATGCTCTAGGTTTCTCTCCTGCCCTCACACTTTATCTCCAGCATCCGATTTGATATTCTTCCACCTTCATTCTCATTACATTTCCAAATCATTCTGACTTATTTTTCTCGGTTCTCTCAGTCAACCTTTTTATTCCAGTTTCGTTCCTAACATTTTCATCTCTCACTCTGTCTGTCTTCGTTTTCCCTAACACACCTCTTAGGAATTTCATTTCACTGGCTTGGAGTCTCTTGTCCACTCTACTTGTCATTGCCCAGGTCTGCGAAGCATATGTCAGAATGGGTGTAAAATACGTCTTGTACTTGATACCTTATGTATCTCTAAATGACGCAGTACCAGAATATCTGAAACTGGCTGACACGCTCACTTCCTTTGGCGCACGTCACCTTGCGAACGTAAGGTTCGACTCCTCGCATAGGCCCTATAACGACATTCGGGAGAAGTATAGCGGGAGCATCAGCTCAGATCTTCAGCCACAAATACAAGAATATTTTAAGTAATACTTGTACTTCGGAAGAAACAGCGGAGAATAGAAGAAGTAAAATTTTTAATGCAAAATTTTTGAACATGCGTACCTTGTATTGAGATTTCGCTGAGTCAGTATAAAACAAGACATTAGCACACCGGACACAAAATTAAACGTCTGACTAAAAAGGAGCACTGGTCGCTTTGAAGAGCTTTATAGGACGTAAAACTGCCGTCGACGACTCAAAAATGGTCCAAATGGCTCTGAGCACTATGGGACCTAACTTCTGAAGTCATCAGTCCCTAGAACTTAGAACTACTTAAACTTAACTAACCTAAGGACACCACAAACATCCATGCCCGATGCAGGATTCGAACCGGGGACCGTAGCGGTCGCGCGGTTCCAGACTGTAGCGCCTAGAACCGCTCGGCCACACCGACCGGCGTCGACGACCCCATGAGGCGCTTAATTCACAGTGTGCGTAGGGTGTAATTCAGGTTGAACACGGTTTTGTGATGTTTGAGGGCGTTTTTTGTCCATGGTTGGGCCCTCTCATTCAGATTACCGTCAACATGAACCAGGATGTTTACTTCAACATTCTCGGTGACCCAACTTTCTCTTATATCTTCAGGTGAGTATGTCTACTAACTAACTAACTAACTCCGCCCGAACTGGCCATGAAGGCCCACCGGTGCCGAACAGCCGCCATGTCATCCTCAGTCCACAGGCGACACTGGATGCGGATATGGAGGGGCATGTGGTCAGCACGCCGCTCACCCACCCATATGTCAGTTTACGAGACTGGAAGGGCTACTTCTCAGTCAAATAGCTCCTGAGTTTGCCTCACAAGGGCTGAGTGCACCCCACTTGTCAACAGCGCTCGGCAGACCTGATGGTCACCCATCCAAGATGTAGCCCAACCCGACAGCGCTTAACTTCGTCGATCTGACGAGAACCGTTGGTACCACTGCGGCAAGGCCGTTGGCGAGTATGTCTTCTAAGATGAGGAAAACGGCGTTTATGGTGCTGCTTGCGTGCGTTCCTAGTTTGAAAAATACTCAATCATCCCATTGCACCTCCACTGGTACGCTAAATCACCAGATATAACCCCGTAAAAAATATCTGGGATAATCTGAAGAACGTAGCAATCAACATTACGCAATTTGACAACTCTACAGGATCCAGCCATCAATGGGCGGCTTCAGCCGGCCGTTGTGGCCGAGAGGTTCTAGGCGCTTCAGTCTGGAACCACGCTGCTGCTACGGTCGCAGGTTCGAATCCTGTCTCCGGCATGGATATGTATGATGTCCTTAGGTTAGTCAGGTTTAAGTAGTTCTAACTCTAAGAGACTGATAACCTCAGATGTTAAGTCCCGTAGTGCTGAGAGCCATTTGAACCATTCAATGGGCGGCTTCAGTTGGATGGAGCATACCTGAAGAAAATTGTGGAGTCTCTTGATGGACGAACTTCAAGCTAGAGGCGGTGTTGCACGGTATTAGAGTGGTTTCTATAGGGAGTCACTAATTTTTTTTCCGTGTCTGTAACATGAACGAAACACTAGGAAATCGCTAATGCAATCTGCAGTGCGTGGGATGTATTCACTGTTCGATTGTTGGAATGAAGCACCCAGCTCGAATATTTACGACACCGTAAATATTTAACGACGATATTATCAGGACTCATACAAACGTGTTGGGGGAGAGAAGGGACCGGCCTGTTTTCAGTTTTTGTTACGTTTTAACTCCGTGTTGACAGTGACGTTGCTGAAAAGATATAATAGCACCGTTTAGGATAATGAAATTTACACACAGTTCTCCAGAACACGCGGAAATGCCTTAGTACCTAATGCCCTCTCTGTGTTGCTTATCGCTTCCATTTCAATAAAACTGTTTCAAAAATCTAATGAGCTCCCTTATCTTAGGTACTCTTTACGGAACTACTCCCACACGCTCTTCCTTAACACTGTGTTACCCAGCCTGCCAGTGTACCGAAGAAGCGAACATGCACTTTTCTTGTAAACATTGTAAAATGACTTCTACGCGTTTCGGTATCTAAACTGTTTACGTATACTGCAGAACTCATTTAAGGATTGACACAAAGTCCATCACAGGCAACAACGCTAGCAGGTGTGTGCAAATATTAGCCGTGGCTTGGTTTGGCGCATGTCACCTTGCACACATTAGGTTCGACTCCTGTCATAGGCCCGATAACGAAATTCGAGAAAAGTATAGCGGGAGCATCAGCTCAGATCTTCAGCCATAAATACAAGAATGTTTTAAGTAATACTTGTACTTCGGAAGAAGCAGCGTAGAATAGATGAAGTAAATTCCCAGTCTCAGAGACAGGGCTGACTTCTGCAAAGGCAGAGAAAATAAGCGGCTAACAGTCGTCAAACAAACACTATCTACTTTCCCTGTCGGGAATTGATAACGAATGAACTCTGCCCGAAGGGAAGCCGGTCATTCGCAGGAATGTAACAGCTGACAGCCTTGCACTGATCGTTCGTGTGGAGGAGGGGGAGGAAATAACACTACAGGAAACAAAATCGACGTCAGCTCGACTAATTCAAAGCAACAGACAATATTTCTCAGAGCTGTTCTACTTTGCTGCCCAGACTGCTGGTTGTTGCCTACAATCCGCCCGAAAACGGATAGCAATATTAACAAATCACTGTAAGCGCTGAGAGAGTTGTTTCATATCTAAGGAGAGGCGCAAAAGACGCATACTACTGAATGGGGAGAGTACCAAATGTCACTAGAACGTAACAGAATTTATGCTGAGAATACCCAACAAATTTTCACATAAATTTCTTATACAGGGTGAGACACCTACGCTGTTCACCTCAAATACCCCAAGGAGCGAAATGGCGCAGTGGCAACACACTTCCTGCCATGCCGATGTTTGTTTTCTTTAGTTTCTCAAAACTGATTATAACAAACGTCGGGATGGTTTCTTCGCGAAGGATGCGACCGATTGTTAGCGATTCTTCCCTGATCCGAGCGTGAGCTTCACCTTCGTCCCTAGTGACGTCGCAGTCGACGGGCCATGAAAACCCAATCCTCTTCCCCTCTTCACAGATCCGTCTGTCTTACAAGGGGAATCCGCCAAAGGTCGCTCGCTGATACAATCGAAACTTGGCACGGTGAAACAAGTATAAAAATAAAGGGACACTTACTTTGACTCAGGTGTCAACACTCCTTAGTTTCCGAGAAAATGACGGTCAAGGTTTCGATGGCACTTAATCAGCCTTCTCACGCACCGCCTATCCAAGTGAGTTGGTAGTGCAGTGGCTAGGAGTACAGCTACGAACTTTTGCGCCCCATGTTCAAATCAAATTTAATGTTTTTTTCTCTCATCTTGTTGCCGCGGAAGTTCGAAAATGGTTCAAATGGCTCTGAACACTATGGGACTTAACATCTGAGGTCATCAGTCCCCTAGACTTAGAGCTACTTCAACCTAACTAACCTATGGACATCACACACGTCCATGCCCGAAGCAGGATTGGAACCTGCGACCGTAGCAGCAGCGCGGTTCCGGACTGAAGCGCCTAGAACCGCTCGGCCACAAATGGCCGGCTGCCGTGGAAGTGTCTGGCCGTCCCAGTGCTAAATGCCATGGAGTTGGTTGCTTCTAAGACAGAGAGCAAAATAATTAGATGCACATGTCTTGTTCAATAAACGTCTGTTACTTATCTTGAATAACATCAAGGCAGAGCAAAATACAAAGCGGGCTCTTGAGATAGACATGTTCTATACCCACAATAACAACAGAGGCTGAATGACAACACTTCGGCGCGGTATCGATAGCGCACGATACTACAGGAAGTATGCGGGATTAATATTTTTTGTGACGTGGTTAAATACAATGGAATTATAGAAACAAAGAAGTGAGCATTTCAAATATTATTAAGACTAGCTTTTATCATCACAACTGACACAGATTAACACTTTCCAGGAAACTGTTACCAAAAGTATTTGTTTGTCTCATATAAGCCAGTGCCAAATTTGGTACTCGAGCCCACCAAGTCTTAAACCAGTTAATGTAATGGCGAGAGAACCTGCACGCAACGGCCATATAATCGGAAGAGTTCACAAAAATAGCCTATCATCAGTTTTCGGAAAATGTTTTGTGCCTTACGTAAGACTTCGTGTGGTGAGCAAAGCGATCTTCTTTATACGATGAGCTGTTTGTCGAAAATTAGGAATACCGACACGTTCGTTCAAAGTAATTCCTCCAAAGCGTATGCCTTTATGTAAACTCTGCGATGCATACGTTTAATGACAGATGAAGAATGCGTTATTTCCATTTCATAGCAAAGGGAAATCACAGGTAGAAGTGATACAATTCAGATACACGAGTTGATTGATAATCAAATTGCAGGCTTCATATTTCGAGCGTAGTTTGCCCCGAAATTATCGCAGATCGCGAGGTATATAGCTGCGTTAGCGGGAATGTTTTCCTAATTCTGTTCACATTAAAAAATTTGACTGTGGCATATGTGTAGCGGTTCTAGGCGCGCAGTCCGGAACCGCGCGACTGCTACGGTCGCAGGTTCGAATCCTGCCTCGGGTATGGATGTGTGTGATGTCTTTAGGTTAGTTAGGTTTAAGTAGTTCTAAGTTCTAGGGGACTGATGACCACAGTAGTTAAGTCCCATAGTGCTCAGAGCCATTTGAACCATATGTGACTCGACACGTTGTTCGTGGTTCTCCCTAATATTGAAGCTTTGAACATTTTTTGTCAGAGATATCACTCTGGGGAACGCACTGGTTCCCTTGAAACATAAAAGCAAAAATCAAAGTAAAATATGAAATACCAGAATTTATAAATGTTTAATATTCAGTTACCGTTAGTTACATAACATATGTAAGATTTTTTAATAAGATGTGAAATGTTAATTTCTTTTGTATATTTATTCAATTGTATTTCACACTGTAACATACTTCTGTGGCTACAAGAGAGAGGAAAAAAAGAAAAAATCATAACACTCGAACTGAGCACTGTGAGCAAAAATTGTAAGCTGCGCTCCTAGCTACATACTTTTTTAAGGGCCTTGACACTCCAAAACTCTAAGCAGTGGCTGGTTGGTTAGTTGGTTTGGGGGAAGAGTCCAAACAGCGAGGTCATAGGTCTCGGGAAGGACGGAGAAGGAAGTCGACCGTGCCCTTTCAAAGGAACCATCCCGGCATTTGCCTGGAGTGATTTAGGGAAATCACGGAAAACCTAAATCAGGATGGCCGGACGCGGGATTGAACCGTCGTCCTCCCGAATGCGAGTCCAGTGTGCTAGCCACTGCGGCAGTGGCTGGGCTCGAAAGCGAGACGACGACGTTACCGCTAATCTGTAGGTTCGCCCAACTACTGCGCTTCCAGCTCAGGCGGATAAATGGTGCAGGAGTTATCTGATGAAGTAGCTTCGAGACTTTAAACATGATTTGCTCCTAAAGCATGGATTGTTGGCACCTAAGCCAACATAGGTGTCCCTTTATTTTCATCCTGCAAGTTTCGACTGTATCAGAGAAAGACCTATGGCGGGTTCCCCTTGTTAGTAGTCTAGCGGTAAAATGCGACCCTCGAATCATAAGGTCACGGAATCGAATTCCAGTTAGACACCTGAATTTTTCAGTCTGCCTTTAAGAGAGCGTTTATCTCTTTAGAGATTGAAAGTTTTTGCAGGAACGACACATGATTCCGATTCCACATTAAACTGTAGGTCCCCTTTCCTCGGTAGGATCACTGAGATAGGTTAAGTTGCCGACGTGGCATTCGTTTGAAAGGACTTGCAGGCAGGCGGCTGAACATCCCTCTTGAGGGACTCCCAGCCTATCATGCCATACGATTTTACTCTACTGCATTCTCGGAACCATTTAATATATCTTAACTCTTTGAAGGGCAGGCAAAACTGTAACTAAGCACATACGTAGACGGTTTCAATGGGCGGTGGTCACAGTGGCTAACCACATAATATTTTCTCCCTTTACCACTCAGGGGCCAGTAGCCTCTCTGCCAACCAGCTAATTGTTGCCTAAAATGCCGCTAGATGGCAGTGCAGGTCTTCTGCGCGAATTTTTGCCGCGTATTCAGAACAATAGTTGATACTTCTTAATTGTTAGCACTGTTCATGGAAGCGGCGTGCAGTATTCTCTGTAGCTCTTCTTTATACGACTATTTTTGGTAAGTAATTGCTTATATTTATGTGTTGAACACATATAAGACTTCGTGTAATGTAACTTTAAATTGAAATAGAATTTTCCATGTTTTATTAACAAATTTCTGTGTGGTTAGTGCTGCAAACCACCACCCTTCTTGCCCACCCAGTATATTTTCTTCGTTTCCATCGAATATGTCTAGCCGAAAAGGAATAACCGATGACGAATGTTACCGAATTTTATTTGAAGAAATACCTTCTAGTGACAGCAGTGTTGACAGTGATGGCACTGATTGAAATGACCCCACATTCACGACTAGCTGTTCAAGTTCTAGTCTTGTGTGCAGTCGTGTGGTTCTAAAATTAAGCTGTGGTCTTCATGGAAAGAATCATATTATTTTCATGGACAATTATTTTACATCATATGATCTGTTCAAGGACCTAAAATCCAATGGTGTGTACGCTTGTGGAACAATAAATCCCAGAAGGAAAAACATACCAAAACTCAAGGAGGAAAAGGAACTGGAGAGAGGTGAATTCGATTACAAAATAAGCAATGATGGCATACTAATCTATAGATGGAAAGATAACAGGGCAGTCAACTTGATTTCAACATGTCATTCACCATCAGATGTGTTCACAGTAACTCAAAAAATGAAAGATGGAACAATAACCAATATCACTTGTCCAATTGTATTGAAAGACTACAATTCCAGTATGAACTATGTGGATAATTTTGATCGACTAAAGTCAGACTATGCTATTGACAGAAAAAGCAAGAAATGGTGGATGAGATTGTTTTTTCACTTTTCAGACTGCAGTATGACAAACGCGTTCATTATGCACAAAGAAATCGAAATGGAGCAGTTCTCCAATAAAGACTTCCATCGAGAGGTGTACAAAATCTTGTTGGCTCCAAAAATAGTTTCAGTGGCAGGTAATTTTGCTTCTGTATCCCAAAGTAGTACAGCAACTCAGATCAAATCACACAAACCATAGGTAGACGAAAGTATTCGCCACGAAAGCAGAAACATCAACCAATTCACTCATCATCTAGAAGATGTGCAGTTTGCAGTTCAAAGAGGAATCCAGTGCGAACAGTGTGTATGTGTTCAGTGTGCAAAGTACCTTTGTGTCTGAGAGCAAGCAAGAACTGTTTCAAGAGATACCACGAAAATTAAACACTAGTTATTTCAAAGTTCAACCACCAAATATTGAATTTGTATACTGTAATGGGGTGGTGGTTACCTGTAGTGACCACATTTAATGTTAATATTTTGTTGTTGTTTGAGTGAATTTTTACAAACTCAATGTATCAAACATGTCAAGACAATAAAACAAATGTGTTACAACTAAAAGAAATTTGAAATTTGCAAATAAATTTTCTTGACCCACTAGGGTAAATTTTAGTGGTGTTTACCTGCCCCTCAAAGAGTTAATTCTATTTACACACAGATAAATTATGAGAAAAGCGTCACGAAACGATTTCTAGTATCTTTTCATGGCAATATTGCAGATATGTTGCCATCAGGAATTTTAAACTTATTGAGATCTTAGGCAGTGGCTCTGAAATCATATTGAATTGTAGTAACTAGGTATAAAAATGAAAATGTCGTGTGGCTAGGGCCTCCCGTCGGGTAGACCGTTCGCCTGGTGCAGGTCTTTCGATTTGACGCCACTTTTTTTTTTTTAAAGTATATAGACTTTTATTTACAAAATAACAAATTCGTTTTACAAAATACAGTTTACATTTTACTTGTAGAGACGAGACAATCCATTCTTTATTTTTATTTTTCTGTTACTCTACTGTCCAGGTAATTATTTCATTTGGTATTTTTTTTTAGTTTTTTTAATATTTTTCGAAAGCCTGTCAGTCAGAGGTTTTTTTCAGTTGTTTCTTGCATCGTTTATTGTTGTAGTTTAGGAATTTAGCTTTTCTGAGCCTTTGTACGCTACATTTATACTTCGGCGACCTGCGTGTCGATGGGGATGAAACGATGATGATTAGGACAACACAACACCCAGTCCCTGAGCGGAGAAAATTTCCGACCCAGCCGGGAATCGAACCCGGGCCCTTAGGATTGACAGTCTGTCACGCTGATCACTCAGCTACCGGGGCGGACAGCAACTAGGTGAAGGATTGCCCTATCTTACGTATCTAACAAGGAACCTCTTGAGTGCGTGGCGCAAGTTCAATCTTCAGTAAAGCCCATTTTAAGGTGTTATGTTAACAATTATGATAGAAAAAAAACATTAGCTTCTAATGACACCACGTGCATTAGGAGGGTAACAGAAAATGAGTTTCCGGGAGGTGCAGGGATCAATCTTCCACGGGATGTGTATGTATTACGCCTCACGAAATGAACATCGTCGATATTCAACAAACGTTCAAACAAACATTTAACTTGCGCCATGAACACTATGAACACACAACGAAAAATGGCGCGCCACGCTAATCACAAAGGTTCGCACCGTCAAGATAACAGGTGATTTTCCTTGGGAGCTACAAACCGTGCAGGACATTCAGCTGGGTCTCCACTCTTAAAAATGCATATAGAATCATACCGTTTTAATGAGGCCATGAGAACTGATGGAATGTTATGGCATGCAACCGATTGCGAAACAGTCCGCTGTGGAGCTTATCGTGAAACTGGCTATATTCTAAGACGTAGCAGCAGATAGTACGATAATATGTTTTATGAGCACGGAAAAAAAAACATCCATAGGCTGAATTTGTCCAGTGTTTCTAGAAGGTATGAACTGCAATATCACACACTTTTCAGGAAGGATAGTTTGCTCTAAAGGAGTATGATTTTTATACACAGACCAGGAATCAAGCAAACGCACGTTATTTCGACCAGCTATTGGCCAATAGCAGTGTCCATACCACAGTTGTAGTTCTTGTAAACCCATTTTCCCACCCTTGCTTGCTGCGACGTAAATATTGTCTACTGCCCTTGCAAGATTACGCACACCAGAAAGAATCGTAAGGGGCAGGGCACCTCCATCTTCCCGCAGCACAATAAATAATTTTCCAGCCAATTTACCATCCAGATTAACAGTCGGCATAGTTGTATGCGAATGCGTTAAGGCATTGATGTTAGTTGATCTTGATACAACTCTCTTGGTATCCCCCGTTTTCATGGTTCCTTCATATGCATTTCCTCTTCAAATCCCGATTGGTCGGAGTTGAAAATAAATTCCATGCTGAACGGTGGGGTAAGTTTGTTTATCTCATCTACAAATTTTCGTGCTAATTCCGCAGTTTGCCGTGCATCGTCAAGTTGCCGCTTTGTTTGGAATTTAGTTACCTTACGTCTTGCAGTTCTGTAGCATTATTTGAAGTTATGCAACCATCCACTGGTTCCCTTGAAATCACTGTTGGGCGCAATTTGATGTGCCTAACGTAGTAGCTCATTATCATGCACATCCTGTAGATTGCATCGAGCATCCTTGAAACGCGCAAACACCAGTTTTTGTAACAAGTGCGCCTTGTCTTCCCTTGAATGTCCGTAGTTTTTCTAATGCACTACAGTGTCATATTGCTGCGAACTTATTCGAAATCTGTTCATAACTGTACAGGGTGATTCAAAAAGAATACCACAACCTTAAAAATGTGTATGTAATGAAAGAAACATAATATAACCTTCTGTTATACATCATTACAAAGAGTATTTAAAAAGGTTTTTTTTCACTCAAAAACAAGTTCAGAGATGTTAAATATGGCCCCCTCCAGACACTCGAGCAATATCAACCCGATACTCCAACTCGTTCCACACTCTCTGTAGCATATCAGGCGTAACAGTTTGGATAGCTGCTGTTATTTCTCGTTTCAAATCATCAATGGTGGCTGGGAGAGGTGGCCGAAACACCATATCCTTAACATACCCCCATAAGAAAAAATCGCAGGGGGTAAGATCAGGGCTTCTTGGAGGCCAGTGATGAAGTGCTCTGTCACGGACTGCCTGGCGGCCGATCCATCGCCTCGGGCAGTTGACGTTCAGGTAGTTACGGACAGGTAAGTGGCAATGTGGTGGCGCTCCATCCTGCTGAAATATGAATTGTTGTGCTTCTTATTCGAGCTGAGGGAACAGCCAATTCTCTAACATCTCCAGATACTGTAGTCCAGTTACAGTAGCACCTTCGAAGAAAAAGGGACCAAAAACTTTATTGGCTGAAATGGCACAGAAAACGTTCACCTTAGGCGAGTCACGTTCATACTGAGTTGTTTCCCGCGGATTCTCAGTGCCCCATAGGCAGACATTGTGACGGTTGACTTTCCCGTTAGTGTGGAAAGTTGCTTCATCACTAAACACAATCTTTGAAACGAAAGATTCATCTGTTTCCATTTGAGCAAGGATAAAATCACAGAAATCGATTCTTTTAATCTTTTCAGCTGCAGACAGTGCTTGAACCAATTTCAGACGATAAGGTTTCATAACTAACCTTTTTCGTAGGACTCTCCATACAGTTGATTGTGGAATTTGCAGCTCTCTGCTAGCTCTGTGAGTCGATTTTCCTGGGCTGCGAACAAATGCTTGCTGGATGCGTGCTACATTTTCATCACTCGTTCTCGCCCGCCCAGAACTTTTCCCTTTGCACAAACACCCATTCTCTGTAAACTGTTTATACCAACGTTTAATACACCACCTATCAGGAGGTTTAACACCATACTTCGTTCGAAATTCACGCTGAACAACTGTCGTCGATTCACTTCTGCCGTACTCAATAACACAAAAAGCTGACGCCTAGTCAACAGCGCCTCAAGCGAACAAATGTACAACTAAATGAAACTTTATAGCTCCCTTAATTCGCCGACAGATAGTGCTTAGCTCTGCCTTTTGTCGTTGCAGAGTTTTAAATTCCTAAAGTTGTGGTATTCTTTCTGAATCACCCTGTATTTTACTATGTCGCGGATGAGCTTCCATGTGCGTAATTATGTTCAGTACTTGCTCCTTAGAAAACGATTGTTCTTTACTACGCTTCACTAGAGACGGAATTTGTGACTCCCTGACCGACAAGGATGATGAACTACGTGGCTCGCTACCAATTTCAACATCACTTTCACTTCTTAAACACGTATCGTCATCATTGTACTCCTTATGAACGTCGTCCGAACAGTCGAGCGTATATGACACCACACATTCCACTGATTCGTCTTGGAGAAACAGGAATATGTCATATCACTCTGCGAAATTCCTTGGGTTCCTTTCTGAAGAAATGTCGACTCTGACAACGGTTGTAGATATAATTCCATGTCTGCTTTGTTTACTGCTGCCATTGCTCTGCTTTCTGTCAACACTACTAGCACTGTAGCACTGCTGTGATTTACTCGTCGACTAAGCAGTTCAGCTACGCTCCATAGCTTTAGGCTGTACTCGCCATTGGATACTTCCAGTCTCGCCCCTCCTGTTGCCATTAGCAGCCAATATTGTGGTTGCATGTTAGAAAATATATGGGGTGTCATATGCCGTGAACATCATTGGCATTTTGCTACCTCGCACTCAAGGAGTTTCTTGTAAGTGAGACTAATTACAGACACATGGGCATTGAGACTACTAAGCTACCTTTTCTCTCCACGTTTTTAGACAATGTCACGCCGCTGCTACATTTTATTTCCTTCTTATTCGATGCGACATATTTCATTATTTTGGTACATCACCAACTTACACATAATGCAATAATCAATTTGATCTTAAAAGCAGAACATTTCTATCTAATGGATACTGTTATATTCTCCAACACTTATTATCAAATTGCAGACATTAAAACATCGTTAGACGGGCACAAACAGAAGAAACACAGCGTCTCGACAGGCGCACAAAATAGTTTCTTGGGAGGACATCTGAGCACTGTGGCTGATGATTGTGATTTCTTGCTTCCACCATCCTCCCCGCCAAATCTCCTGTAAGACGATCAATTTCCACGTGAAAGCGTCCTGAGTGAGCTAAGGATAAGTTTTGGAGTAGCTAAGGGCGCTCTATATCTCTTAGAGCACTTAAGTAATAGATCTATTGGGGAACTCAGTGACTGGCAAAGATCTCATCAGCCTGAAAACAGTTGTACAATGCACACAAAAATATCTGAGCACATTGTTGAGTTCATTTCTAGATTAGCAGCCTGACTCGTGGTGCAAGCGAAGACAGGGATTAAACCTTCATCGATACCTTTAATCACACCAAGTATTGTGGCCCTACGAAACAGAATGCTACTATACATGACTGATTCATTTTCACAGATCTATATTTTGCGAAGTATTACATGTACAAATATGACTGACGCATGAATAGAACCGCAAACTCACTGAATTTGCACTGAGCCCACCAGTTGGCGTTATGACCGCAGTGCCTTGACGAAATGGCGGCAAACCAAAAACGGAGTTTATGTGTACTGGAATATGAGAGTTTAACTGTTACTACAGTGCAGCGGGCATTCAGAAGGAGATATGGAAAGATCCACCATGTAAACAGAGCACTGTACGTTGGTATCGATAATTTACGGGGATTGACTGTCTTTGCAAACAAAAAAGTATCGGTCGAACAAGTGTGCCACATGCAACCATAGAGAGACTGAGGGAAAGTTTCTTACGCTGTTAAAGAAAATCGAAGGTCCGCGCGAGCCACTAACTTGAAACACCGCAGCAAGATGTGTGGAAGGTTTTGCTACAGCGGTTACATTTCGAAACGTACTATTTGCAGCCCTTACGACAGCTAAAGCTGGAAAATTATGGCCGACGCCTTACTTTTTTCGTCACAGTGCTGGAAACACTTAATAATGAACATTTCGCCTCCAACCTGATATTCCACGATGAAGCAACCTTACATTTATCTGGAAAGGTTAAGCAACACAATATGAGTGTGTGGGGCACTGAACGCCTTTGTAAAATTGTGGCACATGAACGAGATTCGCCGAAGGTTAGGGCCTAATATTTTCTGTGCAACGTCACAGACGAAGCTGTATGGGCCTTTTTTCTTCAGTGACAAGACTGTGACGAATACCTGTTACCTTTATATGCTGCAGTTGTGGCTGTTTCCACCACTGATAGCTCATTCCGAGAATTTTATCTTCCAACAAGACGGGGCACCCCTCTCGTTGGAGCACCTAAACGACGAACTACCGCATCGCTAGATTGGGCACAGTGGGGAAGATGATATGGATGATATGGCTTTGTTCGCATGGCTCCCCAGGTCGCTTGAACCTAACGTCTAGTGACTTTTTCCTTTGGGGTATATAATTAAGGACCTTGTTTACGTAACCCCCACTGCCAAGAACACTGGAACAGCTCAGAAAATGCATTGATGCTGCTGCAATGACCACTGACGAGATGTTACTACGGAAGGTATGGAACGAACTTGACTACCGCTTGGATGTGTGTCGTGTGACCAGAGGGGCTCTCACAGAACATTTGTTGAGTTAAAAATGAAAACTTCATAGATTTATGGTTCTATTCGAGCATCAATAATATTTGTACATGTAATAATTTGAAAAAAGAACTTTGAAAACGAATGAATCATTTACAGTAGTCCTGTATATTACTGTAGCATGAAACGTTTGTATTGCTTTCACCCTGTCCCATGAAAGAAGCTTCGTATTCCGCCTCAAATAGGCCCTGAACGGTCGTCCGACGTCATTAAATTGGGACCTATCCTGTGATAAACTGCGGTCGAATTTTATTTTCTTCTTGGTTGTGAAAAGTCGAAGAAATTAATTTGAAGCATGTGACATTGGAATGTTATATGCCCCGCTTACACTACATTTTGAAGAGGCAATTAGTTGTTCTCGTACGTTTGTTCAATGCTTACTGCTTACTCGTAACTGTAGCATCAAATAACAGCAGACCTTTGCTTCTTTCTCGGCGCTAATCCGTATGTCCGCTAGTCGCCGGCAGGTGGCTGCACCTGACAGGCCGTAATGTTAAAACTTTGTCACTAGAGGTCAGCTATGCGTGTCTTGCATACTTCACTACTGTAATGTTTTCTAACCTTAACTCGAATGCTATTCTAGTTGTTGCTATGCTTGCAATAGACTCACAGTCTAATACCGAATGCGACTCCGTTTAAGGACAAACATGCAGCCAATATTTACAGTTAACAACAACTTAGCTGTAAGCATGCAGTGTGTACCTTACATGTGAGAAATTCCACTTTTGACGACGCGAATGAAACAGCATCTCTCTTGTCAACGTGTAAGCCATTTTGGATCATATTGAACAAAAGTTAAGTAATTCACATACAAATGTATCAAAAATCGCAAAATATCCCGCGTCTCGCCCCTAGAATACTGAAAGACACAAACCACTCTGGTAAGTCCCTTTAATTACACCAAAGAATACACAAGAAAGCACACAACACACAAACCAAAGTATATACTCCATCAACACTGTATTAAAGAGTCCTTCATGTGCTCGACAACACTGTCAAAAATACTAATATACTATGAACATATTGGTCATATGAGGGTGCGTATTGACGTACTGTCAATATTAGAAATATAGAGGATTAGTAGTGATGCCACCAAAAATATTTTCAGTATCGGTATTGTCAATATCAAATTAGAGTGTGAGGACGAGTATTACCGATTTGACAATATTGGCCATTCAGATGCTGACAGAGCTTCATCAGCCACCTATTTTGTACTGTTCCTGTATGAAGTTCATCTTTGTGCATATCATACCTCAGACACAAGTTTTCAAGCAGTCTTTTTTAAACAAAACAATTTTAATAGGCATATGCACGAGTAGTCATTGTACTTACCACATTATAATGGTCAACAGAGTTTTCGCTATGGATTTGCTTCTTTCTTAATTTGAATACATAGTATTAGTTTGCTGAATTGCGAAGCAGTGAGGAAAAGCGTTCTTACTTAGTGTTGTTACTGTAAACCGTATTCATAGTTCCGGATAAGTGCAGCACATACATTTGTTATAATGAAACAGTCTGTGAAATGATTTAAAATTGTAGTTTCAGCTTTGCTCTTACCAGCATTTTCCACGTGGAAAATGGCAGACGTTAACTTCTGTTACGTTCTGGCAAATGGAAGCAACCGTCGAGCATATGCCTTGTACTTTACAAGCTCTGCTGTTTCACAGTTACAGAATAATGCGTTCTCATCTGTTTACTGCAAACTGCAGGTCGTTCACAACAGCAAAGGACTTGCAGAGGAAGAGATGTTTTTCACAGTAGCGAAGATAGACAAGTGCTCATTGCTCCTAAAGTGTTGTTGGAGTCCGTGTTTACTGGACATTTTTTCCTTGTTTAGGTCAATACTACCACCTCTTAATGTACGGAATACTGTTTAACACCCTGTACGTAATGGCTAGTAAGAGGCTGCAAAAGGCGTTTCAGTCTCACTAAATCATAACAAAACGTAAAAAAAGTATTTTGCATTAGTTAAATTACCTGAATGTATCCTTACGTGGGTGTAATTGCCTCACACGTTCTCACAACAAATTTGATAATTGTCTCTGCTGATATTACTGTACCGTACTGAGCTTCAAGCATTCGAATCACCTGCTTGTCGCCATAAATCTCAAACTGCTTCTCGCCGGACTGCCATTGCCACTCTCATGAACGTATTTTAATTCGCTATTTTATGTTTCATTGACATTAATAATTTGTTGTACGATGGATGGCTCATCCGAAATTAGTTTATGAATTGTTTTGAGACTATGGTTTGATTTCAGTTAATAAATAAACATGTGGAAAGTCTCTCTTTTTTTCAGCCCTGACGCACGTTTTCTTTTGGGTGTTGGGCATCTTAAACTTGTCAAATCGTGTTTTAGACTGACAATATCATACAATATTATTCATGGTGTTTCAGATTCACTATGGCCCGGTAACACTAATGAGAAACTAAACGTTAGTCAGCATCAAAATTAGTTTCTATCTAATTATCAGAGGCCGAGTACACGACCTTACATTTTAACGTGGGACGTCTGATCAAAAGGGGTTCGGTCGAGCACTGTTAGCCCGTATAGAAGCATAGGTCATCCGTAAGACACCTTAATAGAGCAGTGACAAAGCAGTGAAACGATTAGACAAATCAATAAATGGATTTAGATTATTAAAAGGAAAAAAATTAAGAACATGATCTCGTAGGACAATAATTTAAGAGTTGAATCAGAAGCGGTAGCGACGGATATGGTGGACCTTATTGTGTACCTACCTTACGCTGATAATTACCGCTATTGGCACATCAAAGTGGTGGCTGCGTCTGTGACAGCCTCTATGATGATTCCTTGTGCTGCGATCCATGTCATTCTTCCTGTTTCAAGATGAACAGTACTGGGGGAGCAACAGCGATCCCTTTCACTGTGAACTGAATTTTCATGATTTGCAGAGCAATGTAGCGCTGGACAGAAGATAACTGCAAATCCTCGGCGGAGATCTTCCAGATCTTGGTACAAAATTGTGTGTGAGATCTATGATAATTGCAAAGCTGAAAATAATGAAGCCGCTGGAGTTAGTTACTTGCTTTTTAATAGCGTCCACAGCATACTTTCTCTAATTGGAATCTGGTAAGGGTTGTAGCTGACAAAGAGACGATGTATAAATGATATCAATGAAGAGAATGAACGGATCTAATTTATAGATTTCTGTGGGACACTGGAAATGGAAAGGAGCGTTTGGCGTCATTGGCCGGGAGGCCCCTTGCGGGGCAGGTCCGGCCGCCTTGGTGCAGGTCTTATTACAGGCGACACCAATCCTGCGCCCCGGATGGGGATGAAATGATGATGAAGACATCACAACACCCAGTGCCTGAGCGTAGAAAATCCCCGACCCAGCCGGGAAAAGAACCGGGGCCCCTAGGACGACAATCCGTCACGCTGACCATTCAGCTGTCGGGGCTGATTGAGGGACACTGCTACTTCTGTACGATGTTGCAGTGCCTGTGTTATTACGAATTACGATGCACTGCGGCGACTACAGCCGTTATGAAATACAAAAAATGTACTCGTTGCGAATATGGACGGCCATCAGCTGCATAATGGAATGAGGATAATGAAAAATTGTGGGGGACCAGGACTCAAACCCGGATTTTCCGCTTATAGCGAGCGGACACAGTAACATTTACAATTAAATCAATACCATTAGCTGCTGACAGGCGTTGATATACATCAACGGCGACAGTTGAAAATGTGTGCGCCGACGGGGGAGTCGAATCCGTGATCTCCCGCTTACATGTCAGACGCTTTAGCCATTTTTTTCCCCCATTGTTCGTTGTTAATCGGCGGGTTTGATCGTTGCGGACGTCACATGACATCCGTTCAAGTTCGTTTGTTTATCCTTCCACTCAGTTTTTTTTTTATTACAGAGGCCAACCAGCTCTCTGACCGAACACGCTGAGCTACCGTGCCGGCATCCATCTGACCCACCGAGGGCAAAGAGGATAGTGCGACTGCAGGGATTTATGGCCGGCACACTCCCCGTGAGACCCACTTACAGCCCACACACTACATTCGTAGTGTCTCTGCCATTATACCCATTACTCGCGGCAGGCAATCCACCGAGTTCAGTAAGTGTTCATGCAAATCGTGTACATCCGCACTGAAGAAGGTCATCAACCGGTTAGCCTTAAACGAAATGAAGATGGCATCTTTTCTTTCGGACATGTCCGCCATCTTCATACAGTAACATTTGGCTATCCGAGCATTACTCACGACCACACCCAAACTTCCATATGTTGTCAACTCGGATAGCCAAATGGTAAGGCGACGGCTCGCAATAATCGGGAAATCCGTTATGGTTGTCCATATTTGCAACTGTAAATATATAGAATGAAATTTTCACTCTACAGCGGAGTGTGCGCTGATATGAAACTTCCTGGCAGATTAAAACTGTGTGCCGGACCGAGACTCTAACTCGGGACCTTTGCCTTTCGCGGGCAAGTGCTCTACCGACTTTTTTTAAAAATTTTTTTAACCTCTTGTGTATGAAAATAAAAGACGACGTTCTTCATAAAATAACACAATATCCTTTGAAAACGGAAAACATAAAAGGTAGCTATATTTCCGCAACGGCCTTCTTTTTTTATTCTTTATTATTTTTATTTTTTTTGTTAACATAAATGAGTATACAGTCTCACCATCAGCAGCAACTTTTTTTTTTGTTTTGTTTTGTTTGGGAGCACAGGAGAAAGAAAACAAATAAGCTGCAGATAGAGAGCTATGTGTGAAAAGGATAAACATGTGTAAGGAGGAAAAAACCTAGAGGAGGAGGACAAAAGAGAAGTGAAATAAAATAGGAATACTTTCCGCGCCATGCTCCACTTTGGCGCGCCATCAGAACAAAACGCATTCTATCATTGACCATTGAAGGGGATCGTGGGATCGTCCAGTCTTGGCTGGCACGGTTCTTTGAGATTCAAGCTTTGAGGCGGGTTGGTGAAAATACTCTGTAAATAGTTCGCGAAAGTGGCCCGATAGTGTCGATGTCGGCGAAGGGTGTGGTGATGTACTTGGAGGCGTGTCCAAAAGTCCGCCGGATCGACGATGTCGTCCCGGAAGAGGTAGTTGACAGCCATGCCACTGCTCCATGTGATGGCGTGCCACTTAGCCGACGGAAAGTAGGTCGTGTCGGGATATATCATCATGGTAGGAGAAACGTGATGTGGTGGTACTCGGAGGTAGAAAGCCACAATCTTCTGTACGAGGGTCCAGACGGCCTCTGCTGGCCCACACTCAAAACGATGTAAATCTGTATCTTCGACATTGCACTAGAGGCACAGGGGTGAGTCCACCAGTTTCTCTCTTGTAGTATACTTGCCGTTGACGAGAAGGTACCACATAGAGGTGGTGTCAGTGGTGTGATATGGTTGGTGGATCGTTTTCCAAACTGTTCGACGGGGTTGCGGGGTGGAGACTTTCGGAGAAGGCGGTAGATGTCGCGGGTGGTCGTCTTCCTGGTCCTGGGGAGCTCGGTGCATATGTAGCTGTACTCCAAAAAGAAACGGCCGATATGTGACATCGGAGGTGGGAAGTGTGCCAAAGACGTCGGTGGGCGTCTCGAAACAGGTGTGAGCTCGGTGGTCAACATTCCAGTAAAACTAGCATTTTGGCTTTTCCATAACCGGAGCACAGTATTGGTGTAAAGTGTCGCAGTCCTGGCGCTCACATTAACCAGATCGAGGCTACCATCCCGCTTCGGTAAGGTGAGAGCTTCATACTGGACTTTGAAGATGTGTACAGAACAAATGAAATAGCCGAAAGCCGCCTGTAATCTGGCCGCCATTGTCGCAGTGATGGCCAGAATCTGCGCTATATGGGGTATCCGGGCAGCCAGATGGGTATTCATGAAGGTGACTCTCTGGCACATATTCAGCGGGCGTAGTATGTGATTTTGTATCTCGGCCCGGGTGCGTTGCAGCAGCGCCCGAAAATTGATCGCCGAGGTGCGGCGAATATCTCGCGTGTACACCAACCCGAGACAGCGAAGGGTGTCCACCAGTTGAAATGGGACTACGCTGCCTGCGGGAAGGCCGCGGCCGATCTTCATGGCGCATGATTTTGCCACGTTCATAGCGCTCCCTGCCCCTGCACTGTAACGGGTAATCCACTGCATCACGGCTTGTACGTCGGCCGCTGAACGCACGACGAGGGCCAAGTCGTCCGCGTAAGCTCGGCAGCGGAACATATGATCCCGGAGTGGAATACCTGTCAAACGTCGCCGTAATCCGCAAATGAGTGGTTCCATCGCAATGGCATAAAGCACCGTCGACAAGGGGCAACCCTGCCGTACTGAGCGTTCAATCCGTATAGGTTCTGTAAGTCTGCCGTCGACGAGAAGTCTGGACGTTGCTCCACGAAGGAGCCGCATAATCACTTGCGTGAACGTCAGGGAATTGCCATTCGGTCCATCACTGCGATGAGGAATGCATGATTGACGCGATCAAACGCTTGTTTCAAGTTCAAAAATGGTTCAAATGGCTCTGAGCACTATGGGACTTAACATCTGTGGTCATCAGTCCCCTAGAACTTAGAACTAGTTAAACCTAACTAACATAAGGACATCACACACATCCATGCCCGAGGCAGGATTCGAACCTGCGACCGTAGCAGTCACGCGGTTCCGGACTGAGCGCCTAGAACCGCGAGACCACCGCGGCCGGCTGTTTGAAGTCGATGGAGATTAAAGAGCCTGGCAGTCGCGAGTGTGTTGCCACAGCGATCACATCTCGATATTCACTGAGGGCTGTCTATATATTACGATCGCCGCCTAAAGATGTTTGTTCGTGGGAAACAATGTCTCGTAAGGCATGTTTGAGTCGCACTGCTAGAAGGCGTGTGAAAATCTTGAAGTCGGAATTGAGTAACGTGATCGGCCGATAACTGTCGAGTCGTGTTCCTCCTGCGGGTTTCGGGACTGGTACAAGTAAGCCTTCCATGAACATTGGTGGCGGGTTCGCCGCGCCGGACAAAAGTGCCCAGTACATGTCCCTCCATTGTGGCATCATCAAATCTTGGAAGGTTCTGTAAAATTCGAGAGGTAAATCATCCGGGCCGGGAGATCGATTCAGAGACCCTTTGGCCACAGCGCCTTGGACGTCGTCGGTGGTCACTTCAGAAGTCAGGAGGGTTGCAGCTGCTGCGTTTAGAGTACCAAGTGTCTCCTGGGCAACCTTAGCAATGGCCTCTGCACCGGCAGGCCGGCCGAAGTGGCCGTGCGGTTAAAGGCGCTGCAGTCTGGAACCGCAAGACCGCTACGGTCGCAGGTTCGAATCCTGTCTCGGGCATGGATGTTTGTGATGTCCTTAGGTTAGTTCGGTTTAACTAGTTCTAAGTTCTAGGGGACTGATGACCTCAGCAGTTGAGTCCCATAGTGCTCAGAGCCATTTGAACCATTTTGCACCGGCAGGTACTTCTTAATAGAAAAGTCTATAGTGCGTTGTGAATGCATCCGCAATGGTAGCTTGCGAAGTCAGCCGTCGTCCATCAGGTAAGTCTAAAGTTGTCATTAAAGCCTGTCGGCGTCGACGAACATTTTGAACAATATGATGCATAGAAGGTTCTTCACCGTTAATCCTATCTTGGCTGCGTGCTCGGACAATGGCTCCCTCTAGACGGCATCTGGTCAAGGTTAAAATCTTTGCCTTGATGCGTTGAGCTTCTTTTAGACGATCCGGGGATGGAGGATGATCCATGAGTTCACGTAGAGCGCTATAGTAGAAATCAGTTGTATGGTGATTCCACCTGGCTTTGGCTCTGCCATAGCGTGTCAGTGTGCGTCGGATGGCCGGTTTGGCGCACAGCAACCACCACTGCAGTGTGTTCTCGTAACGCATAATGCGTTGAGCACAGGTGTGCCACGTGTCGGTGACCTGTTGTCGACATTCAGGGTCCCGCAGTAGCGCGACATTGAGTTTCCAAGGTCATGCACTGCGCCATATAGATTGTCGACGTAGGTTCATGGTACAGATGTAGATGTCATGATCCGAAAAGGCAGACGGCCAACGTTCCGCGTCGAGGAGAACTGATTTTAGAGCGTTAGAGATGTATATTCTATCAGGTCGGCTGGCGGATGATGTGTGTATAACCCGGGCGGTCGCCGTGTACTACTCGCCAAGTGTCGAGGAGACGAAGGCGGCGGACGAGGAAGCGAAGTTCCGGACATGTGGTGAAATGGGGGTATTGGTCTGTGCGCTCGAGAACACAGTTGAAATCTCCACCTACGATGAGATGATCGTATCGGCCGAGGAATAGAGGTGTGATATCTTCTGCGTAGAACTGGGAGCGATCCCTCCGTTTATCAGTGCCCGATGGGGCGTAGAGGTTTATGATTTTGAGTCCTTCAACTGTTATGGCCACCCCTCGCGCTGTTGGGAGGTATGCGACATCGGAAATTGCAATCCCTTCTCGGAGGAGGATGGCTGCGCCTGTGTGTTCCATAGTTGCAGGGGCGGCGTACGTCTCATATCCATAACACCCAGTCCAAGTTGCCGTCCTTAGTTCTTGTAACAGGGCGATGTCGATGTCCGCTGCTCTTAGCGTCTCACGGAGCAGTTGAAGTTTAGCGTGGGAGCCGATATTATTAGTATTGATAGTAGCTATTCGGTACGCCTGGTGGGAGATCCGTGCTGCCGATAGGTTCGTAGCTGGTGAAGATTGTTGTGGTGGATGCTGGAAGTCTATATAAGTCGCAGGAGTCGCCGTAGAAACTTCCTCCATTTTAGTGTTGGTCTAACGGAGGAACAGATCTCATTTCCGCATCAGATGGAGGTGGGAAATCCGTGTCATCCGCCCATGAAAAACGTCCGACAGGTTTGACATCGGCGAGAGGTGGCAGCGCTGGCCGAGTCGGCTCAATTGCGTCGGTGACAACAGGCGTGCTATGTTACATGGCTTCTGGGCGCGGGGCTTGCGCACGATCTCTGTCGGACGGTTCACCGTCTTGTGGATGACGCGTCTCCGTGGCAGAGGAGAAAATGTTATCGTGTTCTCCGTCAGAGTGATGTGCCATCTCTTCGTCCTGCGGAGGGGGCTCAGTGGTCGATTCTGATGTCTTGCGGCGTTTTTTTCGTCGTTTGGGTGACTTCCGCTTTCGGCAATGAGTTTCGGTGTCTGAGGATGGAAGAGATTCACGTCGTTCCGGTACAAAAGCCGCGGGTGCTATGATGCGGTCGTCATTCTCCAGAACTCTCTCATTGGTATCGTTGTGATCTTCTAGCGTGGGTGTGTCCGGCTGTTGGACATGTTCACGGGCGGCATCGCCGGTGTCAAGGTGCTGGGACGCCTCCGGGTGTATCGGACCAGAGAGACGCTCATGAATGGAGTCTTGTGAGGGCTGGACGTGCAGTGTCGCCGCATAGGTGACTGGAAGGGTGGTCGTGGTTCTGTCGGTGTTCGTATCGTCGGGCCTTAGTTGTGTGATGCGGCGTTGCAGGCATTCATTACGAACGTGGCCTTCTTGGCCACAACCGGAACATGTTCGAGGTTGTCCGTCGTAAATGACCACCGCACGGCAGCCGCCGATAGAAATGTACGATGGAACGTGCCGTTTGAGATCGATTCGGACTTGTCTCACACCATTAAGCAGCGGATACGTCGTAAACTGCGCCCATGTCTCGGCTACGTGGCTCTGGACTTTTCCGAACGGGCTTAGCGCCGCGATGACTTCATCTTCATTCACCTCGAAAGGCAGTTCGAATACACGGATCGTCCGAAGGCCAAGTCCTGCATGGTCGACATCCACAGGCCCGATGTTTCCGTCGGAGTGCCGAAATTTTAGTCTATGTCGCGTCCTTTGAATAATCTCGTTGCAGGCAGCGTCGGAAGTCATCTTAACATAAACGACGCTGGTAATGATCGATAGGTGCATGCCGATGAGTTCGTCACGGGGGATCTTCACGTCTTCGCGTAGGAAGCGTTCGACGGCCAGTGCTTTGGGTCGTGCGTATTCATTTGAGAAGGTGAACTTAAGAGTGTTCTTCCTGTAAGAGTTGGCCATTAGAGCTTGTTCGACTGAGAAGCGCGGTGACGAGGAAGTAAACAAAACACTCCGCGCGCGCAGCGGCGTGGACGGCCGAGCGCGTTGCGCACTGCTGCCCTGCCGAACGCAGACTGTCGACTGAGCTACCCAAGCACGACTCACGCTCCGTCCTCACGGCTTTAATCCACAGAGGCAGGTACCATTTGCTGAAGTGTGGCACCACCGAACGGAACTGAGGACAAACCGATATGCAGGACAGATGCTGCCCACCACCTTCTGGAGTGCAAGCACCCATGCCGTGTCCTGAGGAAGCTGGGGAAGTCGATCTTGCTTTAAGTTCCCTGACGTGGGTGGATGACCACGACGACGACGGCACCATGCAAGTTACGCCAACAGGGCCCACGCCATTGGCGCCGGCTCTCTAGAAAGGACTGCAGGTGAGGTTGGGGAGATATGGAGGTGTCAATACAGTCAGAAGCGTCATAGGTAATTCCAGTCTTAATGGATAACTTAACACCTGCGGTTCGGCAACAAGCTTATCGTATCTTCACGCTTAACCTCAACACGATACGAACGGCAGTGAAGCTCCAGTTGCTGCGTGAGATGCTTCGTTCTTCGGATGTTGACATTGCCCTGTTGCAAGAAGTGTATATAGCGGCCCTCCCCGTTTTCTACGGTTATGTGACATATATGTCACCGGCGGACCGAAATGGCAGCGGTACGGCAATACTAGTGCGCGACGGAATTGCCATCGAAGAAGTGACTTACCTTCCGTCAGGAAGGGGGCTGGCGATCACAGCACTGGGCAAGCGCATCATTAATATTTACGCTCCATCAGGAACTGACCAACGCCGCGAACGATCGCTGTTCTACTCGGAGGATATCGCCCCCCTCTTTATCATTCGCTTCGATCAATATATCTTCGGCGGCGACTTTGTGTGCTCCACCCCAAAGACCAAGTCCCACATTTCTCGACTTGTCAAGAACTTCGGCTCCTGGTTCGAGATCTGCTTCTCACCGACACGTGGGAGACAGTGCACGGTGACCGTCCCGGGCCGACATACCTTACTAGTCACTGAGCCAGTCGCCTAGACCGCATTTATGTCTCACGAGCTCTAGCGCCGGGAGTATTGGAGGCCGAACGTTGGCCGCTTGCCTTCTCCAATCATCGCGCTTTCATATGCACACTCACTCTACAGCAGCAGCAGATATGGCGCAGCCGAGGACCCTGGAAGCTGAATGTGGCACATCTCCAAGCCCCGGAATGCCGTCAGATTATCGCCAACACATGGATGGATTGCGAACGTCGTCTTCCCCGATACCCTTTAACTCTAACATGGTGGGTGGAATGTGCCAAACCAGCGTTTCGGCGTGTGCTAACACAATTCGGAAAAGATATCGCAGCTTGGCATCGTCACACATTGGACTTTTATTACACGATGCTCCGCGAACTCGCCAGCCAACCACCATCTCCAAACCGGCAAATGGAAAAGCCGCCGAATTAAAGGTAAAATATTGTCTCTTACGAGGAAACGTTTGGAGGGGGTCGTCGTGCGGTGAATACAGAGGAAACGGACGATCAAGACATACTGCAGCACGTGTCGCACACCCTCGACAATGCAGCAGCGGCGACGCTGTTAGCTGGACTTACACGGGACGACATCGAGGACGCGCTTAACAAGGGAGCCCTCAACAAATCTCCCGAGCCAGACGGACTGCCGCTCGAGTTTTATCGGACTCTCCGCGATCTAATGATGGCCCGATGGATCATCATGTACCAAGAACTGATGACTCCCGGTTCCCACGTGCCACCTGCATTCGTGGAAGGTCTCCTTATACCGATGCACAAGCCTTCCAGAGGTCAGAAGAGGTCAGACGGTCGAGGACTACAGGCCAATTACAATGCTAAACTCGGACTATAAAATCATCGCGCGACTACTCGCCAGCCGCATAAAGAAGGTTCTGCCCCTACTCCTCTCCATGGAGCAAACGACACAGGGCGGAGTGACCAACATGCAAACGGCAACCAGCGAATGCAGGGATTTAATAGCCATCGCCGCATCCTGTCGCATTCGAGCTGCTCTGATCTTCATTGATTTCGACCACGCCTTCGACAGAGTTCACCACAAGTTCCTTCTGTCCGTTATGGCCCGCATGGGCTTCCCGCCTCACTTTCCCGACATCTTTCAGCGTCTTTTCCGTGGAGCTGCATCCCGTGTACTGGTGAATAGACGGATTGCGGGTCCCTTTCCGATCCGACGGTCAGTTCGCCAAGGATGCCCACTCTCCATGATCCTTTACGCGATTGCACTCGAACCACTTGTCGGAGCGTTGAAAAACAGGCTCTCGGGCATGTCATTGAGGGATCACACCTTTCACTGCAAGTTATATGCTGATGACCTTCTATTACTTGTCCGATCTGGTGACGAGGTACGCTCGGTGATACAATTGATCAATCGCTACGGATTGGCAGCGGGCAGCCTCATGAATGTGGACAAGTCGGCAGCGATGCCCATTGGGAGAGGTCTACAGGAGTACGCTTTAGCCCCACTCCCACTAGTCAACAAGATCCGGTTCTTGGGCATAACATTTACACAGGATGTGCGCCGCACGGCTGCCATGAACTATGCACGATTACCACAGGCAATACGCACAGAAGTTCGCCGGAACCTACTTCGACGGATGGACCTCCTACAGCGTGTGGAATACCTCAACCTTCACGTGGCGACTAAGATGATCCATATGGCCCAGGTCCTACCGATATCGACAGCGATGGCCCACAGACTGCAATCAGCGTTTGGATATTACCTTACCGCCGGACACCTATTCAAAGTCCTCTCCCTCCGCGTGATGGCGGACCGGGGCTTGTACGAGTGAGAACTACAGCGTTATACATGTGCACAATGATGAAATTGTGGACCCAAAAAGATGCTTCCCTTACGGGACGTCTGTTAGAGGAATTGCTGCCGGCGTCTCTTCTGCCACCTGTCACGGTTGCGCACATTACACCCTCACTCTCGCACCTCTCGGCATTTATTCTTGAGTGTCGTTACGTGCACCCAGACCTTCCCAACACTTGCACTCCCAAGGCGAGAGACGTTTACAGGCTGCTGCTAAGGTCCATTCCTCGCAATGTGATTGAGAAGAAGAGCCCTACGACCCTATGGGCTGCAGTGTGGAGAGCGGTCCAGAAGCCGTTCCTCCCCACGCGGGTACGAGCCGCCTGGTACCAGGTGGTGAACGGGAAGGATGTAACACGACAAAGGCTGCACGCTATTGGGATGACGGATTGCCCCTTTTGCCCACGTTGCCACCTCGTGGATACTGACGAACACCGTTTAACATGTGGATCGGCGTTAGAGGTATGGCTGCTAGTGCAGAAGATCCTCGCCTGCTACCTACGTATCGCGCCTCGCACAAATGAGCCACGGCTCCTCCTTTGTCCAGAGGATACTTATTTCCCACCTGCGAAGACTCACGCTCTCACATGGTTTAAAGGCATGTCCATATACTACCTCTTTCGAGATGATGAGAAGATGATACTTGATTACTGGCAATTTCTCCAGGACAGTCATAGCACACTTGAGTGTACACCCCGACACCGACAATTATCTGCGAACTATTTGCGCAGGGTCTTCGATAACCCCCCTCCCAGTTGGGGAGTACCGGGCAGAGGATGACCGCCGTCATGGAGCTCCAAACGCTGCGAAATGTTGTACCAATTTGGAACATGGAATCTGTATGCAGACGGGCCATGCACATGGAATGGCGTGCGGGATTTGGTTACATTTTCTTTCTTTATTCTCTATCATCACACTATTTGTTTCAAATTCTATTTCATAGTTTAGGAGGCATTCCTTTTCTGTTGTTGCTACGGATGTACATTCTAATTTTGTTGGTCGTAACTGAAAGACGACTTTTTCCATAAAAAAAAAGTTGGCAGAGAAAATAATTTACAATTTAAAAAAATACAAAAAACACAAAAAGAGAAAAGAAACAAAAAAGTCTAGAGGACAGCACAATCTCTTGGTGCTCCAAGTTACTTAAAAAAAAAAAGGCGGATAGAGCGTCTGCCATGTAAGCAGGAGATCACGCTTCGAGCCCTAGTCGGGGCACACATTTTCAGCTGTCGCCATTGGGGTATATCAACAACACCTGTTGGCAGCTGAGGGTTTCGATTAATTATCAACGATGTTTTTGCTTCCCTGATACCAATGGTAGTCATAACGCTTCATTATCACTTCGATACAATGGAGTTACGTAAACCAGCTTGCAGATACAGGTCTTCAGTCTTGATCTCTCTTCCATCTTCCATCTTTCGATTGGTTGACAGCTTTCAACCTGGATCTATTAGAAGCTACTTTCTTAATTTGTGCATTATTTATAAGAGATGAGTTTAGTAAGTGATGCAACACATTTTTATCTCGGCCGGTTTCGGTTGAAAAAATGCAAAATTTGTTGTGAAAAAAAAGAAAAAAGAAAGTCGGTAGAGCACTTGCCCGAGAAAGGCAAAGGTCCCGAGTTCGAGTCTCGGTCCGGCAAACAGTTTTAATCTGCCAGGAAGTTTTGTAAATATATATCTTGTATTTCATAACGGTTGTAGTCGCCACTGTGCCTGTTCGTTAGGACATGCATGTATGGCCAAAGGAACTTTGCATCGTAATTCGTAATAACACAGGCACTACAATATCGTATATATCTGCCAATGCCGTGAAAGGGACTTTCAATTATTATGTCCCCCCTGTACGAGAATATACATAATAGGTGTACGAGGAGAAGTTGTAGACACATGGCTGACGACAAATAAAAGTTTGGATCTGGTCGTGAATCGTGCACGTGATAAACGGAAAATCCGGTTTCGAGTCCTGGTCCGGCACAAATTTCCACTGTCGTCATTCCATTATGTAGCTAATGGCTGTCCATATTCGCAACTGCGAATACATTTCTTGCATCTGATATTTCTATGTCTTCCAGGGAATGGATTGTCAGCTGTCATAAGCACTGCGTAATGCACGTAGGGACTTCAGAAAATGAGTTACACATATTGTCTTTCGCTAAGACCATTATGCTCAACCAGAGTGGCATATTGTCAGTAGAGAGTACATGTTCCAGGTTTCCTGCAGACTCGGTTCCTCTCTGCTACGTATAGCAGGTGCATTACAGTGTAGGAGTGCAGTGGCGTGGCAACTGGAAACGCACTCCAAAGTCGAAATATGCGGGACAGTACTAAAACGTCTAAATTTTACACAGATTCATCGTGAAATTCTGCCAGTATAGGGACCAACTGCAATATTACGTCCAGCAGTAGTCAATTGCTGCCAAAAATTTCACCAACGCTACACAGGCGTGGCTGATGCTGTTTGGGAAGGAAGGTCACCGACATCTATCACAGATGACGATGTCTGGGTAATCGACGAAGAACGTCTGGGAGAAAAGAGATTTTCCAATGATAAGGACGTTCAGGCAACGGTTCTCGAATGGCTCCGTGACCAAGGAGCGGATATCTATCGCCGAGGAACTGAACCATTGGTAGAGCATCCCGACCATTGTATACAGAGACTTGGTGACTATGTTGCAAAACTGTGCCACTCATCTGTCTGACTTTCAATTGTAGTGCAGCATTCCATAAAATTTTATTGGTCTACCGTAATAATGTGTAACTTCTTTTTGACGTCCCCTCGTACAACTAACGCAGAGAATGGTTTTTCTCCTTAAGCCTAGGGAGTCACACTATGTATATCCGTCAGTGTTGTAAGGTGGCAGAATAAATGAAGGTCAGATCTGCATCTTACATGAGAAGTTTATACACCGCAACGAGAAGAACACCTAACGTAATTCGGCGGTTATGAGCAAATTTGGCTATCAGTATGTAATGCAAAAAGGGATGACAGTCAATCGACAGTAATTAACACACCGTTCCTATATGATGCATCTGTTTGAGTGGAAGGTGGAACAAGCAGTGCGAGGTGATTTAGTCTGAAAGTCAGAGGGACAAGGGCAGAAGTGAAGGCGCGCCGCAGGAGTTACCACAGAAACCACTCAAAGGGGTGGGAGGCGGAAAGTCCGTGACCCGACCAGGTGATTCAGGCGGAAGAAACGCGTGTTGCGGCACATCTGCAGAGGGTCAGAGAAAAAGCTTTAGAAAGCTGTGTTTTGGAATTCCAAAGGGATACGAACAAAAACCAGTGACGGATTTCGATCACGTGTGCAGCGAGTGCAGCTCACGTGAAGGTCAACGTACGCCTTTATACGTCCAGAACGGTCACAAAACGTCCGATTGGCGGAAACGCACTAGGAAGGAGAAAAATACTGAAGTTTCGACGCAGTTTAATAGAAAGGACTTTGCGATTGGTAGAGAGAGTTTCCACAACATAAGAGGAACGCTCCTATTGGTCGAAAAAGGCTGTGAAGAACGAATGAACCCAGGTGATGGAGGCAGTTCGACCAAGTGTAACACAGAGAGAAATTTTTGTGGACTCTTCTCTGAACTGGCGTCAAGTGCAGAACAGAGCGCTTAACACTCTGTACGACGCAGAGAAGAAATTTGCGTGAACACTGCGTTCACAGTGGCTGAAATCCAGCTAGAAATTAGCTGTAGCAACGTTTAGCTCCAACTGTGGAGAAACGAACCAGTCAATTAGTTAATTGTTCTTGCGAGAACTGAGAGGGCATTATAATATGCACGGTGCTCCAACCATGCGCGTGTATATCGCCACATACAAAGACTAGGGCTGAGTACATGTTTTCTCGTATAACGAGAAACATAGAGAAAGTTTCTGCTGGAAAGTTCAGCAAATGTTTGATTCGTTTTATAGGGATTTCAGCGGAAGAGAGCGGTCTAGCAGACGGCAGCTCGTCGCAGCTTAACGTAAATACCGCGTGCGGAAGCGTAAACTTTGTTGGTTCACCAGCTTGTGTCCACTGTAAACTCTAGCGGCCTTGGGTAGTCTTTCACTCAATTTGTCACATAACTAACCATCCACTGTAGACTTGATTGTCATCCTAAATAGTACCGAACTTTGAGCCGGAATCGGATGATTTATCATAGTACTAACCAACATCATAACGTATGTGTAGGAACAATTTAGTAGAGAAACTTCTAATTAAACATTAATATTGTTGTGTTTAGGATTAATATTCTTTATGAGAGTTAACATTGTTGTGTTTAGGATTATTTCACTTTTTGATGTTGGCGAGATGCGTTATCCTGACAATTGTTTTATGTTGTCAAATTGAAAACTGTGTAAAAGCGTGAATTTTTGCGCTAAAGGTTGCGACGTTAAACATGTCATTTCAACTCACACAGTTGGGTTGGGTTGTTTGGGGGAAGAGACCAAACAGCGAGGTCATCGGTCTCATCGGATTTGGGAAGGACGGGGAAGGAAGTCGGCCGTGCCCTTTCAAAGGGACCATCCCGGCATTTGCCTGGAGCGATTTAGGGAAATCACAGAAAACCTAAATCAGGATGGCCGGACGCGGGGTTGAACCGTCGTCCTCCCGAATGCGAGTCCAGTGTGCTAACCACTGCGCCACCTCGCTCGGTGGTAACTCACACAGTTGTTCTCAGCCATAGAATAAGTAACCACGTTACAGTGTTCCTTCAATTTCTATGGCGATAAGTATACCCGGCTGCTGTAAAATACACATTCTTTGTAGAACACAGATTCTTGACCTTGTTTCTCTCAATTTATGCATATGGTCCGTTGGGGCGATCTGTACGTTTACGGTACAAATTGGCCAAGATGGCAAGCTCAGACGATAGGGCCTGTAGGTCGATGCGGAGTGTTATGAAATAGATGCCAACAGCAAAACTGAAGATGATCGATGCACACAGGTGAGAATGGAATCACTCGCAAGAACTTGTTGTGGAAAGAGCATGAAACCTACACGCGTGCCTCTACTTCCGCGTGGGGCAGCACCGTCGCACGATGATCAGCCCCAAGTCGAACGGGAGTAAACGCACCTTGTCACTTGCTGTCTGTGGCACTTAGAGTGATGCTCTAAGGTTATGACTTCACTGAATCAGGGGTATTTTAATTTGCAAGGCACCCTATGAACTTCTCAAACTTCGAAGAAAACTAACGAAACGTCGTGCACCAGGGAGTCCATGTAGGACCGTTGATATATGTAATTTGAATATGTCACATGGTGGCTTCAACAGAAAACGTCGACAATCCAAATCTAATAAAACTGCCTTGGTTTAACCGGCTGTCGACGAAATTCGAGGTTGTCGAGATCTTCGATTTACTGAGAATAATAAGGCTTATACAATAAGTTGGACTGTCGCCTGGTGATGCAGCAAAGATTCGTAATTAATATGTATCAAAATTTTGTGATTGGTTACAGAATATTCTTTCTTTGCAGCTTATTAGTCCCCTGAATAATTGCTGAAATTATCTTAACCGCTATGAAAAACCAACTTCAGACGCTGATTTTGTTCCTCATTGGACATTTCAGTTCAACACTAGTCAATTTTTAGCAAAATCAGATGCATGGCTGTAAACTAAGTAAGTTTCTGTAATATACTTTGTATCCTTCACATAAATGTATAGCCGAAATCTGAATATTTATAATATCCCCAATTTTGTAGGCTTCTGAAGATGACAAATTATTTGGCTGAAACCGGTAAAGCATAATAAAATTTATTTGCAATAGATGACTGAAATTTATCCTGAATAAAAAATCAGATATAGTCTGGTAAGTGGCGGCAACATCTTCAACGAAAATGTCGCTCATCAGTGTTACAGCAAAGAACTGGTATTATGATACCTGCTTTAGTGTGGTAGGTACAAATCGTTAGTGGTGTCCGCGACTTCTGCGAAGAAAAGCCCCTTACCGCTCCGATTGTTAGCCAGTCCACGTAGCATTCCTCTTCACGCTCTATCGCGCTCAAAAGACGAGCTCTGAAAGAAGAAGAATTTGACACTGAAGATGCAATGTGGCTGCTGCCAAGTGATTCGGTGTATATCAGATGTTTTCAGTTAGTTTTCAACGCTCATCTAATCGATTTCTGAGCTATAACTTACTAGCTGCATTATTAATATTTTCACAAAACACCGGAAAGACGTATATTTCAGCAGAAACTGTTGGGCAGCAGAGACCTGTTAGGAGAAGATCCAAATGGGAGAGCCTAGACTGATAACTCCCTCAAGAAGATCATTAGAGATTACTTATCTTATTCTACATCTATACTAAGCAAACCAGTAATTAGGGTTTCTTCCTGTTCCATTCACGCGTGGCAAGAATGATTGTTTGAATGCCTCTGTGATTGCAGCAATTATTTTAATATTATCTTCACATTCCCTATGTGAGCGATACGTAGGGAATTGTAGTATATTCTTAGAGCAATCATTTAAAGCTGGTCCTTGAAACTTTATTAATAAACTTTCTAGGGATAGTTTATGTCTATCTTCAACAGTCTTCCAGTTCATTCCCTTTAGTATCTCTGTGACTCTCTCCCACGGATTAAACAATCCTGTGACCATTCGGATGCTCTTCTCTGTATACGTTCAACATTCTCTGTTCGGCCTATATAATACAGGTCCCACACACTTCAGCACTATTCTAGAACCGATCGCACGAGTAATCTGTAAGCAGTCTCCCTCGTAGATTGATTGCGTTTCCCCAGTATTCTCCAATGAACAAAAGTCAATACCCTGCTTTACCTACGACTGAACCTATGTGATCATTCCATTTCATATCCCTGTAAAGTGTTACACCCAGATATTTGTACGAGTTAGCCGATTCTAACAGTGACTCATTGATATTATAGCAGTAGGACACTACGTTTTTAGTTTTGTGAAGTGAAAAATTTTGCATTTTTGAACATTTAAAAAAAGGGTTCAAATGGCTCTGAGCACTATGGAACTTAACATCTGAGATCATCAGTCCCCTATAACTTAGAACTTCTTAAACCGAACCAACCTAAGGACATCACACACATTCATGCGTGAGGTAGGATTCGAACCTGCGAACGTAGCAGTCGCGCGGTTCCGGACTGATGCGCCTAGATCCGCTCGGCCACCGCTGCCGGCTGAACATTTAAAGTAAGTTGCCAATCTCTGCACCACTATGAAATCCTATCAAGATCTGAGTGAATATTTATGCCGTTTCTTTCAGATAGTACTTCGTTATAGATAACTGCATCATCTGCAAAAAGTCTGATTTTACTAGTAATATTGTCTGCAAGGTCACTCAACATGAACATCAAGGGTCCCAACGCACTTCCCTGGGGCACAGCCGAGGTTACTTATGCATCTGACGATGGCTCTCCATCCAAGATAACATATTGCGTCCTCCATACCAAAAAGGCTCAATCCAGTCACAAGCTTCGCGTACACCCCATATGATTATACTTTTGACAATAAGCGTAGGTGTGGTACTGAGTCAAATGCTTTCCGGATATCAAGAAATACAGCATCTACATGATTGCCTTGATCCAAAGCTTTCAGTATGCCATGTGAGAAAAGTGCGAGTTGGGCTTCACACGATCGATGTTCTCGAAATCCATGCTGGTTAGCATTGAGGAGGTCATTCTGTTCTAGATACCTCATTATGTTTGAGCCCAGAAGATGTTCTAAGATCCTACAACAAATCGAAGTTAAGGAAATTAGACGGTAGTTTTGTGGATCACTTCTACTATTTTTCTGGTAGACGGGTGTGACCTGTGCCTTTTTCCAAGAACTGGGAACGGGATTTTGTTCGAGGGATCTACGATAGTTTATAGTTAGAAGAGGGGCTAACTCAGCCGCAAGTATAGAATCTGACAGGCATTCCATCGGGCCCTGGGGATTTCTTAAATTTTAACGATTTCAGCTGTTTCTCAACACCACTGACATTAATACTTATTTCATTCATTTCTTCAGTGGTACGAGGATTAAACTGTAGCAATTCTCCTTGGTTTTCCTCTGTAAAGGAACATTTGAAAGTAGAGTTAACCATTTCAGCTTTTGCTTTGCTACTCTCAATTTCAGTTCCTGTATCATTCACTAGGGACTGGGCACTAACGTTAGTGCCACGGACAGCCTACATACAGGGTGTCCCATTTATCTTGACCACCCTAAATAACTGTTTGTCCAGATGCAAGTTACAAAATGTTTCAAGCAAATGTTCTTTAGACGTCCGGAGGAGGTCAGTCAGCACGATTGCCTTCGTTGTAGCTTTGTTTTTTACGAATATATGGACAGTGGTATGACCTTTTTAAATTACACCCTGTATTTTTTATTTGGTGATTCATTTCCTCCCCTAAATACTTATTCAAAAATGTGTCACAGAGTACCATTCACTGAAACACAACGTTATTAATTACCTAACACAACACTGACTTTGAGCCCAGAATCACAAACTCGTCCACTTGCTGGAGTTGTCAGAAAACAAATGAAAACCAAGCAAAAACATAAAACAAAATTGACTTTGACCCTCCTGTACCATTTCCCAGGAGTGCTCAAAGTGGTAACCCTGGACACCGATACACTGGTGTACTCGTTGAATGAATGAATTATTTACGGGTTCCAGTTTTGCCTGCTGAAGAGAATTACAAGCAAGCACGATACGTTCCTACATGCCCTCTGGAGTTGTTGGAAAACCACGATAGACGTCTTTAATGCATCCCCAAAGAAAAAAGTCCAGAGGATTTAAATCAGGAGACCTAGCAGTCCAAGTAACTGTTCCTCCTCGACCAATCCATTTGGCAGGATACCTTCGATTCAGAACACGACGAGGACGCAAGGCGTTATGTGCTGGATATCCATCGTGTTGATACCACATAAGCATTCTGGTTCTTAGCGGCACTTCGTCCAGAAGAGGAGGAATAATTCGTCTGAGGAAGTTGGCATACGTTGTACCGTTTAGGCTACCACTGATGTAATAAGTGCCAATAATTATAGTACCAAGCATCCCACACCAGGCGTTAACTCTCCATTGACGCTGATGTTCCATCTGTCTAAGCCATCGGGGGTTGTCGCTGGACCAATAATGCATGTTCTTGTTTTTACCTGTCCTTTGTTTGAGAAGGAACATTCATCGGTAAATAGAACATTGGAGAAGAAGTTCGGGTTGGCGAGGATTTACTGCTGTGCCCACTGTCAAAACTGTACACGATTCTGGAAATAATTCCCATGCAGCTATTGATGTAGGTGTACATGGTAAGGATGGAACTGGTGACGTGTAAGAAAGCGATGTACACTGATTTTAGAAATGCCAATCTCGTGTTAAAGCTGTCGTGTGCTCACATGTTTATTCATAGCAACGGAAGCGAGAACAGTAGCTTCGGCAGCTTCGTCTGTACGAGTGCTACGACGATTGCGTTGTCGTGGGTTGAAGCTTCCCGTTTCCTGAAGCGTCGCAACAAGACAAGAAAACATATGTTGGGAAGGTGGGTTCTTGCCAGGATATCGCTATCTGTACAGTTCCGCTGCCTGCGTAGCATTTCGCCTACCTTTAACAACAACAACAACAACAACCATAAAAATAACATTACGTCGATGCAGTTTGTAGAAAGGACAGCCTTTAATGTTTGCCTTCTCTACACAACAGTATTTAAAAGGACTAAACTACTGTTTAAATGTACCCGTACATAGGAAAACAGTGTTGCAATTACTGTTCTGCTAACTTACATTCCTCACAGACGAGTAGCATTTCTACCTTCTCTTCGTTGGTGTACATTCTACTCTTCAATTGACGTTGGTTGACGGAATGTCGGGTGTGCATTCTACTTATGTTTACATTTTTCCTCTGTCAACGTCAGCATGTAAATGTGTTCCATTACCTCGAGTACCTGCAATAAGCGCTGGGAGCGTCAACATCAGTGTTATGTTATGTAATTAATAACGTTGTGTTTCAGTGAATGGTACACTGTGATACATTTTTGAATAGGTCTTTAGGAGAGGAAATGAATTACCGAATAAAAAATACAGGGTGCCATTACAAAAAGTCATACCGCTGTTCATATCTTTGTAAAAAAAAGCTACAACGAAGGCAATCATGTTGATTGATGACCCCCGACGGCTAAAGAACATTTACTTGAAACATTTTGTAATTTGCATCTGGACAAACAGTTATTTAGGTTGGTCATGATAAATGGGACACCTTGTATATGACCAGAATTTCTTTGGATTTTGTGAAATGTCATTTGACAATATTCTGCCACGGTAGTCATTGAAGGTACCATGCTCTCTTTATAGCCAAACGTGTTTCGTTCAGCATCTCTCTATCTACAGCCCCACGCTTTGTTTTACACCTATCACGCAGTAATCTCTGTTTCTTTAGAAGTTTCTTTACAGTGACTGTATCCCATGGAGGTTCCCTCCCATTATGAGTTGTTCCACTGGGTACATATCTATCCAGTGCACGGTCAACAACTATTCCTGTCAAAACCCCTAGTTCTCTTTTGTCGACAGCTTTGTTTCATACAGAAGACGAAATCATTACCTAAAAACTGCATTTTTAGACAAATCGTACTAACTTCAGTAACTGATGCCATCGTAGATAGCCTACTTTTGTTAAGTCTGAGTAGCTCTAAAATAGCTTGTTTCACTGTAACGGTTTCAAAATTGACATGGCGTTAAATCTGAATGAGTAGCCACCACATATATTGCAGTGATTCAGAATAACCACACAAAGAAAATAAAAGGAACAGTCGCCTGGCTCTTCGAAGAGTTTCTTTGTAACCGTTCATACAAACATCGGACCGCATTTGGAAATCTCCCTCAGGTTTTTTATCCCTGTTATTTCTCAGAGCGATAACAAGAATTTCCACAGAGTGTGGGTGAAGTGGCGCGCAAACAAAGCGTTACGTTCTCATTCCTGCTCGTACACAGAGGTGCCACAAGTATCGCATCACCGGCATTTTCGTCATTGGGGGCTACGATTGCCGGTGGGGCCTGACAGGGAATTCCTCAACGTGCTGCGCGAGCGCCCCTCCCTGTACTCACGTATTTCTCTCGCCCTGAAAATCACCGACCTCGCTTTCCCGAATCCTCCTCTTTGATTACAGATAAAGGCTAGCCTGAACTACGGAATTTAGCAGTCTTCTCTTTTCTCCACTGAAAGGAGGAAGCCGGGCGTGACACGTGAGGTACACTGTCCGGGCACCGCGCCCAAAACTTATTGTTGAACGGCCTCCTAGCAACACAACTGGTACGCTAGTCTCAACACTGTCTTCCACTTCATTCTATTCCATCAAAGTAAAAAAATTCATTCTAAGCGTCTCTTTCCACATGTTCGTGTCTTTAAACTTTTTTTTACTGGTCACACATGATCCACTCCGCTAGCCTCCGATATATGATGTGCTACAAATTAAAAGATATAAACACCTCTCTCTCTCTCTCTATCTCTCTCTCTCTCTCTCTCTCTCTCTCTCTCTCTCTCTCTTACACACAAACCCAGATGCACTCAAGACTCGCATAGAATGTTTACACTACTGGCCATTAAAATTGCTACACCACGAAGATGACATGCTACGGACGCGACATTTAACCGACAGGAAGAAAATGCTGTGATATGCAAATGATTAGCTATTCAGAGCATTCACAAAAGGTTGGCTCCGGTGGCGACACCTAAAACGTACTGATATGAGGAAAGTTTCCCACCGATTTCTCATACACAAACAGCAGTTGACCGACGTTGCCTGGTGAAATGTTGTTGTAATGCCTCGTGTAAGGAGGAGAAATGCATACCATCACGTTTCCGACTTTGATAAAGGTCTTTCACGACATTGCTGCTCGCGATGGTCGAGATCCAATGACTGTTAGCAGTATATTGAATCGGTGGGTTCAGGAGGGTAATACGGAACGCCATGCTGGATCCCAAGAGCCTCGTATCGCTAGCAATCGAGATTACAGGCATCTTATCCATATGGCTGTAACGGATCGTGCAGCCACGTCTCGACCCCTGAGTCAACAGATGGGGACTTTTTCAAGACAACAACCATCTGCACGAACAGTTCGACGACGACGTTTGCGGCAGTATGGACTATCAGCTCGGAGACCATGGCTGCGGTTACCCTTGACGCTGCATCACAGACAGTAGCGCCTGCGATGGTGTACTCAACGACGAACCTGGGTGCACTAATGGCAAAATGTCATTTTTTAGGATGAATCCGGGTTCTGTTTACAGCATCATGATGGTCACATCCGTGTTTGGCGACATCATGGTGAACGCACATTGGAAACGTGTATTCGTCATCGCCATACTAGCGTATCAGCCGGCGAGATGGTATGGAGTGCCATTGGTTACACGTCTCGGTCACCTCTTGTTCGCATTGACGACACTTTGAACAGTGGACGTTACATTTCAGATGTGTTACGAGCCGTGGCTCTACCCCTCATTCGATCCATGCGAAACCCTACATTTCAGCAGGATAATGCACGACCGCATGTTGCAGGTCCTGTACGGACCTATCTGGATACAGAAAATGTTCGACTGCTACCCTGGCCAGCACATTCTCCAGACCTCTCTCCAATTCAAAACGTCTGGCCAATGGTGGCCGAGCAACTGGCTCGTCACAATACGCCAGTCACTATTTTTGATGAACTGTGGTATCGTGTTGAAGCTGCATGGGCAGCTGTACCTGTACACGCCATCCAAGCTCTGTTTGACTCAATGCCCAGGCGTATCAAGGCCGTTATTACGGCCAGAGGTGGTTGTTCTGGGTACTGATTTCTCAGGATCTATGCACCCAAATTGCGTGAAAATGTAATCACATGTCAGTTCTAGTATAATATTTTTGTCCAATGAATACCCGTTTAGCCACGCGGGATTAGCCGAGCGGTCTGAGGCGCTGCAGTCATGGACTGTGCGGCTGGTCCCGGCGGAGGTTCGAGTCCTCCCTCGGGCATGGGTGTGTGTATTTGTCCTTAGGATAATTTAGTGTCTAAGCTTAGGTTGGCTCTGAGCACTATGGGACTTAACATCTGAGGTCATCAGTCCCTTAGAACGTAGAACAACTTTAACCTAACTAACCTAACGATATCACACACATCCACGCCCGAGGCAGTATTCGAACCTGCGACCGGAGCGGTCTCGTGGTTCCAGACTGATGCGCCTAGAACCGCTCGGCCACCCCGGCCGGGTGTAAACTTAGGGACTGGTGACCTTAGCAGTTAAGTCCCATAAGATTTCACACACATCTGAACATTTTGAATACCCATTTATCATCTGCATTTCTTCTTGGTGTATCAATTTTAATGGCCAGAACTGTACATTGCTGGCATATTTACATATAGGTGTGTGAGGAAAGAAATGAGACTGATTTTTTGTCTACAAAAGTTCTTAATTTTTTTCAAACAAGAATAGAGTCCTCTTTAAAGTAGTTCCATACGGCAGCCATACACCGGCGGAGTCGCAGTTCCCAGACTTGGTAGCAGCGCCGAAAGGATTCAACTGGTAGGACCATAAACACATCGGTCACATTCTAATGAATGTTCTCCAGAGCCCCAAAATGACGTCCTTTTAAGACATTTTTCAATATCGTGAAAAGGAAAAAGGAACAAGGACTCAGATGAGGTGAACTGGGGGCTGTTGTGGAACAACAGAAATGCCTTTTGAGGGCAAGAATTCCGTGGTGGAAGTGGTCGTGTGTACGGGGCGTTGTCATGATGGAGCACTCACTTGTTTGCAATTTACAGTCCAACTCGGTTCACCCTTTCCCTGAGCCTTTCAAGGATATCTCTGTAAAACACTTTGTTGACAGGTCGACTGGGAGGAATAAATTCTTTGTGCGTGATACAACTACTGTCAAAAAAGCAAATCAGCATTGTTTGGATCTCTGCTTTGCTCATTCGAGAGTTTTTCGGTCGAGGAAATGTCTCTGTGTGCCACTTCTCATTTTACCGCTTTGTCTCAAGATTGTACTAAAAATCCAGGATTCATCAGCTGTGATCGTGGTCATCTCTCAAGAAGATCAACGCACGTGTTTCTTCAACTATCGCCGGCCGAAGTGGCCGTGCGGTTAAAGGCGCTGCAGTCTGGAACCGCAAGACCGCTACGGTCGCAGGTTCGAATCCTGCCTCGGGCATGGATGTTTGTGATGTCCTTAGGTTAGTTAGGTTTAACTAGTTCTAAGTTCTAGGGGACTAATGACCTCAGCAGTTGAGTCCCATAGTGCTCAGAGCCATTTGAACCATTCTTCAACTATCCTTCTGCTCTGTTGTGAGGTTTCTCAGCGCCATTTTGGCAAAGCCATCAGCACCTGCAAGACTTCGGTCAGAATTTGTTGTTCGGTGAAAATATTTAAGTTTAAAGGACATCCGTCACCCTTATTGTTAAACGTCGGTTTGCTCTCACAACAGCAGGCACACGTTCGATCATTTCGTCGGTTTTTGAAGTTGAAGGTGTCCCTGTGCGATATGCCTCTACAGTGTGTTCTCGGCCTTCCAGAAATGATTTGTGCCAGCGTAAATCTTGCGGTATTGATAAAGAATGTTCCCCATGGGCGTGTTTCAACTTTTCCCCAAATTTAACACAAAACTTGATGGTATAACGTTGCTCTAAATTCCGCTGTTCTATTTTAGTTACACACAACAAAAACACAACTTCACTGACGACGCTCTCAGAAATCACTAGGTGGCTTTACTTAGCTGAAATTCGGACTAAGCATATGGAAGGAATGAACACACCGGTCTACACAAGTAGAACAACACAGCGGTTTCAGATCGCTCGTAGATTTGTCAGTCTCATTATTTTTCCCACACACCTCATATATTAATTAGATTGACATGTGTTCAGCCGCGACGGTGTTATACACATTTTTAACAGTGACGCATCACGCTTTTCAGTCTGGCGTGAAGTTGTGGTCCACGAATCACTAACAAGGGAACCTCCCCATCGCACCCCCCTCAGATTTAGTTATAAGTTGGCACAGTGGATAGGCCTTGATAAACTGAACACAGATCAATTGAGGAAACAGGAAGAAGTTGTGTGGAACTGTGAAAAAATAAGCAAAATATACAAACTGAGTAGTCCATGGGCGACATAAGTATCATAATGGAGAGTGTGAGCTTAGAAGCGCCGTGGTACCGTGAGCAGCTGCAAAACGAGGAGTCCTTGGTTCAAGTCTTCCCTGCAGTGAAAATTTTACTTTCTTTATTTTTGTATAGTTATTATCTGTCCGTTCGTTCATTGACATCTCTCTTCACTGTAATAAGTTTAGTGTCTGTGTTTTGCGACCGCATCGCAAAACCGTGCGATTAGTAGACGAAAGGACGTGCCTCTCCAATGGGAACAGAAAACATTTGATCGCAAGGTCATAGGTCAACCGATTCCTCCACAGGAAAACACATCTGATATATTCTATACGACGCTGGTGACGGCATGTGCGTCACATGACAGGAATATGTTGTCGACCCACCTAACTTGTACACTTGGCGAATGGGTAAAAAGATTCTTCTACCTTGCCCGATTTAGGTTTTCTTGTGGATGTGATAATCACTCCCAAAAAAGTGATGAAAACACAAGAGTTTGTCACATAAACTGAAAATAACAAATTAAAATTTTCACTTGAAGCAAGATTTGAACCAAGGATCTTCCGTGCCACAACTGTTCACGTTACCACGAGACCACGGCTCTCCTGCGATCCCACCGTCCTTAATGTTGCATATCTTCTATTGAACTACTCAGTTTGTATATTTTGCTTATTTTTCCACAGTTCCACACAACTTCTTCCTGTTTTCGCAATTGATATGTGTTCAGTTTTTCAAGGCCTATCCACTGTGCCAACTTATAACTAAATCTGAGGGGGGTGCGATGGGGAGGTTCCCTTGTAAGCACTGCAGCAAGTTGGATGTCGCGTAGTATCGCAGTCGACCGCCGAAAATGATGTCGTCAGTGTCCTCCTGCACGCTACAGTGACGTATGGACGAGTCAGTCGTTTATAGCCGACAGAGGTGCAGCAGGAAAAGTCCGTGGTTAAAGCGTACGTAATACATAGTGACCAGATACATTCTGTGACACATAACAAAGGAACACTACGGTAGTGCAGGGACGTTTGGTAGTACAACTGCACAATGTCTTCCCGTTTGTTGATACTACAGGCGCCACTTGTTGTTCCACAAGGTTCTGATTTGCATCCGAACGTCTTGCAGAAAGTCTGTATAAGGAACATATTGGTACATCTCTATCCCATGGTGGATGGAACTCTTAGCGAAAACTTTGACAATTCTATTGCCGCTGATGCCTCTTTAACCACAGAATAATGATCTTTTTATGGCGCTACAGTCCTGCAATACGGTCTATAATCTGATAACCAAGTAAGTGTTGGTATTATTGGCAACATGATACCGTATGAGCAGCGATGCTGATCGCGGATCTGTCAGAATAATGATTGTATCTTTATCTATGCTGTCAGCATATTTAAGACCCTCACGTTCTTCATTGAGCTCCGGAAACTCCTTCAGCCGAATCTGAAATGCCTTTTCAGACAGTCTAGCGCGATTGTTCATCTAAACCCTCGCTCAACATTAGCGGCAGTGCTAAATTAGTTCTCCTCATCACTCCAGTTCCATTTCTCTTTCAGTCCTTCGCAGACGGTCGATCATAGTGAGTAGATGTATGTAATTAACTTACTTATTGTTAGTCTAATAACGATCTGCGAATTGACGCTTTATGTTGGTTATATGCAACCGGTCGCTTTTTTAATTTGACACGATTTACCGTATCTTTATCAGTTATCGAGCCACTGCAGGCTCATCATCGGACGGAGGTGTTACAGGAACATTATTCTCTGGACAACTTGGAGCTGGGTGCTAGCGTCGTAAGGCTGGTGAAATATCGAAAATTGAGGTAGTAGTAACCGAAACATTTTTGAAGCGAAGAAATCGTTATGTTTCATGATTTCTTTAAGGAGCAGGTTATGCCCCGATCAGTGAAGGCTGTAATATGTAACAATAATTATCGATCACAAATGTATTGCTTTTTGTTCCAGCTGTTTTCCTATCTCCGAAAAGCTCAACCGACATTTTCATTCAGAAAAGCACCGGAAGCTACAGAATATAATGAACTGCTTGACACTGAAAGCTCAAGTACTTTGAAAAAGCAGCGAGAATGATTAAATTTAACTTCTGAAACATCCAGCATGCCTTCATCTCAGCAGCATTGCTGATCAGTTGTCTATAGCAGCACGCAGCACATTACTATCGATAGTTCCAGCAAAATAATTGTGACCTATGAGGATACAGGATCCTCACAGCATTGTCATATTATCGCTGCAAATAGCCAAATAATGTCACGACCAGCATTACTCATCTATTAGCGGTAACAGACTGTGCGAGAGTGTATGAGAGTGTACGGCATGACTTCCCACGGCAAACGCTGAATACGATAATTGTGAACGTACCCCGAGAGGAAGCTAGAGATTTACATCTAAGGAAAGCAGGCTGTATTATCTGAGTCCCATTGGTAAGTAATCATTCAGATACATAGTTACAGAGGCAGAGACGTGGCAGAACATTCCACTAAAGACTTACGAAAGCCAGAGGACACATTTTGAAATTAAAAACAAGTTAGTGAAGATCGCGGATCCCTACGTAAAGGCGCGTGAAGCTGCCTCTAGAGCTTCTGTGCGATTCTGGAAGCGGGCTTGGGAGGGTGAGGTGAAAGACGGGGGAAGTGCGGGGGAGGGGGGTGTTACCAAGAGTTACGTTACAACTTCTGTGGTCTCTGAGGGTGTTCACCACAACGTGTTAGTGTGGTCTGTTTCATGAGAAAGCAGAAGACAGACGTTCACCGCGGTTTAGCGTCACTCCATCTCGGAGTCATCCAGACAACTTTAATGCCAAGGGATGAGCAGGGCTCTTGGTGGCAGAAGAAAAATATGATACCGCAAAACAGTACATCTGATTAGTTCAAATGCGGCAGGAACTAATTTAACGTCTTCTGGTTTCAAGGAACCCTTGCTACATGTAGACAACGCAATTCGGACGTGTATACATTTGGGATTAAGTATTGGAGAAGAACAATGACTTTACAGCCTTGAAACAAGTTGGCGGTGGCTGTTTTTTATTTTAATTAGCCGTATTCAATTTCATACTATTTGAAAATAAGGGAAATGTAGATATTAGGAAAGGACTAAACATACTTAATCTGAATGAAGGAATTTAAAAAATATATGTATCCTTTATTTTTTATTCCCAGTTACACAATTTTTTACAGGATGACTGGTTTAGATCTCACTGTATCATCTGCCTGAAGATCTGAAAGTAAACTGAAACTGAATGCGTGCTGTCTACTATTTTACAAAAAGTAGAAAATTATTTCACATAACTGTTGAATTCACCTGCGTTGTTGTGGTAGAAACCAGTCGTGTCTGTATCGGAACTATACATCATAATACTCGGCATCAGCTCTGGTCTATGTTTTAAATAGGTGAATGGTGGAGAGAGGTGAGAGGTGGGAAGGAGATGGGAAAAGCGCGAAGGAAAACACGATGGTGGGTAGTAAAGAAGATAAAGAAAGCTAACATTCCTATGAAGGAAGTTAGTTTTTACGGTAAAGAGGAGAATTCTGATAGTGATAGCAGCTTAGCAGTTTGAGTGGGGAAAGGGATGTAACTTCCACTCCATGTAAGGCAGAAGAAAGTATGAACTGTAACTGTAGTGGAAATAATGCAATTATGTTCCACACGTCACAGAGCTCAAATAATAACAGAACTAGTAGTCGTATCTCTGGTGATAATAGATGGGACTGGATGGATGAATTAAGATTAAGAATAAAGAACAGTGGGAATAACTTTTCTCATTTCGAGCTTTCTTTTTTAAATACTGTCGAGGACTATTACCCTCATATTTGGAAAGTAGTAGAAGTATTAGGATTATGATTAGTCACTTGGAAGGCGATGCTTCAATTGTGCAGTGCTTAATAGGAATCGCTTGGCACAGCACAGGATCAAAGTGCCTTTAAAGATGCCTTTTTGAGATACCAGGGACAGCAATCTCTAGAGGAGGAATTACTTATGGCAAGAGGAGTAACAGAAAAGAAAGTTTTATTGAAGTTGTATTGAAGGACAGGGGGTACAATTTGTGTTAGACACAGGTAGTCAAGTGGGCTTCTTGTCTAACAATAAATGGGGAAGGAATAAAGAGAATTGTCAGTGTCCAATTTTTTCTGTAACAAATGGACAAGTTTTAGGTCTGACAGGATTGAAAGGTAGGGTAGTTGAGGAAGCGGTATTAATGACATTCCAAATTTCAGCAATCACTCTCCAACAATCTAAGCTATTACTAGCAGATATAAACTTATCAGTTTTATTAGATATCGATTCTATGATGAGTCATGGTGTCCTATTGCATTTATTGAGAGAAAGGATGCGAATACAATTGAATGGCAGAAAAATTTGGGTTACCCTGAAAAGAGGACAGTCGCAAGGTGAGAGTAATGATTGTGTTAGTAACTGGGAAGTAAAAGCAGAAAGAGAAACAGAGTCGAGTAAAAATGATGACGTAAGTGAATGAGTGTAGGCCAAAGTACAGAAGGCGTGAGAAAGTAAGGTTCAAATGAAGTGCTATGAAACAAAAGTATTAATCAGTAGCAACAGTTTTATAGGGTAACAAATTTGTCTTTAGTGACTAACCCAGTACAATATAAGCTTATGAGTTTAAGTTGAAAATTAAATATCATGTACCATTTTTAAACCACCACACCAACCATATACACTCTGAGTGTGAGGAAGGTTACACAAAAAGAAATAATTGAGGCATAACTGAAAAGTTGGTGTTTCATATTGTTGACATCATAGTGACTGTGAAGAAACTGGATGGCGAGTTTAAGCTGGTGTTGAATGCCCAAACACTCAATAAGAAATTGATGTAGAGAGAGACCGAATTCTTCAAATGGAACAAATGCTAGTATGATTTCACAAAGTAAGTACTTAAGTACACTAGATCTAATGTAAGGCTACTGGCAGGTGCCTCTTGCAGTGGAGTCTAGGAAGTACACAGCTATTATTTGTGTAGACAAATGTTACTCTTTCTAGGTCCTACCTTTTGGCTTCAGCACATCAGTTGCGGAGTATTACATGTTATATACCTTGCTTTGGGAGAGAAGCTACTAGAGGAAGTATTTGTTTATGTAGATGATGTCTTAATTGTATCACAGTGTTGGGACGATCATTTAACGCTGTTAAAAGACCTACTGGAAAGATTAGTTGCTGAGGGTGTTACTATAAAGTTTTCCTAGGCTCAGTCTGGTTGCAGTGAGGTAATATTTCTGGGATGTATCATTAATCAGAAGAGTATTTGGCCACATCCACATGAAATCCAAGCTCTAAGGGACTGCCCAGCTCCGAGAAACAAACATCAGCTAGAATCATTTTTTGGGCTAATAGGATTCAAAGACTCTAATGGATTGGGGGGTTGTTTGGGGAAGGAGACCAGACGGTCTCATTGGATTAGGCAAAGAAGGGGAAGGAAGTCGGCCGTGCCCTTTCAAAGGAACCATCCCGGCATTTGCCTGGAGTGATTTAGGGAAATCACGGAAAACCTAAATCAGGATGGCCGGACACGGGATTGAACCGTCGTCGCCCCGAATGCGAGTCCAGTGTCTAACCACTACGCCACCTCGCTCGGTCTAATAGGATTTAAAGGAAGTAAATTCCAAGTAAGGTCGTTAATTATGTTGCAATCAATTAATTGTTGAAGATGAAGATCCACTGGTGGTGGAGAGAGAATTATCTGAAAGAATGTGTATTAATTAAACAATAGCTTAACAATCTGAAAATACTGGGACGTCCTGATTTATATAAGACATTTTGTTTTTCTGTTGATACTTTGGGATATGGTCTGAGGTGTAAAGAGTCTTACGTACAAGATGAGAGACACCGTATCACAGTGGCTTTAGGCAGTAGAATGCAGAGTCAATTTGAACAAAACTCTTCCACTACAGAGAAAGAAACTTCAGCTGTCATTTGGTCGGTAAAAAATTTAAGTTTTTATTCTGTGGATGAAATGTTATGATGTATTCAGATTTCCATGCTTTAAAATTTTTGATGACTATTAAGTAACTGCAGAGTAGACTAGCACTTTTCCTAAAGAAATACGATCTGGAATCAAAATAAATAAAAGTGGAGGAAAATAAAGTAACAGATGCTCTATCTCGAGTGCCTTTAGGTGTGTAGACAGAAGCGAATTAAATAAAAATGGCACAGGAGTTTATGGTTTATAAGGTTAACAGCTTGAAATATTAGAGAGAGTTACAAGTGTAGATGAAAATCTGATAACAATTATTGGAGGACCTTTTGGATTTGTTGCAAGGGGTTCTTTTTAATATAACTCTAGGCTTTTTTACAGGTGCAGAGTTTGTGCAACTAAATTATATGCACCAAAACTGGTAAGGTTCAAATGGCTCTGAGCACTATGGGACTCAACTGCTGTGGTCATAAGTACCCTAGAACTTAGAGCTACTTAAACCTAACTAACCTAAGGACATTACACACATCCATGCCCGAGGCCGGATTCGAACCTGCGACCATAGAGGTGGTGCGGTTCCAGACTGTAGCGCCTTTAACCGCTCGGCCACTCCGGCCGGCTGGTAAGGTATATTGATCATCTTTATGGGCATTTTGGGATAAAGAATTGTATAGTACATACTGAAAATTTTATTTGTGTGATTGGATAAATCCGATTGTCAGGAAGGAATTATCTACATGTAAGAGGGGCCTACGAACCAAACACCGAAATTTAAAATTTAAAATTGAAACTTACATCATAACACCATAACATCTAATAGGATTTTGTGACCCTAGACATTTTCGGACTGTTTCCTCGAGGAACAGGTGGTGTTATGTGCATAGTGATTATATTTGGAATTGTGGTCAAAATTCCTCAATATTTTTCTTGTCAAAGTGGCGACTAGTAAGCCAAGACTATTTTCTGAATGAAGAAAAAACTGTGTGATTGATTTTGGATAATGGGTTGTAGTTTATATTGTCCAGCTTTAAAGACCTTTTAGTGGCATGGAAGATACAGCATCCGTTGACAGCTAGGTTTCACACTCAAGCCAGTCCTGCTAAGAGGGTAACCCAAGGATAGGGACATTTTGGAAAAACGTATTGTTACACTAAAGATATAAATGGTACATGTATCTAGAAAAGTTGAAAGAATTTCAAATGATCTCCTGTAAGATGGCATTGGCATTTCGCCCAGGCAGACTACTGAAGGAAAAATAATAAGACATACATTCTTAGGCAAGACTCATCATCCTGTACAGGGTGATGGATGGAAAGGCGAAATACTAAAAATCGTGGAAACAAATATTAGGAACAAGTCATATAAGTAATAGGAAAGGAAGATACCATACCCTTTTACGCTGATGTTAAAGAAGATAGATTCTAACAGGGAAATGGGCAACTATCACATACTAAACTCTAAAAGATGTATAATGACATACACTAGGTTCAGTCCTATCCAAAAAGGAAATCAAAATGAACTAAAACCCAATAAAACGGGAACTTCAGTCGTTTCAGATGAGCAAGAAAAAGTAAAGGAAAAATTTGTCACTGAAAAGTATCTTAAAGACTGAAACCAGAGGTTAGGTTTTGAGAGTAAAAGTAAGAAGCAAAAGAGAGCTATGTTTGAGATGGAAGGGAGGACGCTATGAGCCTACCAGAAGCATTAAACTGTAGTGTGGTTCGGTGGGTATATCCACAGGGTTGCTAGGTGTGTTTGCCAAAGCCACAGGCACACGGTGATAAAATAGAGTGTCCTAGTGGTTAAGTAGAAATACTATTTGTTTGTTTGTGAAATTTATGTACACTGATCAGAAATTCAGTTATGTTGTCATTTTTGGTGGAAGCTTATGTTAAATGATTTCACCTGTGGTTATGACCTACATATAAGAGATTGTGAACCAACGTTATGGGTTAGCCGTTACATATATCTATCCTATATGTAGATACTGCAGGAAATAAAACCTATGACGAAACTAATGTGGTAATATTTGAAACTGGAGGAAGTGGAGATGAATCCTTCTGAGATGAAGGTTGCAGTATGGAGACTACATTGAAGGGACTGACGAAGTTAGAACATTACATTTGTTATAAGGAAGCTGCGTGGAGCCCTATTGAAAAAATATTTACTTTTTAATGATTTAATCTAGATTTGTTTAATTTTGGTTGAGATTATTTCTATTAGACAGAAAATGTAAAAGGTTATTTGGGAAGTAAGCGCGTAAGAATGCAGTACCCTACGCCTTGTAAGAGGAAACGTTTAAACGATACTAGTAAGGATATGCTCATACTATGTGTTTGTATGTGTTTGTTCGATAATAAAAATATTTTCATATTACTCGGTAATTTCTATAAAATGTCTACACGTCTCGCTGCTTTATATCACAGTTGAAGAAAATATAACATACAAAGTTATGTTTAAGAGTAAAGGTAAATAAATGGTAGCTGATCAGTAATAAGGATGTGCAAGGAGGCGGCTTTGTAACGTGCCAACATTTTTGTGGCGGGCGGTTTTCCTGGGTGCATTGCGTATCCTCTTACGACGAGCGGTGAGAACACGTAATTCACCCAGGAACACTGTCGAACATGATCGTTTTGGGGTGTGGGTACTATGATGTGGGGAGGTATTAAGTTGCATGGGCATACTGACCTCCAAATCTTTCAACACGGTACACTCACTGGTCAATGTTAGTGTGACAGTGTATTCCTTTCGCAGGCGTGGAATGAAATTTAATGTAAAAAGTTGCGAGCTCCTGGTTACAACTAGATAGAAAGATAGATCAACTAGCGGAATAAGAATTGCAGTTGAGAAATTGAAGAAGGTGGAAAGTGTCAAGTACGAGGGTAATCCCAAAAGTAAGGTCTCCTATTTTTTATAACTACATAGACCTGTTTATTTCTACAATGGTTTACATCAGCTTACAGCTTGAACATTTAGCTATTTTTCGACATAATCACCATTTCTGATATGCATTTTTGTAGACGCTGTGGCAGTTTTTGTATGCCCATGTCATACCAGCTCGCCGCCATGTTGTTTGTGGACTCAATTGTCACGGGTGACGAAACGTGGGCGTATTACATCATACCTGAGACCAAGCAACAATCACGCCAGTGGCGGCATCCTTCTTCGTCAAAGCCGCGGAAATTCAAACAAACACAGTCTGCCGGTAAAGTCATGACAACCGTGTTTTGGGATCGGAAAAGGGTACTGTTGGTCGACTTTATGCCCACTGGGACCACAATTAACGCTGACAAGTACTGCGAGACCCTGAAAAAAACTCAAACTTGAAATTCAGAACCGGAGAAGAGGAATGTTGAGCAAGGGTGTACGCATTTTCCATGGCAACACTCGACCACACATCGCTCGGCAAACCGTGCTCTCCTGCAACAGTTTCAGTGGAACATAATCACCCACCCACCCTATTGTCCTGACTTGGCGCCCAGTGACTATCACCTGTTCCCTAAGTTAAAAGAACATTTGGCCAGGAAACGATTCAGCTCCGACTACGAGGTGAAAGAAGAGGTTCATAACTTTCTGAACAGCATGGCGGCGAGCTGGTATGACATGGGCATACAAAAATGCATCGACGTAAATGGTGATTATGTCGAAAAATAACTAAATGTTCAAGCTGCAAACTGATGTAAACCATTGTAGAAATAAACAGGTCTATGTACATATAAAAAAATAGGAGACCTTACTTTTGGGATTACCCTCGTACTTGGGAAATGTGATAGAGGATAATGGAAGAAATGAGAAAGAGCTCAGTGACACGGCAAGTAGGCACAAGCATTTCTGGGAAGCGTTAGGAGCCTGGTTTAGAACAAAGCCGACCCACAAAAAAATCAAAGGAGTGATCTATAGAAGTTACTACACCCCATTACTGACACATACATCTGAAACATGGATAATGAAAGAAAGAAATGTAAGCAGATTATAGGTATGTGAAATGAAATTCCTCAGAAGAAGGATAGGAGTAACAAGGAAAGATAGATGACGAACGAAAGGGTAAGCGAAATAATGAAAGAGAGGTCCTTGCAGAGTAGGATAGGAGCATCAAGGCAATGATCGTATGGGCATTAAAAGAGAATGGAAAACAAGAGGATTTCCGAGAAGATACATGAAACGGAGATGCGAAGGAAACGACGAAGAGGAAGAGCAAGGGATAGAAGGCTGAAAGGTGTGGAGGTGTGTGTTGAAAAAAGAGGCGAGGACTGGTGCAGAGCGGTGGAGGGGAAAACTGGACTAAATGGTGAGGTTTATGTTACTACAGATCCGGCCTGGGACTAGGAACTGTTCAAGATGGTGATGAGATGATGATGATGATGATATTCATTTCCTGGTGCATCTTTTCAAGGGTATATTCGCCCCTAACTTAATTGTTATGGATGACAATGCGCGACTGCATCGTACAGCGCAGGTGGTGGAGCTCTTGAAACAAAAGGATATTTGGCGAATGGACTGCCCTGCCCATTCCTCCGCTTTAAGTCCCATCCATTACGTGTGTGATGCGTTAGGGAGACTTACTGCAGCACGTCCATAAGCACCAATGACCATCCAGCAGTTGTCAACTGGAGGAATGTAACGTCCTACAACAAGAAATCCTTACTAGTCTTGCAGCCAGCATGTTGCAGAGGATGCAGTGCCGCCCGTGGTGATCACACACCCCATTAAGAACCCGCATTTTGTAATGTCCAGGGGGCTATCATGAATCTACATCTACATCTACATAGATACTCCGCAAGCCACCGTACAGCGCTTGGCGGAGGGTACCCTGTGCACTTACTAATCATTTCCCTTCCTGTTCCACTTGCAATTACTGCGATGGAAAACGCCTGTCTATATGTCTCCACATGAGCCCTGCTTTCTTGTAGCCAGCCCGCGTGGCCGAGGGGCTCTAGGCGCTCGGTCCGGAACCGCGCGACTGCTACGGTCGCGGGTTCGAATCCTGCCTCGGGCATGGATGTGTGTGATGTCCTTAGGTTAGTTAGGTTTAAGTAGTTCTAAGTCCAGGGGACTGATGCCCTCAGATGTTAAGTCCCATAGTGCTCAGAGCCATTTGGACTTTTTTTTTTTTTTTTGCTTTCTTGTATCTTATCTCAGATGTCCTTACGCGAAGTGTATGGTGGCGAAAATGGAACCGTTAGGTAGTCAGCTTCAAATGCCGGTTCTCTAAATTTTCTCCGTAGTGCTCCTCGAAAAGAACGTCGCCTTACCTCCAAGGATACCCATTTGAGTTCCCGATGCATCTCCGTAACACTTACGTGTTGTTGGAACCCACCAATAACAAATCTAGCATCCCGCCTCTGAATCGTTTCGCCGCGCGGAGTGGCCGCACGGTTTGAGGCGTCATGTCATAGATTGCGCGGCCCCTCCCGCCGGAGGTTCGAGTCCTCCGTCGGGCATGGGTGTGTGTGTCATTCTTAGCATAAGTTAGTTTAAGTAGCGTGTAAGTCTACGGACCGGTGACCTCAACATTTTGAATTGTTTCGATGCGTTTCTTTAATCCGACCTGGTACGGATCCCAATCAGCCGAGCGGTACTGCAGCAGTGTCCTGTATGCTGTCTCGTTCACAGATGAACCACACTTTTCTAAAATTCTTCCAATAAACCGAAGTCGATTATCCGCCTCCCCTACCACAGTGCTCACATGCCCATTCAAATGGTTCAAATGGCTCTGAGCACTATGGGACTTAACATCTGTGGTCATCAGTCCCCCAGAACTTAGAACTACTTAAACCTAACTAACCTAAGGACATCACACACATCCATGCCCGAGGCAGGATTCGAACCTGCGACCGTAGCTGTCGCGCGGTTCCGGACTGAGCGCCTAGAACCGCTAGACTACCGCGGCCGGCATGCCCATTCCATTTCATATCACTCTGTAATGTTACCCCAGATATTTAAACGACGTGACTTTGTCAAGCAGGACACTACTAATGCCGTATCCGAACATTAAGGGTTTGTTTTGTCTACTCATCGGCATTAACTTACATTTTTCCGAATTTAAAGCTAGAAGTTGTTATCTCCTATCCTCCTACAGACATTCAACTTCGACACCTTACCGTACGCCGGTCGGGGTAGCCGAGCGGTTCTAGGAGCTACAGTCTGGAACCGCGCGACCGGCACGGTCGCAGGTTCGAATCTTGCCTCGAGCTTGGATGTGTGTGATGTCCTTAGGTTGGTTAGGTTTAAGTTGCTCTAAGTTCTAGGGGACTGATGACCTCAGAAGTTAAGTCCCATAGTGCTCAGAGCCATTTGAACCTTACCGTACACTCAAACAATCGCAGACGGCTCCCCACCCCGTCCTCCTGATAATTTATGTCCATAACGCTAAACACGCGTTGGCTTCAGTGTAATTATTGTCTTTCAATAAAAGTGTCATTTATGATTGTCTCATTGCGTATTTCTTTCAGCTAACTCCTGCGCTATACTGTAGCAATTCTTCCTATAAACGGCCCAAATTTCATCGAGTTGTATTACTTGACAGTGACACGTCATACGAAAGTTATTTTCGTTCTTAAGTTTTTCACACCAGTGCAGTTGGAATGATCTGATATATTCGGTTAACGGCTCTGTTGAGGAGAAATCTTCAGTTGTAATTTTGAAAGTAATTCCGTGTTACGCCATTAGAAAACTATGATCATTTCTGTCTATGCTAAAAGCGTTTTAATTTGGACAGTTCCATCGATTCTCGGTGGCAGTACTATAGGATGAATTAAATATGCTCTTTGTAGACATAAACCGGTAAGAAAAGGTCGTAACAGTGAGACACTGGATTACATAAGACAGTAATGCCGTTTTCTCCACAGACATCCCGAGTTAGATTCATCACAATTTTACTAAAATGCACATAATCATAGCCGATACCTTCTTCTCGTGTTGTCAGTACAACAATGAAGTTATCACTGCTATTATTACTATCACCATCTCCTCGTTGTGCACAATTTGGACCGCATGAAGCCTTGTGTTTGGCAGTGAATTTTGTTTTCTTTATTGTTTCAATACTAATATTCCCTTGACAAAGATGTCATGTCGATCTTTAACATAACGCTGTCGACGTTAAATTCCCTTCCGTCTATACATCAAGTTCCAAGATGCAAAAATCGCGCATTCCCATTTTTTAAAGAGGAAGGGGGCGTGGTTTATTAGCTGCCTTTAACTCTGATTATGAATTTTATACCTTTGTGTTCACGATTTAGATGCTCTCATCTTACTTGTATCTGACTTTCTCATTGTTCAGTTTTAGCTTCAGAATGTCGCTATGCTTCAATTATATTGTTGTTGTTGTTGTTGTCTTCAGTCCTGAGACTGGTTTGAAGCAGCTCTCCATGCTACTCTATCCTGTGCAAGCTTCTTCATCTCCCAGTACCTACTGCAACCTACATCCTTCTGAATCTGCTTAGTGTATTCATCTCTTGGTCTCCCTCTACGATTTTTACCCTCCATGCTGCCCTCCAATGCTAAATTTGTGATCCGTTGATGCCTCAAAACATGCCCTACCAACCGATCCCTTCATCTAGTCAAGTTGTGCCACAAACTTCTCTTCTCCCCAATCCTATTCAATACCTCCTCATTAGTTACGTGATCTACCCACCTTATCTTCAGCATTCTTCTGTAGCACCACATTTCGAAAGCTTCTATTCCCTTCTTGTCCAAACTAGTTATCGTCCATGTTTCACTTCCATACATGGCTACACTCCATACAAATACTTTCAGAAACGACATCCTGACACTTAAATCTATACTCGATGTTAACAAATTTCTCTTCTTCAGAAACGATTTCCTTGCCATTGCCAGTCTACATTTTATATCCTCTCTACTTCGACCATCATCAGTTATTTTACTCCCTAAATAGCAAAACCTCTGTACTACTTGAAGTGTCTCATTTCCTAATCTAATTCCCTCAGCATCACCCGATTTAATTTGACTACATTCCATTATCCTCGTTTTGCTTTTGTTGATGTTCATGTTATATCCTCCTTTCAAGACACTGTCGATTCCGTTCAACTGCTCTTCCAAGTCCTTTGCTATCTCTGACAGAATTACAATGTCATCGGCGAACCTCAAAGTTTTTACTTCTTCTCCATGAATTTTAATACCTACTCCGAATTTTTCTTTTGTTTCCTTTACTGCTTGCTCAATATACAGATTGAATAACATCGGGGAGAGGCTACAACCCTGTCTCACTCCTTTCCCAACCACTGCTTCCCTTTCATGCCCCTCGACTCTTATAACTGCCACCTGATTTCTGTACAAATTGTAAGTAGCCTTTCGCTCCCTGTATTTTATACCAGCCACCTTCAGAATTTGAAAGAGCGTATTCCAGTTAACATTGCTAAAAGCTTTCTCTAAGTCAATTATATTACGATATATAAAGTTCGTCACCCAGAATTCGAGATTACGTCTCTTAGGTTAAAGAACACTGTTCCTCCTACAACTCATTTTTGTGTCTTCCATCTGCTAATCGTATCTTGTGGATTGTAGTATCTTTTGTTATTTTGTATTCTACGAGGTTTCCAAGTTTAGAAGATTATTATTCTGTTTCTGATTCTCCTTGTAGCATTTATAACGTATTTGTATTTTGTTAAACGAATAGGTTGCTATTTATTAATTCGTTAATAAACTTTTCAGCTTTTCTGGATCTTAAGAGCGGAAACACTAATTGCAAATGTGAACGTCTTTTTTTTGTTGTTCTCACTTTACTACAGATCTCAATCATCCTTCACCGGCCGTGGTGGCCGTGCGGTTCTAGGCACTACAGTCTGGAACCGCGGGTCCGCTACGGTCGCAAGTTCGAATCCTGCCTCGGGCATGGATGTGTGTGTGTCCTTAGGTTAGTTAGGTTCAAGTAGTTCTAAGTTCTAGGGGACTTATGACCACAGCAGTTGAGTCCCATAGTGCTCAGAGCTATTTTCATCCTTCGTTATATCTTGAATATCTGTCAATACAAAAAATTGAGCCTTGCGGTTAAAGGCGCTGCAGTCTGGAACCGCTAGGCCGCTACGGTCGCAGGTTCGAATCCTGCCTCGGGCATGGATGTTTGTGATGTCCTTAGGTTAGTTAGGTTTAACTAGTTCTAAGTTCTAGGGGACTAATGACCTCAGCAGTTGAGTCCCATAGTGCTCAGAGCCATTTGAACCATCTGAACAAAAAACTGATCAACTGTTTCCTGCTTCACTCTCTTCTTAAGATGTTTTTCTATATCATCTACATCTACATACATACTCCGAAAGCCACCGTACGGTACCTGGCAGAGAGTACCCTTCCTTCTTTCCCCTTCTATCACTGGAATTCGTACATGTAGTTCTTAAAAAAAAAACAAATTACGTATGAAGTTACGGGAGAAACAGTTAGGTTCCAAATGTTTCTGTACTAAAGTACGTCTAGTAGCTTTAGAGTTGCATCTTCTGTGGCATGGCAGCCTACTCTTACAAGTATCTTATATTTCCTCATTTCCGAGTAAGTCAGTTCTAGTCCCCAAAATCTTTCTTGAGCACAGCAAATTATCCCAACACTGCAGTATACGCAGGAGACCGGTAAGCGCAACAGTGGCAGACAATGAAGAATGGACTAGTAGATGGGCAGGGAGTTGGGCGGGTCCAGGGTTCGTTCCCCACTCTGTGACACCTGGAAACCAGTTGCCCGGACCCGGACCGGTTCTATATATCAAACGCCGGCCCCTGCGCTCTAATACTGAATTAATCCCCGACAAAAATCCGTGACTAACGCACCGCTCTGGCTGCGCGCCACCGCATCATTCAAAAGATTTCGGGAAAATTCCAAAGCCATTGTCTCGCCTCGCTGCAGCGAGAAGCAAGCCACCAACATTTTATCAGCTTCGCTTAATTAATTGCAATCTGTACTCTCGAATTTTATTATACCCTGCCTCCAAAGAAAAGGCTCATTACTCTACAAATCTAAACATAGACATAAATGGATTTTTCTCGAACACCACAGGAGGAGGCGAAACACGCAACTGCACTTTCGCGGCATACACAGTTATATGACTTTAGGAAATCGACGGCAACTATCTTATATACTGACGTGGAGAGTCTGGATGTCTGAAACAGGCAGGTGAATAGTCCATTTTTATCTTGGGCGAAGAGTGCTTCCCAAAACAACTTCACTAACAATTTCCATAATTGTCATTCCACGATGTATTACTTATTTTTTTCAGTCCCGCTTCCCTGAGCAATTATCGATACTATCTCTTGCTGTCATTTACAATCTTCTGCAGAATTATACAATGCCGGTTAACTTTTTACACATTCTTTTAATTTACAAAGAGAGAGAGAGAGAGAGAGGGATACAGAGAAGTTGTTATAATTAAATGTAATGTACGCTTTGCTGCCGCAGCGATAAATTAAGTGCGAAACTAAAAGCCAAAAACGTATTCCGTTTACACTTAGATGATTATTTACATTTAGCAGTGAAGCGCCTTTCACAAAGAAGCAACATTTCTTATCTCTTTCCACCCCAATCCATACGATCTTGCAGGTTCGGCTTTTATTTTTTTCTGCCAATCTGGGTATCTTGCCTTGCTTGCAATCGATTTTTGCAATGATTTTACACTTTCTGCTCTGCTTGTTTTTCTCGACTGTGCTGCCACTCGGTGTCAGGAGGTCGCGGCACATGCAATTGGATTCTTCCTAGACGAAAGTAACAAGTCCTCTACCAGACCAGTAGCTCATAATCACATTAAATTGAGTTGTTTCGCCAATCTGCTTAGTATAGATGATTGGAAACTAGTATATAATGTAAAAGCAACAATTTTTAGTACTCTCACGTCTATGTATCTAATTTTGCGTCAATTTCATACTATCACGTTTGTGCCAGTTGTATGTTTAGCGCATAGTTTCAGCCTTGAATGAGTACGTAGGTGTGCTCACTGGTTTTTGTACATTCTTGTGGAAAAAATTTGATACACAATAGCTTAGTTATATGCAGGTCTAACAGAACACCAGGTTCGTTCTCTGTTACAGGATTCCGATTCGAGTGACATTTTGCCATTGTTTACCACACTTGTAGATTTTCGCTTGCCAAGTACTGGCTCTGTACAGAGACCACTGCCGTAATAGCAGTAGTAGAAGCTTTTCTCATGCGTAGGGTTCTTTTAGAAGGATATCGGCTATGTCTTGTTATTAGAATTTAAGAACAACAAAAATAAAGTAATTCACATCTGCACACTTAAAGGTCTAGTACGACAAGGATGGCTGTGGCCATACATCCCGGCATTAGTCTGAAACAATTTAAAGAACCTACGGAAAACCTAGATAGGGTGGGTGAATGAAGACTGGACCCTCCACCCTCCCGAATACAAGGCAACTTTGTTTAAAACAGTGCTACTTCAATCGGTTTACTCCTAGTATTCAATACTGTTTAGTAAATAAATTATTTAATAACGAAAAATGCTAATGATACACTGTTCACTAATTTCTCACTTCCAGTCACTGCACGCATTACACACATTCTACACACAATCTTTCATAACGCTAAACACACTATCAGCTGATGTCAGAACCATTCTGTGCTTCGTGACTTCCATTCACTAGCCTGAAAAACTGATTCAGCATGCCTCTATAACGAGTGAGATATTGTGCTTTTTCCAAAGCTGTTTCACAGAGGAAGATTGCACTGTAGTTCCTTCTCTAGATTGTCGCACAGATGACAAAATGGTAGATATCGAAATAGACGACTGAGGGATAGAGAAACAATTAAAATCGCTCAAAAGAGGAAAGGCCGCTGGACCTGATGGGATACCAGTTCGATTTTACACAGAGTACGCTAAGGAACTTGCACCCCTTCTTGCAGCGGTGTACCGTAGGTCTCTAGAAGAGCGTAGCGTTCCATAGGATTGGAAAAGGGCACAGGTCATCCCCGTTTTCAAGAAGGGACGTCGAACAGATGTGCAGAACTATAGACCTATATCTCTAACGTTGATCAGTTGTAGAATTTTGGAACATGTATTATATTCGAGTATAATGACTTTTCTAGAGACAAGAAATCTACTCTGTAGGAATCAGAATGAGTTTCGAAAAAGACGGTCGTGTGAAACCCAGCTCGCGCTATTCGTCCACGAGACTCAGAGGCCATAGACACGGGTTCACAGGTAGATGCCGTGTTTCTTGACTTCCGCAAGGCGTTCGATACAGTTCCCCACAGTCGTTTAATGAACAAAGTAAGAGCATATGGACTATCAGACCAATTGTGTGATTGGATTGAAGAGTTCCTAGATAACAGAACGCAGCATCTCATTCTCAATGGAGAGAAGTCTTCCGAAGTAAGAGTAATTTGTGTGCCGCAGGGGAGTGTCATAGGACCGTTGCTATTCACAATATACATAAATAACCTTGTGGATGACATCGGAAGTTCACTGAGGCTTTTTGCAGATGATGCTGTGGTGTATCGAGAGGTTGTAACAATGGAAAATAGTACTGAAATGCAGGAGGATCTGCAGCGAATTGACACATGGTGCAGGGAATGGCAATTGAATCTCAATGTAGACAAGTGTAATGTGTTGCGAGTACATAGAAAGATAGATCCTTTATCATTTAGCTACGAAATAGCAGGTCAGCAACTGGAAGCAGTTAATTCCATAAATTATCTGGGAGTACGCATTAGGAGTGATTTAAAATGGAATGATCATATAAAGTTGATCGTCGGTAAAGCAGATGCCAGACTGAGATTCATTGGAAGAATCCTAAGGATATGCAATCCGAAAACAAAGGATGTAGGTTACAGTACGCTTGTTCGCCCACTGCTTGAATACTGCTCAGCAGTGTGGGATTCGTACCAGATAGGGTTGATAGAAGAGATAGAGAAGGTCCAACGGAGAGCAGCGTGCTTCGTTACAGGATCATTAAGTAATCGCGAAAGCGTTACGGAGATGATAGATAAACTCCAGTGGAAGACTCTGCAGGAGAGACGCTCAGTAGCTCGGTACGGGCTTTTGTTGAAGTTTCGAGAACATACCTTCACCGAATAGTCAAGCAGTTTATTGCTCCCTCCTACATATATCTCGCCAAGAGACCATGAGGATAAAATCAGAGAGATTAGAGCCCACACAGAAGCATACCGACAATCCTTCTTTCCACGAACAATACGAGACTGGAATAGAAGGGAGAACCGATAGAGGTACTCAGGGTACCCTCCGCCACACACCGTCAGGTGGCTTGCGGAGTATGGATGTAGATGTAGATGTAGATGTAGATGTAGAAGGATTAGATGTTAGTACTAGGTTACTTTGTAGAGTTTTGGGAAAAAGCAATCTGCATACAAATGAGACTGCTTACAAAATGCTCGTGCGTCCCATCTTCTAATATTATTCAAATGTGTATGATCACACCAAACAGGACTAAAAGGGGAACTGAACGTGCACTACCTGTCACAAAAAGTAAAGAAGGGGAGGAGAAAACGAAATTAAACTTCACGGGTTGAGAGGATATGTGATGTTATTCTAACGATCGCACAACTGAACGAAATTTTCAAAGAATTTGGCACTATAAGCTCACTTATTAGTATGCCATTGCAGCCCCTCTGGCCTGGAAACATGAACTGATTCTATATGAAGATGGTATCTGTTCTTTCGGACAATTGAAAATGTGTGCCCCGACCGGGACTCGAACACGGGATCTCCTGCTTATATGGCAGACGCTCTATCCATCTGAACCACCGAGGGCACAGAGAATAGTGCGACTGCAGGGATTTATCCCTTGCACGCTCCCCGTGTGACACATTCCCAACTTAATGTCAATGGCACACATTTTCAACTGTCCCCGTAGATGTATATCAACGCCTGTCGACAGCTTGAGGTCTTGATTTAATTATCTTTTGATTCTAAGAGAGCTGCATGGCCACCGATGGTATCTGTTCTTTCGGACATGTCAGAAAGAACAGATACCATCTTCATATAGTTAAGGATAACCAGCCATCGACCTTATTCTTCTGTGCTGGATGCACACGCATTGCCCGAACTCTTGCGGGACTCGGTAAGATTGTCTGTCGCGAGTAATGAGTGTAATGGGCAGGGGCACTACGAATGTAGTGTGTGGACATAAAGTTTGGACTGTGAGTCTAACGGGGAGCGTGCAAGGGATAAATCCCTCCCGTCACACTATCCTCTGTGCCCTCGGTGGCTCAGATGGATAGAGCGTCTGCCATGTAAGCAGGAGATCCCGGGTTCGAGTCCCGGTCGGGGCACACATTTTCAACTGTCCCCGTTGATGTATATCAACGCCTGTCGACAACTTAAGGTCTTGATTTAATTATCATGAACTGATTCGGTTGGGAACGGTATCATAGGGCCATTGTATCGTCTCCTGTGGCAAGCTGTCTCAAAACTAATGTAATTGCTCCTTGGTATCCTTGATAATGGGATGGGGTTGACGTCCGAACTGGTCCCACACGTATTCTGTCTGGGACAGATCTGGGGATCGTGATGATCACGGGCGCAACATCACTCACGCAGTTTATAGAGACACATGACATGAGTGAACGAGCATTGTCATGTTGAAAAATGAAACCACAATACTGTCGTATGAGAGGTAGCACGTGAGAAAGCAAGATGTCCGTAACCTATTTTTGTGCCGTTAGGGTTCCCCAATCTCTTAGGGTTCCCCAATCACTGATAGCTGTGACCTGAAGTCATAACCGATGATCCCCACACCACGACGCCAGGAGTAATATCACTGATCTCTAGAAAACATTAGAAGAAATGGACTTCTCCCCAGGTCACCGACATATTTGCCGACGTTGGCCACTCGGGGTAGTGCAGCACTGGGATTCTACTTCCCCGAACACAATGCGACGCCATTCATCTGCAGTCCTGCTCAAGGACCTCTCCAAAATCAGCCGACCAACTGTGCTGGATTACACAGAATGTTACAGGGGGTGAATTGCTTGTTCCTGGATGGCACGAGCAAATGTGAAGGGTTTACTATGTTCTTGGTGCACATTACGGCGATCGTCCGTGTGGTTGTCGGAAGTGGTCACCGAAAGCTTGACGACGAGTTTTCCAGCCCTCACGTTCACGTGCAGCCCAACATCGGGCCACTGTTACGTCAGAAAACCCCTCAGGTCTAGATGTGCACTATTCGACCAGCCTGCCAAATAAAGACTCATAATGAGGCACCTTTAAGACTATGTCAGGTGCTGATAACGCTGTCTTACACGGGTACAAGGCATCTCAACGCCCCTCACAGTGACTACTCCACATCAGACGCTATTCACGCCCCTTATACAGGGTGGTCCATTGATCGTGACCGGGCCAAATATCTCACGAAATAAGCGTCAAACGGAAAAACTACAAAGAACGAAACTTGTCTAGCTTGAAGGGAGAAACGAGATGGCGCTATAGTTGGCCCGCTAGATGGCGCTGCCGTAAGTGAAACGGATATCAACTGCGTTTTTTTTTTTTTTTAAAGGAACCCCCATTTTTATTACATATTCGTGTAGTACGTAAAGAAATAGGAATGTTTTAGTTGGAACACTTTTTTCGCTTTGTGATAGATGGTGCTGTGATAGTCACAAACATATGGCTCACAATTTTAGACGAACAGTTGGTAACAGGTAGGTTTTTTAAATTAAAATACAGAACGTAGGTACGTTTGAACATTTTATTTCGGTTGTTCCAATGTGATACATGCACCTTTGTGAACTAATCATCTCTGAGAACGGATGCTGTTACAGCGTGATTACCTGAAAATACCACATTAATGCAATAAATGCTCAAAATGATGTCCGTCAACCTCAATACATTTAGCAATACGTGTAACGACATTCCTCTCAACAGCGAGTAGTTCGCCTTCCGTAATCTTCGCACATGCACTGACAATGCGCTGACGCATGTTGTCAGGCGTTGTCGGTGGATCACGATAGCAAATATCCTTCAACTTCTCCACAGAAAAAAATCCGGAGACGTCAGATCCGGTGAACGTGCGGGCCATGGTATGGTGCTTCGACTACCAATCCACCTGTCATGAAATATTCTGTTCATTACCGCTTCAACAGCACGCAAGCAATGTGCCGGACATCCATCATGTTGGAAGTACATCGCCATTCCGTCATGCAGTGAAACATCTTGTAGTAACATCGATAGAACATTACGTAGGAAATCAGCATACATTGCACCATTTAGACTGCCATCGATGAAATGGGGTCCAATTATCCTTCCTCCCATAATGCAGCACCATACATTAACCCGCCAAGGTCGCTGATGTTCCACCTGTCGCAGCCATCGTGGATTTTCCGTTGCCCAATAGTGCATATTATGCCGGTTTACGTTACCGCTGTTGGTGAATGACGCTTCGTCACTAAATAGAACGCGTGCAAAAACATCTGTTCTCGTCCCGTAATTTCTCTTGTGCCCAGTGGCAGAACTGTACACGACGTTCAAAGTCGTCGCCATGCTATTCCTGGTACATAGAAATATGGTACGGGTGCAATCGATGTTGATGTAGCATTCTCAACGCCCATGTTTTTGAGATTACCGATTATCGCGCAATTTGTCCGCTGCTGATGTGCGGATTAGCCGTGACAGCAGCTAAAACACTTACTTGGGCATCATCATTTGTTGCAGGTCGTGGTTGACGTGTCACATGTGGCTGAACACTTCCTGTTTCCTTAAATAACGTAACTATCTGGCGAACAGTCCGGACATTTGGATGATGTCGTCCAGGATACCGAGCAGCATACATAGCACACGCCCGTTGGGCATTTTGATCACAATAGCCATACATCAACACTATATAGACCTTTTCCGTAATTGGTAAACGGTCCATTTTAACACGGCTAATGTGTCACGGAGCAAATACCGTCCGCACTGGCGGAGTGTTACGTGATACCACGTACTTACACGTTTGTGACTATTACAGCGCCATCCATCACAAAGCGAAAAAAGTGTTCCAACTAAAACATTCATATTTCGTTACGTACTACACGAATATGTAATAGAAAATGGGGGTTCATATTTTAAAAAATCGCAGTTGATATCCGTTTGACCTATGGCAGCGCCATCTAACGGGCCAACCATAAAGCCATCTGGTTTCCCCTTTCAAGCTAGACGAGTTTCGTTCTTTCTAGTTTTTTCGTTTAACGCTTATTTCGTGAGATATTTGGCACGGTCACTATCAATGGACCACCCTGTATACCTTACCAAGCCTGGTAACAACACTAAACACGAACGACGGTAATGCTCTCTGGTGACTGTTTAACCTGTCACGGAGAATTGGAACTCTTTTATCCGCCGACGTCATGCACGTATACGAAGCTACATTGTCATTGCATCAGGAAGTGTACACAGAGAAGGGCAACTCCACACAGATTTGTTTGTTTCACGGGAGGGCGTCACAGAAATGCTGCAAAACCTGTACTAATAGACATTTGAGGATAGATGCCAACTATTAAGCGAAAGCCTACTTAAGAAGTTTCGAGAAGGAGAATCTAGGAACACCCTACAGCCACTACGTAACGCACCCATAGAGTCGTCCGCAGCTCGTAGGCTCGCGGTCGCGTTCTCGCTTCCCGAGCACGTGTTCCCGGGTTCGATTCCTGGCGGGGTAAGGGATTTTCACCTGCCTCGAGATGATTGGGTGTTTGTATTGTCCTCATCATTTGATCATCATTCATTAAAGTGGCGAAGTTGGACTGAGCAAAGGTTGGGCATTTGTACGGGCGCTGATAACGGCGCAGTTGAGCGCCCCACAGATCAAACTTCATCATCATCCCATAGAGTCAGCGAAGACAAGATTGTTTTAATTACACCGCTCACAGACGCATTTAAGCAGCCACTCTTCCACAGTTCTACGGGGTGTTTGTTTTAACCTGAGACAGCTAAATATTCCGAAGACGATGCATCATAGAAAAAAAAAGTTCTAGGTGAAAAGTTAATGTTAGTAGAGGGGACATGATAGGACAATTAATTTTAAAGAATAAAAATAATAAGATGGCTCATAGCAGCAGAAAAAATACAGAAATTTTAGCAGAAACATTTAACAAATTGCTAAATTGCGAAGATCCTCGGAACTACTTCAAATAAATACAGATACTCCCATTAAAACATCAGCAGCAAACGTCAACCTACCCACAATCCATGAAGTCTACAAAGCTTTCAAAGAGCTCAGAAACAACAAATCAAATGGAGACGATCAAACATTTACAGAACTTTGGAAATATGCAGCAGAACCAGTGAAGATATCATTACACCAATGCATAGTGAAAATCTAGAACAAAGAAGAACAACCAGCTCAGTGGGCTACAGCTATAATTCATCCATTACCTTATAAAGGAGACAAATCAAATCCAGATAACTACAGATGGATATCACTTATAGTCACGTGAAGAATCCTGTACAATCGTTACAAAAGCCAACTTGAACTGGAACTAGAAGAATGCTAAGGAGTATTTAGACCCTGGAGAAGCTTCCAAGCTCAGATAATCACTTTCAAATTGGTAATGGATTACTACAAAAGAAGACAAAAACAACAAGTCGTAGCGTTCGTAGACTTAAAAAAAACTTATCTCATCTGCCTCATCTCGAGGCAGGTGAAAATCCCTTACCCCGCCAGGAATCGAACCCGGGAACCCGTGCTCGGGAAGCGAGAACGCGACCGCGAGCCTACGAGCTGCGGACGACTCTATGGGAGCGTTACGTAGTGGCTGTAGGGTGTTCCTAGATTCTCCTTCTAGAAACTTCTTAAGTAGGCTTTCGCTTAAGTTTTTAGTCTTTAGTGCTGAAGATACTAAGAAATTTGGACCTCCACGTCAAATCAATAAAAATGATAAACTTAGCTCTGACAAACACCAAATCTAAAATAAAGTTCAGGGGAGAAATAACTGACCATTTACGATTAAAATAGGGATAACAGAGGGAGTTAGTTGGTTTATGCCATTACCTTTGAACAGTCCCGGAGTACGTGACGAGTGAATGATACAAAGAAAATCGTAAAAACATAATACTTGGAAGCAAGAAAAATCAAATGACCTTCAATTGTTTGGGATTCGCAGACGACTTAGAGTTACCAGCTAATAACAGTCAAGAAGCCAGAAATCAAATAATAAACCTACGAAATATAGTACAAAAAACAGAACTCCAGATACCATTACAAAAGACTGAGACAATGGTAGCAGATCCACTATTAACCAACCACATAACAGTAAATAACAGGAAAGTAAAAATAGTGAAACATTTTAAATTATAACATACAACTTGGACGAGAAATCTATATGCACAGAAAGAACTAACAAAATGATAAAAGCTTAAAAATTAACATGGTCTACATACATTAAAGATTTTTGTCAATCAAAACTAAACTAAAACATTATAAGGCAGTGATTTAACCAGAGGTGATATACGGAAGTGAAACTCTTTTCAAAGTCCCCCAGAGAAACGGAATCGAAAAAATTCTAGAAGTAGAGAGAAGGAATGGCTGGAACATGCATAAATAATAAATATCGAAAAGACGGACAATGACGGGCAGTGCCAAATGAAGTGATGTACAGCGAACTGGACCCCACTACATTTTTTTTTTTTTGACACATGGTGAGGACACAAGAAACCAGATTACCAAGAAAAATTGCAGAGAAACTTTGTAACATAAAGCAGGGAGTAGAGTGGGTAAAGGAAATCAAGGAGGATATGAAATAGCTATAATTAACCCTGGACGGCTTACAAACCAAAAATTTTAGGAAACGGGAAACCTAAAATAAAACTTAATCCAAAAATACGCAAGCAATAAAAACGATATTTACAGATGAGGAACGACAAAAAAGATCAGAACGAATGAAAAGACATTGGGTAATTCAGAAAGAAAACCAACTGAGAAAGATGACCAGGAAATGAGTGAAGTGGTCGAATGAGGCCGTAAAAGCAGAGAAAGAAAGGGGACATTTGCCTGTGCTACAACTGGCCGTCTCCTCACCACCCATCCTGCGTGGGTGGAATCAATTTTATGTCTTCAAATGGCAGCCACACCATTTTATTGCGTATTCGCCAAAACATACGTACCGTTTACTTAAACCATTGTTCCCATTCGTAGCAGATGGCGCTGTAATCGTCATATATCAAGTTTGCCTGCCTTTGCAGTTAAGAACCGACACATTTGATTCAACATTTCATTTAACATGTAAATGCAAAGTTTTGTGCTCTGTCGGATGATATTTATCTTCGAAATTTACTTTAGAGTTGCCAAAATATGCAAAATATGTCAGTTTACTGATTTGTGTGAATCAGTGCAAACGTGGTTGATCTAAGTTGTTTGATGAGTTACAAATGTGCGTTTTTTCAGTTTAAATTCTCATCAGTATGGACACGTACGAATTTTGAAGTTACCACTCTGTTTACTATTTCCTCACTTTGTGCTTCACTTATCATTGGTGTAGTACCCCTAAATGTGCAGAGCTGAATATGTTGTGTATTTTTAAAACCGAGGGCGAGACTATTCACCGAAAACCAGTCTATAATACTTTTAACAACATTGTTTAACATTTCTTCTATTTCTGTGTGTATACTTCTGTTGATTACAATACTAGTGTCATAGAACAGAAGTAACTCTGTTTGTTGTATATTAGACGCAAGATCGTTTACGTATGTGGGGAACAATAGAGGACCTAATATTGAGCCTTGGGGAAACCAATAAGGGATTTCTTCTCATTTATAACTGCGTCTCCGGACTATATTGACTGTATTACTAAGTCCGAATTTATGCATTTTTTTGGTTAGTTACGACATTATCCATTGGTTGGCTCTACCATCAATCCCATTACACTCCAGTTTGTCTATCAGAATGCTGCGACTCACACAGTTATATGCCTTAGATAGGTCGCAGGAAATACCAACCGGAGCTATTTTAGTATTTAATGCTTGTAAAATTTGGTGAGTGAACATGTAAATGGCATTCTCAGAAGCGCAATTCTCCTAAACCCAAACGGTGTTTTGCTGAGGATATTTTTGTTGCTTCGAAGTAAAGCTTCGTCTTCAAGACTCTAGCTGGACATTCACTTTGTTGTCAAGTGACGCAAAATGCCTGTGTATGGGTGGTTACAATGCATCTTTAATTAAATTCGTAAAACCATGGTAGAGAATATGTTACGGTGTAACATATGCAAGTTTTGTTAAAAACTTATAATGCACCTTGAATGTTTCTTGTGCATTACGTTGCAAAGAAAGTACCTTCTTCATGTTACGCACACATACACACACACACACACACACACACACACACACACACACACACACACACACATATTTCCAAAAAGTAAAAGAAGTTCTGGCAGTTTGTCGAATCAAAAAATAGCTAACATGTGTAGCATTTCTAGACAGTATCTTTGTGTATAATACTGTACGAAATTACTTTGATTGTTCAATAATTCGCATGTGTTTTGCAATAATAATATTAATTTTCTACCTGTAACAAGAATAGGAAGTATAATTATGTTCCCGTAGAAGATTTAGGTGAATTTTGTTTAAAGTTTATATTATAGTTGCCTAGTATGTAATTTTTTAATAATCTTTGAACCACAAAAAAGCCCATCAAATTGCGATATTTTTTTAAACTTGCTGCTCTGTCTGTCTCTCTCTCTCTCTCTCTCTCTCTCTTTCTCTCATACACACACGCACACACACACACACACACACACACACACACACAGAGAGTGAGTGAGAGAGAGAGACAGACAGAGTTGCCATCGAAAACTGTGTAAACAACATATATAACACGAGGAAGATACTTTATTGCAATGTATTGTGTAACAAAAAGCAGCAAAATTCGTAGGTACAGCAGAGGTTTTATACAAAAATCTACGTATATTATACGGTAAATTTGTACATTTTCCACCATAATTTTATGAATTTCAATTAAAAATGCACCACATTCTGTTACAGATTAGCATTTCTGTTGTGTTAACTACATAATGAAGACCCTGTGACAGCCAACTGAAGCCCTGATGATGAAGTTTAAAAACGTGAGGAAGGGACTTTCAAAGCATCTAACTGCCTGTTTAACATTGATCTATATGTGTCGACTGAGCAATGTAATGGCGTTCTTGCGAAAAAATCCGGTTGCAGTGGCAATGAAGGATACATACTAGTACCGTCGGAACCCGTCATCCGCAAGAAGCAGCATCTCGTCAGAAAAAAGTAGGGCAAGGAGTGGAGAGCAAGCGACGAAAGGATGTGGTGAGACTAACGATACTAACAAGAAACTGGTACGATGGACTCTCAGCTGCGGACGGAAATTCTTAGTAATTTTATCCAGTGTGTTGTTTAATCACGTTCAATTCAAATAACACCTCCATGGGATGAACATCATAGCATTTCCTCTGTGGAATTGTCGTAAAGAGGAAGACCTAAATCACATTTTCTTTGGCTGCATGTGCAATGGTCCACTGAAAGAGCAGTCAACAACCTCAGTCCCTGAACTGTTATCATCAAGAGACATTTTAATATATAGGATAAAATGATCTCGAGCACCTAGCCGCGTAAAGTGATAAGAATGAGACGAGCTTTCGACCAAGTATTTTCTGCCCATTGGCAAATGGAATGATCATGGATGTAGTTAGCCGAAAGTCGAGACATTTTAATTACTTGACGCCGTGAAATTCTCCATTATTACATTTTAATATGTACAACATTATATACATCCTAAGAATCTCCAGGCGCAATTTTGCTTGTGTTTCGGAAGATATTTCCAATTTCGTTTTTGCATTGTGTAGCTGGAGTTTGCCCAAGCAAATATTGTTCATCACGTCTTTCATGCGACGCTCATTGTCGACGGAAGGCGTCGGTTTTATATAACCTTAACAAAAAAAGTGCTTTCCAAAACGGAATTTTACGCGCCGATTCGATAGAGCGGTTCCAGGATTGTCAAGTGCGAAATTTGTTTTATCGATATGTTGTAACAGGGGACAGTAAAACTCGAAGAATAACCGGCACTGCAGTAGCGACAACACTGTCTTAATCCGCACTGACTGCTACGGCCAACCGTGCAATGTTACTGAGTCGCTGCTAGATTGCTGTCTATTCTTCGTGTTTTACTGTCCCTGTTAACACATATCGAAAAAACGAATATCGGACTGTTCTGTTTGGGAGTGGAACAGGGAGAGAAGATGCTAGTTGTGGTACGAGGTACCCTCTGCCACGCACCTTATGGTGGAGTGCGGAGTATGTATGTAGATGTATACTAATTAGGGAGCGCTGTATCGAATGAGCAAGTAAAATTTCGATTTAAAAACATTTTTGTTCGTAATGGGAAACAAACCAACGCTTTCTGTTGACACTGAGCGTTGCATGAAAGACGTGATGATCAGTTTGGGCTGACTTCAGCTACACAATGCAAAAACGAAATTGCAAATATCTGCCAAAACACCAGAGAAAATGCGCCTCGCGGCTCTTAGGTGAGACACCCGATATAAGAACAAAATATGCATAATTAAATCATTTCCTTTCTATTATATACCACTGATGATGCCTTGTGTGAATAGAAGAAACGTTTGTATATGAAATCTTCACCTGTTGTCAGCCGAGTAGCATCGTCCTCTCGTAGCAACGTTTCGATGGAATGCGTCTCCATCATCTTCAGGCGAAGATGATGGAGACGCATTCCATCGAAACGTTGCTACGAGACAACGATGCTACTCGGCTGACAACCCGTGAAGACTTCATATATGAAATTCGCCGAGAAAGCCTGCACTCGCAGAAACATTTGTGATTATAAACAAAACAAACATCAACTGGCAAAAGACGGAATTTATCTTACCTAACGTAATAAACGTAATTGAAGAAGCAACTGAGGAAGAATGCCAGCAAATCTCAACAGTATATAACAGACATTCAAGAAATAGAAGAAATTATTTTAATGTTAGACTGTAACTGTAATCACATTTGGTATATTTGAGAACTAATTATGAAGCTACCATAGTATAATTATACAGCTACATATTATGTGCCATCATAGGATGTTTCCTTCAGGTTTGTTATGTATGTAAGGAAAACCCAAAAAAAGATTAAGTTATGCTTGGAAGTGTATATTGCCGAATAAAATACGCTATAGAAACGGCAGTAGCCGAATTTTACTAGTAAGTTTTCCAGATTTAGTATTTCTGTAATAATCTGCTTATTAATGACGAACCATTTCCAGACAAAGTCGAATCCAGCGCAAAAACTGCGAGAGTGTGAAGTCGGACTGAATAAGTGAAACATTGTGAACAGAACGTGTGCTTGGCACTTTTGCTTAAGTGGTGGCCATAGCGGAGATATTTCACAGAGGTAGGAGGCTGTAGTGGCGGACCCTGTAAACCGTGCGGGAGAAGGAGCGACAGCACCCGAAAAATTTTATCTCGGGGTTGCCTAATTGCTGAGCTGGCGCGGGGAAATACCTCCTGGAACCAGGACCAGGCTGACAGCCAAATGTACAGATGAGAGGGGAGGGGAAGGGGGGAGGGGCGGGCGAGTCCACGAGAAAAACGGTCACAAAGAAAAATACAAGCCACAATAAAAGTAAAATAGGTTTCCAAATGTATGTCAAGTTATCTGGAGAAGAGAATCAGAACAACTCGGCTTGCTGACGAAGAAACTACGCCCAGATCTATAGTCGCGTGACGAGCAACATTGCACACACGCTGTACTGCGGGCGCCGGCATACGTCGGCACCATTGAATCTACTGTCACACTGAACGCCAGCATCTTTCAGCTTTAGGCTGCGCTTCTGCGATATTTTTGCTCAAGATCTACGCGACAGGCGGAATCTTATGGCCCTGTCACAGTGACACACGATACCAGACTATATAATTCGGATTTTAGGATTTTACGAGATGCTCCAGTTCTTGACTATGAAGCACGAAGATACTTATTCTTTGTACGCTTCAAAAAATTGACGTAGCATCTCCTGTTTAGGTTACTTGCCAGGTCAATGCACTCTTCTGCTGCGCGCATCGTACTGAGAGGAAAGGATACAAAAGTTTTGTCCAAGCTCTACATTCGCGTTAGCCACTTACCACATAAACATATATCAGGAAGTCTGTTTGTGAACATACACAAAGCAAATTACACCTCGATCGTACACAACATATTCGGTAAGCAAATAGATACGTTTTATTCCTGTACTGGGTAAATTTAGTTAACGAATCAGTGAAAGATTTCTCACTGTTATATTTTCCTCAGAAATATATGTCCATATCCTCAATGAATAATGCCTTTTATAGTTCATTATCAGGTTCTGATGGACACACAGGTTACACCTATAAGAGAATTCATTGTTAGCGTGTTACTTGTGTGCCCATACGAAAAATACCTGAGAGCTGTCTTCAGTCAGCGTCCACAATTCTGTTCTAAAACTAACATGGTGCCACAGTTCACAAAAGTATCATAGTAAACACTTTTACAGACATCACGAGTTTCCTTTTTTTACTAACTTATTAATTACTTTAGATAAATGGTAAGACCGCTAAATAGATATACGTGTAATCTTTGAAATTAAAAGAAATGTATATACACTTTAATACAGCGAGCAGTTTTGGCGTACGATCTTTGTTCACAAGTTCTTTGCTTTGCTGGCACTAGTGTTTATATTGTGTACATCCTTCTGTCACGTATTGTGATGTTATTACTTGATATATTGTACATTTTTCAGTGTTTTCGTTGCGACACTGGTAATTAATTATTCTTTATTATTATAATGTTCTTTGCATGCACTACATGTTACGTCATTTTGGTAACACCAGATGCAAGGAACCATATAGAAACAGCTCATGCAAACGCTGTAAGAAAAGAGAGATGGATCCACATGATTTGAGCGGTCATATCACATATTTTAAATAAAGTTATTTTGTGATTGATAGCGGAATTTATACATACATTCATGCAACACCAGTTTTGGTGAAATAACTGAAACTATTGACATCTTCAGCTTACCGTTCTTAATGTTATTTAGACATGGATTCAACTGCCAAAATCAGTGAATATTTGGGGTGGTTGGATTATGTGATTTTCTACTTAGTGCATGTTTTGATGGACCCATAAACACAGCTTTTTCCTGTCGCTTGTCGACATAACCTTTCTTGAACACAATTTCTTCTCTGCCTCGTGATGACTGGGTGTTGTGTGATGTCCCTAGGTTAGTTAGGTTTAAGTAGTTCTAGGTTCTAGGGGACTGATGACCGTAGATGTTAAGTCCCATAGTGCTCAGAGCCATTTGAACCAATTTCGCTCTGTACTTGATGAAATCTACGTTAGTGTGTGAATTGTGTTCAGACGAACGAAAACAAAAGTTTCGGAGGTCATAAGTGTTGCTTGTCATGCGCTCCTTTTTGGTAAACTTTCCGTACAATTGCTATTATTCATTAAGAGTTTTCCGATGAATTTCACTGATAAAAGTGAATTCCGCAGAATATCAGCTATTGAGAATTATAATAAAGAGAAAATAATTAATAGGTGCTTGTGTATGCTGTTAAGCATTGTTATTTTTTCATAGTGTAGGGGCACAAATATGACTAAATTATGACTGGTTGCATAGTTAATTTCTGTATTATGACGAGCGATTTATTTGTGTGCCTCAGATGTGCATGGACTTATATTCAAATCACAGTCGTTATGACTAAACTATGACTGGTTGCATAGTTAATTTCTGTATTATGACGAGCGATTAATTTGTGTGCCTCAGATGTGCATGGACTTATGTTCAAATTACAGTCGGTATGAAGAACCGGTAGGCAAAGTTGTCTGTTAGTTTGTTGGTTGTTTATTCGCCTGAGGATCACTTCAAAATGATATTACACAAGAATAAACATCACTGAAAGCTAACAAACACGCACACAATTAATTAATTCGAAACCTGTTCATTTATACCTCATCATGAGTCACTGCACACTACATCCACTGCACACGTGCCTGTTTTGGATTGCCATCAGGGTCATGATGACGACCTTCGTTTCCATTACGTTATTTATACGTTCCAATTTGTCTTTCCGAAGAACCGAGACAGTATCCCTCCATTACATAGGCGATGTTGAGCTTCAGAAAATAAGAGATATTAACATTTTCAATTACAGATCTTCAGCAAACAAGTTTCCATAAACATTTATCAAACAGTAAAGGTATATTGTTGAGTGACACATATGATTTATTTTTTAATGTTTACCAACCCTAGTACTTTTTTTATCAATCCCTATTTCGTGCTATATAAGTAATCATTTACTGTACCGTACTTATTACATAAGGAGTAAGCTTAACTGTCTTTTCAAGCAGAACACTTTAGTTTCCTGGGGAAATCTGTCCGTTTATTCCCTGGTAGAGGATAATTTCTGTACGTGTGAGTTATGTCTCGCTCTTGTTCCTCGAACGTTTCTAGAGCTGTTAGTTCACTATTTACTATTGTTACCCTTTAGGTGCATAGTGGATTGGTAGGTGTACACTGATGATTCAGTTAGAACCTCCAACACTTTAAGCAGATTGTTACACTGTACGCCATCACTGTTTTTAGGTACTAGACTTACGGCCCTTACCTGCAGTTTGAATATTGTGGCCATATTTTGTGCATGTGATCCCCAAAATAGGATCCCGTTGCTAAGGTCCCAGTGTTTTCGACAGAGAAGCGAAAACAGGTAATGAAAGCAATGAGAGAGAGTGACGGCAAAATTCTACAATTTTGTTTAGAAAGTGAGTCGGAACTGTGGAAGTGGATGTTTGTGAGACGCGAGCCGGGGAGCCATGTTTGGCAGCGGGCGCGACTGTACGCTATAGCCGCAGACGTGGAAACGGCCGCCGTAAAACAATATAACACAAACACTCGGCGCTCGCCTTCCTTTTCACATCTACGCGTAAAACGCTGGCATCATTTTGTGACCGGAGCACGCACGCAGAGCGGCCGTACAAATCATTAGGGCGGTGCAGAAATAAAAACACTCGGGGGGTAAGGACGGAGCACGGTGCTCCGGAGATGCGCCATGTCGGTGATAACACTCCGTGATGGCACTCAAAGCTTTCCCCTCCCAAACTCCCGGCCAGGCTATCCCATCGAAGACACTTACAACTTCTCCTACACATATATCAGCCGCACGCCGCATTTAGAGCGCCCGTGTCTCCCTAAATGCCGCGTTATGACTGATAATTTACGGGACGTTAATAACAAAAGCGGTAGCAATAATAAGTACTTAACTACGTGTGGCGCGGTGCTACGCACTCTAGAACAACCGAACGAAAACAAATAAACCAGCTCATTGTCAGAGCGTGCTTTCGCAAGGGGCTTAATTCAGTCAGTGGCTTGGCGTTTATCCAATCCTTTGAACGTAAAGCTGTGTCCATTGTTAGAAAATGGACGTTTGATTGGAGCGAAGCCGCCTCGGGGGAAACTTTCGCAAATGGAGCATACGTTCCTCGGAAAGCTACATCGTCGTGTCAGTTGAAACGGAGATAATATTTCACGATACGTTCACTGGCTAAGACGAAAATGCCGCGTTATGACTGATAATTTACGGGACGTTAATAACAAAAGCGGTAGCAATAATAAGTACTTAACTACGTGTGGCGCGGTCTACGCACTCTAGAACAACCGAACGAAAACAAATAAACCAGCTCATTGTCAGAGCGTGCTTTCGCAAGGGGCTTAATTCAGTCAGTGGCTTTGGCGTTTATCCAATCCTTTGAGCGTAAAGCTGTGTCCATTGTTAGAAAATGGACGTTTGATTGGAGCGAAGCCGCCTCGGGGGAAACTTTCGCAAATGGAGCATACGTTCCTCGGAAAGCCACATCGTCGTGTCAGTTGAAACGGAGATAATATTTCACGATACGTTCACTGGCTAAGACGAAAGCGCTCCGGATACCTAATCTAAAGAGTTATGCTAATTAATATAGGTAGTAATTATTCGGCCATTAGTGATTCAGCAGTTTTTCATAAGACACCGTAATCTACGTCCCGATCGTGCGGTCAGCGGACGCCTCATAACAAATAAGAGAAAGTCTACATAAACTTATTATTTTATTACATTCGTACGGCTACAAGAAACCCCGCCCGTGTAGAAGTGGCAGCGGCGAGGCCCTCTCATCTCTGCCCTTTATTCAGAGATCCGATCGAAATTCTGCGTCGGGTTTCGGTCGAGACAGTTGTACACCGCTGCTTAAGCTGTCGGAGTACTATAAAACATTTTCATACAGTAAATACATTATTATCACTGGTGACAGCTACTTCAAGCATTATTCGTCAGAATAAGTCATAGCTGAACTGAAACTGGAATTATAGCTAAGTTTTACAGTTACTGTAGCATTCGCACACATGCTTCCTCAGTTGCTATTTCAATTGCGTTTACCTTGTAGGCAAGCTTCTTGAAGATCATTGCTCTTCTGTACAGCATTACATAATTTCCGTCCTAATCCTAATGGTTATTAACAATTTCTATCACCTCTTGACAACACAGTGGTCGATGTAATATTTACAAACTAAGAAAGGGTAATGAGTAGCGTATTGATGTTGTTGAAAAATTCGATCGTGGGAAGACAATCATTTTGTCTGCACTGACACATAAGAGGAGATTAATGCTGACAGTGGAAAATGGAAATGATCATATGGCGTCAGTGCCCGGGAGTTCCCAGGCGCGAAGTTAATGCTGACAATAATATGTCAACATATAACTGGAGTATCAGTATGTCTTTAAAGAAGTTCGTAATGTACGGTAGCCGATCTGCGTTCTATTATTCAATGGCAGAATTGGAAACATTATTGTGGAGTAACCAAGCATATACGTCTGCGCTTACGTTGAACAAATTTGGATTGCCATTAAAGCTCTGCCGGCCGGTGTGGCCGTGCGGTCTAGGCGCTTCAGTCTGGAACCGCGAGACCGCTCCTGTCGCAGGTTCGAATCCTGCCTCGGGCATGGATGTGTGTGATGTCTTTAGGTTAGTTAGGTTTAAGTAGTTCTAAGTTCTAGGGGACTGATGACCACAGATGTTAAGTCCCATAGTGCTCAGAGCCATTAAAGCTCTACAGTTCATATACTCCTAATAATATCTCGTCATGAATACACACATCACCTTCGTTCCATTTTCATCCTGCCTGTTAACTGAGATGCTTTATCCTGACTTTAGCACAAGCAATGAGGAAAATCAATAGTAAATGAAATATACACTAGTGGTCACTAAAATTATTGCCTGCCGGAGTGGCCGTGCGGTTCTAGGCGCTACAGTCTGGAACCGCGAGACCGTTACGGTCGCAGGTTCGAATCCTGCCTCGGGCATGGATGTGTGTGATGTCCTTAGGTTAGTTAGGTTTAAGTAGTTCTAAGTCTAGGAGACTGATGACCTCAGAAGCTAAGTTCCACAGTGCTGAGAGCCATTTTTGAACTAAAATTATTGCAAATTAGAACACCATTAATGGGACATGTAGCAAACGTCAAACTGCCATTAAGTGTACTACATGCTCGGATATGCAAATGATTAGCATTTCATCGCAGCTGCTCGAATTTCGAAGGAGTAACGCTACCTATATTCTTTATGTAAAGAAAGATTACGCAGCGGGGTCGTCATTCAACTGTCGGATTTGGATGTTGTTTATTTTTGAGGAGATCGGGTACGAATTAGAAACATCTACAAGCATATGTCGGCATTCCACAGCGCCAGCATTGTAGTTTATCGGGATTGCGGTTTAATGTTCCACGATAATGTTACTCGCGTTGGTCGGGATGTTGTCATGTGAATCTGTAATCCACCGGCAAAGGAGGGTCATAGTCAAAGTCACGTGACTATCGCCCAAGAGGACAGACGTATTGTTCACTCGGCAATACAGGATCGTACAGCCCCATCACGTACCTTGAGTCAGCAAACAGGCTTCTTTGTAGCAATACAAACATTCATACGAACGAGACTGATTCGCAGGTAATGAATCTGGATTGACGTTAGCTGTTTATGACATAGAAAAGTTTGTGCCGGTCCGGTACTTGAACCCGAATTTCCCTCTTATCACGAGCGGTTGCTTTAACCACTTCGGCTATCCGAGCACGCCTCCCGGGCCGGCCCAAACTTCCATACGTCACGGAGTCCACAACACTTACACTCGCGCGTTTCATGATTCCCGCACAGGAAGAGACAAATATTTTATCGTCATTTTAACCCGTCGAATCATGGATACAACCGTCAGTGATGTATCACACGTTTGGTCATTTTGTGATGATGAAGATTATTATTATCATTATCATCAAGAGAAGTCATGCAGGGGAATACTGGACCGGGATATCTACCAAATTCGGCATAAATATGAGGTACTGTCAGCTCACTTGGCATGTGGTTCTCCTATAACTGTTTGCATGACTTGCTTCTGAAGTAGTGTTCAACAGAAGAAGAGGACGGCTTTGCATACAATACTACAAAAAACAGTTGAATATCCAAAACTTCACACCCAAGGCTTCTCGTGGCACTATGACTGCTATAAAGCTTCAAAGCGAATGGCGAAGCTTCGTTTTGAACTGTTAGAGGTCACAAACTAAAATGTACGTCCGTTTGCAACCTGTAGCTTTCGTATTACTAACCGATCACGCAGCGGAAAAAGTCTTTTATCAGTAGTTAAAATGATGCTCGAATGCGTACATATTTTGTGACTGCTATTTGGAACACCACCATAGGTCAGTAGCAAGTAAAATGTCGCGGTGTACCCATAATTTCATTGTTGATCTAGGCTATCCTTCAGAATATACTCGTAATTTGTTTTTCAATAATTATTACATGGCGTTCGAATGTGGAAACGTTTTTGCTGCATAGCATATCGTTTCATCTCTAGCCTGTGCCTTGGTTTTACGACACTGACTAAAAACTGCTCTGGATCAGTTTATCTGGCAATCAACCACCAGTGTCCGTCAGAAATCAGTAGAGCTACATCTGAATTGGTTGGAAAGCGCCTGCTAGTTGTTAACTCGGAAACCAATCGAGCTTTTCTCTGATTTTATATCTTGATATAAGTAAGCCGTTACTGTAATTAGTGACTGCCTCAATAAATACCATTTCTTTGGCACTAAAATGGTAGTAATAGTCAGAAATTTGGTTGTGTTTTAAAAACTTACTGGGTCAGTTTACAATGTCAAAGTAATTATGCACGGGCCAGTCACATCAATGTGACCACCACCCATGTACAACGTCAGCGTGCAATAACCACTCACAGACGGAAGGTGGCGGCACTAGCAGTGGAGGGAATACAGGGTGTTACAAAAAGGTGCGGCCAAACTTTCAGGAAACATTCCTCACACACAAAGAAAGAAAATATGATATGTGGACATGTGTCCGGAAACGCTTACTTTCCATGTTAGAGCTCATTTTATTACTTCTCTTCAAATCACGTTAATCATGGAATGGAAACACACAGCAACAGAACGTACCAGCGTGACTTCAAAAACTGCAACCCTGGAGAATGGCGTATTGTATCACAGCCGTCCACAATACGAGCACGAAGAGTCTCTACATTTGGTACCGGGGTTGCGTAGACAAGAGCTTTCAAATGCCCCCATAAATGAAAGTCAAGAGGGTTGAGGTCAGGAGAGCGTGGAGGCCATGGAATTGGTCCGCCTCTACCAATCCATCGGTCACCGAATCTGTTGTTGAGAAGCGTACGAACACTTCTACTGAAATGTGCAGGAGCTCCATCGTGCATGAACCACATGTTGTGTCGTGCTTGTAAAGGCACATGTTCTAGCAGCACAAGTAGAGTATCCCGTATGAAATCATGATAACGTACTCCATTGAGCGTAGGTGGAAGAACATGGGGCCCAATCAAGACATCACCAACAATGCCTGCCTAAACGTTCACAAAAAATCTGTGTTGATGACGTGATTGCACAGTTGCGTGCGGATTCTCGTCAGCCCACACATGTTGATTGTGAAAATTTACAATTTGATCACGCTGGAATGAAGCCTCATCCGTAAAGAGAACATTTGCACTGAAATGAGGATTGACACATTGTTGGATGAACCATTCGCAGAAGTGTACCCGTGGTGGCCAACCAGCTGCTGATAGTGCCCGCACACGCTGTACATGGTACGGAAACAACTGGTTCTCCCGTAGCACTCTCCATACAGTGACGTGGTCAACGTTACCTTGTACAGCAGCAACTTCTCTGACGCTGACATTAGGGTTATCGTTAACTGCACGAAGAATTGCCTCGTCCATTGCAGGTGTCCTCGTCGTTCTAGGTGTTCCCCAGTCGCGAGTCATAGGCTGGAATGTTTCGTGCTCCCTAAGACGCCGATCAATTGCTTCGAACGTCTTCCTGTCGGGACACCTCCGTTCTGGAAATCTGTCTCGATACAAACGTACCGCGCCACGAATATTGCTCCGTGCTAATCCATACATCAAATGGGCGTCTGCCAACTCCGCATTTGTAAACATTGCACTGACTGCTAAACCACGTTCGTGATGAACACTAACCTGTTGATGCTACGTACTGATGTGCTTGATGCTAGTACTGTAGAGCAATGAGTCGCATGTCAACACAAGCACCGTAGTCAACATTACCTTCCTTCAATTGGGCCAACACGCGGTGAATCGAGGAAGTACAGTACATACTGACGAAACTAAAATGAGCTGTAAAATGGAAATTAAGCGTTTCCGGACACATGTCCAAATAACATCTTTTCTTTATTTGTATGTGAGGAATGTTTCCTGAAAGTTGAGCCGTATCTTTTTGTAACACCCTGTATGAAGCGTGTCAGGGGGACGCGGAAAACAGTGCAGTCGTTCTCTTAATGCGGAAACGGAGCAATTTAGCTAAGGTCCAGAAGGGATGGATCGTTAGATGTCGGGCCCAGGGTGGAAGCATTTCCCAAACGTCTAAGTTTTTTAAACTGTTCGCTTGTCGCCGAGGTTAAAGTAATCGTGCACGGTAAATTGGCTCTGTTCAAAACCGAAGTAACTGTGATGCATCATGGGCCATAGATAACAAGGACGAGTGACGGCTGTGGAGATGTGTACGGGCGAATAGACGTGCAACTGTTGAGCAACTGACCGGCCGGATGAGCCAACGGGATACGAACAGTCTGTCCTCAACGACCGATCCGCGAAAGTTGCTGCGTACGGACCTCTGCAGCAGGCTGTCCGTGCACCAGTGCTGACTGCCGTTCATCGACGACGAAGGCTGGGATTAGCACGCCAGTACCGCGATTGGGCGTCCACTGAGTAGCGACAGGTCTCATTATGTGCTCCTCAGGATATATGGCCGTTGGCGTGTACGGCATGAAACGTCTGAAAGCAAACACCCCGCATTAGTCGTTGTAGTGATCCAGGCTGGAGAAGGGAACGTTATGGTCAGTGTAATGGTGCTTGAATTACGTAACCATTATGGCACCTCAACTCAACCTCTCGATACCAGCAATATTCTACCGTGTTCCTGTAAAGTAGTTAACATATTTCTGTGACAACATTCAGATTTGATTTCATTAATGTAGAGGTACTTTGATACATCGATATGTTTATGTTGCAATGATATTATTCTCATGTGAATTCTTTCTTTTGTCACTATGATCTTTGACGTACTTGTAACTCCGGTTTTTTGGGCGCGTAAGTGATTATTAGAGAGTCGGAACTAGAGACTAAAAAGACAGGTCTTGGACGTCATGTTGAAAAGACGCAAATTGTAGTCAGTTTATAAAATGTGAACTTTAACAGTGAGGTGCTTTTACAGCACCATTGTGCTAACTTTCAAAGGTTTAATCTTCAAGAATGTTTTGTGAAACACATCTATAAAACTTTTGAATATCGCAGAAAAACACCTAGGTCTCTTTGCATCCGAGCTTGGAATCATCACTGCCTAGATTTTCGACGATTGAGCCATGATTTTACAACGAGACCAGCGTGGGAAACACGAAAAGATGAGTGCCTAGTTTATCCATTATCTCATGAAATGACTTTATTTACTGTGCTCTAATGACACCTGCCACATAATATAACTTTGTTGTTGCCCGAAAATGCAGTATTTAGCAGCGTGAGCAACACCACAATCATAATGAATTTTTGACCTTTGTTGTGGTACGGTTGTTAGATCTGGGAAATGTTTTCGTGGCACTCTCTGGGTGATCTTGTCATTCTGGAAGGCACAATGTAAGTACCTATCCGTGGGGACCATGTCCATCCCTTCACGCAGTTTGTTTTTCCTCGGCACGATGGCATCTACCAGCAGGACAAAGCGACGTGCGTCGTCCGTAGAGCGCCAAGATGACTTAACTGTATTCCCCTGGCCACCAAAGTACCCGGCCTTAAATCCAGTCGCCGGCCGCTGTGGCCTAGCAGTTCTAGACACCTCAATACGGAACCGCGCTGCTGCTATGGTCGTAGGTTCGAATCCTGCCTCGAGCATGGATGTGTGTGATGTCCTTAGATTAGTTAGGTTTAAGTAGTTCTACGTCTAGGGGACTGATGACCTCAGATGTTAAGTCCCATAGTGCTTAGAGCCATTTGAACCATTTTTGAACCTCAGATGTTAAGGTCCATAGAGCTATTCTTTTTGAGGCCGGTGTTACACTATCAAATTTCTTTGTCAAAGATTTGATCAAAGATGTGATCAAATATTCCGTCAAATATATTTGACAAAGATCTTTGACGTAGCGCTAGAAGGAGTATTACACTGTCATAATATTTTTCGTCAAAGTTCAAGATGGCTGACAACAACAACTTGTTATTCACTGCAGCAGTTGCGTGTACCACAATTGCACTGTGTGCACATGCGGAAGAGAAGCGGGGGGGAAAAAAGTAAACATACCTGGCTGAAGCCGTGGGTTTTACGACGACACGATAAAAGCATTCAACAAAACTTGTTGGCGGCCGGAGTGGTCGAGAGGTTCTAGGCGCTACAGTCGGGGGCCGCGTGACCGCTACGGTCGCAGGTTCGAATCCTGCCTCGGGCATGTATGTGTGTGATGTCCTTAGGTTAGTTAGGTTTAAGTAGTTCTACGTCTAGGGGACTGATGACCTCAGAAGTTAAGTCCCATAGTTCTCAGAGCCATTTGAACCAAAACTTGTTACGTGAGCTTATAGTGGAGTACGTCAAGTTGTACATCAATTACTTAAGAATGGATGAGCATACATTTCTGCATGTGCTCAGTGAAGTGTATCCTCATGTCACAAAGCACAATATTCACTTAAGGACTGCTACATCTGCAGAAGACAGGCTCACTGTAACATTCCGATTCCTTGCTACAGGAGAGGGTTAGGTTAGGTTAGATCAGGTCAGGTCGCCAATTTTCTTAATCTATTTTTGTATTCAGCGTGCCTCACGTTGTAAAGCGCCTCACCAACTTCATACATCTCTATTAATTTTGTAGTTGTCGGCACACACCAATTGTATTTACCGGCAATGTTTATGAAAACACTGCAGACGACAGGGTGCTGCAACGATGCTAGCGCTCCATGTGGTAACATGTCACATTGCAGTGAACACAAGACAAGCGACTTCTCTGGTCAAATCTACAGCGAGGCCCTAGATTTGATCAAATATTGGACGACATTTGACAAAGTTCCCTATTACACCATCAAATATCTTTGACAAAGATATTGGACAAAGATATTTGACAAAGAAATTTGATATTGTAATACCGGCCCAAGCCCAGTTGAGAATCTGTGAACCACCTCGATCAGTCTCTTTGCGCCTTGGAACCTCAACCGAGAAACCTAGCGCAGCTGGGCACGGTACAGTAGTGAGCATGTATTCCAACTTATATATTTTGTACGCTGTACTGTATCGCTTCTACCATGTCAAAGCCTATTTATAGAGTTTGCGGTGTGCTCAAATGTTCTCAAGATTTACAGTAAAGATTAGACATTTTATTGAAAGAATAATGATACATATTAACTTATTATGGCGCAAAAAAGCCAGCTTCTTCGTATCAGTTTGGTATACTGCGCCCCATTTCACGAGTGATTCATGTAAACCTCTACGAATCTCGGCATGGTCTGAATTAGTTTTCGTTTTGAATGCCGTACACTAGCTTCTGATTAGACACATGGGGTAGCTTCAGTGTTCACGAGTAACAGTATTGGTCATTACACATGTATGAATTATGTTATATTTGTGACAGTATCTTACCGAAATTGTCCTGTCTCGTCGGTATCGTTCTTAAATTATTTTGAGGGACTCAACTTATAAAACAATGTAGTCTATCTCATACTTGCAAGATAAAGGGGTATGTAACGAATTTACCACTATCGTCTTCTGTTGTGGAGGTAATATAAGATTAAAGAATATATTAATGACTTGAATTAGTTAAGATTTGCAGGCAACATAGTAAAACCTGCCACCCAATTTTCACTGGTAAGAAAACATACAGTATGCACAGCAACGAAGTGTGCATTTCTACAAGCACAGGGGCGTGAAAATTATTAGACTCAAAACATAAATTTTCCTTCACTCAGGACAATATATTCATGAAGTTTTATATGATTTCTGCGTTTTGAAACTTTGCTAGCTTTTGAACTTCATTGTTTTGATAACTTTATCATCACTGCCAATGAAAAATGATTGGTAACACTGCTTGACTAATTCTGTTGTTCTTCCTAATCCTTTGGCACAGTCTTAATAACATCTTCCACAAATTTAGTTATTTAAAAAGGTGATTTAGGAAAGTTTTAAGACTGATTTAATTTTAAACAACAACTGAAAATGGCGATATCACTATTTTGTAAAGATATTAGGAATCTTGGGAACTGTGTACCGTTATGTTCCTTATCAGATTTTTTTATGTTATGGGCAAAAAAGGCGAGCTTTTAGTTAGAAAACTTCTCGTTGTGAAAGACTTCTTACAGAAAAAACAGAGCTCAAAGGGAAAACTAGGTAAGAGACTACAAATTTCACAAAAATCAGTTAACAGGGTAAGTCAAACATTAGATAATGGGAGAGACCATCATTCTGTTCATCAAGGAACATGTGGAAGAAATAGTGAATTGAGTACTATTATCAAATACAGACGCATCCCAATTTCCAAAGAGTAGCGGTAGGTGATCTATCAAGTTTTAAAGACTCACCAGTAAGATTATGGCGTAGGCAGGAGTGTTGTGTCTTGGAAAACTTTTCAGACTTTCGCCTCTAGCCACCGATAATGGAAGTTTGATATATTTTCTTACTCCATTTTGAAATGATAGCGTTCACTTTATGTGTGCCGCAGGTAAAACGTGATCATGTGCCTAGGAAGAAAGGTACTGTTCAGATTTAAGAGTGTTGCAGCCCAGAAAATCTTGTCAACACTATATCTAACACATTAAGTGCTACGTTATTAATGTTGTACACAACAATAATCAGTAAGTGAAATCAAATTAAGAAGAGCTACTATCGACAACCAGTTACAAGTTGAAAACATTTTGAAATAAAAGCTATTGACAACGAAGACAAATTTCCATTTTAAAGATAGGAAAAATTGTTAAGACATCGGATAAACTCAGTTCATTGCGTTCCATGGAAGAAGGCCTTCCGTTTCAATGTACAAGATGGTGCACTACCGAAGAAGGATGGCTTAACCGTCCACACATTATGTAACTAATTTTTAAAAAGTATTGGATTTTACTCATCATAAAACTCTGTAACTGAAGATTTAACAATATCTGCCAAATTACTTTAATATATCAAACAACACTTAATTATGTAGAACTAATAATATTTACGAACACTGCGCAAAACTCAACCTCATATCTCATAACAGCAGAAACAGTAGAGAATGCCAGAAACTGCTTATAGCGGTTTCTAGTGCGAATTCCATCGTGTGATTCTAAAATCAGTCACTAGATTGAAACTCCGACCACGAAACAGCATGTTTTCATAAGTACACTGTCCTCCAGGTATAATACTCTAGCCTACTCCTTTATTTTTAGAATACTCGTTACTGCAGATATTCCGATACACAACCAAGAAATAAAATCATTTTAACACTTGGAATGGGAATGGGGATAATGACGTTGATATGAGATTGATAATTCCTGGAACTATGCAAAGGAATTTATCGACCACTTCGTAAAATTCTCTGAAACGAAGTTTTATCTCACGAGAATTGACTATTCCTTCAGGGCACACTACTAAAAATTGGAGTCAATTCTACCATCTGTACAGATAAGCACATCAAACTTGAAACCTTGTTTATTTTTAAGACGAGCCAAGGTTCTCCATGTGTGAAGAAAACAGACAACATGTTAGGAGAGCTGTAGTTGAAGAGCTTTGTGTGTCATATGTAACTCAAACTGTTAATCAACCAACGTCTGTTATGATGTGGGGCATAATTACTTCACATGATGCAGGCATTCTTCATATTGCTGTTATAAAAAATATCAGATAAATATCTTTTGCCTGAGTTCAAGGAATGGTTACATGATAGTGCGTTTGTTTTGATGCATGACGGAGCACCATTTCATAAAGCCAAGTCAGTCACATAATTTTTGAAAGAAAATTGTGTAAAATCTATGTCATCGCTTGCGAATAGCCCAGACGTGAAGATAATAGAAATTCTGTGCGGGCAGTTGTAAGGAAAGATTGAAAAAACAAACACTATTAAAACGAAGGCGCAACTCATCGAGAAGCTTATAAAATGCGGCGCACTTTGATGAAGAAATTGAAAATATTTGCTGAGCTCTAATAGGAAGTATTCACCAGTAGAACTGAATTTTTAGTAAAGGTTAAAAACATGAACGCACAATGCTGACGTGACATATAACTGATTCTTACATCGCTTCTTTGTAGGACAACTTCAAAATTATAGCTGAAAAGCACAATATTGTGTATGCTCTATAGTACTGATTTATTTTGTTAACCATTTTTCGGCTTACAAGGTCATCATTAATTAGACTTTAACTGAGCGTAGTCTTCAAAGACCGTACAATATTCTTGAACAAACTGAGAAACATGTTACACACGAGACTGAGGTACGAACGCAGAGTAAATGTCATCTTCGACAGTGCAGTGGTGATGTAATTAAAAGTGATAAAGTTAAACAGTAAATAAATATAATGGGAACACATCTGAAAACATTAACACTAAACCTCAAACTAGCAATTTCGGTTAAAGTTAAACAGTAAATAAATATAAAGGGAACACATCTTAAAACATTAACACTAAATCTCAAACTAGTAATTTCGGTTAAATTAACAATCACAGTAAAATAACATTAGTGAAAGACAAGAGTACTGCAGAATAACTTGAAGATCTCTTATTTAACTTTATTGACATTTATTTATTTTTTTATTTATTGGTTATTTAGCCTGACAAGATGAGGGCCTTAAGGTCCTCTCTTACATCTTACCAGGAACAACACATACAAAACATGCTACATAATAATCACAATAACAATAAACTGCATTACTAACAAAAATAATAATTGACAGTAATAATAATAGCAGTAGTAACACTAATAGTGATGGTAAAATAATGGAGGAATTAAGAATGATATAGATTGGTGTAGCTCTTTTAAAGCCTTGTTTGGTATTAGAAGATGCGGAAGGGATAACGAAAGCGGAGAGGATTTAAATGAAACTGACAATGGTCGCTAGGAAAGAAAAGAATTTCAATAGAGTACTCTGTAGACAAGGGGACGGAAAAGGCGTGAGAAGGTGGGTCATTAGCTGTCTTTTAAAGTTTGGAAGGATTTCTAATTTTCCTAATATTTTGAGGAAGATTGTTCCAAAGTCTTGTTCCTCTCACAGATAATGATTTAAAGAACATGGTAGTGTTGTGTAGAGGTACATTGTGTTCGTACCTCAATCTCAATGTGTAACATGTTTTTCAGTATCGTTTGGAAATATTGTAACTTCTTTGACGACGACAGTCAGTTAAAGTCTGATGACCGCCTTCTTAACCGAAAACCAGCTGACAAGATAAATTAATACTGTAGATCATACATAGTATTGTGCTTTTCACTTATAATTAACTCAAAAGTGCTAATTTTTGCAAAACAGTCCAATAATTTACACTCAGCGGCACGTCTTTATCTGCTTGCGTCCTCTATTTGTCTTGATGTACACCTGCAACTGATTAAAGATTCGAAAATAATTAGTTCAACCAGAAGTAAGGAAAGAAAGGAAAATTCGCATTTGACGTCCCATCGACTAGAATGGCTCAAATGGCTCTGAGCACCATGCGACTTAACGTCTGAGGTCATCAGTCCCCTAGAACTTAGAACTAATTAAACCTAACTAACCTAAGGGCATCACACACATCCATGCCCGAGGGAGGATTCGAACCTGCGACCGTAGCGGTCGCTCGGCTCCAGACTGTAGCGCCTAGATTCGCACGGCCACTCCGGCCGGCATCGACAAGAAGGTTCATAGATATGAACCACATGCTCAGATTAGTCAAGAATGGAGAAGGAAATCGGTCATTGTCTTCCCAAAGCAACCATCGTCTCACATGATTTTTGCGAATCATCAGAAAAGTAAATCTGGATGGCGAGATTACGTTCTGAACCCCGCTAGTCCCGAATGCGAGTCATCTTTGCAGACTCACTCGGTGATTCATTCAGAGTCGATATTCAACTGTAAAGCACCTTTGGACCTGAACTAGTTCCTTAAAACAGGCACTTTTCTTAATTTTCAATTGGACGGAAAAGCCTAACGAACTGACATAACATCTTATTTATTGACATTAAGGCGCATTAGCGTAAATACTGCTGTGATGGCGTCAGTTACACCAATACTTTTTTATTTGCTGGTTTAAATAGCATTAAATTCTACGCTGACGGGCAATCCTGGTGTGTCTTGATCTCGTTAAGTTCATGCCACTGACGTAGGTTGTGACAGGCTTACATATCCGTTCTTCCTCCCGTCACAGTTTGGTTGGTATTGGGCAATGAATTTCTTGCCAATAACCGCTCCACAGAAAATTCGAGAGCAATGTCGGTTATAAAACAGTTTGGGTATCACCGCGACCATCTACTCCACGTGAATTCTACAGCGCTCTGGCAATCAATTCTGTCCCCTTGTAAGCATGTTTCTCGTCTCCAATTGGTAATTTCGAAAATAATGTACGCTATACCCGTGTAGAGAACGGCCGGGAAGCAATCAAACTGTGATGCATAGACGCGCAGGAACACGTCCCGTATTTCGAGTGTGCGCGCCGGACGGATTCGGCCCGCGAGACGCCGTAGCAGCATTGGCACCGTTGTGTGGGTACAAAGCTTTATGCTTTTGACCAAATGATTTCTTCTTATTTATAGAACTTTCAATTAACTCTCGAAATTGTGAGGATATATCGCGGAGGCGGACGCACGTTATTATAGAAATACGGCGGCCGCTGCAGGCGCGCCAGCGGAGCAGGCGTTCGTAAGTCAGGCAGCGCGCTATCAATTAGATACCCGTAATACTTTACAAGAATGCTGCATGCTAAATGTCCAACCATCCATCGATACATGATTCGATAGTATAAACCGTAACTCTGATTGGCCACCGAATCGAGTAGAATAATTTTTCCTGCGGCTAAGTTATGTTAATTTATGCAGTTGCTGTTAAGTAGCTCGCTTGCCGTACACGTTGTCCTTATGCCCGCGACGTTACTCATTCTTCTCGCCGACTTCATTTCATTATGGGGCATTAAGAAAACAATTTTGGAAGCTTTTGTATTAAATTACAGATATAAAGCGTCCCGCGCAGCGTCCGCTCACCCCGATTAGATTTACTGCCGAACAGGGCGAAAACTGGAAAACAGCGCTTTGTCTTTAACCGGCCCAAAAAGATTCAAAACGACTGCGGCCAGTAATTCGCCCCGTGCGTGGGAGTTTGTGGACAAGGGACTGGAAGAATGAAAACAGTCACGTCAGAGGCATGTGCAGTTAAAACTCGTCGGACAAAAAGCTTATTACTGGGCGAAAGTGAAATTCATGTTTTAGGACGAAATGAACATTGGCAAGTTCAAAATTCTATGTATGATGAGGTGTCTGGTAACGTATAATTTCATTTGTTTCAAAATTAAAAGTGGTAAAAAGGGAAGAAAATTGAAGTTTCTAATCTCCCCCCCCTCCCCCCCCCCCTCTTCTTCTTTCTTCCTTCTACTGTCCACCTTAAACAATTTCCAGTCCACGTAATTAAAAAGCAAAGTCTTTTATGAAGATTTGAGAGGAGCGAGGATTACAAAAACTTTCAAGTTTACTTTGGTTGCCATGTTGAGATGGCTCCAGATCGTTTTGTCTATGGATCTGATTCTTGAAGCTGGAAATCTAGCATCAGGTCTTCATGGCTGGTTTGAACTAAATACGTTGGAAGATTGTTGTTGTAAAATTTTTCACGTAAATATATTTTCCACAGATTTTCTCACATTTTAGTATATCTTACAGTATTTCAGTTTTTCACATTAACAAACCCAAAATTACATTGTTCAAACCTATTATGCAAAAATACGTCCTCTCACATCATAGGCAAGCTTACGACTCACACTCTGCGGAAATAACAATATTCCTAAGGGTTTGGTTCAAATTGCTCTGAGTACTATGGGACTTAACTTCTGAGGCCATCAGTCCCCTAGAACTTTGAACTACTTAAACCTAACTAACCTAAGGACATCACACACATCCATGCCCGGGGCAGGATTCGAACCTGCGACTGGAGCAGTCGCGCGGCTCCAGACTGTAGCGCCTAGAACCGCTCGGCCACTCCGGCCGGCACTGAGAGTTTACAATTTTCTTAACAAATGATTTTCTACTAGTTTTCGTTATATTATTAATTTCGATTATTATTTCATAAATTAATCTAGAAACAAACATGGTAAACAGTACAGGATTGCGTAATTAATAACAAATTTTAATTTTAACTGCACATTTAGTACTGGTACTTATCGATTATAACATCGAAACTACAATATTTGGTAAAGTAATTCCTTTTCATAAATTTTAGCTTGAAATATAACATAGTGTGTATAAAATTACATGAAAATTTTGAGAAAAGCAACTGAGATAATACTGACCTGCCCAAAATTCGAAAAATACTGCTAGTATCGGTAACTACTGTTGAGGAAAAGAAAGCAATGCTAGAGGAGGATGTCCCATTACAAGTTTAATGCTCCATCTACATCGACGTCATTAGAGATTAAGCACTTACTATGAGTGCACAACGATGGGATAGAAATTAGCAGTGGTCTTGTTTCGGGAATCGTTCACCTAACATGATTTAGGAAGACATAAATTAAGTTGCTCGGAATGTGAATCCACCGTCTTAATAACAGTGCTGCCTCTCTCTGCAAAACAAAAATGCGATATTTTTATCCTTTTCTCAAGCGATAAGAGGATATTTGTGGCTTCTGACTTTTACTTTTGTGTCTCCTCTTTCAGCCTCACCTACTTCTTTCGTGAGGACAATATGTTAAGCACTCCGATATCTGCATCTATATCTACATACATACTCCGCAATCCACCATACGGTGCGTGGCGGAGGGTGCCTCGTATCACAACTAGCATCTTCTCTCCCTGTTCCACTCCCAAACAGAACGAGGGAAAAATGACTGCCTATATGCCTCTGTACGAGCCCTAATCTCTCTATCTTATCTTTGTGGTCTTTCCGCCAAATGTAAGTTGGCGGCAGTAAAATTGTACTGCAGTCAGCCTCAAATGCTGGTTCTCTAAATTTCCTCAGTAGCGATTCACGAAAAGAACGCCTCCTTTCCTCTAGAGACTCCCACCCGAGTTCCTGAAACATTCTCGTAACACTCGCGTGATGATCAAACCGACCAGTAACTAATCTAGCAGCCCGCCTCTGAATTGCTTCTATGTCCTCCCTCAATCCGACCTGACAGGGATCCCAACGCTCGAGCAGTACTCAAGAATAGGTCGTATTAGTGTTTTATAAGCGGTCTCCTTTACAGATGAACCACATCTTCCCAAAATTCTACCATTGAACCGAAGACGACTATCCGCCTTCCCCACAACTGCCATTGAATGCTTGTCCCACTTCATATCGCTCTGCAATGTTACGCCCAAATATTTAATCGACGTGACTGTGTCAAGCGCTACACTGCTAATGGAGTATTCAAACATTACAGGATTCTTTTTCCCATTCATCTGCATTAATTTACATTTATCTATATTTAGAGTTAGCTGCTATTCTTTACACCAATCACAAATCCTGTCCAAGTCAATTTTTGATATCGTTCGTCCTGAGTAAGTGCTAGTTTGAAATTTGCTTGTTTAACTGCACTTTTATTTATGTCCACAGTTTTTGATTTTCTTGATATCACTTAACAGCCATTGTAATATTCAGCAGTGGTATCTAGTGGTCATTTTCCATTAGTCGTGTAAATCCTTTGTGTTGGCTCTCTGTAGCACTATGGAAGCGAGTTTTCATCTTTGGCAAACTGTTCCGGTATTCGTCCAATCAGGGACGCTGTCGGTTGTCTGTGCCATGAGGCCACGTGTATTTGAAGGCAATTTGTTCCAGAATTTGAAACGAGGCGGGTGGAAGGCGACGACTGCAGTGCTGTAGTTTTTGGTGAGATTCACTTCAGTTATTTTGCTGTGGTTGTTCGTAAACAATGTTCAGATCATTTCAATATTGTGGCACAAATATTTGCAGTTATTTTGCAATCCCTCTGTGTGCAGAACTTGTAATGAACTGTAACGTGATACGGTGTTCAGGAGAGTGGTATAGTAAAGGCTTGTAGATCGGTCGATGTTCATAAGCTGGAAGCTGATTATAGACTCAAGTCGTATATTTAGGTTTCTTCTCGTTCCATGAAGCTTACTAAGAATGACTGCTTTTACGGTTCTGTGGAAGCCGACAGCTGCCGAACTATTTTCTGCATGATCTCTACGGGACAGATGCATAGGTGCCTGAGAGTGAGAGAATTCGTGTTTTATGGCCTAAAATACGGTTATTTGAGTTCTCTGAAGTTCTTCGAGAGTCGGCCAGTTAAGCTTTTCAACATTTCTCTTATTCTTTCTCGCCAGTGAAGAAACCTGTGACCGTTCACGCCGTCCCTCTTTGTATACGCTCCATGTTCCTCATTAGTCTCACGTACGTGAGTAGTATTAAAGTATGAACTCTACAAGTAGTTTGTATTTAGTCTCTTTTATAAACAAATTGCAGCTTCCCAGCGTCCTACGAATGAATCATAGCCTGGTGTTTGCCTTACTTACAACTGTGCTTTTGTGGTCATTCCACCCCGTCTCTCTACTTATTTTTACTCTCCAAAATTTTTTCATGACTTGACCTTTTCTAATTCTGACTCATTAGTCCTGAAGTCAAAGCATGACACAATTTTGTGTTTCGAGAAGCGCAAAACTTGGCAATGCTCTACATTAAGGGCAAACTGCCAGTCTTTGCTCCACCCTGATTTTTTCTTGAGACGAGATTGAATATTACTCACATTTGTAATGCCACTATTACATCCCCCAGAGCATACTAGAATTTACTCCAATGTCTGTACATGCCTCTCCATCCTGAATAACGTGTTGCGTACTGGCTGTCAGAAAATTTTCTATCCAATCGCAAACTTGGTTATATTTCCAGTGAGAACGTAAGCTCACCGGATAAAATACACTCCTGGAAATTGAAATAAGAACACCGTGAATTCATTGTCCCAGGAAGGGGAAACTTTATTGACACATTCCTGGGGTCAGATACATCACATGATCACACTGACAGAACCACAGGCACATAGACACAGGCAACAGAGCATGCACAATGTCGGCACTAGTACAGTGTATATCCACCTTTCGCAGCAATGCAGGCTGCTATTCTCCCATGGAGACGATCGTAGAGATGCTGGATGTAGTCCTGTGGAACGGCTTGCCATGCCATTTCCACCTGGCGCCTCAGTTGGACCAGCGTTCGTGCTGGACGTGCAGACCGCGTGAGACGACGCTTCATCCAGTCCCAAACATGCTCAATGCGGGACAGATCCGGAGATCTTGCTGGCCAGGGTAGTTGACTTACACCTTCTAGAGCACGTTGGGTGGCACGGGATACATGCGAACGTGCATTGTCCTGTTGGAACAGCAAGTTCCCTTGCCGGTCTAGGAATGGTAGAACGATGGGTTCGATGACGGTTTGGATGTACCGTGCACTATTCAGTGTCCCCTCGACGATCACCAGTGGTGTACGGCCAGTGTAGGAGATCGCTCCCCACACCATGATGCCGGGTGTTGGCCCTGTGTGCCTCGGTCGTATGCAGTCCTGATTGTGGCGCTCACCTGCACGGCGCCAAACACGCATACGACCATCATTGGCACCAAGGCAGAAGCGACTCTCATCGCTGAAGACGACACGTCTCCATTCGTCCCTCCATTCACGCCTGTCGCGACACCACTGGAGGCGGGCTGCACGATGTTGGGGCGTGAGCGGAAGACGGCCTAACGGTGTGCGGGACCGTAGCCCAGCTTCATGGAGACGGTTGCGAATGGTCCTCGCCGATACCCCAGGAGCAACAGTGTCCCTAATTTGCTGGGAAGTGGCGGTGCGGTCCCCTACGGCACTGCGTAGGATCCTACGGTCTTGGCGTGCATCCGTGCGTCGCTGCGGTCCGGTCCCAGGTCGACGGGCACGTGCACCTTCCGCCGACCACTGGCGACAACATCGATGTACTGTGGAGACCTCACGCCCCACGTGTTGAGCAATTCGGCGGTACGTCCACCCGGCCTCCCGCATGCCCACTATACGCCCTCGCTCAAAGTCCGTCAACTGCACATACGGTTCACGTCCACGCTGTCGCGGCATGGTACCAGTGTTAAAGACTGCGATGGAGCTCCGTATGCCACGGCAAACTGGCTGACACTGACGGCGGCGGTGCACAAATGCTGCGCAGCTAGCGCCATTCGACGGCCAACACCGCGGTTCCTGGTGTGTCCGCTGTGCCGTGCGTGTGATCATTGCTTGTACAGCCCTCTCGCAGTGACCGGAGCAAGTATGGTGGGTCTGACACACCGGTATCAATGTGTTCTTTTTTCCATTTCCAGGAGTGTATTAGTGACCGTCTTAAAATACGACGATTATCGCTTTGGAACGCTATAGATGGTGACGACTGTTGCATGCTCTCATGTGACCTTTCCAGCAAAGACATACATAGGTCGTGGCTGTTAAGCGTTGTGTATCTGCCACTCGACTGCACTGAATCAGCGCAATAAGATGGGTCGACGTGGAGACAAGACAGCATGGCAGAAAGCAAGCATTGTATTTGGATGCCCCCACGACCACACCGTGATCGTAGTTGTTCGATTTTTTGGTGTATAAGTGGACTATCCAACGTGTCTACTGGGAATGATGTATCACTTGCAGCCTTATAGCACGGCATAAGAACAGTGGTCGTAGTAAGAACATAACAGTCAGGGGCACTAGGGGAGTGTCACATATTGTCAATGGCAGTCGATTACATTAATTCCCTCTGTCAGTGAATGCAAGTCCTTCTCAACTCTGAGGGAGAGGCAAATGAAAGCCGAACAGCCGCCACAACGGAACTGTGGAACGTTTCCATTCAACAGTGATCAAATAAAAATGGCTCTGAGCACTATGGGACTTAACTTCTGAGGCCATCAGTCCCCTAGAACTTAGAACTACTTAAACCTAACTAACCTGAGGACATCACACACATCCATGCCCGAGGCAGGATTCGAACCTGCCACCTTAGCGATCGCGCCGTTCCAGACTGTAGCACCTAGAACCGCTCGGCCACCTCGGCCGGCCAACAGTGATCAGCACACGCTTTAAACCATTTGTCTCACTGGGAGACGAACAATACCTGTTACGTAGAACGCGGTCGGCCGCTGACGGATCCACAACCACGCCCAGTCTCGCACTCTCTCGTTAGACTGAAATCAACGCCCATGAATTTCTTCAGGTCACCAAAGATGTTAAAATGACTCGGTGAAAGATCCGGGCTGTATGGAGGATGTTGCAGTGTTTCCCAACCAAATCGCTAAAGCACAGCCTTCGTCCGATTGACAGTGTGGGGACAGGCGTTATTGTGCAATTGGATGACTCCGTCCGGCAGCATTCTGACAGCCAATTTTCCGGGGCGTATCAGACACACCTTTGCTGGTCATCGGGGCACAGTTAGAAGCGAGACTCATCACTGAAGACAATTCTGCTCCAATCAATGAAATCCCAGACCGAAGAAGTGTCTGGAGACCCCACAGACAGCTATGGGATACCAACCTGATTGTCGCTTGCCATACGGAGCGACAATCAGGAGTAATGGTCTGGGTGCCATTTCTTTCATAGCAGGACGCCTTTGGTTGTAATCCGCGGTACCCTTAGAGACACCAACACGACGACGATTTTCTACACCAATTTAGTTGCCCTTCATGGCAAGCCATCTTGGGCTTACATTTCAGCAGGATAACTCCTGGCAGAAAGGTCGCCGTATCGCTATCCATTTGATAATGTTCGGAGCGTTATGGGCAAGGCCCTTCAACCACTTCGGGATTTTGACGATCTAACGCACTGATTCGACAGAATTAGGCACAGCATCCCTCAGGACCAATCAGTTTCAAGCCGAATAACTGCTTGCATAAGGGCCAGAGGTGGACCAACACGTTATTGACTTCCTCAGTTTATGAAGCTCTTAATCTTGAACAAATCATCCAATTTTTCTGAAACTGTTGTCATTTGTTTGTCTGTACATGTGGATGACACCTACCGTCCCGTTCGGACAGTCCCTTCGTAGTGCGTCTTGCTTTACTAGGAATGGTGCTGCCTCACACGTGATAGGTATCGACCTTGAACTAACAGGCCGGTATACTTCGGCTCCCAACATGGGGCTATGTCATTTCAGTAGGGCTATATTATGTTAGTGGATATTATTTTCGAAGAGCTTGTCAGTTCAATACTCAGGCGAAGTATGTTTCATTTTTTGCATTGCTGGAAATTACAGTTGAAGATCTAATTCATTGTATGGGCGACAGTTTACCATACTGCACGTTTCCTTTGCTTCATTTGTTTTACTGCTGATACAGTAAATCGAGTTTCAGATTGTTTTGTCGGGAATAATATTGTTTGCCGTTTGAGAACGCTCATTTATATCGAATTTTCTGATCCTAAAGAATTTTTCCTTTAATATTTTATGGTGCTTTATGATATTCGTTTCTGACACACTTGGGTTAAATAGTTTTGTGTGTTGATAAAGGCTGTTTCTTCCCAATAAAAAGTGTACAAACGACCTGAACTATAATCGAAAAAAAAATGTTCAAATGTGTGTGAAATCTTATGGGACTTAACTGCTAAGGTCATCAGTCCCTAAGCTTACACATTACTTAACCTAAATTATCCTAAGGACAAACACACACACCCACGCCCGAGGGACGACTCGAACCTCCGCCGGGATCAGCCGCACAGTCCATGACTGCAGCGCCTCAGACCGCTCGGATAATCTCGCGCGGCGAACTATACTTAAATCGGCCGTAAGTTCAAAAGTATCCGAATAATTTGAATTTTGGATCATGTTCAAAAGTATATGGACAATGTCAATCATTTATCAAAACTATATGTAGGGTGTAATATTTATTAAATACATCAGCTTCACCTTGAGTTGCATAAGACTGTGCTATGTTCAAAAGTATTTTAAGACCTTTGGTGCCGTGTTCAAAAGTATCTGAACGACTTTAACTGCATAAATTGGCGTCATGTTCAAAATTATCCGAATGATCTAAATTATTTATCAAAAATACAGCACACACGCACACACGCACACACACACAAATGCATCTGAAAGAAATATTATCCTCACATCTCCAGACTTGAGTGCAGCTAGTGGCTGGAGAGAAATCTAGGCCTTGGCTAGTTCAACAGTAGATAGCATACATGTCTGTGATGGCGTCCTTAACTCAGCAGCTGAGCGTTTGTTTTACGCCAGCTGTAGATGATGCATGGTACGACACACTCTCAGCAGAGTGCAGCCTTGCAGCGAAGCCAGGAAGTCTATTATTGAAATCACATTCTATGATGACCGATTAGTTTTATTAAAGCTGTGTATTTTGGATGTAAAAATACCCCCAGAGCTAGAATTTTTATGCGTTTGCAAGCAACAGTTCAGGGGTATTAGCATTTCATCAGTTTATTTGAAATTGAGGACCGATATACGATTAAAGCTATGATCGGCGAGCTTTAACTATATGTTATATTCACGGGCTCAGTGTCATATTACGTAGGTTTTGAGTTACTGTGGTAATAAACTTTCACTTCGAATTAAATCCAGTCGAGATTTTAAGTGGGCTCTAGGCAAACCAGTCCATTTCAGGAAAATTATTGTCCACAAACCATTGCTTCACAGACGCTGCCCTATGACAGGACGCTGATACGATCCACCATCTTTTCAAAGGTGTTCCTACACTGCACGCAGTACACAGTGCTATAAAATATGTTCGTATCTGTCCACATTTAGCGTTTCTTTAAGTGTAATAAGAGCACCATACCCTAACCAGCAAAAGCGCTCCATGCCGTATCACTACCTTCTTTGTACTTCACTGTTGGCACATGGTGGCACGTATCGTTCTCCAGACATTCGCCTAACCCAAACTCTTCGTCGGATTGCGACAGGGCGTAGCGTGATGCATCAACCGAAATCATTCGCTTCCAGTCATCCATTGTCCAGCGGCATCACTCTTTACACCGCCTCAAGCGTCGCTTAGCACTGACTTACAGAAATGTGCGGTTTATGGGGAGCTACTGGATCATTGTAACCCTTTATTTTTAACTCCCGACGCACAGTCATTGTACAGGGTCACATTTATTGAACTATATGATACAAAATTGTCATAACTTCTGATCGGTTTGCGTTAGGATGCTCAAACTGCACGGTTTCCCGCGGGGCACGATGAGAATTGTACGGTTTGGTTTAGCGACGAAGCCCACTTTCACTTGGATGGGTTCGTCAATACACAAAATTGGCGCATTTGGGGACTGAGAATCCGCATTTCGCGATCGAGAAGTCTCTTCACCCTCAACAGATGACTGTGTGGCGTGCAATGTCCAGTCACAGAATAATCGGCACGATATTCCTTGACGGCACAGTGACTACCGAACGGTACGTGAAGGTTTCGGAAGATGATTTCATCCCCATTATCCAACGTGATCCTGATTTCCACAAGATGTGGTCCGTGCAAGAATGAGCTCGACCCCATCGAAGTAAGACAGTATCTGATAGGGACCGCATTCTGGCTCTGGGCACTCAGAGGACACTGGCATGGTTCGCGATTGGCCGCCATACTCTCCGGATCTGAACACATGCGATTCCTTTTTAGGGGGCTATATTGCATACGAGGTGTGCAGAAATAAGTCCAAAAGGAGGTCACTGACATCAATGATGTTCCCACACGTCAGCGGGTCTGCAGAATTTCCCTATTCGTCTGCGCCACATCATCGCCAATGATGGCAGGCATATCAGACATGTCATAACCTAAATCCGAATGTCTATAGTGAAGTTCACATGTTGAATAAAGTGTGTGCACGCCGTATTTTGTAACTAATTTGCGTTTTTTCCCCTAGAGTTCAATAATTCTCACCCTGTACTAGCTGACAGCACTTTGGAACTCACAAGCGATTCCTTCAGCTTAATGCATTGATTCTTTACAACTGCCCTTCACAATGCTTGACGCTCTCTGTCCGCCGGTACATGCACTATGTGATCAAAAGTATCCGGACACCCCCAAAAACATACGTTTTTCACATTAGGTGCGTTGTATTGCCAACTACTGCTAGGTACTCCATGTCAGCGACCTAAGTAGACATTAGACATCGTGAGAGAGCAGAATGGGTCGCTCCGCAGAACTTACGGACTTCGAACGTGGTCAGGTGATTGGATGTCACTTCTGCCATACGTCTGTACGCGAGATTTCCACACTCCTAAACATCCCTAGGTCTACTGTTTCCGATGTGATACTACAGTGGAAACGTGAAGGGACACGTACAGCACAAAATCGTATACCCCGACGTCGCCTGTTGACTGACACCGACCGCTGACAGTTGAAGAGGGTCGTAATGTGGAATAGGCAGACATCTATCCAGGCCACCACACAGGAATTCCGAACTGCATGAGGATTCATTGCAAAATACTATGACAGTTAGACGGGAGGTGAGAAACCTTCGAATTAATGATCGAGCGGCTGCTCATGAGCCACACATCACGCCGGTAAATGCCAAACGACACCTCGCTTGGTGTAAGAAGCGTAAACATTGGACGATTGAACAGTGGGAAAACGTTATTGGAGTGACGAATCACGGTACACAATGTGGCGATCCGATGGCAAAGTGTGGGTATGGCGAATGTCCAGTGAACGTCATCTGCCAGCGTGTGTAGTGCCAACAGTAAAATTCGGAGGCGGTGGTGTTATGGGGTGATCGTGATTTTCATGGAGGGGGCTTGCACCCCTTGTTGTTTTGTGTGCCCCTATCACAGCACAGGCCTACATTAATGTTTTAAGTACCTTATTCCTTCCCACTGTTGAAGAGCAATTCGAGGATGGCGATTGCATCTTTCAATACGATCGAGCACCTGTTCATAATGCACGGCCTGTGGCGGAGTGGTTACACGACAGTAAATCCCTGTAGTGGACTGACCTGCACAGAGTCCTGACCTGAATCCTATAGCCGGCCGGTGTGGCCGTGCGGTTAAAGGCGCTTCAGTCTGGAACCGCGTGACCGCTCCGGTCGCAGGTTCGAATCCTGCCTCGGGCATGGATGTGTGTGATGTCCTTAGGTTAGTTAGGTTTAAGTAGTTCTAAGTTCTAGGGGACTGATGACCACAGATGTTAAGTCCCATAGTGCTCAGAGCCATTTTTGAACCATTTGAATCCTATAGAACACTTCTGGGATGTTTTCGTGCCAGGTCTCACCGGCCGACATCAATACCTCTCCTCAGTACAGCATCCATGAAGAATTGGCTGCCATTCCCAAACAAACCTTCCAGCACGTTATTGAATGTATGCCTGCGAGAGCGGAAGCTGTCATCAAGACTAAGGGCATTGTATTCCATCTTTACGGATGGAGGGCGCCACGAACTTGTAAGTCACTTTCAGCCAGGTATCCGGATACTTTTGATCACATAGTGTAAGATCCGTCTGGTCTTGGTGTAGATATGGTTGTTCCTTCGCCTTCCCACTTTACAAACACATAACTTGGGCAGTTTTATAAGTGTTGAAATGTCCCTAATCTGTTATTCAGGTGCCACCCAATGACAAGCCCACGTTCAAAGACATGAGCTCTGCTGGCTGACCCATTCTGGTGTTACTGCTTCTCTACTGGCAACACAACATCCGCCGCCTCCTTTTATGCTTGCGGATCCACCTCTCGTGACATTTAATGGTCAGTTCCGCATTACATAGGGGTGTTTGGATACTTTTTATCAGATAGTGTATTAGTCACCCCTTAAAATATCACACTGACTGACCAATTTCCACCGCTGTGCGTGGTGTACATCTGGTATCAGGCTGCCATGGGACCCTTCACTGCTGACGTAAATCATGGCGGTGTACGTGCTAGTACGAAGCTAGAGAAAGAAGCTATCGTGATTCGGCATGCCAATGATCCCAATTTGGTGATGGATCAATGCGGATTGTCCAAACGGTCTACAGCTAATGTTGTACCACCCGCAGCCATGTAACATGGCGTAAGATCGGTAGCCTTAAAAAGATGCAAATCGACAGGGACCAGATACGGGCGTCATCACGCCCTGTCAATGACAATCGGTTTCAACCAAAAATGGCTCTGAGCACTATGGAACTTAACATCTGTGGTCATCAGTCCCCTAGAACTTAGAACTACTTAAACCTAACTAACCTAAGGACATCACACACATCCATGCCCGAGGCAGGATTCGAACCTGAAACCGTAGCAGTCCCGCGGTTCCGGACTGAGCGCCTAGAACCGCTAGACCACCGTGGCCGGCAGGTTTCAACCCCGACAGGAATTACTGCTGAATGCAAGTCGATCTAAACCAGTTTCTGCGCGATCATTGAACTGCACTGAATGAGCTTTTAGAGACTGATACTTTCGGAAAGGCCATAGGTAACGGTGCCGCATAAAGCTGCACGTCTCGGTGGATCAAACAGTACGCAAACTGGACGGCAGGTGACTGGAGGCAGGTAGTTTGGTACGACGTATCGTATTATGCCTTTTTCTCAAATGATGCAAGACTTAGAGTGTACCAACAGCTCCGTGAGGTGTTTATCCCGTAGTTTGTGGAGGTTACTGTTCAGGTCGGAGGTGTTTCTATGATAGTTTTGGAATGTTCGTATCGTGACTTGGGCTGATACGTTCGGGTTACTGTGGACATGAACAAAGAAATCCTCGGTGACAAAGTATTGCCCATTCTTCTACATACTATGTGTGTACTGTGAACACTCCCGTCGTCCAAGGTAGCATTTACCGCGTCGACAAGGCTCACGTTCCTAGTGTGACGAACACTCAGGCATCGTATAATACCTCGATTGGCGCGCACAAACGCCCGATCTTAATATCATTAATCTCACACAAACTGGTTGGGACTATTTTAAACAGTGTGTGAAACGTAGCAGCTGACATCCGCTGTATATGGTATGGTATACCAGAAAGAAACATATGAACTCAGAGCTCGTCATAACTGTTATGCAGAAGTCTTTCCCTTCTTGTGGAGAGCAAGTGTTGTCTTGGAAGACAGCGCATGCGGATACTAAGACTGACACCGAGCAAGGTGGGCAGTGGTTGCCACATTGGACTTGCATTCGGGAGGACAACAGCCAATCATTCATGTTTGAGTTTTCCATGACTTCCCTATTTGCTCTAGTCAAATGCTGGATGGTTCCTACGAGAGGATATGGATGATTTCCTTCCCCATCCTCGAAAAAATTTCAGTTTATGCCCCTCTCTAACGACCTCGAAGTCGATCGGATGTTAAACGCTAACTTTCTTCTCTTTCTTTTACTAACATACGGCTCACGTAAGGAAGTCTTGATTCATCTGACCAGGTGATTAGATGTCTTTGTTCCAACGCCTGTTCACGATTTTCGTGTAGCCATTCTACACTACTGGCCATTAAAATTGCTAAACCACGAAGATGACGTGCTACAGACGCGAAATTTAACCGACAGCAAGAGGATACTCTGAATGCAAATGATTAGCTTTTCAGAGCATTCACACAAGGTTGGCGCCGGTGGCGACACCTACAACGTGCTGACATGAGGAACGTTTCCAACCCATTTCCCATACAAAAACAGCAGTTGACCGGCGTTGCCTGGTCAAACGTTGTTGTAATGCCTCGTGTAAGGAGGAGAAATGCGTACCATCACGTTTCCGACTTTGATGAAGGTCAGATTGTACCCTATCGCGTTGGTCGAGATCCAATGACTGCTAGCAGAGTATGGAATCGTTCGGTTCAGAAGAGTAATACGGAACGCCGTGCTGGATCCCAAAGGCCTCGTATCACTAGCAGTCGAGATGACAGACATCTTATCCGCATGGCTGTAACGGATCGTGCAGCCACGTCTCGATCCCTGAGTCAACAGATGGCGACGTTTGCAAGACAACAACCATCTCCTCGAACAGTCCGACGACGTTTGCAGCAGCATGGACTATCAGTTCGGAGACCGTGGCTGCGGTTACCCTTGACGCTGCATCACAGACAGAAGCGCCTGAGATGGTGTACTCAACGACGAACCTGGGTGCACGAATGTCAAAACATTTTTTTGGATGAATCCAGGTTCTGTTTACAGCATCATGATGGTCGCATACGTGTTTGGCGACATCGCGGTGAACGCACATTGGAAGCGTGTATTCGTCATCGCCATACTGGTGTATCACCCAGCGTGATGGTATGGGATGCCACTGGTTACACGTCTCGGTCACCTCTTGTTCGCATTGACGGCACTTTGAACAGTGGACGTTACATTTCAGGTGTGTTACGACCCGTGGCTCTACCATTCATTCGATCCTTACGAAACGCTACATTTCAGCAGGATAATGCACGACCGCAAGTTGGAGGTCCTGTACGGGCCTTTCTGGATACAGAAAATGTTCGACTGCTGCCCTGGCCAACACGTTCTCCAGATCTCTCACCAATTGAAAATGTCAGGTCAATGGTGGCCGAGCAACTGTCGCTTCACAATACGCCAGTCACTACTGTTGATGAACTGTTGTATCGTGTTGAAGCTGCATGGGCAGCTGTACCTGTACACGCCATCCAAGCTCTGTTTGACTCAATGCCCAGGCGTATCAAGGCCGTTATTACGGCCAGAGGTGGCTGTTCTGGGTACTGATTTCTTAGGATCCATGTACCCAAATTGCGTGAAATTGTAATCACATATCATTTCTAGTATAATATTTTGTCCAATGAATACCCGTTTATCATCTGCATTTCTTCTTGATGTAGCAATTTTGATGGCCAGTAGTGTATTTCCATGCCGCAAGAGTGCAATGCTGGGTCTGCCATTCACCCAACCTATTAAACATTTGGCTGAGAATGTGAAAGGGCGTAATATGCTCAGAGTGGGACAGGGAGAGAGAGAAAAGTATATGAAGATGGTATCTGTTCTTTCGGACATGTCCGAAAGAACAGGTACCATCTTCATATAGTTAAGGATAACCGGCCATTGACCCTCTTCTTCTGTGCTGGATGCACACGAATTGTCCGAACTCTTACAGGATTCGGTAAGATCGTCTGCCGCGAGTAATGAGTGTAATGGGCAGGGGCACTACGAATGTGTGTGGACATTAAGTTGGGAATGTGGGTCTCACGGGAAGCGTGCAGGGGATAAATCCCTCAAGTCACACTATCCTCTGTGCCCTCGGTGGCTCAGATGGACAGAGCGTCTGCCATGTAAGTAGGAGATCCCGACTCACGCCCGGTCCTCAGCGATTTACTTCTGCCAGTATCTCGTCTCCTACCTTCCAAACTTTACAGAAGCCCTCCTGCTTCTATAAAGTTTGGAAGGTAGGAGACGAGATACTGGCAGAAGTAAAGCTGTGAGGGCGGGGCGTGAGTTGTGCTTGGGTAACTCAGGTGGTAGAGCACTTGCCCGCGAAAGGCAAAGGTCCCGAGTTCGAGTCTCGGTCCCACACACAGTTTTAATCTGCCAGGAAGTTTCATATCAGCGCACACTCCGCTGCAGAGTGAAAATCTCATTCTGGATGATTTTAGCAGTTTTCCACACCGATGGGAAGCGTGTTAGCTTTATGCAAGAGTTGTAAATACTTGTTAGATATTTTATTGCAGAAGGGGGAGGTGTTTCAGGAGTCAGGTGAGGATATGGTAAGGGCCAGGGGATTTGTGGTACCCTCAACGGTTTATAAGGTCATATATTGTAAGCATCCTAATGGTCGTGAATTCTGTTGTTTGCCTCGTATTTCTTATCCGAGCCTCTCGTCTGATTATTATTATTTCTTGTCTCTCACTCCCGTCATCAATAATGACGTTAGTTCGCGATTGAGACTCTAGTGCTTTTGCCATATCTTCCGCCTTTTCTTGATCGTCATACATGAGAATTTTTTGGCCGTGGAGAGGGTCTTTGGGCTGGCGCGTAATCTGCCAAATCTGACATCTGGCCATGTCTGTTTCGGTAGTTGTAAGTTTTTTTTTTCTCAGCAGCTCCTGTGCTCCTTCAGTCGTTGTTTCACCTGTTCCTCATGACACTGCAGCAGGCGAGGATAGCTGGGTCGCGATATCGCTGCTACAGCCTACGCGTTCTGCACTGTGCGACTACGAGCTTCCAGATGTCAGGGAGTAGGCCCCAAGCGTCAGAATCAGTGGAGAGCCTCACGCTTGTTACACGCGCACAAGCGTGGAAGAAATCTGTGAAATACTCGATTGCCGGGACCACTTCTCTTTCTGTATCCATTTGCGGAATTTCTTCCATGTGTTCTGACACCAGGAAGTTAAACAAAGGGCGTTCAAAAAGTTTTGCACAGTCATCTCTATTTTTTTTATATTTTTTGCAGGAGGAGAATGAAATTTTTTGTGAGCATACTTGGAACATTTAGCTATACATTGAGCCTACTCAGTGTCGCCTGCATCAGCTGTGACGCATCTGGCCCAACGTTCTTTCTATGATGTAAATGTACTTTGGTAAAATTCTGGAGATTGACTTTTACACCATCGCTTGACACAGGAAATAAGGTCTTTTACCGCACAGGTGGGCCTTCAGACGACCAAACAGTTAAAAATCAGACGGAGCCAAGTCCGGACTGTAGGGAGGATGAGGAACAATTTTGCAACCCATTTTCCAGATTTTTTTCCTGCGTCATAAGGGCTGTATGGGGTTTGGCATTGTCATGGTGTAGTCCGATAAGTTGACCCTGAAGCTGTGGGCTGTGGGTCTTGATGGCACTTCGCAGCTTGTGCAATGACAAACAGTAACGGTCCCGGTTAATTGTAGAGCCAGGTTCCAAAAAGTCAAAGAAAATGACACTATACTGATCCCAGAAGAAGGAGGCCATCACCCTTCAGCCTGCTGTTCGTGAAAGTCTTGGTTTCTTCTTCCGAGGGGATCCCGGATGACGCCACACCATGGATTGGGTTTTGCTCTCAGATTCGGACAAAAACAACCATGTTTCAACCTGGGTAATGATGCCGTCAAAAATGGCTCATATGGCTCTAAGCACTATGGGAGTTAACATCTGTCGTCAGTCCCCTAGACTTAGAACTAAGTAAACGTAATTAACCTAAGGACATCACACACATCCATGCCCGAGGCAGGATTCGAACCTGCGACCATAGCAGCCGCGTGATTCCGGACTGAAGCGCCTAGAACCGCTCGGCCACAGCGGCCGGCCAATGACGCCGTCAAAACTGTGTTTCCAGTCTTCAGTAAAGGTCTTCATGAGACCCTCGCACACATTCTTCCTCATCGTTTTCGTTTCTCTTGTCATTAATCTAGGCACCCAATGTGCACAGATTTTTCTGTGCCCTAGTGGCTGTACCAGTGATACCGCACTACCCAATGACAAACGAGTCATTTGAGCAAGCTGTCGCGTCGTCACACATCTGTCAATTTGGGTGATTTGATCAATGGTCTCCTTATTCACATCACTCACTACCGTCGATGGTCTACCGCATAGTGGATTGTCCAGTAGAGAGAAAGCATCTTCTTTAAACCTCTGCAACCACCGCTGGACACTGCTGCGATCCACTGTGTCCTCTCCATAAACGGGGAGAAGCTTCCTGTGAATCGATGTGGCACAGTCGTCGCCGGTCTTGAAGAGGAACTCCATCACCGACCGTTTTCGCAACCTGACATTTACTTCACGGTCCATTATGGCTCACCCGTAAATAAAAAGAATACTTTTATATACCAACTTATAGCTAAATATTCCAAGTATGTTCACAAAAAATTTCATTCTCCTCCTGCAAAAAATAAAAAAATTAGAGACGACTGTGCAAAACATTTTGAACGCTCTTTGTACTTGTTCCATTTCGTAACTAAATTCGTTTTCGAAATCCACCTGACATTGTCTCTGATACTGGCTAGCTCAAGAGCGATGGATCTGTGGCCAGAGTCAAACACATAGCGCACTGTGGCCGCCACACAGAGTTTTTACACTGGCTAGTCATATTAATGTAACCATCTGTCAAAAGCCGTGGCCAGCTGCTGATGGTTCCTCGGTTGAGTAGCCATGGCGTGAACAACACAATCGGATGGTCACACAGATTCTCGATTGTGCTTAAATCCGAATCAAGCACGTACACTGCGACCTGCGTGACACATTGCATTGCCCTGCTGGTAGATGCCATCGTGCCAAGAAAAAGCAAACTGCATGTTGGGGTGGACATGGTGCTCAAGGATAGATTCATATTTGTGATGGTCCATTGTGCCTTCCAGAATGACGAGATCATTGAGGTAATGTCACAAACGCATTAATGAGGCTATAATGCACCCTCCTCTGTCCTGGACACTTCTGAAGATCCAAGGGCCAAATGTCCGGTGGAGCATGAAACGTGATTCATCTGAAGAGGCCACCTATCGCCACTCTGTGGACATACAGTTGTGGTACTGGCGCGTAAATTCCAGCCTTCGTCGCCGACGAACAGCAGTCAGTACGAGTGCATGAGCCGGGCACCTACTGCAGGGGCTCATACGCAGGAACGTTAGCTGAACAGCCGTTGAGGAGACATTGCTGGTAGTCTCTTGGTACATATCGACAGTCAGTTGCACATCTGTTCGCGTGTACACATCTCCGCACCATCTTTCACCCCAGTCATCTCTGGGCCATAGTGTACCACAGCTGCCTCGGTGCCGGTTTTGGATAGCATCGTTTTGACCTGCACGGTATACTGGGTGATCAAAAAGTCAGTATAAATTTGAAAACTTAATAAACCACAGAATAATGTAGATAGAGAGGTAAAAATTGACACACATGCTTGAAATGACATGGGGTTTTATTAGAACCAAAAAAAGTTCACAAAATGTCCGACAGATGGCGCTGGACAGCAAAACGTCAGTGACTGCACATGACAATCGTGTATAAAGGGAGCTGTAATGAAAGAGAGAATCAGCATCATAGGCCGCACCACCCGCTCCTTCCGCCTCCATGATTTCTACCTCACCATTTATGGCTGTCCTAACCACCTCACTCCTACCCTCAAATACCTTGGCCTCACACTCGACCGCCACCTCACCTGGACTCCCCATCTCCTTACCATCCAAAACAAAGCTCACAACAGACTCCGCCTCCTGAAACTCCTGTCTGGCTGGACGTGGGGTCTGCATCCTTCCACCATCCTTCACACCTACAAATCCTTGATCCGCCCCATCCTCTGTTATGCCAGCGTAGCTTGGATTTCCGCCCCTCCCCGGTTCTATAAAGCCCTCCAAATCCTCGAACGCCATGCGCTCCGCCTTGCCTTCCGCATCCGCCTTCCGTCCCCCACGCGCATCCTCTACGACCTCGTCCCCTTCCCCCACCTTCTCCTTTTCCTTGAACACATCCGCACACTATATATTGTCCGCAGCCTTCATCCCCCTCACCCCCTGGTGTCTCCCTTCCGCTCCACCCCCAACCAGTTGCCGCGCCTTTACCGTTGTGTCCCACCCTCTCTCCATCTCCACACCCTCCACCTCCTTTCCCAATGCAACTTCCACCGTCTACCCCTCCCAGATGACGAGCTTCGCCCTGACATCTACCCTTCCTACCAACTCTAACCCCATCTTTCTGCCTCCTCCTCAGGGCTCCCTCTCCTCCCCTCCCTCCCCCTGAGCGGCTTCCCCCTCCTACTCCCCCTCCATCTCTTGTGACTTCTTTCAGTGTCTCTGCGCTCCCTCCTGTCTTGTCTCCCCTCTTCATCTCCCGCCCCACGTGTCTCCTGCCTCTTCGTGTACCCACTGATGCCCCTCCTCTCTTCATCCCGCCGCTTCCCCTGCTGCCCCATGCTCTCCCCTACTTTTCCATCCTCTCTGCCCTTTCCCTCGGCAGGTCTCGCCTGGCAGTTTTATTCTTCGTCGTGTGTGCTCCAAGTGGGTTGTAAGTGTGTTGTTCCGGAGTGTTTTTACTACTGTGGCCGACTTTTAACGTGTGCATGTCCATTCAGTGTCTTCTCTGAGTTTTGAAGACTCGCCAACTGTGTTTTTTTAACTTTCTGGTGACTTTTAACTGTCCTCCATGAACGTCTCCATGTTAGTCTATTTTTTACCTCCATTTTCTCCCATTATTCTGTTTTAAGTTCCCCTTTGTCGCCTTATGTATGTAACATTTTATTCTTATTTTAAGTTGTTATGTCACTCGGCTGAAGGGCGGCGGATTGTGCCGCTGACAGCCCTCCCCTGCCCATATGGGGCAGGGAAATGAAATCACAATAAAGAAAAAAAAAGATAGAGAGAGAATCAGATGCGCCAGCAGTCGCAGCATGTTGACGTAACCTGAAAAGGCGCTTTTAGTGAAGCTGTATTTTCAGAATGAGGAATGTGCTAGTTCAGCGTTACGATCCTATCGCCATAGGAAGGGGATCCGAACAGGTAAAGGTCCGTTGACAAATGCAGCTGTGGCGAAAATGATTTCGAAGTTTGAAGCCACGGGTTGTTTAGACGATAGACCCCGTAGTGGCCGACCGAATATAAGGCGTAATGCTGCTGAGACAGTTCAGGAAGAAATGGAGACAGTAGCGGGTTCGTCTATGCATGGGGAAATTAGTGCTCGTGCAGTCGTACGTCGCACCGGCATTCCATACGCTACTGTTTGGTTGGCACTGAGGCGTACCCTCCGATGCTATCCGTACAAAATCAATCAGCATCATGAACTGTAACCTGCCGATTTAGTGAAGCGGTGGGCATTTGTGGTGTGGGAGTTTCAAAAGATGGCGGAAGCTGACGATTGGTTGAGTAACGTGTTGTGGAACGACGAAGCTCATTTCACGCTCAGAAGGTCTGTCAACGCCCACAACTGCAGAATTTGGGCTACGAAAATCCTATAACTGTCGTGGAAACTCCATTGCACGGCGAGAAAGTCACGGTATGGGTTGGATTTACCACATCTACCGTTATCGGGCCTTTTTTCTTCGAGGAAATGCGTGATTCTGGTTTTGTAACTGCTACCGTGACGGGTGAAAGGTACGCAGATATGTTACAGAATCGCATCGTCCCCAGCCTGGCTGATAAACACCTGCTGGAACGTACGATGTTTATGCAGAATGGCGCTCCACCCCATATTGCTAGACGCGTGAAAGATCTCTTGCGCGCATCGTTTGGTGATGATTGTGTGCTCAGCCGCCACTTTCGTCATGCTTGGCCTCCCAGGTCCGCAGACCTCAGTCCGCGCGATTATTGGCGTCGCAGGTTCGAATCCTGCCTCGGGCATGGATGTGTGTGATGTCCTTAGGATAGTTAGGTTTAAGTAGTTCTAAGTTCTAGGGGACTGATGACCTCAGATGTTAAGTCCCATAGTGCTCAGAGCCATTTGAAGCATTTTTGATTATTGGCTTTGGGGTTACAAGTCGTAAGTGTATCGTGATCGACCGACATCCCTAGCGATGCTGAAAGGCAACATCCGAAGCCAATGCCTCACCATAATTCCGGATATGCTTTACAATGCTGTCCACAACATTATTCTTCAACTACAGGTATTGTTGAGGAATGGTGGTGTACATATTGAGCATTGCCTGTAAAGAACATCATCTTTGCTTTGTCTGATGCTAATTATTGCTATTCTGATCAGATGAAGCGCCATCTGTCGGACATTTTTTGAACTTTTGTATTTTTTTGGTTCTAATAAAACCCCATGTCACTCCAAGCATTGTATCTCTCTATCTACATTATTCAGTGATTTATTCAGTTTTCAAATTTATACTGACTTTTTGATTACCCAGTACTTTAACCACGGCGGCACGTGATTATTTTACAAGCTTAGGCGTTTCGGAAATTCTTCCACCCTTGTTATGAAAGCCAATGATCACGGCCTTTTAGATTTGAAATAAATCGCTCCGTCTGCGCATTATGACATCGACTGCACTATTTTCCGCATCCTCTGACACGCTTCATATGCAATCCACTGCGATTGCTGTCATCTACTGATTGTGAGTGGTTATTGCACTTTGACACCGAACATAGGCGTTGGGCACATTAATGTGACTGGATCGTGTAACAAAGAAGATATCCAGATGCCAGAATGTCTGTCCTCATACTCAGGAATATGTGTAGGTTCGTCGACTGCAATGACACCCAGGGCGGTACGCTTTCCGAAAATCCTGCACAGCCTCACTCCATTTGTGTACTCGGTACGAGAGCCGCATCTTTGACTTTAGGTTCAAATGGTTCAAATGGCTCTGAGCACTATGGGACTTAACTGCTGAGGTCATCAGTCCCCTAGAACTTAGAACTACTTAAACCTAACTAACCTAAGGACATCACACACATCCATGCCCGAGGCAGGATTCGAACCTGCCGCCGTAGCGGTCGCACGGTTCCAGACTGTAGCGCCGAGAACCGCTCGGCCACTCCGGCCGGTTTTGAGTTTAGGTCCCCTTCTACAATTACACGAACGCCAATGTCTAACAGAGTCTGAAAGGACACGCAAAATATTTTGCCCTAACTTGCATTCTGCACCGACAGCCTCGATACTTTGTGTCTAACGTAGGTCTAGGGTTCAAAATCACCTTCTGACTTGGATTAGAACGGCGACTCCGCCGCCTGGGCAGTAGACACGTTGGATTTTGTTGATCGCGTAATTTTGTGTCGTAAAGCGATCGTCAGGGTTTTAGGTGGGGCTGGCCGGGGTGGCCGAGCGGTTCTAGGCGCTACAGTCTGGAACCGAGCGACCGCTACGTCGCAGGTTCGAATCCTGCCTCGGGCATGGATGTGTGTGATGTCCTTAGGTTAGTTAGGTTTAAGTAGTTCTAAGTTCTAGGGGACTGATGACCTCAGAAGTTAAGTCCCATAGTACTCAGAGCCATTTGAACCATTTTTTTTTTTTAGGTGCGTTTAGTCTCTAATTTAGTTAGTCATGAATGTACATTATATTCTGACTTCCGACAAGCGTCGATGTTGAGATTTTCGGTCAATTGTGGTTGTAAAAGATGTCCGCGATATGCCACGTTTATTTGCAGTTTGTGCAAAGGCTCATGCATGATAAGCACTGACTGTATAACGTAACCTTCTTGTCACTAGGGATAATTACAAAAAATACTGTTGGTATCGAGAAATTGCAGTGTGTAATATAATTAGAAGAAAATTACGGAAGGTATCACTGTTGGTACATATGGTCTTTGGGCCGTTACAATTCGCACAAAACAGTCAGTTACGAACCATGGGCTATTACTTCAAAGTGTTTTACGGTAGCTACGACCTAAAGATCACTGTCTCGTAGTTACTTGAGATCAATAAAAAGTGCTTCCCACTACTTTGTCAGTTCATTTTCTAGCAGAGCTGAGCAAGGGTCACGAGAGATATAACGCTGGGCTGTACCGGATCGCAGTTTCGATAAGAGCCACTGATTTGTATCAAGATTGAATATACATGAAGTAATGAATGCTGTTGAACATGTGTTAGGCCAATGCTGTGTCTAGTCTGACTGTATTAAAATTAGGCTACCTCTAATGTTCACGTTGTTAGTAAGTTACGTACAAGTTAGCCTCTGATGTTGTCCCCAGCACTAGGAGACGAAGACTTTTAGACGCAGAAATATGCCTTAGATCACTGTCTAATGCACTTCTAACGAAAAACTTCAAGAACATTTCAGAATCTTCTCAACAAATCTTAGCTGCGTGAGGGAAGAACTATGGCTGTTATTAATATGACAAAGGATATTTCTGGCAATTACCAGATTAAAAGATTTATATTTTGTGAAAAACGCACCCGCCTACGTCACTGTAGTACGATAGTATCAGAATGCGCAAGTGACATCCTGCACCAGCTGAATAAAATGCTTGCAATATTTTTGTTATGTATTCCTAGTATAGAAAATGATGTTTGAAAGGAAGCGTGTAACACCTTTGACATTTAATGCGGATACCGAGAACGCGAATGCATTCTCGGACTCGACCGCTATCGGCCCATAAATCTGCTTATCCCGGCATTCCACGTTGGCGTTTTGCTGTAAATATCCCTCGCAGCGTCGCACAACTGTCGATTTCTGACTTACGGAGCCAGATTCATCGAAGAAACGTACGCCTTATACCCGAAGTGATAATCGAATACTCGTGCATCGAGGTTTAAAATTTTACGTCCAGGGCTGAGCTAGCAATTACAGTAATTGCGTCTCGTAATCTGCCTTTCCTCAATTCCAGGTAATAGGAGAAGGAGGCTATAATGCGCGGTTGTGTGACATCTGCCGGTCTCCCTATCTTTTCGGTAATTTTGGGTTATTAGGCCACACCTGGGGACACAATACCCTTCTCACTCGCGTTCCGCGCTTCACCGCAGGGCGCTTTCGGGAAAACTCTTCTAAAATCGTCATTCCATCATAACCACTGAGCCTTCGCTACACTAAAGTAAATTTCGCTGTATCGTACTGTAAAGAAAAAAAAATTGAAGTGATTGATTTCAGATTCCATGATGCTTAAATGGTGCTGCTTTGAGATCAAGCTTTTTACAGAATTTTGCAACACTCATTCTGTTTGTGGAAGACATAAGATCTGCGCAGATCGCTTTGACTCAGTCTCTTTTGTATTATGATAGTACGTATTATCTTCCAAAAGTCGGAAGTATTAAAGTATCGGGACCAGTTTAACTGTATATCACTTTGTCAGATATTGCTTACCTTTGCTTTTAACAATTCACTGCTGCTTTCTACTGCCTCATTCTAGTTAAATAACCACTTGTTTTACGAGTTTATTTTGCATGTTTTCCGCAAAATCTTCTCCAAGTACATGTTGGAGAGGTAAAGACAGTTTATTTGTAATCGTGAAGACGAATTCAAATCTCAGTCCGATAGTCACTATAAGGTTTTCTGTAGTTTCCCCAAATCACTTGAGGCGAAGCCTGGGTGGGTTTCTTCACTAACATCGCAGCTGGTTTCTGTCACTGTACTTGCCCACGTAGGCTATCATGACCCTACGTTGACTGGGCGTTAAACTCAACGTTGCTTCATTTTCTAACTAATTAGTCCAAAACAATCGACATAGGCACATGTATTTGCTTGTCACTTGTCTAAATAGTGCCAGTATCATTTCTAACTACCGCTGACTTTGCACTCATACATCTAGATTAATATTTGCCCCTTAAACTTTTCTTAAACAGCGGTGGAGCTCACTTAGTGGCAAGGCTATTTTCTCATTTTCCGCTTTATTCGCGGATGCAGCAATGGCAAAATGCTTGTCTAGACGCGAGTGTTGTGTACCCATACATTATGTTTCACCGTTGATACTCTTGCGCAATATGCGTACGCAGGTGTGCACGCGATATTTTCCTTTCTGTTCACAGAATAGCAATTACAAATTGTGCTAATACTAACGGCACAGGGAGAAAGCGTTAGTAATTTAATTTTATTTTTAGACGTACAGAAGGAAAATCTGGTCGTTCGTAGTCATCTTGGTCTGCTGTAAACAATGATGGCTTTAAATGTAGCCCAAAGGCAAATATTACATTGTTAAAGATAATAAAACCACTTCATATTACACTCTCTTAAACTAATATTACAAATACTGTAGATAGTTAATATTATTTTTGCTGCAGGAGAACAATAAATAAGAACAATTGAACGTGGATGAGCTAGAACCACTATGAACAGCATTGCGAAGGCATTATCGCAGACAAGACAGTCACAAGGCCATCAGCCAGCATGATAGTACTAGTTCAGTGCCTAGTAACTCCGCATATGATGAAGAGACTGAAAGAATGTATGAAGAGATAAAAAAGATTATTCATATCGATAAGAGAGACGGAAATTTAATTGTGGTGGGGAACTGGAATTCAATAGTAGGACAATGACGAAAAGGCGAAATAGTAGAAGAACATGTACAGGTTGACCACCTGGTAGAATCCTGCACGGAGCACAATTTAATCACTGCTAATCAGATGGATTAATAATGATAAAAGAAGGCTATATACGTAGAAGAGACGTCGAGACACATGAAGGTTCCAGACAGATTATACAATGGTGTCCAAAACTTTAAGGGCGAAAGTAAGTTTCGCATGCGTCGCTGCCAAGTAAAATAGCTCAATGAAGCTTAGACGATACATAGAAAGAAATGCTTCAGTATAGTACATAAGGTAACTGAAATAAATACGCAATGAAACGAACAGAAATGACGCTTTTATTCAAAGGCAATAGCTACAGTCAGTTCACAAGAAAATGTACGCCGTTATCTATATGAAATATAAGAAACATGTTTACATGAAAATATATGTTATCACTAATTGCAAATTACCTAATAGTTAATCCAATCGCCGCCATTATCGATTATAGCTTGGCACCTTTTTGGCATGCTTTTGCCGGCCGAAGTGGCCGTGCGGTTAAAGGCGCTGCAGTCTGGAACCGCAAGACCGCTACGGTCGCAGGTTCGAATCCTGCCTCGGGCATGGATGTTTGTGATGTCCTTAGGTTAGTTAGGTTTAACTAGTTCTAAGTTCTAGGGGACTAATGACCACAGCTGTTGAGTCCCATAGTGCTCAGAGCCATTTGAACCATTTTTTTTGGCATGCTTTTCACGAGATTGTCTGCATTTTCTCTCGGTAACGATCTCCATATCGTCCTGATTTTATATGACAGCTGCTTCAAAGTATGTTTTAGCTTTCCTTTAAGCTTCATCTTAATATACGACCAAACATTTTCGATCGGATTTTCGTCCGGAGACATTGCAGGCCAATCCATCGTGGACATTCCATTGTCTTGTTTCCACGCTGTGCAGAGACGGCTGCAATGTTTCGGATCATTAACCTCTTGAAGCACCCAGTTTACCACGTTCGAATCAAACAGCTTCTTAACGGACGTCAGAAGGCACTTTTGATAAATACTGCAACTTTTTCCAACGTTTAAACTGGCTGTAAAAAAAGCGCAAATAGCCAAAACCGCATTTAGAGACACATCCCCAAACATGCACTTTTACTGGGTGGTTGACAGTCAGTTGAAGCAGCCTTTCACCCCTCGTACACTAGGCTTTTGAAAGAGGAGGCCGGGCCCAAAAAGATCATTTACGAGGAACACTGCCTCGTGACTTGCCATGTATTTCTTGTGAATTGCAGGCTTTGTCATTGACGCAATGTACTGTAAACAGCAGAATGTCGGGAACAAAAAAAAATGGCTCTAAGCAGTATGGGACTTAACATCTGAGGTCGTCAGTTCCCTAGACTTAGAACTACTTAAACCTAACGAACCTAAAGACATCACACACATCCATGCCTGAGGCAGGATTCGAACCTGCGACCGTAACAGCAGCGCGGTTCCGGACTGAACCGCCTAGAACCGCTCAGATATTTTGCACTCACTTTAAAATGCAACCGACAAAACAAAACATTCATCCCTCACGCTATTGATCTATACAATGAGCAAAAACGAATTGATTACAGATTCGAGACCACTACCAGACATGTCGCTGCGGATGTTACATTTAAAATTGTGGCTTACACTTTCTTGTGGAACTGACTGTACACTATAGTCTTTGTAATTTATGATGGAACGGGTAAGCCAGTCCCTTCGCCCAGTATCCTCTCGATCCAAGAGGTCCTTCACATGCGCAGCTCGTTGCAGTTGCGCGCCACCGACCATAAAAATAAAGCCAGTGCCGAAAGCACCACTGAAAAGACGCACACGGGGAGGAGCACAGTGTCACAATAACGTTGAAAGGTGACAGTAGCGTGTCCAAAGATTTGGAGCTCAGTACGCCCATGCAACGGTATGCTTCGAAACACCCTAAATCTCTCAATTACCAAAACGATCATGTTCCCCAACGTTGCTGGGTGTACGAGGTGTGGCTAGAAAAAAACCGGACTAGCACTGGTGAAACAATAAAACGAATGCAATAAGGCTGAAAGTCGCGTGGTCTGTCACGTGACTCTCGCTCCGCCTACTGCTCGAGTTTCATCTGCCTCCTGCACTCAGTCTGCCCGTGGCGTCTGTTTTAAGTAGTTGACGTTTTGTCTGTGCGTCGGAAAATGTTGAGTGTACAGAAAGAACAGCGTGTTAACATCAAATTTTGTTTCAAACTAGGAAAATCTGCAAGTGAAACGTTTGTAATGTTACAACAAGTGTACGGCGATGTTTGTTTATCGCGAACACAAGTGTTTGAGTGGTTTAAACGATTTAAAGATGGCCGCGAAGACACCAGTGATGACACTCGCACTGGCAGAGCATTGTCAGCAAAAACTGATGCAAACATTGAAAAAATCGGTAAACTTGTTCGACAAGATCGCCGTTTAACAATCAGAGCAGTGTTTGAGTTAACAGGAGTTGACAAGGAAAGTGTTAGGCAGATTTTTCATGAAAGTTTCAACATGAACAAAGTGTGTTCAAAAATGGTTCCAAAGTGTCTCACAATTGAACAGAAGGAACGCCGAAGAATGATTTGTTCTGACATCCTGGAAAACATTGAAAGTGATCCCACCTTCTTACAAAATGTTATTACTTGCGATGAATCGTGGTTTTTTACTTACGATCCCGAAACTAAACGCCAATCGATGCATTGGAAAACTCCTGGTTCTCCACGACAAAAAAAAGCACGAATGTCAAAATCGAAATTCAAGGCAATGATGACTGATTTTTTTTTTACATCAAAGGGATTGTGCACATTGATTGGGTACCAGAGGGACAAACAGTGAATCAGCATTACTACATTAGCGTCCTGGCTACCCTACGTGAGCGAGTACGGAGAAAACGGAACGATTTGTGGAGAAAAAAGTCATGGATCCTTCACCAAGACAATGCCCCAGCTCACAGTGCGTTGTCAATGAAGACGTTTTTGGCAAAACACAACATTCCCATCTTAGATCATCCACCCTACTCACCTGATTTGGCCCCCTGTTACTTTTTTCTTTTCCCTAAAGTCAAGTCAGCTATGAAAGGAACTAGATTTGAGACTGTTGAAGCAGTAAAAGAAAAAGCGACGGAAGTAATGTATGGACTTACCGAAAATGATCTGCAGCATTGCTATGAACAGTGGAAAATTCGTATGGAGCGGTGTAGAGACCGAGGAGGAGAGTACATTGAAGGAGATAACATGAAATTGTAAATAATTGTAAATAAATGTTTTTTCCAGCATCAGTCCGGTTTTTTTCTAGCCGCACCTCGTATTACGTGTTTCCACCTGTCGCCGTATGAGGGGGCGTAATGCACCCAGGAACAGTGTCGAACATGATCGTTTTGGTGACCCAGGTATTATGGTGGGGGGAGGCATAATGTTGCACATACGAACAGACGTCCAAATCTCTGAACACGGTACACTCACCTGTCGATATTATTGTTGCACTGTACTCCTTTCCCATGAGCGTCTCTTCAGGGCTGCATTCGGACCTGATTCCTTTATTTTCTTTTTTTGTGTGCGACAATGCGCGACCAAACAGGAGAGCGCAGGAACTCTTGGAACGACAGGATGCTCGATAATGGACTGACCTGCTCGTTTCCCCGACTTAAAACTCATCTAATACGTGTGGGATGCAGTGCGGAGAGATATTTCAGCACATCCACGTGCACCAATGATTATCCAGCAGCTGTCAAACATTTTGGTGGAGGAATGCAACGTCTTATTGAGCTGCGAATACATAGAAAGAAAGATCCTTTATCATTTAGCTACAATATAGCAGGTCAGCAACTGGAAGCAGTTAATTCCATAAATTATCTGGGAGTACGTATTAGGAGTGATTTAAAATGGAATGATCATACGAAGTTGATCGTCGGTAAAGCAGATGCCAGACTGAGGTTCATTGGAAGAATCCTAAGGAAATGCAATCCGAAAACAAAGGAAGTAGGTTACAGTACGCTTGTTCGCCCACTGCTTGAATACTGCTCAGCAGTGTGGGATCCGTACCAGATAGGGTTGATAGAAGAGATAGAGAAGATCGAACGAAGAGCAGCGCGCTTCGTTACAGGATCATTTAGTAATCGCGAAAGCGTTACTGAGATGATAGATAAACTCCAGTGGAAGACTCTGCAGGAGAGACGCTCAGTAGCTCGGTACGGGCTTCTGTTGAAGTTTCGAGAACATACCTTCACCGAGGAGTCAAGCAGTATATTGCTCCCTCCTACGTATATCTCACGAAGAGACCATGAGGATAAAATCAGAGAGATTAGAGCCCATACAGAGGCATACCGACAATCCTTCTTTCCACGAACAATACGAGACTGGAATAGAAGGGAGAACCGATAGAGGTACTCAAGGTACCCTCCGCCACACACCGACATGTGGCTTTCGGAGTATGGATGTAGATGTAGATGTAGGTGTAGCCAGCATGAGAGCACGTTGCAAAGTGTGCATTGCTGTTCGTGGTTATCACACACCCTGTTAATAACTATGTCCCGCCTTATTTAATCTCCAGGGGGGCCCTCAAAAATCGTGATGGCTTCAGTATAATTATTAACTTTGAATAAAAGTGTCATTTCTGTGGACGAGCGGTCCTAGGCGCTTCAGTCCGGAACCGCGCTGCTGCTACGGTCGCAGGTTCGAATCTTGCCTCGGGCATGGATCTGCGTAATGTGCTTAGGTTGGTTAGGTTTAAGTAGTTCTAAGTCTAGGGAACTGATGACCTCAGATGTTAAGTCTCATAGTGCTTGGAGCCATTTTTTTGTCATTTCTGTTCGGCTAATTGCATGTCTCTTTCAGTTACTGTCTGTATTACACTGAAGTAGTTCTTTCTATGTATGATCCAAGTTTCATCCAGCTATGTTACTTGACAGTGACGCATCATGTGACAGTTACTTTCGTTCTTAAGTTTTGCACAGCAGTATGTAACGGTGAGTCAGATTTCGAAAACAGATGTTAAATTACGAAACATATCCAGGGATAGGTATGGACTCTGATCATAACGTATTGGCTATTGAAAGACTGTAATCATAATTTTCTGGATGCAAACTGCTGATTAAAACGGAAGAAATTGCAGAAAGGTAGGAACTAAAGGACATGGGATAAGAATAAATTGCAACAACCGGAGATTATTAAGAGTTTGAGATGCCGTATTAGGCAAGAATTGACTGAAACACGGGAAAGGAGTGCATTAGAAAACGAATGGGTAGCTGAGAAAGATGAGACAGTGAAGGCAGCAGAGGACAGAATAGACAAAAGATACTGCCAAATAGAAATCCTTGGATAACACGCGAGACACTGAGTATAATAGACGAAAGGAGAAATTATAAAAATATTGAAAATGGAGCCTGCATAAGCGAATACAATTGTCTGAAAATTTCGATTAACAGAAGCACACATGACTATGGAAAAGATTGAAGCCGCCTATAGAAAACTGGAGACCTTTGGAGAAAAGGTACTTGTACGAATATAACAAGGTCAGATGTCAAGCTAGTATTAGGCCAAGAGGGTGAAACTGAAAGGTAGAAGGGCAATACAAGGAAACGAAATTGAAGAGAATATTATAGAAAAGAAAGAGGACGTATCTATGAGTGGAATGGGAGATACGATGCTACGAGACGAGTTTGAGAAAGCACTGAAAAATCTACATCAAAGCGAGACACCCAGAGTGGATGATATTCCCTAAGAGTTATCGAGATATTTGGAAAACCAACTATGACAACATTTCCTCATGATATGCAAGGGATATAAACAGGCAAAATTCTCTCATACTTAAGGAAGAATGTAATAATTCCCATTTTAAAGAAGGTAGATGTTGACAGGTGTCAATATTGGCGAACAAGCAGCTTAATAAGTCATGGAGGCAAACTGTTGGCACGAATTATTTTGCAAATAAATGGAAAGGTTGGCAGAAACCAATGTCAAGTAGATCGTGTTCGATTCCGCTGAAGTGTAAGAATATGTGATGTAATATTGACCCTACGACTTATCTTAGAAGATACAGTAAAGAGATGCAAACCTATGTCTATAGTTCTTGGAGATTAAGAGGAAGGCTTTTTACAACGTGGACTAGAATATACTCTTTGCAGTTCTGTAAATAGCAGGGATAAAATACAGATGGCGAAAATTTATCTGCAACTTGCATACAAATCGGATTACCGTTACACAATTCGAAGGACACTAAAGGGAAGTAGAAGCTAAGAAGGGCGTGAATCAGGGCTGTAACCTATCCACGATGTTATTCAGTCCTTAGATTGAACAAACGGTAAAGAAAACCAAGAAGAAATTTGGCAAGCGGATTAAGGTTCAAGGCGAAGTCTTCGCGGTTTGCCGATGATATTGTATTTCGGTGAGAGACGACAAACGAATTGGAAGATCATGTGAACGGAATGGGCATTGGCTTGAAAAGAGGTTATACAATGAATATCGACACAAGTAAAGCAAGGGTAACTGAAAGTAGTCGAATGAAATCAGACGATTCTGTAGGAATTAGATTTGTAGCAGTGGGCCTAGATGAGTAGAGAGGATATAAAATATAGACTAGCAACAGCAAGAAAATTTTTGCTGAAAACTAGGAATCCCGTTATCATCGAATATAAAATTAAGTGTTGGAATGTCTATTCTGGATATATTTATATTTAGTGTAGTTTTGTACGAAAGTAAAATGTGGACGATACTCATTTCAAACAATATTAGAATATAAACCACTAGTTTTCATTTATTAATTTCATCACATATTTTTTTTCCTTGACGATGGATAGAACATGACAACGAACACAATCAAATGTTTGGAATGTGGGAACAACACATGTCGCAACTGAATACTTCGCGAGAACTTCGTAAATTCTCTGTATAATTAATCAATTGAATCTGGACAGAAGTGACAACATCTCCTTTCCTGGCTGTATTGCGTGTAAAAGAGAGTTCCCCCTGAACACGACAATGAACTGTTGACATCCACTATCGAAAGAACATTACATAATGCAAAGCACCTTTAATTTGTTAAGGAAATGCTACAATTGTCTAAACACAATAATCATAAAACATTAGCACTTCCTTCCAGAAACAAACTGAAGGCCGAGTCGCAGTGGTATAGTTTAGTGCGAAGTGATGAATCGATGTTCCCGTAAATTTGAAACCGCTGGAAAAGAATTTGTGCAAAAGCCACAGAAGCTGCTAGTGACCCCAGATATATTAGAAAAACAAAACTTTGATGGCGGTCATGCCAGGTTTATGAGAATTTATTCGTTCTGTGGTATTAGGCCAATAATACGAAGTGATTGCACAATGACTGCTGGAATGCATAAATGCATTTTGCAAGATGTTAAACTACTCTACATTGCTGTGGCTATTAAGAAGATCTTTGATAAAAATAAATTTCAGTTGTTGACTGGCGATCCCAAGGCCTGTATTTAACACCCACTGAAAATCAGTGGAATAGCATCGACCAAGGTGTTGATCCCTCAAGAACTAAATAGGTTGCTGAACTCTAGGAGCAAGTCCAAAAAAGTTGATATTCGGCTTCGGAAGGTGAGTACAATCGTTAAGTGAATTTCACGAATGGAGAATATCGAGTAGTGTAGAATAATGAAGAATTCCCTGTTTCTTCCTAGTGTGAAACAGGATAATTGCGTTAGATGGGTCTGTTGTTATATTGCAAAGCAATGGGCTTACATTTTGGTGCAGCTTGGTTTAATGTAAATAATTATGTGAATGATGGAAAACAAGATAAATATCTCTTAAAATTTATTTTAAAATTTACAAATTGCTACTTACAAAAGATTCTAAGATGAATCTCTGTTATTTTTGCTTTAAAATTAATAATTCTGTTTGACCGCCACTGCCTGAGCTGGACGTTACGAGTACTGAAAGAACGTGTTGTACGGAAGACTTTTCTTAGTTGAAATTAGATAAAGTTGTAAATCTTAATGACTTATTAAAATTTTGAATTACTTGTCGATTGTGCTCCATGTCTTGACGACCAGCTCCATGGCTTGACGATCAACGAATCGTGTTAGTATTAGATAGAATATTCGACGAGATAACGCGCTCTTTCCTTGCATTGGTCTCATTTCTAGGAAACGGCCTTTCCTAAAATTCTTCATTACAATCACCATCAAAGCGACGGAAATTGGTGTTGTACGTTCCACGAGCAGAGCTATAAAGGTGAGTGATACAACGGTGCGATATATTTATTAGGGATAATTTGCCTACAAAAAGTCGTCGCTACAATGAAGTCGCGTCCGCTCTACGATATAATTGCCGCGCTGCCGCATTTAATAGCAAGCCTAAACGACGCCGAAACGGAGATGAGAAAAGCGCGAACGATTTATTTCGGGAAAGACTGTACAGTGGGGGACGATATCAAAACAATAAAAAAGACACAAAACGTGTGTCCTTTCCAATTACCTGACTTGGAAATTCCGTACGAAACACAGTAATTTTTATCCCCTATACTTACAGGAGTCCTCTCATCATTCTCCACGATTCCTCTTGTCTTTTTCTTCAATCTTATAAGAAATGCAGCCAAGAAATAAGAAAGAAGGGAAAGCGAAACGTGTGTTTAATGGAGGACGTGATACAATTTCACATTATATTCTCTTAGATGATGTAACATTTCTTGATATGGTGGTCTTCCTTTCTTTTTCTCATTTTTATTGCAGTCATTTCACAGCGTCGACGGGGCACCAAAATTGGCCGGTATAACTAACCAATACAGGCCCGCGGCATTACCAAAACTACAGCAAGTCGTAATAGCTGACCAGTTCTTTACTTACATACCTTCTATAGGATGGCTTGCGGCCGAGCAGGCGTCGCCGAGAAAAAATTTCCTCTGCCGATTGCAAATAACGACCTCACCTGATGTTTTGTTTGATTCCGTACGAGTGTAGATGTTTCTATGACACAGAAAGAAGACGAGAAGGACCGATTTAGAAACGGAAGAATTCCTCTTGTTGGAAAAGCTTGAAACGTAGAAATATGATACTCTCACTTGGAAAAAACTCGAGCTGTGTGACGCTTTAAATGTTGTTACATAAGTCTTTTTATAAGACTAATCAATCGTTGAACTAAACGTTTAACACCATTCATACGATTAATTAACACAGTGAGTGTTTGAGATCTCGTGAATAAAGACCAATGGTATTTTGTCACTATAGCATGTGGATTTTGTCAGAGTCCAATGTGATCGTTTTACGACCACGGTATTGAGTAAAACAATGTACCATACGTGTAAGGAACATTTTCCATGCAGTGAAAAAAAGGTGTTAACAGAAAATGCAAATGTTGAAACCGATGTTTCGACAATGAAAGTTAAATGGCACTAGAAATTTCAGTAGCTGCCCCCGTGTCTGCTATCTCTGATTCGGCTTGACGTAGAGTTTCTTTATCCGGAGGAACCCGGATTCTAATGGAAAGGTGTTTAAATATCGGAATTCGGTGGACAAGAGGGGTTACGGATGAAGTGACGAAGTGGGGAATGATAGCTCATAGTTGCTGATCAGCCGAACTCTTCCGTTAGCTCATAGCTTCTCCCAAGCGTCATTTCGAATTCCACAATTCCTTGTGGTCCCACTGTCAACTACAAAATATATCCTGAAAATTCTCCATGGTCCTTTAAAACGGAGCAGGCAACACTCCGACGTAGATTTTAGGCCCTCCCTTCATTCCTTCTCGTACTAATGCATAGTAACATAAACATAACTTTAACATGCACTCCTCTAAAGTACATATCTATTCTTCCGTTCTATCAAATATAATCTCTGTTGAATTAAAGATGTTTCCATCAGGACATTGCTCACTGAACAACGCCTTTGCACCATCGAAAATGTATAGTATGGACGAAGAGTGGCTTGACCTTGATTTATAAGATGTATCGATCGCAGTTGACCCAAAAGGTAGCTCCAAGAGTGAAAAATCAACACCTCGATAACAGTGCGAAATAGTTTTCACGGATATGCATGGCACATTTTTAAATATGAAACGTGAAATTGCCGGTGTGATTCATTTTGCACCAATAGCTGAACAGCATTTATGGAGCGTAGCGTTCGTTAGACATATTTACTGAATTTTTAAGTTAGATTTTTGCAAAACTGGAAAATAATATTGTCTATTATATGGTCTGCAGAAGAGCGAGGAACACTTTTCGAGTAATCGAAGTATAAATGTGCATAGAAACCTCATCGGCATGACAGAGAACCTTCATATATTTATGGAAACTCCTTTGCGACAGTCTGTGGTGTTACCACGCTGCGGATTCGTTGCATTATTCATAATTAACTTTTTGATTCTCGTGGAAAGCCATAGCTGCATAGTTCATATTATTTCTACTATCGTTGATCGTTACGCGGAAAGCTTAAGAGATAGAATTATTCCCCCTTTGCAGGAGAAGAAAACGTTTTGTAGCGCACATTTATGGAGGACATAGCCTATCAGCACATAACATGCCATGTCTAGCAACATATTACTGACATTTCACGATAACCGTGTCCTTCATCGTTCTTTCCCGTACGAATGACCTCCAAACCACACACGAAGTGACTTCAGCACTGCGGCTGCTGGAAATCACAGGTGAACTATGTAGGTCACTTGCGATGTTGAAAAAAGCTATCCCCCACCATGTGAGACGCCTAAAAATTTAAATCTTATTCACGCATAAAAACTTAAACCTATTCAGTGCTACACGGAGCGTTGCTCCTAGTCTTAAGGTTTTCCTCACAACAGATGGCCGTCGCAATTAACATTTGTGTCTTACAACTACCCGCGTAGTGAACTGTAATTCGCCGCTATAAAACTGTTCGTTTAATTGAAGGCTACTTGACAGAAACAGTGAGGCAATAAATTTTTCCATCATAAGAAAGGTCATACCTTTTTGCGTATTTCTGTGAAAGTCACATCGTTCCACTGGCAATAATTTCTTAATTACTGACGTCTCGCTTCTACCGTTAATTTGGGATCACCAGGTATATTTCCTTGGAACCAGTTTACGGGAACAGGTTTCCTAGCAGATTCAACCGGTATTTTTTTCGCACGTACCTCACTTCTTGGACTGTGCCCACTAATTAATGCTGTTAGCGAGGGATAGCACGTTCTGCTAAGACTTGCATTCGGGAAGACAATGGTTCAAATTCTTGGCCGGCCATCAATATTCAGGTCATTTATAGTTTCTCTAAAATCACTTAAGCGGTAGATGTCTTTCCTCAAACCGAGTTTGCGCTCCGTCTCCAGACGATCTTACGTCTACATTTGATATTACTGTGGGTGGGGTGAAAACGATCCACGCTGTATAAAGTGAACATTAATAAAACAGACAAACTGCAGGGACGGATTTCTGACAGAAAATGGAGGAAAAAAAGTCCTATGAACATGTCGTGTCACCGCCAGACATCACACTTGCTAGGTGGTAGCCTTTAAATCGGCCGCGGTCCGTTAGTATGCGTCGGACCCGCGTGTCGCCACTATCAGTGATTGCAGACCGAGCCCCGCCACACGGCAGGTCTAGCCTAGAGACACTCTCTGACACTCGCCCCAGTTGTACAGCCGACTTTGCTAGCGATCGTTCACTGTCTACATACGCTCTCATTTGCAGAGACGAAGGTTTAGCATTGCCTTCAGCTACGTCATATGCTACGACCTAGCAAGGCGCCATATTCAGTTACTATTCTGAACAGATAATATTGTGAATCATGTACCGTCAAGAGCGACGTTCATCATTAATGGATTAAAGTTACGTATCAAACTAATTACGTCCGCTTTCTGAATTCTCATTCCTTGTCATGTTCCAGACCTCGCGTCAGTATAGTTCTTCCCTCCTCACGCCAGCCTGCGTGACCTAAAACGCGTGCCTTTCGGCCTCCAATCGTAACACGGTGTTGGCTCTTCTGCAACACAACAGAACATGTATCCGGAAATGCATCGTTGCCACGGTAGATGGCACTGACGAGTGACAGTTCCTCTGACCACGTACCGTGTGTTCCTCGTGTGTTGCAGGCTGTGTGATTGACGCAGCGTACTGTAAGCAGCAGGATGGTCCGGTATTCATGTCGAGAACAAGCCGAGATGGTGTTTGTGTACGGCGAAACGGGCGGAAACGGTCGAGAGGCAGAACCGGGTCCGCCAAGTTTGGTGTACGCACAGCGCGCCCCCTCCTGCACGCTCGTCTGTCTGAAACGGCCCTTGATCTCACAACTGCCCAAAGAGGGCTTGAAATGTTGTCCTATGTGCTTGGTGTCTGTGATGGTATAGCCGTGCTGCCTCCCGACCGCTTCCATCTGCTTGGCCGTACATATACACCATCTCGGCTTGTTCCCGACATTCTGCTGTTTACAGTACATTGCGTTAATGACAAAGCCTGCAACACACAAGAAAGACACGGCGCGTGGTCTGAGGAACTATTCATTCGTCAGCGCCATCTACCGTGGTAACGATGCATTTCCGGACACGTTATCATAGGACCAATTTTCCTCCATTTTCAGTTATGCATCCGTCCCCGCAGTTTGTAGGCTTTATTGTCGTTTTTAGCCGGCCGTAGTGGCCGAGCGGTTCTAGGCGCTACAGTCTGGAACCGCGCGACCGCTACGGTTGCAGGTTCGAATCCTGCCTCGGGCATGGATGTGTGTGATGTCATTAGGTTAGTTAGGTTTAACTAGTTCTAAGTTCTAGGGAACTGATGACCTCAGAAGTTAAGTCCCATAGTGCTCAGAGCCATTTTTTGTCGTTTTTATTAATGTTCACCCTGTATATCACACATGGAAAATAACAATGCTGTGTTGTGAATAGTTGTAAGGTTTTGTTGTCTTTTGCTCGTACACGTTAGCTGCTCTAAGCAGATTTACGATTTACGAATATATAGGAAAAAATATGAACGAGAATAGTAAGCGAGTAATAAACTGTGCCACAGAGACAGTTTCTTTCGCTGTATGAATTAATAGCCGTATACTCCCAAATGGTTGAAATGGCTCTGAGCACTATGGGACATAACTTCTGAGGTTATCTGTCGCCTAGAACTTAGAACTACTTAAACCTAACTAACCTAAGGACATCACACACATCCATGCCCGAGGCAGGATTCGAACCTGCGACCGTAGCGGTCCCGCGGTTCCAGACTGTAGCGCCTAGAACCGCCCGGCCATCGTATACTCCCAGCTAGGACCACTGTGAGCAGGCAAGTGCCCACGACCCTCAGTACCTTGCGTTAGAGATCACCTACCTATCACACAACCATAATCGTAGTACAGGTACTTATTTACCTAATACCCTAGCAGTACTCATCCGTAGAACAATAATAGTCTCCAGCTCGTTCCCCGGTGCTGCTGTTCACTTCTGGAGCAATCTACATTGCGTTCTATGCACAATTCAGTAACGTCTTGCATTTAACTTCAGACCGAACAGCCTTGGAAGCCCAACGGTACTGCCGACCGCCGTGTCATCCTCAACCAACAGACGTCACTGGTCGCAGATATAGAGCGGCATGTCGCCAACACACCGCTCTCCCGGCCGTTGTTAATTTTCCGGACCGGAACCGCTACTTCTCAGTCAAATAGCTCCTCGGTTGGCCACACAAGAGCTTAGTGCCCCCGCTTGCCAACAGCGCTCGGAAGACCCGGGCTGTGACTCATCCAGTTGCTAACCAGGCAAAACAGCGCTTACCTTCAGTGGGAACAGGAGTTACCACTGCCGTGAGGCCGTTGGCTAACCCCTTGCATTTCAGAAGAAGCTGAAACAGTTCCTTTTATGCACTTATTTCTATTTCTCTTCGATACAATCACAGAACACGATTACGACGATTACCGGTTTCGGCCATGTATTGACCACCTTCAGAATGATTGAAGAAATGGGGAATGTATTACTTGAAACTTCAGTGATTGTAAACACGTTCTGTGATCATGTCTTAAAAAACAAAAAGAACAGTGTAATACGTCAGTCCTTTTCTCCATAGGCAGAATGTTTTTCGCATAACACTTTCGTTTGTCATCGTCCTTAAAAAAACCTCACTCCCTCTCCGCCGAATATTAGCTTACACGACGAAATTTCTCTGTTTAATAGTGAAGCAACGCTCTTGTCTTCAACTACACTTCATTTTCTTTTTCTTTCTGTCACTCACATCGTTATTTGCTTTCCACAACTTGCGAGGTGCCGGAGTGGAGAAGAGTTTGCACCTCTTTAATTCAGACGAATTTTTGCAGGAGAACGAGACATGCACTCGACCCCCTCCTTATCTACCACCTAATTAATTATGCACACAACGGTAACGGAAGAAACTGATGGTGGACCCTGCTAGTTGGTAAAATAAGGAGTGCACACTCACAATAATTTAACAAAAATCGTAATCTGCTCAGAAGAAAAGAGAACTTTATCATAATAAACAAGAGGAAATGGGATTCTGCATATATCTACGAAATGATATGCGGCTTAAATACTACAATGAGATTTATTATACATCAGAACATAAATGCACATGATTATCGACACTAACAGTAGGTTAAAGGATGGGGTATACTGAAATATTATAAGAGTTGGTTCGAGAACAAGGGGCTCCTACTCTCAGTGATGCAATAGATTGACGATAATGACTGGAGGCCCTAATGAATCAAATATTAAGCCTCCGACTATATAGCAGTATCGCAATTAGTAGTGAGAGCTCAAATGGACTGACATGGAGAAACGAGCAATGTGTACTTGTAGCAAAGTGGGCGTGCGTGCTGCTGAGGGATTCAGTATAAAATTGACAAGGTCCTACAATGCCGGAGCCGCAAAATACTGTACCAGTAATGAAAACTGCAGCACGTCGTCGGGAGGCAGCGTCCTGATGATGTAGACGCCGACTTCTGTCGTGCAGCAACTCTGTGTCAACCCCTGGCCTCGAAGGCTGTCCGAGAACTCTAAGTTCTTCCGAAAAAGAGCGACCACGTCGCAAGACTGTCCGACTCCGAGGAAGATCAGATCCCGAATTCCACTCTGTGATGCGATGCAAGAGCGAAGCCAGCATTGCTCAACTCCCTACTCTCCTCGAAAAACCGCGAATCAGCATTCAGTGCAGATTCCAAAATTCCCCCACACTGTCTCGGAACATCATTCGCGCCAAAAGCGACCGTTCCCTCCAATTTCGAGCAGGGCTCTATGACGTCATCTAGCCTCAGTTTAAGTTGACCAATCATGCCTCTGCTATTCAGCAGAGGACACAATCTGCCATTTGACCGGCTACGAAAACAACCTGCCTAGAACACCGACCATCCGGCGCCAGACAGCCCCACCCAGCAGGGCACGGTCCACAAGTATTCTCAGAATCAGGAGGACAATGCATTCAGTCGGTGCCAGGAATCTTCGTTTCGGACGCGCCGGAACGGTAAACACATAAACTGCGGCGACACTCAGACGTCTCGCAGGTCGTTTCACCCTGCAGGCAATAGGCGAAACTCGACCGACGTCAGTCGTTCCGCCAGGCGCTTAAGCCTATTGTACGAACCGCTCAGAATTCAGAGAAGTGCAGCCCCCAACCGGAAATGCTGTGTGCCACGTCCTGCGATGCTTGCCTCGCAGAGGCCACCCAGGGAACTAACCAAACATCTATAGGAATCAAGTGAAAAGTATTTTTTGAGCTCTCAGTACAAATACCCTCATTACAATAACCTTATGCGGTCTGTCACTACCGTACAATGACATATAACATTAATAAAATTGATGAAAATGAAAGGAGACATGCAAAAGAGGGCATGGAACCTCTCGAACTTCGACGATGCTCCTCTCTCTCTCTCTCTCTCTCTCTCTCTCTCTCTCTCTCTCTCTCTCTCTCTCTCTCTCTCATTCCCCTTCTCTCTCTTTCCCCATGTCCACTGCTGCTATACCTATTAGTATATTTATTATTTTCGCCGTTTCTAAGTGTTATATTCCATACTAAATACATGACCTACTTTAACACATCTGTCATAATGAAAGTAATTATGAAATATGTAGAGTACCTGTAAGAGAGCGTCTTATCGCTCTAACCTTGCCAGGATAAATAAATTAGTAAACAGAAAAATAAAATAAAAATCATCATCTTGTACCAGTCCCGAGCACCAGCCAGTCCAAAAAATAGCCAGTTGAAAATTTCAGATTACTGTCAGGATATGACGCTGTCGTCAGTTTAAAACTATGGAGGGAAAGAAGCACACCAAGAGAGTAACCCACAAGCATGATATTTGTTTTTGTATTTATCGTTTCATCCCCCACCTGCACATGGAGGAACAAGCATATTGCTTTCTTATGGCTGAATGTTGTTAAAAATATATACAAACAGTTTTTTTACAGTTACAGTGATTAATATCATAGGATTAAAATACAACAAAAAGATTTGTTTTGATGATTTGATATTAAAACAGGTATGGCGATTGTATGGCTGCCTCTAAGAAGATGATGCTACTTCTGGCAAGTCCTTTAAGATCAACTCCCTTTAAACGCAGTGAGCCTGGTAAGGGAGGATGGAAGGATGAGGGGCAATAGGGCAACATAGATACACGGATCGCTATGTCTGGAGTGATCGTTAGGGAGGAGGGGGGCGGGGGGGGGGGGGAGGGGGGAATTGGCTATGATCTGGGAAGTGCGAATGTGAGTGCAAGCTGGAACATGAAGAAGCGTGCGTGGGTCGGAGGTTGAGAGAGGTATTCAAACGTTGATCTGAGGAAAGTACATGGAGACCAGGGCTATAGCTGTTTGGATGAGTAGATGTGAGGACGGATTTCTAGGCCATGAAGAGGGAGCCTGCTGACCTTTCTTTAGAATAGGGTTGGAAGGTGTGAAGGTGGAGGGAGAGTCTGTTCAAATGGCTCTGAGCACTATGGGACTTAACATCTGTGGTCATCAGTCCCCTAGAACTTAGAACTACTTAAACCTAACTAACCTAAGGACATCACACACATCCATGCCCGAGGCAGGATTCGAACCTGCGACCGTAGCGGTCACGCGGTTCCAGACTGAAGCGCCTAGAACCGCACGGCCACAACGGCCGGCGGAGAGTCTGTCATTTGTTGGCAGTGGTCTGGGAGTTAACGAGGTCAGCCCGCTTGCTCTGGCTGGCCTTGTGTTGGGGACTCAGTGCCACCTCGTGTATCAGTGCCTGAGTTCTGCCCCACCTGGGAGCAGCCAGTTCTTGCAGTTTTATCTGATAAGTCGTATGTTCTTCCACCACAGCTTATTCCTGTTATTGTCTGACCTCCTTATAGATGCTATCGTGTGATGTTTTTGGATCATGAAAAAGAGTAGGCTCCAAAACAAGAGTGGATTCAATATTGTGAGATTTACTCCATTTTTCATTGTCAGTACGGAACTTTCAACTGTAGTGCATTTTGCAAAATAAGTCCTTGTGGTTCTATTCAGTAGCATCATTTTACGACCTACTTCAGTCTGTTGCAATCATTGACCTCACATCAAGAGCGAGGAAAGAGAAGATTCAAGGCCTGGATGCAATTAATGTTTAGATAGGTTAAATACTGACCCACCAAATGGTTTCTTACCTCGTGATACCTCAAAGTGAAAGTTAGTTACAGGGCAGGATACATTGATATATGGGCGAGAGTCGAATTAGTTATCCTTAGGAAAGGAGAGGTAGGAGATAAAAGATAAGATAACTTGTGAAAAGGCTACCAGAGTGCCGTTTCTACGAACGCACTTACCTCGCTGTTGAATCACAGAGTCAAGATGGTGTTGTTGGTTTGGGTGTACGGCAGTCAGGTCTTTAGCCTGAACCCAAATCTATTATGAGACGAATATACAGAGCCAAGTACGAATAGGAAAACGCCTGGATTAGTATGACTGACAATAAGCTTTAACGGTTAAACCTCACAATAATCCCTGTAGTACCTCCATCCAGTCGTGAAGAGAAGACGAAATTCCTTTTACTCGTTGGCCGTACTATGTTAGTGAAAGGCTACCTATTCCTTTGCGAGGACCTGCCTTTGGGTGATGCACATGTCACGTTGCCATCAGTGACACATAATATAACTTATTTTAACGCTGACAGAAATGCGATCCTTGGTTCGAACGAGCTCTTGCTTGCCAGTTAGGTAGACTTAAACATACATATTTTGTCAGAACCATTTTCTTAAACGGTAGGAGCGGCCTAGGTCATCCAATAATAATTTACGTGTTCAATCAGTCACTTATAGTTAAATAACCTACATTTAACTTCCCTTTTTGTGGAATGTTTTCTAATTCAAAATTTTTTTAACCATCGGCGCCCCTTGTGACGTCATTTGTGGCACTTCTAGTTGCCGCAGGGCTCATGAACTCGTCAACAGGTGGCGCAACTTTTGAATAACGTCTCACTTCTCATCGGGGAATAGTCAGTTGAGAAAACAGCGACCTATGAAGACCATTTCTCCTTCTACCTCCACTAAAGGTAAAACCGAAGGGTTAGGCAAGTGAGAAAAAGTCCTATGTATGTTACTCCACTGACTAGAAGTTTATGTTACACACTTTTAGACGAACTAAGTGTAGATGATGGTAAGCATTTCAGTTGCCTTCGAAGTCGAAATTTCCATTTTACGATTTGCTTGTTTACATACATGAAGATGACATGGAATAAATATAGAACGAAACAAGTGTTTTTCAGCAGAAGCATAACTGGTCCTCATACTGAGGAAATTCTTCCCATATTCGTTACTACATTTGTCATAATGTAACCTTTTAATAATATATATAGTTTTGTGTGTTGCTGTCCTTAGCGTTAGTTAATTTAAGTTAGATTAAGTAGTGTGTAAACCTAGGGACCGATGACCTCAGCAGTTTGGTCCCACAGAACTTACCACAAATTTCCACTTTTTTCCTCTCTCTCTTGTTTTTGTAGTCATCAGACTTTCTACCTGTTTGATTACCCCTGACACTTCCTGTTCCAATTTTTTCCTCTTTATTTGCTATTTGCTCTTATACATCTGTTTCATCAAAAAATGACTCATTTCATCGCTAAATAGTAATAAATTTCTAACAAAATTCGAGTCGAGAGGCTACAAAAGGTAGTACTAAGAACCAAAATTATAGTTGTCTGGCTTGTGAAGAAACATTGAAACTTCCTAAAGAACATGCATAAAAACTACTGTAAACTGTGAAATGAAACAATATTCAGTGGATAATTCTCGGAGATAGACAGGGCACAATAAATTGCAGTGGAAAGAACATTTTGCCCTACTTAATTCTCCGGTTTGACTATAGAATTAAATTAACAACTAAATATTTTTTCAGTTGAGTGAGTAAAATGCGATATGGTACACGCTCGAGGGCCTATTTAAGCAGCGCAATCCAAACAGAATTACAGTTCTCGGCCACTCTTCGTCTTCAAAACGTTGTCTGAAGACAAATGAGCTGTGTTGATAACTTTCAACATACTTTACCACTGCCGATAAAGGCACCTCAACTGGTAACAGCTCACCACTATAAACGATCGCTGACGACATGTCACCGTAAAAGAATGGCCCAAGTACACACCGGTATTCAGCGGGTCCGCGATAATAGAAGCTACAGCAGTAATCTAACTTCTTAAAAAAAAAAATGCCAAGAGTTACCACTCAGTAAGTGTTGACAGTAGCACTGAGGACGTGAATGAAGTGCGAAGTTAAATGTTCGGAAGTTATTATCAAACATTTTAAGTTAATCAAGCACTAAATCAGGATACAAAGTTTTCGGCTGTGAGCAGAAGGCGAACGCGGAGAGAAATACTGCACAACATTCAATAAATAAATGAAAAGAGAATTTTTTCCTTTATTAGTCTGGAAGCCTCTCTTGGGATGGGGCCATTTTAGAAACGACGGGCTTTTTGTAATGGTGAAGCAGGCAGCGTGAATTATGAGAAGCTGTGGATCTGGCCGCAACAGTGGCACTCTGTTCGATGGGAGAGCAGGCGGCGCTTGAAATAAGACAGGTACACAGAACGTGATATATTAAGCCGCCACTGTCAGCCTGCCTAATGGCAATAAGCGCCGCCTCCGTCTAGCTCTTAAAAACGTCGTTGATTCCATTTGTAATGAAACGTCTCCGGTTTCTGAATCGATTAAAGCTTCCTTAAAACTCCGGTCTCTGTCTGTGACATCGCTCCAAACTTTTGCATTCGATCTACAAAAAGACGCAGTTTTGGGTTTGCGAGAACAGAGAGTCGATACGTGGTCTGGAGTCACAGTATGCTGAAATAACTTCATAACTCTGCTGGAAACTGAACACAATCTGCTGTTTCAGTCATTACAGTTTAGTGACTAAATGACTTGTTGAGTGAGTCTTTCACTCTGCAGCAGAGAGTGTGCTGTTTTGAAACTTCCTGAGAGATTATACACTATCTGATCAAAAGTATCCGGACACCCCTAAGTAACGTCGAATTGACCTCTAGATGTCACGATAGGAAGACCCGCCAGTATAAAAGGAGGCAGGGTGTACTAAGTTGTCAGTAGAGAAGCAGTAATAGCACAATCTGTCCATCAGGAGAGGTCACTGACCTCGAACGCCGACTAGTCATTGCACAGGGTGACTATTACTGAACTATATGGAAAAAAAACTAACGTGTGTACACACTTTATTCAACATGGCCGGCCGGGGTGGCCGAGCGGTTCTAGGCGCTACAGTCTGGAACCACGTGACCGCTACAGTCGCAGGTTCGAATCCTGCCTCGGTCATGGATGTGTGTGATGTCCTTAGGTTAGTTAGGTTTAAGTAGTTCTAAGTTCTAGGGGACTGATGACCTCAGAAGTTAAATCCCATAGTGCTCAGAGCCATTTGAGCCATTTTTATTCAGCATGTAAACGTCACTGCAGATATTCAGATTTAGGTTATGACGTGTCCGATATGGCTGCCATCATTGGCGATGATGTGGCGCAAACGTATAGCGAACTTCTGCATGACTCTCTGAAGTGTCGGTACGTCGATGCTGTCGATGACCTCTTGAATGGCTGTTTTCAGCTCAGCAATAGTGTAAGATGGCAAGAACTATGCCCCTTACATGAAGTCATTAAAGATCACCTAACTCACGTTGAGCGAACAGTAGGGCTGAATAAAAATGACTGACAAGGCACAATGCATCTTGTAGAGGGTATAGTATGGATGTATTGGAATAATTAATGTTGGGTGATGGTTTTAAAGTAATTCACACGACATGAAAAACTTTGTGGAAATGCATCGATTTACTGGAGGTTAGTTTAGCCCAGGCAAGTATACAGAGTTGACCGCGGCGCGCGGCTGGGGAGCAGTGAAGGGAAGCAACAATTGGCAGCTTAGGGCGGCTCAAACTCTTGAGAAAGCGGTAAAGTGGCACGGCCTCCAGCCTCCTTAAGATGAGTGACAGTGAGTAGGTGGTTGAGCCCATGCTGGTGTACCGGGAACTTGTACACCTGTTGATAAATGTCCGTCGTCCCATTTTCAGTGAAACATGCGAGAAAGCCGCGCAAAGCTGCGGTGGAGCAGTCAACAGAGGTCAAAATATGCGTGTTCGTGACTACAGCAACTTCACGCTGAATTCACGGTCCGCAGAGTCTGAAGTAAATCAGGTGAAGAGCGACAGCATGAAATACGCCGTCCTCCGATGGGGACGTAGGACCAAGTAATCTGAAGTACTCTCCTGGGAGTCAGAATTCCGGAAAGCTTGGTGTTTGTGCAGACGCTAACCTTGATGGGTAGCCTGGAAGGAGCTGTATAGCAGAAGTTGAGAGGAAGGGGAATTTGTTCACTTCCCAGAGCAGGCATTGGTCAGCGCTGGGAAGCGACGCATAATTGACACGACTTGCGCTGCAATTGGCGTAAGTGATTTTGCTGGAGGGAAAACCAAGGTGAAGAGCAGACTGTGAGAAGTCTCCATAGAGGTCTTCTGTTCCCAGCGTGCTTAGGGTGTGGACGTGGCGTTCTTTACTCAGCTTGCCTGAGAAAGAGTGAGCATCTCTGCAGTTTAGGACTTAGCAAATGGAACGATTGAGCTTGGAGATAGAAAGTTTTGGTTCCGCTATGTACTGAGCAAGATAGCTAGGAGTGAATAGACGAGTGCAGCCTTGCAGCACCACGAGGTCGGCTGATGTCTACACAACGACGCCACTCCGCCACGCTGTATTCGGTGATATTGCACCTGCTTCAGCCACTGATTAATTTGTTGGATCACGTCGGCAAAGATTCCATGAGGGTTTCATGGGCCATGTACTGTAGAATTCTTCTCGCACTTCGCATTACGCCTGGGTCAGTCGAAAGGAATTACTTTTGAGTTATCGAGCTTTACTCCACGCAAACGCCGGCCGGTGTGGCCGTGCGGTTCTAAGCGCATCAGTTTGGAACCGCGTGACCGCTACGGTCGCAGGTTCGAATCCTGCCTCGGGCATGGATGTGTGTGATGTCCTTAGGTTAGTTAGGTTTAAGTAGTTCTAAGTTCTAAGGGACTGATGATCTCAGTAGTTAAGTCCCATAGTGCTCAGAGCCATTTGAACCATTTGAATCCACGCAAACGCAATTTATTACCACTGCCTGGCAGGAGAGTCATGTAATGTGATGATTGAAGGTCGTGAGTTAAAATAAATTTGTGATAATTGACTGCATCTGTTTTCAATCAAGTAGTTGAAATCCCAAGTCACTTTCTTAATTAATTTTATGTTCAACATTTGCATCTGGTGTTCAATAGCTGCACATAACATCAATGTGCACCCCTTTTTAATTAAAAGTGATCAATTCTGAATCAATTAATGTCAACACTGCCACCGCAGTTCAATCAGGAGTCACAGGGCCTTATTACTTTCTTTGCGTTATCCAATATTGCGGCAGTTTTGCACTCTCTGTTGACCTGTTAGTCAATTAGCTGGGGTGAACACACGCCAAAACCAGATGACGGGTGGGGTGTTACAATAGTTTTGGGGTTATTTCTGTACACCTTGTCTTTAGTATAACCCCACAAAAAGAAGTCGCTTGTGTTCAGATCCGAAGAATATGCGGGCCAATCGAGGCCCATGCAAGTGGCCTCTGGGTACCCCAGAGCCAGAATGCGGTCTCCAAAGTGCTCCTCCAGGACATCGCTCTCCTGCTACGGGTGGGGTCGAGCTCCGTCTTGCATGAACCACATCTTGTCGAATAATGAGGATGAAATCATCTTTCAAAACCTTCACGTACCGTTTGGTGTCATCAAGAAATATCGCCCCGATTATTTCGTGACTGGACATTGCACCCGCTGAGAGTGAAGAGACTTCTCGATAGCGATATGCGGATTCTGAGTCTCGTAAATGCGCCAATTTTGGTTGCTGACGAATCCATCCAAATGAAAGTGGCCGCCAACAACTAGGCGCTTGCGTATGCGCATACTAATTCCTATCATGCTCCGCGTCCAACCGTCCAGTTTGAACCTCGTAACTCAAACCGTTCAGAAGTTATGACTATTACATTTCGTACAACTCAATAACTGTCACCCTATATGTAAACCTGAGTGACAAATATATCAGGGACACGCCAGCCCTTCTAAAGCTGTCCAAGTCGACTGGTATGGTAGTGAAGTGGAAAAGCCAAGGGACAACCACAACAAACCTAGACCAGACAGACCTTATGTGCTGACGGATAGGGACCTTCGAGCATTCCGGTGGGTAGCTGTAAAAAATTGCATGAAATTACCAAAGGAATCACTCGTGAGTTCCAGATTGGTACGAGTTGTCCAGCTAGTACAGGTCCTGTACGTAGAGAGTTAAAAAGAGTGGGGTATAATAGCCAAGCAGCTCACCAGAAGGAACAAATTTTTGTTGTCAGTGCTAAGCGAGGCTTCAGGCACTGTAAGGAGCGACGCCACTGAACAGTACACGACTGGAAACGAGTGATTTGTAATGATGAATCACACTATACCTTGTGACAATCCTGGTGGGGGTGTCTGCATTTGGCAGATGCCAGAAGAATGTTATGTGCCATCATGCGTAGTGCCAACAATGAACTATGGAGGAGATGGTGTTACGATAAGGGGGTGTTTTTCGTGGTTGGGGTGTGGTCTCCTTGTTGCGCTTTAGGAGACACAAATACAGAAGGTATGTTAAGGTATTGTGTACTGTCTACAGTAAAGGAACAGCTCGGAGGTAATACTTGTAGTAAAATCAGCACTTGTGAGGTAGTGGTTTATGGATAAAACATCCTTGAAATACACTGTTCTGCCCCGTGTCCCTACCTGAGCCCAATGGAACACCTTTGGGCCGGCGGAGTGGTCGAGCGGTTCTAGGCGCTACAGTCTGGAACCGCGCGACCGCTAAGGTCGCAGGTTCGAATCCTGCCTCTGGCATGGATGTGTGTGATGCCCTTATGTTAGTTGCGTTTAAGTAGTTCTAAGTTCTAGGGGAATGATGACCTCAGAAGTTAATTCCCATAGTGCTCAGAGCCATTTGAACCAACACCTTTGGGATGAGTTAGAACGTTGTCTTCGCTTCAGGCCCCAGCGCCCAACATCAGTATCTTCTCTGGTGTCGGCTCTTCAGGAAGAAAGGGCTGCCATTCGTGCACAGTGATTCGTACACCTCACTGGAACTGTCCCCAGTGTAGCTGAATTCGTCATGAAGACGACGGGTGGACACATCTCATATTATTGTCCATTTGTAGATGTCTGGATGGATTTGATCAGACAGTGTAACTGTGTGTCAGAATGACACTCGAACCTGAAACTTTGCCTTTAGTCAGTACTGCTCTAATTGAATGAGCTCTCCAGGTACGCGCCACTTCATAGTGAAAGATTTATTCTGGAAAGAATCGGATAGGCTCTGACGGAGCCATTTCTCCACAACATCCTTCCTTCCAGCAATAATCCAACACAGGGAGCAGGAGAGCCTCTTTGGAGTTTGGAAAGTGGAGGAGAGGTATTGACAGAAGTGAAAGGGTACGACGTGAGTAGTGCCTGGATAGCTTATCTGGTGAGAAAGGAAAATGTTCCGAGATTTTCGAGGGATATAAGGAGAGGAGGCAGTTTTTTTTTTTCGGACGCAACGACAATATTCTGTGCTCAGCTCGGGTTTGATCGTTGATTACACAGAATTTGTTTTTGTGTACACGGAGTGTTTCCAACGAGAAAGTAAATACTGACCGAAAGAAATATTTAAGTTGTCTGAGCTCTGTAATTATGGAAACGTGGTTCTGCCTTGAGCAACCACACGTCATTCTCGTTTAACATCCAAACGTATTTTGGAGAAGTTTCTCCATCATCAGTGAATTCATTTATTCTCTATCAGATAACACGTAAAGAGATAACAGTTTTGATGTTATGGTAATTACATTTATAAGATTTTTAACAGATAAATACCCACAGAAAATATACGTGCTGATGGTTATGCGCCTGTCTGACATTTGAAGTAAAGCTGATATTTTGCTCCAGTTTGTCATCTGTAATTAATCAGCGTTTTTCAATGTTATGCTGCACGTATTTGGCAAAATGTTAGGCCTAAAACAAAACTATTGCTTTTTTCACTTGGCTGATGTTAGATTATAGTAGTCCTTCTACATGTGACACTTCTCTGAAACATGTCTGGGTGTTCAACAAGAAGAATTTGTCTTTGTCCAAGACACAACCATACTTCCATAATTGTATATTAGTAAGCAAACAGGAACAAAATAAGAGTTTCAACAACAGGTCGTTTTCGGTTTCTTCATACTTTAAAAGATTTTGTTTGGAACAGGAACACTGAACACATGATCACTGAACACAGAATGAAACAGAAGAGTTCTCTTGAATAGTTTAGAGCAGAGACAGCCAAGAATTCTGTATGTGTGCAGTGCTCTCGCTCGCATGCAGAGCTCTGTCCCCCGACTGCACTTTTCTCCCCCAAGTACGCCACGTAGTCTGATCCAAAGCTGAGGGAAGAGGAGCAAAGTACGACAGCGCCGCATTTAAATGGCAATGGCAGTGTTGTCATGTAAGAAACACTGAACGTCTTGCATGCAGCTTGATTTCATATTTCGTGTTTCACAACAACATATATCAGAAAGAAAACAAATTTTCAGTATTATTTAATTATTTTTGAGTGCTGGTACAAAATGTCGGCATACGGATAGCCACAGATAATGGCACAGGTTTTCGTCACTCTGGTTGCCACGTTTCATAATCGAAAAAAGCTCTTCACACACATACGTTGATCGATACATTGTATCACGCTTGCAGCATCGTTATGGAGAGGTGCAAAATCTTCCTAAGGGAAACAACGTAGACCTCTTGGACAATTCTGTCGTTAAAGAATGTGTACGTTACACAGATTACATTTTAGATCGATAAGTGCCATTTGCAAAAGCAGAGGGGCGCTTTCAACTGAAACAGCAAACGGTCTCCAAATCAGCTCAAAACCGGATGTAGGACTGGCAGTGTCCTCAAAACGTTTAGAAAACTACCCTTTTAATTCCTTCAAGATTGCAGCGAATTCTTCAAACCTCGCGTTTTCTTAATAACGGTGAGTTTATGGATATGGACCGCGTTTTTTGTCAGAATTTGTCCCTTCCACAATGCGATTTTCTTTTTAAATGCATCGTCATCAAATCAGAAGTTAGTTATTTCTCACCTTCCAATGGGCAATGTGCAGTCAACTCCACTCAAAATGCAAGTTCAGCGATCCGTTATCGATGTTCTAGTTTTTGTTCCTGATTTCATTTTTCCTTTAGAAGTTGATAAATAGCGGGTTTAAAATTGCAAAATTGTTTCAGGCGTACTTCTTGAGTTAACGAACGCACTTTTTAGTAATACACAAAGTCTCCTACTCTTCGTTCAGTTCCATCAAAAACTGTTACAATTGACAGTATAATAATGTGTACGACTTTTATAAAATTTACTATTCGAACTACCAGTTTCTTCATGTGTCCCATGATTGTATATTTAGCACAATATGCTTCTTGATGTGCAGTACGATGAATGCCGTACGAATAGTTTGTCAATCAGATAATGACATGATTATTAGAAACATGCACCAAAATAGCTGCTTATAGTTATTAATCTTTATTCACGACAGATTGTTTTGGGATTTATCGTCATTGTCCAGTACGTCTAGACTGATGTTACATCCATAATACGTCGATAGTGAACTGTCTTATAATTGTCACTGTTTTGATAACGTAAGCATATCGAAAATAAAACGTTAATTATGGGAAGACAGTAGTTTGACGGTCCCACATTTACAACGCTGTATGTTTACAAAGATTATGCATAATCGGACATACGTCATCCTGCTGACTCTAAAGAAAAAAAAAAAACGTTGACAATGTCGTTTGTAAATCATTGTACTTTTTTGCTCTTTCATCGTCGTACTAAATCTTAAAATTCCTTCTGCATGCTGCTGTAATGACGTTCCTTAACAAATCTGGGTTACCCATCAATTATACGACTGTATAATAGATACTGATAATTCTCATCCTTCTTTTTTGTGATTACCAATCATTTTAAAAGGTTGTGACGACACATTGCTAGGCTGCCTCCTTCATACCATGAACCAACGACTTTGAAAGTAAAATTTTGTCAATCGTTCTGACTAAAAACACTAAGAAGTTCTGGACTTATGTAGGATCCGTAAGCGGTTCGAAATGATGTATTCAGTCACTCGGTGGCCATAACGTGACCGAAACGGAAAATGACACCCAAGGAAGTGTAATAGGACCGTTACTGTTTACAGTGCATGTAAATGATATGCTAGAGTGCGTCGGAAGCTCTTTAAGGCTGTTCGCAGACGCTGCGGCTGCCTATAAGAAGGTAGCAACGCCAGGGTACAGTACCGATTTGCAGGACGTATAGAGGATTGATTATTGGTACAGGGATTGGCTGTTGAGCCTGAACGCAAATAAATGTAACGCATTGCGCAGATACAGGAAAAGAAACCCACTACTGAACAACTATACTATCGATGACAAATTTCGGGAAACAGTAACCACCGTAAAATATCTAGAAGTACCTACACGGAATGACCTTAAGTGAAACGGCCACATAAAACAAATGGTAGTAGAAATAGATGCGGGACTGAGGTTCGTAGGAAGAATCTGAATAAAATGTAATTTATCCACTAAGGAAGTGACTTGCAAGGCGCTTGTTCGACCGATTCTTGAGTATTGTTCGTGAATCTTGGACCATTACCAGGTAGGACTGATAGAAGAGGTAGAGAAGGTCCAACGAAGAGCGGCGCGTTAAGTTGCGGGATCGTTAAGTCGGCGCGTGAGCGTTCCACAAATGCTCAAAAAATTACAGTGGGAAACACTGCCAGAGAGGCTTTGTGGATCATAGAGAGATTTACTATTGAAATTTCGAGTCCTCCCACCTACGACTGGCGAAATGACCGCTACGAGAAAATTCAAGAAATTAGATTCAAATGGTTCAAATGGCTCTAAGCACTATGGAACTAAACATCTGAGGTCATCAGTCCCCTAGACTTAGAACTAACCTAAGGACATCACACACATTCATGCCCGAGGCAGGATTCGAACCTGCGACCGTAGCAGCAGCGCGGTTCCGGGCTGAAGCGCCTAGAACCGCTCTGCCACAGCGGCCGGCCAAGAAATTAGAGATAGCACGGAGATTTGCCGATATTCATTCTTCCCACTCCATACTCGCCATTCCGGAATGGTACAGGAAAGGGGCATCAGTTAGAGGCACCAGAAGTAACCCACGCCACACACCGTCACATGGCTTGTGGAGTATTGATGTAGACGTAGATAAACAGCGCTGACATCACGATTCTGCTGAACTGAAGAAAGTTGTGCCGGCTGAGAAATGTCTCGCCGCACTGCAAAATGAAATGTACTGTGTCGAGTACTTCCGTGCAGCGCCGAAGCCGAGACGCACCGAGCGTTGCCAAAATAGGCCGAGCCTCGGAACGCACAAGTACAGTTTTGTACACATGTGGTCGACCATGGTTTAGAGGATACGAGTTAATACAGGAGAACATATCCAACCTCGCGACACACAAGGTCACCACTTCTCCGTGAAATTGGTTCAGGAAGATAGCGAAGAGGAAGTGGAACTGCCACACACCCAATGTAAATTACACATATTGAATGGATATTTAGCTTAAGCTGTGTTTCCCTTAACACTTTCCACACTGAGCCGTTTAGACACGTTTGGCCCTGCGGACTGGCACTTTTCAAGCAGTGTCATGGGCTTTTTATAGAAGATACGAAGATAATGCAAGGAGAGTAAACCATTCACACTACAGTTTGAAACTTCTCTTTCTAATGCTTTATACATTTTTTTCCTGACCGTAAATGATATTTTTTTTAGAATTTTGAAACTCGAATGTTTTCCAAAAAAAATGAAAATTCAGACTTCTAAAACTCATTATGTTTAATGTTTGAAGGAAATAAGCATGTACAAAAGAACATATGTTATTGAAAAAACAAGTGTATACAAGAGAAGTTCAATACAGAAGTGCAGATTTTTTATATCAAGCGTAATTTATTTGGGTATGGTACTCTTTGAAACAGTCGGGTACGCAGAGACCCACATTACATTGCTTACACCACCATCGTGTTTCTTTTCTAACTCTTTTCCCAGTTTCTTTTTTCCCTTTATCTGAACACGCTTTATAGTGCAATATAATAGAGAAAAGCAAGTACTTTTCAGGTATCTTTACTACTGATCACCGTTGCCACATAGACTTCCTTTTCATAGACTTCTTATTCATTTCATAAATTTTTAGTCCTGCATACCTGTTTGTTTCAACGTTTTTTTTATCATCTCACTGTCGAAAAACGCTGGGAATCATTCAAATTCGCTACAGGTTTGATCCATTTACAAAGTTACACCATTAGCACTATTGAACACTGGTGAATCAGGCTGGTTGCCAACTCAAATAACAGTACTAGAACCCTCATCTTCATCTATCCATAAATAAATAAATAAATAAATACACATATAAATCGCTATAAACATATCAAAATAATTTGAATCAATATTTGATTCTATAGTAACTTTAATATTATTTCGTAACGATATTTTTCGATATTACAGGTCCGTACCTGAACTGTTGGAGGTTTCAGAAAATACGTCTAAAGGTTCGTATTCAATATGCACGTCAGAGTTGTCCTCCTCTGATCCGGACGAACAACCAAAAATATTCCATGCTGCTTACACAACACAAACACGCAAAGTGCACTAGGTCCAAATCGGAAGTTATGTGACTATGCCCGTGAAAGCCGATCGTGTGTTGCCTACGCTCAAGCTACATGCTCATAGTGACTTTGTTTGAAAGTAAATGAACTACTCTTGCCGTCAGTTCAATTGACGAAACGTACAGCGTACGTTTTCGCATTACAAACGCGCGATATACAAAGCAACGTACGGCACATGGATTCAATCCAAAGAGGTACATTTACTAGGACGTAATGCGTACGGGCTTAGTGTAGAAAGCGTTAACTGAAGGACAGAAGAAGAAATGACAGAAATGTCTGAATAACTTCCAATCAGAAACAAGAAATATCTTTAGTTGCGTAACAGAGATTTCTAGATAGTAAATAGTTGTAATATTTCTAGATACTACACAGCTGATTAGTATCTGCTGAGAATATTCTTCTTGTTTGCCAACTCCAGTTCCAAACCACACGTATAGTAACTTTTAACTTCACTGTACGAAAGAAAATACTTAAAATGTTGGCTGTCGGCATCTTTCTTGCTACACCCTAACATTACAAAATTTCTGTTAAACTTCCTGTTACAGTCTCCTATTCGCTAAATAACACATTTAGAATTTCATAGCGAAGGGATGTATCATTGTAGGTCGAGCTGCAACAAAAGCTTCTAGGCGTTTCAGCTGCATCAACTTGTGAGATTTTGCAACATTATCATCAGCACATTCTCTTTCCCATCTTTTCAGAGATGAGAAGAGAGAGTAAGCTATTTTAATAAATGCTATTCGTTTAAATACATCAAGTCTGCAAAAAATTGTATAAATTCATTCTGAAGTAACTTTTTTCAGAAAGCACACACTTTGCAGCCACATTTCCTTTAACAATAAACGTATTGTGTGTACTCTGTACACTTTATGACCGCGGTCATCCCATTAATAAAACTGTTTCTATTAAATACATATCTTAACAGCATATTCGGTTGCTCATGTTCAGGTCTGTTTTCTGCAGTACACGTGATAGATTTACGTAGTTTTCCATCTACAACTAATAAGAATTTTTAGGTTTCTATACTTTTTATGAAATGCCAACTTAGGTCTAAAACAGAATCATTTGTGTTTGAACTATTTTCTATCATTATTATGATTTTTTTAGTTATTACTGCTATTTTCTTGTTATTATTTCTGCTAAACTATTGTTTTAATTATGTTTACTTCCCTTTCCCTCGTTTGAACTAATATTTTTGTATTTGTTTGCGAAAATAAGCTAGTTGTAAATAAGCTGACATAAAAATCTTTTCCCAAGCTCACGAAGTTACAAATTTCAGCTCGCAAGAAAGCACATTTCCTCACGCTATTACAAAAATCGTAGTACAAGCGACAAAGATAGAAATAAAAGTAATTCAGATGTCAATCTCACAGATATAGCAACGAGTGAATAGACGTAGCCGGCCAGTGTGGCCGAGCGGCTCTAGGCGCTTCAGTCTGTAACCGCGCGACCGCTACGGTCGCAGGTTCGAATCCTGCCTCGGGCATGGATGTGTGTGATGTCCTTAGCGTAGTTAGGTTTAAGTGGTTCTAAGTTCTAGGGGACTGATTACCTCAGATGTTAAGTCCCATAGTACTCAGAGCCATTTGAATAGAAGTAGTAAGCAAACAACCAGAATTCAGTGATAAAATATCTCAAACACCAGTAGTTCGATTTCAGACTTAAGTTTCCGTCTGATAGAAAGTGGGTATACTGGTAAACATAGCCTCATCATGAAGTTTGCTTTGAACACCACAGAGCTTTTTTTTATTTTTTATTTTTTTCCTAGGCATTGTCTTATTAGGAGCGATATGCAGTTGCCTTCATCCGACCTTCGAACTGACTTATCCAGCTTGTTGCTGTGGATCCTACAGTTTAACACAAACTACGAACTTCTGGGTAGCTTGTCATTTTTGACATTAACACGTAATTTCCAGATGTATAAGAAGCCGTGACTGATAGAAAAAATCTCGAACGAACCTTAGCCCCACTCCCTTTGTATTTGTCTGCCATTTTTCGACGGAGCCATCTAGAGCTCCGTAGGAAATACAGCAACCTAAAATAATCTTCGTAAGTTGGCAATAAGAAACAGTGTACAGCTACATCTTCTACTGCAGAAGACAGCCAGCAACATGTACAACCAAAATTGCTGTAGTGTGTGTATGTATTTGTAGAAACATTTTTGGGAATTTGATAAGCGTAATGTCAACAAGTTTGTATTTTGTTCAGTGTTGCTCACGTTTACAATAAAATAAACAGAATACCAATGCAGATGATGTAGATAATATTACCGAAACAAATACGAGAAATAGGCAACAACAAAAATTATCTTTTTCTCGAGACGGAATCCACAAAACATATTTAGGACTTATACAATCTCTTTGTATGGGACAAGTTAAAATTGCGACGATCATGAAGACAGAGAAAGACGGAATTCACAGAACAATGCCGATCCGAGCGCGTTTAAGCGCTAGCGTATTGTGGGCGCTAGTGGAGCCTGGAGACAAACGCCGTGGGCTGCCAGACACAGGCGCCCCAACCTCATCGACCAGAGGACTAAAAGCAGGCTGTAAATTTTATGACCCTGTGGGCATGTAGATGTGTGTTGATCCTGGGAAAAGTCTTCAGTCAAATGGATTTTTACTGTTGGACAGTTTTAGTGGAGAATGTTTATAAATGAACGTGAGGTCGGGAAGACGGACGTCGCCTAACACGACGACCAATTTTACAAATAAGAGATGACTTCAAAAAGAAATTTACACATTATTATGGCAGGCCAAGTAGCTTTTATTGAATTCTGCACTAAATGTCAAAGCTATACAGATATATGACATTGTTTTACAAAATAATTACCAAGTCTCCGTAAACAACTATCTGAACAGTCTACAAATCGATCAATTCCTCAACGACAGAAATCCGTTCCTTGGACGTGGAGCCATTCGAGAATGCTGTGTCAACGTACTCATTTTTGGAAAAATCTCTTTCCCTCCAGATGTTCTTCCGGCTTGCCGAAAAGATGGAAATCGTGTGATACAACATCTGGACTTCCCGATCAGCATCGCCCACGCCTAGACTGCCTGTGACAAATTGTAGGCACCATTTTACTACGGTTGGATGCGACGCAGCATTTGGTCCACATACTGCCAGAATTTCATGTTAAATGGGTGTAAAATTTAGACATTTTATCCACAAGAATCGTATGGGGTGTTCAAAAAGTTTCTCCGCAGTGCCATATGATTGTTAGCCGCTCGTGCCGTATGCAGCAGTGAATATACCGAAATGAAACTCAGTGAACTACAATTTATTAATTTATTGAATATTCATTTTCACTTACAAATTTTCACATTGAATGTTGAAAGTGTCGTCCCTCCCCCCCCCCCCCCCCCCCTCCCCCCGGTTGTTGAATACACAATTCTAATCATGTTTCCAAACACAAGCTGTAACATTTCTTCTGTAACAGAAGCAGTGAAAGTGGATATTACAGCTTTCAATTCATCGATGGATTTTGGACGGTTTTTAAAGACAGTTGCTTTCGCTGCACCCCAGAAGAAAAAGTCAGGTGGTGTTCGGTCAGGTGATCGTGGAGGTCAAAGTCCCTGTGAAATTATGCGATCACCAAAAACATCAGCAAGCAGTGACATTGAAATGCGAGCTGTATGCGCGATTGCACCATCTTATTGAAAATAACCGTGCCGTATTTCACTTAAGACAAGTTCTCCTATGAATGGGTACAGAATATCACTGCAGTATCGTTGTGCGTTTATTGTTTCGTTGAAAAGTACGGGAGTCACAATCCGACGTCTAGAAATTGCAATCCAAACTCCTATTTTCACAGAATGAAGTGGTTCCTCATGAATACACAATGGATTTGCAGTACTTCACATACGAGAATTTTGCGAGTTCATCTACGCGGATAAATGAAACCACGCCTCATCAGTGAAAAACGTTTCATTAAGAATATCCCTTCCATTTTGTTGAACGACATTTCTGAGCCATTGACAATAATACAGTCTCTTGCCATGATCAGTATTTTTCAGATCTTGCACGACTGTCACTTTGTATAGGAAAGTTATAATTTTTTCCTTACAGCTGTGTGAGCCGTTCCGACACTAACATCGACTTTCTGGGCGAGTTTTCTTACTGACTTGTTCGGACTCATGGACATTTTATCGGAAATATCGAGTAGTTTATCCTTATACAAAACGCTAGGTCGACCACTTCTCGGTGCATCTGTCACTGAACCCGTACTTCGAAATTTATTAATCAAATCTCGCATAGTATCGCGATGTGGGTGTGTTGTCTCCGGGAAAACTGAATTAAATGTTTGACGTACTGAAACTGTGTATTTACCGCCAGCTTTAAACACTTGTTCGACTAAAAACACACATTCTTCAATCGTTAGCATTTTAACAATGACAAAAACGAAACAAACCAACAAAGGAACTAAACTTAAACGTTCACGCCAGTACGTAACGACACACACCAACGATACTACTGACGCTGGCTGAGATAAACGAAACAGTGGGATGTTGGGAGAGTCCACTTGAAGGGAAGTAACCCAGGCAGGCGAACAATCATACGGTACGCGCGGCTAACAATCATACGGCACTGCGGAGAGACTTTTTGAACACCCCGTACTATCCGACATATGTCAGCTTTGGAGTACGTTTCCAGTTATCCATTTCAACCTCACACTACGTGCACCTGTCATCCGTACCGCACCAGAACTGGTTCTGCAGAAAACGGGAACATGTATTCTATTCTGACAATGCCTCACTCTTGTTGCGCAGTGTTCTTATCGTGCGACAGTATATGTAACTTATACACGAAAGATATTCGCAGTTGCGAATATGGACAAACTTCAGCTGTGTGATGGAATGGAGATAATGAAAATTTGCGTCGGACAGGAACTCGAACCTGGATTTCCCGCGTATCGCGAACGGTCGCTTTACCGTTGGACTATCTGAACACGCGCCACGGGCAGTTCCAAACTTCCATATTTCGTCAGCCACGTGTCTACAAACTGCACTCGTACATGAATTATGTATATTCCCATACAAGGAAGACATTTTAATGGATAGTCGCTTGCCCTGTGTTGGGGGATAAAGATGATATTGCAGTGACTGTGTTATTCAGATGTATTGTTTTATTTATATTTATACGTCAAGTTCCGTAGGACCAAATTTAGGAGCCAATCTCCAAGGTCATGGAACGTGTCAGTACACGAAAATACAACATAAAAGTAATAACAGATAAAAATAAATGTTTATGAACCCTAAAAAAAGTCAGTCCATAAGTTTAAGTAAACGCAATCAACAATACAATAAGAATCAGCTTAATTTTTCAAGGAACTCCTCGACAGAATAGAAGGAGTGACCCAAGAGGAAACTCTTCAGTTTCGATTTGAACGCGCGTGGATTACTGCTAAGAGTTTTGAATTCGAATGGTATCTTATTGAAAATGGATGCAGCAGTATATTGCACACCTTTTTGCACAAGAGTTAAGGAAGTCCGATCTAAATGCAAGTTTGATTTGTGCCGAGTATTAACCGAGTGAAAGCTGCTTATTCTTGGGAATAAGCTAATATCGTTAACAAGAAATGACAGTAAGGAATATATATATTGAGAGGCCAATGCCAGAATACCCAGACTCATGAACAGGGGCCGACAAGAGGTTCGTGAACTTACACCACTTCTTGCCCGAGCCGCCCGTTTCCGAGCCAAAAATATTCTTTTAGAATGGGAAGAGTTATCCCAAAATATAATACCATACGACACAAGTGAGTGAAAATAAGCAAAGTATACTAATTTTCGTGTCGAACGATCATTCACTTCTGATACCGGTCGAATAGTAAAAATGGCAGTATTCAGTCTTTGAACAAGGTCCTGAACGTGGGCTTTCCACGACAGCTTACTATCTATCTGAACACCTAGAAATTTGAACTGTTCAGTTTCACTAATTATATACCCGTTCTGTCAGGTTTTGTTGAAATGTGTGTTAGAAACTGTAAAGACTGAGTCTTACTGTGATTTAGCGTTAGTTTATTTTTACAAGCCATGCACTTAGATCATGTACTGCACTATTTGAAACCGAGCCAATGTTGCACACAGCATCCTTTATTACCAAGCTAGTGTCGTCAGCAAACAGAAATATTTTAAAGTTACCCATAATACTAGAGAGCATATCATTTGTATAAATAAGGAACAGGAGTGGCCCCTACACTGATCCTTGGGCACCCCCTACTTGACAGTACCCCACACAGACCCCACATCACAGCCGTTATCAACATTGTGAATAATAATGACCTTTTGCTGCCTGTTGCTAAAGTAAGAGGTGAACCAGTTGTGAGCTACTCCCCGTATCCCGTAATGGCCCAACATCTGGAGCAATATTTTGTGATCAACACAATCAAATGCCTTAGTTAAATCAACAAATTATGCCAAGTGTTGAAACCTTTTGTTTAGCCCATCCAGTAACTCACAGAGAAAAGAGAATATAGCAGGTATAACGCAATGTTCCTTTAGACATGCATGCATGCATCGTACTTCTGAACAACACAGGCACTGCGATATCGTATCGTGTGAAACTTATTTCCGAAAACTGCCTGTTGGTTTTTGTCTCGTGTTCTTCAGCCGACGTTCGTCTGATGATTTTTCCCACGTTTCGCCAGTACGAGTGGCTGGCATTGTCAAAGTTTTGCCCTTCATTGCTGGCGGTGGACTGGAGCCGAGCTCGCGATCGCAGACTATATGTACCTGGCGCGCCAACGTCCAAGTGCTTCTCTGCGGTCATTTCCGGTGCGGAGAAGCCCTCGCACGTTGGCGCGCCAGGTAAATGTAATCTGCTGCCGCGAGCTCGGCTCCAGTCCGCCGCCAGTAATGAATGGCGAAACTTTGACAATGCCAGCCACTCGTACTGGCGAAACGTCAGAAAAATCGTCAGACGAACTTCGGCCGAGAACCCGAGACAGAAACCAACAGGCAGTTTGTCAACAAGTGGCCACGAAAGCCTTAATAATTTTGTATGATTTCCGAAAGTTCCGCGTAATTTCATTAGTAGGAGTACTAATGAAAGCAGTCCAGCAAATTCCATACACGCCCTATGTGAGATGTGACTAGACGTGACTAGAACACCACGCGCGTTAGGTTGATGAATTTTGCTCGAGATTTAAGATATGCATGTGAGCTCTGATGGGATCGCAGGCATCACTGATATACGAGGGGCGTTTGAAAAGTCCGTACAAAAACGAAAACTACTTACTTGTTTGGGGTAAACTTTTCTTATTTTTCGACATACTCTGCTTTTAGACTTATACACTTCGTCGAACGCTGTTTTAATTTGTTGATCCCTTCTGAATAATAGGAATTGTCCAAGTCTGCAAAATAGCTGTTAATTGCTGAAATCACCTCGTTTGACTAAAATCTTTGTCCCGCAAGCCATTTCTTCAAATTGGAGAATAAATAGTAGTCAGAGGGAGCTAAGTCTGGAGAATAGGGGGGATGTGAAACGAGTTGGATCCTATTTCCTTTAATTTTGCGACCACAACTGCTGAGGTGTGTGCTGATGCATTGTCGTGATGGAAAAGGACTTTTTTGCGGTCCAATCTCCGGCGTTTTTCTTGCAGCTCGGTTTTGAAGCGGTCCAATAACAATGAATAATATTCGCCTGTAATATTTTTCCCCTATTCCAGATAGTCGATGAGTATTATCCCTTGCGAATCCCTAAAGACAGTCGCCATAACCTTTGCGGCCGAAGGAATGGTCTTCGCCTTTTTTGGTGCAGATTCTCCCTTGGTAACCCATTGTTTAGATTGTTCTTTGGTCTCAGGAGTACAGTAATGTGTCCATGTTTCATCCACAGTGACGAAACGACGCTTACAGTCCTGCGGATTCTTGCTGCACAGCTGCAAACCATCCTGGCAACACTTCACACGATTCCGTTTTTGGTCAAGCGTGAGCAATCGCGGAACCCATCTTGCGGATAGCTTTCTCATGTCCAAATGTTTATGCAAAATATTATGTACCCGTTCATTCGAGATGCCCACAGCACTATCAATCTCACGCGCCTTAACTCTTCTGTCATCCATCACCGTATCATGGATTTTATCAATGAGTTTTGGAGTCGTAACCCCCACAGGGCTTCCAGAACGTTCAGCATCACTTGTGCCCATATGGCCACTCCGAAAATTTTGTAACCACTTATAAACTGTTCTAATCGAAGGTGCAGAGTCACCGTAATGTTTATCAAGTTTCTCTTTACTCTCTTGAGGCGTTTTGCCTTTCGTAAAGTAATGTTTAATCGCCACACGAAATTCTTTTTCGTCCATTTTTTGGCAATCACTCGACTTCCTTGATTCACACTAATGCCAAGCACAAAGAAATAGACCAATATGGTTGATACTTGGTGTGCGGTCTTTCCAAAGATGCTACTAACTAAACATGACCTCGATACGCACCGGACTTTGCACAGACTTTTCAAACGCCCTCGTACTTCCTATGAGTTTTGTGCGAGTCAGAGGTGTTGATATGCGCCACCTGCTCCAAACGTCGACCGGAAATACCACCTCATGACAGCCGCATATCACAACGCGCAGCAGACATTACCGTCACCACCCGATAGTACAACGCACTACTTCAATTGAAGTTATCAGGGATAAAATTCAGGGAACGAAAGACTATCTACAACCTGTAAAGATAACGTAATGCAGTCCTAAGAGTCAGGGAACCCGAAAGGAGGGCAGTAATTCGGAAGAGTGAGAGCCAGGGTAGTAGCTACCCCTCGTTATTCAGTCTGTCTTTTGAGCAAGCAAAAAAGAAAATGAGGAGAAATTTGGAAAGGCAAATAATAAAGCGACGCTGAAGTAAGTCGGTTAGGGAATGAGACACTGAAAGCAGTAGACAAATTTTTCTGTTTGTGCAGCAAACTTCACCCACCCAGTCTCTTTATTGTGACCACCACTTATGTTCGACATCAAAATTCAGTAACCACTTATACACGGCAGGTGGCGACGCTAGCAGTGGAGGGTATATAAAATGTGCCGGGGGGACGCGGAAAATAGTGCAGCCTTGTTGTAATGCGGAAACGGAGCTATTTATTTTACTTTCAAAAGGGCATATTCATTAGTTTTCGGGCCAAGGGTGAAAGCATTTCCGAACTGAGTACGCTCGTTAACTGTTCGTATGCCACCGTGGTTAAAGTATAAAGCCGGCCGCTGTGACCGAGCGGTTCTAGGCGCTTAAAACCGGAACCGCGCTGCTGCTACGGTCGCAGGTTCGAATCCTGCCTTGGGCATGGATCTACATCTACATCTACATTGATACTCCGCAAGCCACCCAACGGTGTGTGGCGGAGGGCACTTTACGTGCCACTGTCATTACCTCCCTTTCCTGTTCCAGTCGCGTATGGTTCGCGGGAAGAACGACTGTCTGAAAGCCTCCGTGCGCGCTCTAATCTCTCTAATTTTACATTCGTGATCTCCTCGGGAAGTATAAGTAGGGGGAAGCAATATATTCGATACCTCATCCAGAAACGCACCCTCTCGAAACCTGGCGAGCAAGCTACACCGCGATGCAGAGCGCCTCTCTTGCAGAGTCTGCCACTTGAGTTTATTAAACATCTCCGTAACGCTATCACGGTTACCAAATAACCCAGTGACGAAACGCGCCGCTCTTCTTTGGATCTTCTCTATCTCCTCCGTCAACCCGACCTGGTACGGATCCCACACTGATGAGCAATACTCAAGTATAGGTCGAACGAGTGTTTTGTAAGCCACCTCCTTTGTTGATGGACTACATTTTCATGTGTGTGATGACCTTAGGTTAGTTAGATTTAAGTAAGTTCTAGGAGACTGATGACCTCAGCTGTCAAGTCCCATAGTGCTTAGAGCCATTTGAACCATTTGAAAGTATAAAGTGAATTGTAAAATGGCGCAATACAAAACATGCGACGAGGCAATTCTGGTGCACCACAGGCCATAGATGACAGGGGTGAATGGCGACTGTAGAGATGTGTATGGGCGAATAGACGTGCAAATGAGTAACTAACCGCCCACATGAACGATGGGACTGTGAACAGTGCCTCCTCAACGTCCGTTCAGCGAACGTTGCTGCGTATGAGCTTCCGTGACAGGTGTCTGGTTCATGCAGCCATGCTGACTGCTGTTCACCGGTGTTAAAGACAGGAATTTGCAACTGGACATCCACTGAGTGGCGAAAGGTGGCCTTTTCAGATGAATCACGTTTCATGCTTCATTGGAGAAATTGCAGCTGGCGTGTACGGCGTGAAACATTGAGAACAACATCCTGCAACAATCGTCGGAAGGGCCCAGGCCGGATGAGGGAGCGTTATGGCTTGAAGAATATTGTCGTCGCATTCCCTGGGTGATCTCGTCATTCTGGAACGCACAATGGATCAACACAAGTATGCATTTATCCTTAGGGGGCCATGTCCACCCCTATTTGCAGTTCACTTTTCCTACTCACGAAGGCATCTTCCAGTACGACAACGTCACGAGCCACACTCGCAGTATACGTCCGTGGTTCGAACAGCACCAGGATTGAATTAAAACCCAACCGGGAATGAGTTCGACCATCTCGATCGAGCTGATCGCACCATGGATCCTCAGCCGAGAAACCTAGCACCGCCGCCCACGGCTCTAGACTCGACAAGGCTCCACATTACTGTCGGTACCTTTCAGAAACTCATCGACACTCTTCCTTCACGTCTCGCAGCGGGTCGTGCTGCAAAAGATGTTTATTCAGTGTTTTGACAGATGGTCACATTAATGTGACAGGGCAGTGTAACTCGTAACGTCAGAAATAAAGCAGATATAAGATACGGACAGGCAATCGTATGACAATTTACCTGTACAAGAGATACAGGGTGAGAATTATTGAACTATATAAAATTAAATTATCATAATTTCTGAACGGTTTGCGTTAGGATGTTCAAAATGCACGGTTGGCCGCGGGGCATGATGCGAATTAGTATGCGCATGCGCACGTTTGGTTCAGCGACGAAGCACACTTACATTTGGATTGGTTCGTCAATAAGCAAAATTGGCTCATTTGGGGGACTGTGCATCCGCATTTCACAATCGAGAAGTCTCTTCATTCTCAGTGGATGACTGTGTGGTGTTTAATGTCCAGTCACGGAATAATCGGTGCGATACTCCTTGACGGCACGGTGACTACCGAACGGTGCGTGAAAGATTTGGAGGATGATTTCATCCCCATTATCCAAAGTGATCCTGATTTCGACAAGATATGGTTCATGCAAGACGGAGCTCGACCCCATGGAAACAGGAGAGTGTTTAATGTCCTGGAAGAGCACTCTCGGGACCGCATTCTGGCTCTAGGGTACCCAGCGGACACTGGTATAGGTCTCGATTGGCCCGCATGTTCTCCGTATCAGAACACATGCGACTCCATTTTTGTGGGGCGATATTAGAGGCAAGGTGTACGCCAACAACCTCAAAAGCATCGCTGAGCTGAAAACAGCTATTCATGAGGTGATCGATAGCATCGATGTTCTGACACTTCAGCGGGTCATGCAGAATTTCGCTGCGCCACATCATCGCCAATGACGGCTGGTATAGCGAACATGCCATAACCTAAAATCGATTATCTGTAGTGACGTTCACATGTTGAATAAAGTGTGTGCACGCCGTAGTTTGTAACTAATTTACGTTTTTTTTCCATATAGTTCAATAATTGTCACCTTGTAAATGATAACACCGAATATAAATTTAAGTTCCTGGAAATCTTTTCTGGAAATATTTGTTTGGAATGAAGCCTTTATAGCAGTGAAACGTGGACGATAAGCAGTAGAGATCAACCGAGCTTCTATAGAGTGATGCTACAAAAGAATGCCGAAGTTTAGAAGGACACACCGGGTAACTAATGAAAAAATACTGAAAAAATCGAGAGGAAAAGAAATATATGACGTAACTTTTCTAAACGAAGGTATTAATGAGAAACATTCTGAGGCATGGTGGAATGGTTAACTTATTAATGGAGGGAAGCGTCAGTGGTAAAAATTGTAGAGGCAGACCATGGGCCGGCCGGTGTGGCCGAACGGTTATAGACGCATCAGTCTGGAACCGCGCGACCGCCACGGTTGCAGGTTCGAATCCTGCCTCGGGCATGGATGTGTGTGATGTCCTTAGGTTACTTAGGTTTAAGTAGTTCTAAGTCTAGGGGACTGATGACCTCAGATGTTAAGTCCCATAGTGCTCAGAGCCATTTGAACCAATTTTTCGAGCGGATCATGGTTTGACTGCAGTAAGCTAATTAAGAGGCAGTAAGACGTAATGGTTATGCAGATACGAAAAGGCTTGCACAAGATAGACTAACGTAGACAATTGCTTCAAATTGTGTCATAGTGCTCGTCGGAATGAGGACTACAATAACAGCACAAGTGCACTTTCTCAGAATTTTTCTTTCGAATGTTACGGCTTTGGCTCATAGTTTTATCGTCTAAGGCCTAGGTAAAGGTACCCTGTACCGTGAACGGAAGGAGGAATTATTTTATTAAATGTTAAAGTCTTTAACATCTGAACTACGGTGAAGGTAGTTTATCTAGTACTGGACTGATTTAGAGGAATAACCTAGTAAAATTTAACAACTGTCTAAACCTTAAGTCAACAGTTAATTAAAAATTAAAAATTCAAGAAAACAAAATAAAAAAATCACTAAAAAAACACCAAAATGTTTCCTTACAGACATTGGTCTCGTAGAAAAGTTAGCAAATGCTGTACTGGGTAATTTCCGGGGCGCGACTATCGGTGAGTGCTGGTCGTCATTGTTAACGACAGTGCCGGTTTGCCAGTGTTCGTGGGACTGCGGCTATTCTGTAGCCTGTAGATAAAGGACTTGGCTTCCTCTAATCCGGCTAACGGGTGATGGGCTGTCACGACTAGCTGGTCATCAAAGGCGAGTATGTTTCCCTCAGAATTGCTGGCATCTCCTAGTACCCTACGTGGCAGAACTCCTGAGGGTGTCGGCAGACGGCAGCACCTCACAGTATGACTATGAGCGTACGCAAGCAATGGCCAGTCCCGTGCCTGCTTTCTTCTCTGCAGGCTGATTGGCCAGAACCTCTGCATGTGAAAAGATTGTCGTGGAGTTGCGAGAAGATAGCAAAATATAGATGTCGGTCGGTGACCCTGGTAGGATAAAAGACACGAGTCTGAGGCCTCTGGGGCGAAGGTGGTGTGGAGGCGTATTTCGAAAGTTCGTTGTCAGGGAGCTGTAAGGTTGTTGCTCTACACGTAGAAAATTCAGAAGTGTTCGAAAGCGCTTTCCCTTTCACGCGTGCGGGAAACTTCTTACTCTATTGCTGATTTTCGAGGAGGGTGTAAATGTTGGCGAGCGTACACGGGCTGTTAAGTAAGAGGGTGCCGCGCGAGATTAGCCGAGCGGTCTCAGGCGCTGCAGTCATGGACTGTGCGGCTTGTCCCGGTGGAGGTTCCAGCCCTCCCTCGGGCATGGGTGAGTGTGTGTGTGTGTGTCCTTAGGATAATTTACGTTTAGTAGTGTGTGAGCTTAGGGACTGATCACCTTAGCAGTTAAGTTCCATAAGATTTCACACACACAAGTAAGAGGGCGCGTAATGGAGGGAGTGGCAACTGGTTATCTGGAGACAGTGACTAACGAAAAAGTTAACTCGGCGAGGGTTATTAGAAGAAGGCTGTGTTCCTGTGTTGTTTAAAGAAGAGATGGGAGAAATCTGTTGGTGATGGTGTAATGACTGATTGTGGTGCTTGTTGTCCAATCCAATGGTCAGATATGGGAGCTTTTGAAGGTAGTCGGATGGCTTCAGGGCATTGAATTGTGGCATAGCGAAAGGAACTGTTTTAATTCTGTCTCGCGGGTCTAACTGAGGCAGGCGGCCCTTATTTGGCTTTATAGCGTAGGTGCAGCAGGATGTAGAAATTATCAAGGTCCGCTAACAAACGTCTGGGAGGGAGTCTACGGAGACATACGACACGTGATTGGTCTCGCGCATCGAACGGTCCTAAGAATTGTTGGACTCTGGCCGCGGCCGCGATGAGTTCAAATATCTCTGAGCACTATGGGACTTAACTTCTGAGGTCATCACTCCCCTAGAACTTAGAACTACTTAAACCTAACTAACCTGAGGACATCACACACATCCATGCCCGAGGCAGGATTCGAACCTGAGACCGTAGCAGTCGCGCGGTTCCAGACTGTAGCGCCTAGAACCGCTCGGCCACCCCGCCCGGCGCAGCGATGGGAATTCACCAGACGCAGCAGTAGCTCCGAGACGGCAGACGAGAAGGAACGTGCGAATATCGAAATTAAATAAGTCAAGAATACTGATTAGAAAAATCTGCTATGGATGAAAGAATAAACAAATGGGAAGAGCGTAATGAATATTGTATTTGCATCTAAAAAAAATGTAAAAATAACGTACTACAACGTGGTAAGGAAACGAAAATGTCTCTACCCAACCAAATATCTAGCAAAATGTTATGATTCAGGTAGACTAGAAGTGTTAGAACAGTTACGTACAATAAGAACAGTTACGTACAATAAGAAGTTCTGAACCCTAGAAATACATAAAAACATCGAAATAATGAGAAGGAAATTAAGGAAGATATTTTATTACAGTTTTACAGAATTAATTACAACACGATAACGTAACAGATCTTCAAGTATTTCTACAGACGGAAACTGACAACGAGTTGGATCTGAGAAGTTAAAAAAGATTTTGAAATGCACTACTTAAAAGAAGTACGGAAAGAAATGTTTTATTGAAGAAAATATTAAAATGAAAACGATTCCAAGAGATAAGCAGTACGGGAAAGGGGATGATCTCAGGAATAAGAATAATTGTGGCGAAAAGATGATGGAGTACTGCAGGAAACTAGAACAGTAAAAGACAAAGAAATAAAATGGCCTGTCAGGCCATAACGAAAAGAAAAACTGTATTTACAATATACATTCCTATGCCAGCAGCTGGCGCGTGCTATCCTGTTCGTATATTTAACAGCAAGTGTCACATTCAAGTTCACATTTTATTGTACTAATTAATTAACATTCGATTGGAATATAACACGATTAACCAGCGACAAACTGAAATGACCATTGTGCAACTAGCTCCCAAATGTGGAGATGGAGCATTTTAACAATCCACTGATTACATAGTTTGCTTCTCAACATGAGACAAAACAAATCAATCTCCACACAACAGTGGCATAAAACAAATCAACCATAACGCTCTGTGCTGCACTGGCATTCGAACATGGACCCCTCCAGTAATCGTACATGGATCCCACCACTAGCAGCTCAGTCACCCATCCGAACCTTTCTCACAGACTGATTAAGAACTTTAACTTGTTACTGGGATCATTCTTACTTTTAATGCTGTTCATAATTTTCAAGCAACTTAAATTCGAAGAGTGTAAAGAAATGCTTTCAATGGTCCCTCTCAAGTAGAATAAATTGCGTGAATATATTTGAGAAAAATATAAAATCTAGTTTCAGCATAATTTTGAATCTAAAAATGGACGGTATGTGAATCACAATTATTGGTTTTTCCATAATATATGATCAAGTTTGTTTGTAATGGTAGAGTTGAATAAATTACATGAATATTTTTGAGAAAAATATAAAATCTCGTTTCAGCATAAATTTGAAAGTGAAAGACAGTATGTGACTCACAGACACTGGTTTTAACGTAATGTAGGATCTAGTTTGTCTGTAACGGTACAAAATGTGATCTCAGCATGTTGAAAATGGAAATGACTAATCAGATTGTACAGATAGTGATAGTAGTGAATCTGTCAGAAGTTTTCTATATAATCCACCATAACCGAGACGCCTGAAAAATTTTCACAATAAATGCCAAAAGTTGCTACGACAAATATTAGACAAGCTGAAAGACAGCCTCTTATAGCTCATTGAGAATATGTAATAATTCACATCAAGTACTAAAGCAAATCTGAATATATCGGCGATCTCAGATAAATGAGGTACATCCAATGGCAATACAATATTTCAATATCTTTAAAACTACAAATGTTAATATTTCACTTAGAATAAACTTTTTCGTAATTAACCTGTGAATTAACAACTTTTAAACACTACATGCAATTTCAACATATAATATCACAGATGATATCGTTGCACTATAGCTATCATCCATGAAAACTACATGAGGCGTAGCGCCTTCGCATCGCTCCTGTCACTTGTTAGGACGATATCGTTATAGGCATGAGTCATCGACAGATGTCACCAGCTGACATGGACCAGAGTTACAGAGCTGCACGTAGTTGTACTATTAGGCGGCAGAGGTCACCAGTTGGTGGACAGTGCTAGCAGTCATAGTCAAAACAATGTTGTAAAGTTATGTTTGATTAATATTTAAATGTATTTGCATAATTACAATTGTTTTATATGTGTAGTAATTAGCAGTGTGAGTGTTGTATGAGTGAAGAAGAACAGAATTAAATGAAAATTGTTTTGTTTATTCACGAAGTACCAGTTAAACTATACAGGGGATTTACTATAGATAAATGGTACTAATAAATCGTGAGTAGAACACAAATTAATCGGTAATTTCAGAAGGAGTAATTTTATATTTGATACTTTCAAAATTTATTTATTTACCAATTGCCATAGAAAGAAATGTTTTACTATGATTGGTCATTGAAGTAAAGCGCGGGTTAGCGCGGGATAATACTGCAACCTGATGTGCTGTTTGTGATATCAGCCAATCAGAAAAATGCAGGCTCGCGCCAATCTATGCTGGGAACAAAGCCTTTGGTGTGATCTAAGTCAGTCGGGGCTGAGGGTTCGAACTAGTAACATGTCATTGAAAGCAGCTCCGACGAAAGTACTGTAAAATCGCGGAAAAATGCTAATTACAAGTTCGCGAAGTAGCACAAAGTGTATTTAAGTGAACGGTATAGTGGAATTCGTGTGGAATTTCGGACGGAATATAAAAATTATTGCTTTTGAGTGTTAGTTAAAACCGTGTGGCGTGTTTTGCTATCTAAGACTGGAACAGGTATTACGTGCAGAGCAGAGTGCACAACATTTGAGCGAGCATTTTCATAACTAAACGATCCAGTGAACTCTATTAACTTCGGTAACGGGTGTAAATACCATAAACTGGCTACGTGTGTGATTGTGGTGTGTGTGTGATCTTTACATTGTGTTGCCACTTAGTACGGACTTGGCAGTATTAACTGTGCTCTTTATCGTAAAAATACATCTGAAAATTTACATTGCCAAGTTAAAACTTTTATTTCAGTACTAGCCACATCCCGTTTACCGGACAATTCTATGTATGTTGCGACCTGCAGTAGACAGTAGTGGTCTAGTATTTTCTACTACAGCTTTTAGCTAGGCAAATGAACATTGCTGGACACTGGTAGGGTGGTAAAAAGTAACGTGCTGCGCCGCATACACATCTGAATTTATTTTATTTCATGATTTATTACATTTTTTGTATGTTTTCATTCTACAAATGTTTGTCAGAACATCGTATCCTCCACAATTACACGGTAAATAAATACTGCATGAACTGTTTATATTTTCCCGGTAATCTCATTTAAATGTTGATTGCAAGTGTTATTAAAAAACTGCACTAATTTAAAAGAGGTCAGTTGCCTGTGTTAGCAGACATCACAGTTGCAAAGAGAACCAAAATACACTTCTGCTAAATAGGCCTAAATAATGTATATGGCCAATCTGTTGTCATTTATCATGAGTGCACTTGCAAAAGAATACTGGCTTATTTATTTATGAAACTACAATTACTTATGTTTATTGTAAATGATCTTAGCGTAAACGAATGTTTATAATATCCCTTTATTTATATATTGTTGTAATATATTAGTTTAGTCCAGGAAGTGGTCAAGCGAATCAAATGGCCTGTGTAGAGCTAAGAATGATGTATTTTGGTGGGCTTCTCCAATCGAGGAGCAGACAGTAGCGGAACACTATGGGAGTCAAGAGGAGACTGAGACTTTTCGAGTGAGGAGCTCAAGGGAGAGACTGTGGATACTTTTACGCGAGTTCTGGAAGAAGACAAGCCTATCTAGAGTACATGCGCGATTCTTCCATCTAGGTGATTGATTCTGGCTGGTGAACAGCCACTACTGTACTCTAAGACATGAAATGTATTTGGAGTTGCGAATATAGAGTACCATTAGCTGTATAATGGAACGGCGACAATTTGTGCCACACCGGGTCTCTAATTTTGAATTCAAGCTAATTGCGAGCAGTCTCATTACGGTTATCCGAGTACAGCTCACGACCAGACCCAAACTTCCATATGTCGTCAATAATGTGTCTACAACCTGTGCTTGTGCATCCATTATGTATATTTCTGTACAGGGGAGATATTTTATTTGAAAGTAGCTTGCCCAGTGTCGGTGGATAAATACGATGTTGTAATGCCTGTATTACTCCAAATTACCATACAATGCTCGTTTGGACATGCATGGATGACCAAAGGGACACTGCATGGTAATTCGAAATAATACAGGCACTGCTGTATCGTACAACACTCCGCTTAGATTATGCAACTGAGGACAGGCAGAGTAAGGGTTACTATTCTTTGTATTGTGCATGTTAATTTGTGAATCATCGCGTTCAACCATGAACTGTTTTGAGGTGGTGAATATTTCGTGTATTGTGATTATGAAATGGACTTAGTTTTCGTGTATGTATGATGACTGTTTAGTTTTGGATTTTGCTACCATTATCGTGACTGTCTCAACTTAACTTTATTGTGTTTCAGAAAAGTATTTATGTCTGTATTATAATTGAAGGGCTTATTTCAATAGTGGTACAAGTCAATTACCTCCACTTTTCTGCCTATAATGCTTCTGAAATTAATGATCCAAACAAACAGAAAGTTTCATCTCTAGCAAGAAGCCATGTGGTTGAATATTTCTGGTATCTCAACTACAGATTTTTCAGGGCTCATTTAACTTTAGGACTCTGTATTTCAGAATGAGCAAAAATGGACTTGTACCACAATTGAAATAAGCCCTAAAATTGATTATCGTAGGACCACTTCCCGTTTATTTGAGATGACCTTTCTTGAATAAACATTTTTCAGCATAATTCTCTGTCGTCTACATCAGCTACAGACGTTAGACTAGAATCCTTGTTACTAAATTAATCATTTGTCTTTTATTTCATATTTCTGTGTGTTTTATTAATTCGCAGTTCTAGCCAATGCGCAAACTATTTGACTGCAGGATAACAGCTACTGGTTATTATTTGCAGCAAATTAGCTGTGTGGCATGAAAGCAGACGTGCACGGCTCGATGCTATGACTACATCAGGCTACTCTTTTCAAACAGAGCTGTGCATAGCTCAAGTACCTACAGTACGAGTAACCACAGGTAAAGACGCAACTAGTTTACTCTTATAGGATGTTGTGTGGAAGAGCAGCTACATACCTGTAACCGTCAGCTATAGTCGCAAGGTCGCACATACAATGCACCCATACTTCATTAATTGGCACAAATTCAATTAATTATAGAGCTACAATCCCCTGAGTAGTGGGAAGAATTAATAAATGTGTGTGGCTACAGCAATTTGTAGTTTAAATCGATATTCATAACGGTCACAATCAAGCCAACCTAAAAAGATTCTGTTTAAAGAAAGACTGACATTTACAGGCTCTGGTATCGAGAAATGGTTTTAACTTTTTACGAAGTTTCCGTAGTTAAAAACTAGTCTCCTTGGGAAGGCACTTGCGTTCACTAAAGTTACTAATTTCATTTGCGGTTCCTGGTTTTTTTCCAGTGGTTTGCTATGGGGAAAAATTGTTCCATGAGGTGAGAATTGTTATGAGTTAGTCATATACTCTGTTTGACATTACGTGCTCGCTTGAAATCCATCTTCGTGGCTGATGGTTCAGAAGAGCTGCTTTGCAAATGGAGGGTACAGGTGCGACCCCAGACCCACCAAAAAGTTTCCCTTGATGCAAGAAAAGGAAGGGATTCACACGTAACGACAGCTAAGGTTCTACTTGCAGAAAAAGTACCCACTATGTTTGTGCAAGTTAACGAGAAGTGTATAGAGCAATTTCTGACGATACGCCGCTACAGTACAGCCATTCAAAGTCATAACAGAGACTGAAACTACGCTCACAGGCGTTATTTCGGCCGGAACTCACTGGAACAAGTCAGCACCGGAGATTTTAAACAGTACACGTGTATTAAATCGCAACGTAACTATACTGTATCGCTGCACGACACCAGTGAATGTGACAATGGGGGACCAACGCGATACAAGGGGTAGGGGTCGAGGTACTGTACGTGTTTTATTGTTTTGATTATAAGACATTATGTTTTAAAAACCTAAATTTCAGAAAAGTATTTCGTAAGCAAACGATTTCTCATTGTAAGTTTTATCACAAGTTTTAAAAAATCGAAACTTGTGATTTTCATGGCTGGGGCAGGGGTGAGGGAGGGGTTGATCGTTGAAAAGGTTCATTCTGGCACCTAAAATTTTAGAAATTAAGCACTGTCACCGTTAATTTCATATTCTTTTGAAGCGTGAACTAGTGGTGTCATGACACAAGGAGAAGATATAAGAATTTATTTGCTATGGGTTTGAAATCTGGTGTACAACCTGTTATGTGGTGCTCTATAAGCGCATTTTGGTCTTGGAATTACCGATAACGTTGATATTCATTATGATCGTTTACAGGCAGTTTCAATCATTCACTGTTGGATAGAGGTTTCCTCCAGACTTATCCACACGTTACAGTCTTCAGTTGGATACAATCATGTCACCCGTACATGATCTGTAATGCCTTCTAACCACTTTCCATTACGACCTCGTTTCGGTCTTTTTCTATCTTTTTGGAACCCAATGAAGAATTTTCTTGGTCCTTCTATTGCCCATTCGCTTTGCTACATTTTCTTCCTGCCCTCATTCGATACTCTTTACATTCATAATCACGTCCAACCTCTTCCCAAATCCAGTTTTCCCGTCTCTCCCGTAATTCCCAACACGCCTCTCTCCATTTCAAGTTCATTGACTCTGTTTCCGACAGATCATCGCATGAAAAGTCCAAACTCATTGCTCTAACTCAAGATGGTAACGCACACTGATCGTATACTTCTCTTTTTAGATACATCGAAAAATTGTTTTTGAGAATCCTGTTTAGCAAATTGCTATAGAATGTCTTTTATCTGATCTTTATTTCTTTTTCTGATCATCTAGTACTTGTCTTTCGCTGCCCAGGACATAAAAATTCACACAATGTTTCTTTGATCTTGTCGATAATATTTACTGTTTGCTTCTCGATATTCCTATCATAATATGTTGAACATATGGAGTAAAGTTTTACTGATGGACTGTTCGTGAATGGATGAGAGTGAAGTTCATATATGTTAATCCTTGTTTCCGCGTCATACTTTCGTTCCTTAAGCTGATGCTGCGCTACAGGAAATTTTACCACAACATAATTTAGATTTATGCATTTTACATCGTATTCAGATATTTCACTGAAAAAAAAATGGAAGCAATTTTTTTTTAAATCAGGCAAATCATAAAAGAAAATGATTAAATATGGTAACAGAATTGAGAAAAACAAATTTGTGGCCCAACTTAACTAAAAAAGAGGCTTGATTGATGTGACGCACCCTGAGTTATCAATGAATCGTCAATTTGGTAACTGAAGCAAATGTGGGCGGTAGAACTTGCAGGGGAAGACAAGGTCTGAAATACAGTAAGCAGGTTTAGATGGTTCAAATGGCTCTGAGCGCTATGGGACTTAACAGCTGAGGTCATCAGTCCCCTAGAACTTAGAACTACTTAAACCTAACTAACTTAAGGACATCACACACATCCATACCCGAGGCAGGATTCGAACCTGCGCCGTAGCGGTCGCGCGGTTCCAGACTCTAGCGCCTAGAACCGCTCGGCCACCCCGGCCGGCCAGGTTTAGATGGATATAGGTTGTAGTGTTAGTGATGTGAAGAGGCTTGTACAGGATAGACTAACGAGGAGAGCTGCGTCGAACCAGCATTAGAACTGAAGACCATAACCAGAAAAAAATACGAAATAAGTCACATCTTTTCTGGTTTATATCCTTAGTTCCTCTGTCACTAACAAACACAGTTAACAGATATGTCATTATGTTCTTATCACAAGTCTTAACTCTCATACATGTTTTCTGTCAGACATAGGCTGTAACGTTATGGGTATTTAGGCGAGCTAGTTGGCGCCCAGTGTTGGTACTAGGTGAGATGAATTTGTTGTACAGCTGAATAAAAGCGGGTCTATATCTAAGAACACACCGCGGTAGTTCGAGTGAATCCAGGTACAAGGACCAGCAGCGTGACCGGATGTGGGTTAATCTCAGTACAGGGAATTTTGGCGACGGACGTTTGTCTACGAGGACAGACAATGTTGCAAGAAATGGCAGAGTGTCAGACAATCTTAAAGGTGGCGAAGTTACGACTTTCTGAATTTCGACAATAAATCACAGGTACATATTAAATGGAATCTGAATACATCGGCAATCCCAGAAAAACAGGGCACATCCAAAGTCACAACAATATTATCTTAAAAAATACAGCCGTTAATATTTCACAGTGATAACGTTTTCACACTGAACCTCTGAATTAACAATTTTTAATCGCTTCATGCAATTGTAACAAACGGTATCTCAGATTGCAGTATAGCCATCATCTCTGAAAGCTACGTATCTGTATCTATTTTATTTATTGATTAATTACGTTTTTTATGTCTTTTCTATTACGCAAACGTTTGTCAGAACATCGTATTCTCCACATTCAAACAGCAAAAGATCGCAGCATCAATACCTCATATTTCGTCATACTGGTATATTTATTTAATGAACAGTTTTCTATTCTACGAGTAACTTCATTAAAATGTTTATAGCAAGAGATGTTAAAAAAATTGCGGTAATTTGTAAGTGGTTTGGCGCATGTGTTAGTGGACACCACGATTGAAAAGATAACCGAAAGATGTCTGTATCAAGAAGGCATAAGTAACTGTTTAAACAATACTTAAGGACAATCTGTTGTCATTTATCATGAGCACACTTGCCCAAGAATACTGGCTTCTTTATTTATGAACAAACCCTTGTTTCTCATTATTGTAAAGGACCTGAGTGTAACCGAATGTCCACTACAAATCTTTACTTAAATACTGTCTTAAATACAGTTGTAATATATTAGCTAAGTCGAGAAAGTGGTCAACTTGAATCGAATCATGTCTGTAAAGCTTAAGGACGTTGTATTTTTGATCAGGACGGTCTTCATCCAATGGAGAAGCAGATAGTCAAGTGAAGATCGAGACTTTTCGAATGACTAGCACAGGAGAACGATTCTGGACCATGATAACGAGTGCTGGAAGAAGACAGACCTGTCTGTGGTAACATGCATGATTCGATCGTTGAGGTGTTTGATTCTGGGTGTTGAACGGCAACTATCATACTTCTGAAGGCATTGTTGGCCGGGAGGCCCCATGCGGGAAAGTTCGGCCGCCGTATTACAAGTCCTTTTTAGTTGACGCCACTTCGGCGACTTGCGAGTCAATAATGATGAAATGATGATGAAGGACACATAACACCCCGTCGTCTCGAGGCAGAGAAAATCCCTGACCCCGCCGGGAATCAAACCCGGAACCCCGTGCGCGGGAAGCAGGAACGCTACCGCAAGACCACGAGCTGCGGACAAGGCACTTTATAAGTCGAGAACCTGAATGTGGTCCAGAGTAGGACTCTTTTTTTTCACTTGTAATACAGAATTGCACATAGAGTATAAGCTACGATTCCTTGTATCACGTGTGATAATTTGTAAATCATCAGGTTGGACTCTGAACTGTTTTGAGCTGGTGAATATTCTGTGTATTGTGATTACGAAATGGACGTAGTTTTCGTGTATCTTTGATGACTATTTAGTTGGGGATTTTGGTATCACTCTCGTAACGCTCTCAACGTAACTTCACTGCGTTTGTTAAGGGCAATTTTTTGTCTGTATTTTAACTAAATATGGTACGACCACTTCCCGTTTATTTGAGATGTCTTATCTTGAATAAAAATTATTCATCGTGATTCTCTGTCGTATAAATAAAATACAGACGTCAGAATAGAACCCTTGTTATTAAATTAATCATTCATCTTTTATTTTATATTTTTGTATAATTAATTAATTCGCAATTCTAGCTAGCGCGTACACTGTCTGACTGCAGGATCACAGCTACAAATCATTATTTGTAGCGAATTAACTGTGGGGCATGAAAGCAGACGTGCACAACACTTACCCTAAAACTACAATAAGCTAGTCTTTTTAAACGGAGCAGTACATAGCCCAAGTACCTAAAGTACGAGAAGCTGCAGGTAAAAACGCACCTGGTTTGCTCGTATAGGATGTTGCTTGGAACAGCAACTACTCAGCGCAATCATAAGGTACCGTTGCAAGCCCTAGGTCTGGAATAAATCTAGCGATAATGGTAATTCTATGAACAAACACGACAATGTTGTTGAACAGTCGCTCTCAAATTGGCAGTGAGCCCCAACACGTTGTGCATATTCCGGTAGGTCATCAGAAAGATTAATGTTGCCATCTGTCGACAACGTGGGGAACATTTACGTTATTACAGACACTGTGGGTCGGAACTGTCGCGCACCAGTTCTGCTTAAATGAAACAAGCAGTCAAACAACAGCAAAAAATTGTTTTCTGAGATTCCCCTTCTCCTTTCACTTTAGATCTTCACAAATATGAAATTTAAAAGTCCTGACAGTAATAAAGTGTCCCAGATTTTCGGTCAAACGGCTGAGCTTGGAATCCTCCATAAAAATTTCCAGTGTTATAAATATTACTTAGATTCCTTGTCTGTTAACTCCCGTTTCGACTTTCCAGCCTTTCCCTTGTCGCCGCAAGGAGAAATGTTATAGCTCATAAATTAAAGCGGCGCCCTATTTGTTAGAGATATCCGTTAAAGGAATACGCAAAAAGCAGTGGCCAGGCTTCCGGAAAGCCGTAAAATCCGCCAGCCGGCGCCGACCGGTTCTGCGGGCGTTGCATATGCTGGGTCTCCATCCTAGAGGCAGAATCCACTCCTCTCCAGAAAGCAGGCGGACGAGCGCACGACTTTCGAGCTCAAGTATTAAAGTCAACTCTTCCCGGATGTGCCTCGCCTCCAAGTGTGAATAGAAACTGCCTCCTTCTATTCTGATATGTATGAGATACAGTCATAAAGTTTTTGTTCTCACCTGGAGGAAATCAAATTGTGACTATGAAACTTGGTGATAGTGTTATCCTTTCCCTACAAATTCACTCTTCAGTGCGATCAGTTTTTCTCAACGATGGATGACTTGGCAAAGATCTCGGTTGTACACGGTCCAGTCATACTAATGTAACACCGCCTATGTTCGACGTCAGCGGGCAATAACCACTCACAGACGGCAGGCTCAAATAGTTCAAATGCCTCTGAGCACTATGGGACTTAACATTTATGGTCATCAGTCCCCTAGAACTTAGAACTACTTAAACCTAACTAACTTAAGGACATCACACAACACCCAGTCATCACGAGGCAGAGAAAATCCCTGACCCCGCCGGGAATCGAACCCGGGAACCCGGGCGTGGGAAGCGAGAACGCTACCGCACGGCCACGAGCTGCGGACCAGACGGCAGGTTGCAACACTAGCAGTGGAGGGTATACAGGGTGAAAAGTATTTAAACCGACAAACTCTGAGAGGTTGTAGGGGACATCAAAACAAATTTTTTTCCTTAGTATCATTCTTTCCTATGAGGAGTATTTAAACCGGTAGAGGAAGATTTCTCTAGCTGCAAATTAATTAAACCAACAACACTTTTCCATTTTTATGACCAAGAGACAACACATTAACACAACCCAATTTCAATTACAGTAGTTTTTCAAAAATGCCTCCATTGACACGTAAACAAAGGTTACACCGTCGGATCATATTCTGTCTGACACGGGCAGAAACCCCAGGAGTATCCTGAATTGTTCCTGCTGCTGCTACTATCCTGGCAACCAGATCCTCTTCTGATGAAACAGAAGTTGCGTTAACAAGGTTGCGCATCTCTCCCCACACAGAAAAGTCCAGAGGGGACATATCTGGGGATCGAGCAGGCCATGGTACAGGAGCACCTCTGCCAATCCTCGTTTCTGGGAACCGTCGGCCCAGGAATCGACGCACACGGCGACTGAGATGTGGCGGTGCCCCGCTATGTTGGAACCACATGCGTTGTCTTGTAGGACGTCTTCCAGCAATTTTGGCAATGCTCTGGCGAGGAAATTGTAATAGTGCCTGCCATTTAATGGCCTAGGTAGCAGATACAGCCCAATTAAAGTCCCCAACAACACCGACCCACACATTAACGAAGAACGGCACTTGATGAGCGCTAGTAACTGTGGCATGTGGGTTATCCTCACTCCAAACATGCGAATTGTGCATGTTGAAGACTCCATCACGCCCGAACGTTGCTTCACTGGTAAACAACACAGAGGATGGAAATGTGGGATGCATTTCACACTGTTACAGGTACCACTGCGAAAACTGTGCTCTGGGTGGATAATCAACTGATTCCAGGTTGTGGACACGCTGTAAGTGAAATGGACGTAACAACTGCTCTCGAAGGACTGTTCTTACATTCGTCTGATTTGTCCCCATGTTACGTGCAACTGCACGAGTGTTGATTGAAGGATCCGTCTCCACATGCTGCAAGACAGCTTCCTCAAATTGCATCGTTCTTACCGTGCGACGGCGTCCGTGTCCAGGTAATATGTTAAAAGACCCGGTCTCACGTAGACGTTGATACACAGCAGCAAAGGTCGTATGATGCGGTATACGGCGATTAGGATATTGTTGTTGATAAACCCGCTGTGCAGCTCGTTCGTTGTGGTGCAATACGTAGTACGCACCAACCATATCAGTGTACTCACTCCAGGTGTATCGCTGGATTAGTAAACAGAGACATTGCACTACTACACTGGTGGACAGCAGTTGCCTACAACTGAGGAGCGTAATACGCCCTCTAACAACTGAAGAGCGTAATACGTCCTCCACCGGTTTAAATAATCCTCACAGGAAAAAATGAGATTAGGGAAAAATATTTGTTTTGATGTCCCCTACAACCTCCCAGAGTTTGTCGGTTTAAATACTTTCACCCTGTATAAAGCTTGACAGAATGATGCAGACAAAAGCACAGTCGTTGTATTGTTGCGGAAACGGAGCGATTTGTCTAATGTCCAAAAGGAAATGATCATTGCCTTTCGGACGATGGGTGGAAGCATTTCCGAAATGGCAAAGTTTGTAAACTGTTAGCGTGCCGCCGTGCTTCCAAGTGGCAAAATGGTGCTATCCAAAAATGGCGCTGAGGTAACTGTGTTGCACCGTGGCCATAGATGGCAGGGGTGAACGGCGGCTATGGAGATGTGTACGGGATAAAAAGAAGTGCAACTTTTGAGCAACTGACCGCCCAGATCAACCAAGTGGCTGCCAAACATATCTCTCAAGTACCGTTCAGCGGACGTTGCTACTTATGCGTCTCTTTAGCAAGTGACTGGTTCATGCACCCGGCCTGACTGCTGCTCATTGGCGACGAAGACTGGAATTTGCACGCCAGTACTGCACCTGGACATCCAATGAGTGGCGACAAGGTGCTTTTTCAGATGAATCACGTTTTATGCCCCAGTGGACAGATAGCTGTTGGCGTGTACGTCGTTAAACGTCTGAAACCAAACACGCTGAAACGATTGTCGGAAGGTCCAAACCGAAGGGGGGAGCGCTATGGTCGGGGAGTGTTTTCGTGGCATTTCCTGGATGAACTTGTTATTGCGAAAGGTACAGTGGATCAAGACAAGTATGCAGCTATCCTTGGCGACCATATTCGGGCTTTTGACAGGTGGTCACATCATCGTGACTAGACAGTGCAGAAGTCTGCACATCGGCTCATCAGCAAACGTTCCATCTCTTAAATCACCGTTTTTTCGTTCTATAAATGTCTGCTACGCAATGATTACTTCATCTGAGGAAAGAAGAAGGGGGACGGGACGGCTATAGAGGCAAAATGTGTTAGCCCAAGCAGCAGCAGGTATGACTGTGTCGTCTGCAGTATGAGTTGGGCCACTGTCGTGAACCAGAACTCCCCATTGGACAGCTTTCCGCGACGCTTCGTCTTCACAGCTTCTCCCAGTCTCATTAGAAAATTTCAGCTACCTGCTCCTGTTACGGTTTGAGCCTTATGGTCATAATCAATTAGCACCTCACCGAGTCAGCCCCAGTAACCAATCAACATCATCTACCTCAATCACATTTGTGTCTTTTCCTTTCATGGTGGTGGTGATAACATAAGAAAAAAAAATGCATAGGTGGCGCAGACGCATCTAGCGCGTTCAAACAAATCGAAATGATGAAAAATGAAGCGGCCGACCATCTCTCTGTGAAGAACCGGGAATCACAAAAAAAGTGGAGGCCTTGTGCTCGAAGACCGGTGTGTCATGGTCGGGGTGACAGTGGAAAAACTGCATATCTGTCATTGATCAGTTCTGAACATCTTGCACGACACTATAGACATGAAAAATTTCGGCAGCAGCTGAATTCCGTGACTGCTCACACAGATTCAAGAAGCCCTCCGAACCGAGGCGTCAGGAGAAATGTTGGAGCTGTGTCAGGCCATTTCAGATTATTTCCTAAGCGGCTTAATCACCATCAACGACTGCTGGGGGTATCACTATCACCCAGACTCAAAGGAGCAAAGCAAGCCTTGGAAACATACACCCTAAGACTAAAATAACTGACGAACCCTGAGGGAATTATCCGAATACGACGGAAATAGGGGTAGATGTGATGTACATGTACGGACAAACAAATATTACAATTTCAGAACAAATGGATGATTTATTCAAGAGAAAGGGCTTGACAAATTGGGTCAACAGCACGATGGTCCCGCTCTGGCTGTTATGCGAGCAGTTATTCGGATTTACTTTGATTGACAGAGTTCCTTGATGTCCTTCTGAGGAATATCGTGCCAAAGTCTCTTCAATTGGCGTGTTATATCGTCAAAATCTCAAGCTGGTTGAACGAGCGGGGTAGCGCAGTGGTTAATACAGTGGACTCGAGTTGGGTAGGACGACACTTCGAACCGGCGTCCGGCCATCCTCATTTAGGTTTGTCGTCATTTCCCTAAATCACTTCAGGCAAATTCCAGGATGGTTCCTTCGAAGAGTACCGTCACGTTCCTTCTCCATCCTTTCCTACTCCAAGCTCGTGCTCCATCTCTAATGACCTCGTTGTCGACGGGACGTTAAACATTAATCTCCTCCTCCCCCTCCTCCTAGCTGGTTAGAGGGCGCTGCCCATAATGCTCCAAACGTTCTGAATCAGGGAGAGATACGACGACCTTGCTGGCCAAGTTAGGGTTTGCAAACATGAAGACTATCACTAGAAACTCGCCGTGTGCAAACGGGTATTATCTTGCTGAAATATGAGCCCAGGATAGCTTGCCATGAAGAACAACAACACATTGCGTAGAATGTTGTCCATGTACCGCAATGTTGTAAGGGTGCTGCAGGTGACAGGGGTCCTGCTACGGAAATAAATGGTATTCCTGAACATCACTCCTACTTGTCAGGCCTCATGGTGGGTGACAGCATGGTTGGTATCCCGCCACTATCCAGGACGTCTCTAGATACGTCTTCGGCCCAGAATCTCATTGACTGGAATGGAATTGTCTTCAGTGAGGAGTCCCGCTTCGAATTGAGCCCCAGTGACCAGCCACTGGAGACTCCTTGGACAGCAGTGGGCCTGAATGTAACCCACAATACGGCCCGACAGCTAGGAGAGATGGCCTGAGGTGGAATTTCGTTTCACGTCAGGACCCCGTAGGATGTTATCCGCTGCACCTTTACAGCACAGCGGTACGTCTACAATATTCTACGCCCCGTTTTTTGCCCTTCATGGCAAGCCATCCTGGGCTTACATTTCAGCAAGATAACGCCACTCTCACACGGCGAGTGTTTCCACTGCTTGCCTTCGTGCTTGGCTAACCCTACCTTGGCCAGCAATGTCGCACGATGACTCTCCAATTGAGAACGGCTGGACTATTATAGGCAGCGCCCTCAAAACATCCCTTGATTTGAACGATCTAACACGCCAATTGGACAGAATTTGGCACAGTATCCCTCAGGAGTACATCCAACAATTCTCTCAATCAATGCCAAGCCGAATAACTGTTTGCACAAGGGCCGGAAATGGACCAACGAATTATTAACTTGCTCAGTTTGTGAAGCTCTTTCTCTTGAATAAATCATCCAATTTTTCAGAAATTACAATCATTTGTGTGTCTGTACATGTACATCTCATCTACCAATTGCGGTCGCATTTGGATCATTCCTTCATGGTGCATCTTTTTTTTTTTTTTTTTTTTTTGTCTTAGGGTGTATATTTCCAAGGCTTGCTTTGCTCCTTTGAGTCTGGGTGATAGTGATCCCCCAGTAGTCGTCGCTGGTGATTAAGCTGCTAAGTACATAATCTGGAATGGCCTGACACGGCTCCAACATTTCTATTGGCGCCTCGGTTCGGAGGCCTTACTGAATCCGTGTGAGAAATAACGGAATTCAGCTACTGCCGAAATTTTTCATATACATAATGTCGAGCAAGATGTTGAAAGCTGATCAATGACAGATTTCCTCTTTTTCTACTGTCTCCTCAACCGTGACCCACCAGTCTTCGAGCATCAGGACCTCCACTTTTCTTGCGTTTCTCGGTTCTTCACAGAGAAATGGTCGCCCACTTCTTTCTTCGTCATTCTGATTTTTCTGACCGCACTGGATGCGTCCGGCTCCACCTAAGCATTATGTCATACTCTGTATGATGCATCATTGTCGCCATACAATTCCACCAACTCAACATGGATTGCTGCAAAGCTGTTCCTCTTCAAGTTCAAAAAGCTTATTACAGCTCGGCACTGGTCGTGCGGTTCTAGGCGCTACAGTCTGGAACCGAGCGACCGCTACGGTCGCAGGTTCGAATCCTGCCTCGGGCATGGATGTGTGTGATGTCATTAGGTTAGTTAGGTTTAATTAGTTCTAAGTTCTAGGCGACTGATGACCTCAGAAGTTAAGTCGCATCGTGATCAGAGCCATTTTGAAGAGCTCGGTACTCCACTTAGCAATAGGCTACACCATTTTCCTTTGGCTAGTCTAGCGGTGTGCTACGGCATCGATGCGCGTAAATTTCAATGTTTAATAGGACTCCAAAGATGTATCTGCAAACAAATAAAAATATATTATGAAACTCCATTTTTGAGAGGTGATAGCCAAAACTTTACGGCTTCCTGCCGTAAGTTTCTTGCACAGGCATAAACGTAAAATAATGGTTTCCGCGTGGAACTTGAATAAGAGGTAAGTATCAAAAGTATGGACTGATTGACTGGCCAGTATGAATCAATTATTCATTCGCAGTCACAGATAAGCAGTGAGCGAGTAACACAAATTCCTCATAGTCTTGTTGCTTTGTCTTTGTGCGGTGGCGATTTAAAAGTCTGCGAAAATAAACAGTCCCACTCCGAGGAATTTATGAAGATTGATTCTATTTATCTCTGTTAAGCGCTTAATTTGGCTGAAGCTCAACGTAATATCTAAGGACCTTAGGCACTGAGAGAAGGAATAGTAAGGTAAGGTAACGGTACTATGCAAAATTAGTTCGTAGTAAAAATATTTCTGTTGCTGATAAATCAGATATATGTACAATATTCAACAATCCTTTTCTGAGCATGGCTGACGAATTAAATAAAATTGTAGTTTCTACAGGGAATCATATAACTCCCTTGGCAAATGCATTTCCGAGATTGATGTCTGAAATACTCCTTTGTCATACAGACAAGGGGAAGATTGAGTCAATAATTAAATCACTGAAGACTAAGGACTCTCATGGATATGATGGAGTGCCTAGCAGAATATTAAAGTACCTTGCTGCACAAGTTATCCCTGTGTTTAGCCATATTTGTAATTTTTCCTTTAAGAATGGTCAGTTTTCTGAGCGATTAAAGTACTCAGTAGTAAAGCCGCTTTATAAAAAGGAAGAAAGGGATAATGCAGATAATTTTAGACCTATTTCTATGCCATCAGTGTTTGCAAAAGTTATTGAAAAGGCTGTCTATGCAAGGATAATTCATCATTTTATATCACACAATTTGCTATCAAATGTACAGTTCATCTTTAGAAGTCGTTTAACAACTGAAAATGCTATATTCTCTTTTCTCTGGTGAGGTTCTGGATGGGTTAAATAATACAATTCGAACGCTAGGCATATTTTTCGATTTAACTAAGGCGTTTGATTGTGTTGATCACAAAATATTGCTGCAGAAGTTGGACCATTACGGAATATGAGGAGTAGCTCACAATTGGTTCACCTCTTACTGTAGCAACAGACAGCAAAAGGTCATTAGCCACAGTGATGAGAATGTCTCTGATGTGGGGTCTGAGTGGGGTATGCTCAAATGAGAGGTGCCCCAGGGATCAGTGTTGGGGCCACTCATGTTCCTTATTTATATAAATGATATGCCCTCTAGCATTTCGGGTAACTCTAAAATATTTCTGTTTGCTGATGACACTATCTTGGTAGTAAAGGATGTTGTGTGCAACATTGATTCGGTTTCATATAGTGCAGTTCATGGCATAATATATATTATACGTTGGCGTGTTGGAAGTCTGATCTGGAAGCTGGAGAGATCTGTTGAGGTTGAATAAGAGTCCCTAACCGTTCTTCCCACCAACCTGTCCTCTGCTAAAGTTGTGTTCACAGCGCAGAAGACAGCTCGTCGGTCGTGGGATCTTCTCTCGAACTTGAACCTATGATTGTGCTTTTTATGGGATGCCACTTGCCTCGGTATCTACAGAGGGCAAGATCTGTAGTACTGACAATGATGATAGGCGACATCTCTCATTAATGTATCCTGTTTGTTTATATTTTAAAATACACTTTTTACCCTACCTTCTACAACACTCGACATAGCATTCTTAATAGCACGGTAGCTTTTCTGACAACTTCCTATACAGAGTACGACATGTCCGTCCGAAACAGAGATACACGTCCGGCTGACCGGACCTCCAGAATGCCCGGAACAGTCTGACTAGCTAGCACAGCCGAAGTACTTCATCTCCCAGGCGCGCCAAAGTGACCCGAAAGTGTCCGAAGCACTCCGGTTGCAATATCGTTACTCCGATGTTTCTTAAATCTGGTGAAATTTAATAAACAAAAACGATAAACTCGTACGGTAACCATAAGAGATTGTCATACTGAAAACAGGATTAAATACAATGAACAGTATATAAATAATTAATAAGAGAAGTTAGGACTCATGCCAGCCGGCAGGCGGACATTGGAAGCGTCGGCATGATCAACTCAATTACCGTGGTCAAGCGTCAGGTGTGAACATCCTGTCCGAAGCTTCCATGGGTTAGAATAACATTTCGTGAGAACGTGTCTGAATCCCATGGCCGGATACGGAGAACACGGCTAGGACTGACAATTTATCAGGCGTTTGGCGACGTCTGTGGGCCAGAGCCATCACAGCATCGTAAAAGAAGTCTCAAATAACGTTCAAAGAGTTCTCCGCCGGCTTTCGAGTTGGCTTGCAACGGAGCCTTTGCCCCCAGTCGCGGATAAGATTATATACCTCTCTTGTTAAAACCTACTGTAGCACTTTTTTTTTTTTAATTCGAAGCACTTGTATTGGGTAATACCTACAATTCGGCAAAAAATTTGTGTGTTGAGACTTGCTGGTCTCTGTTTGAAGTTAGATTTACCTCTCAACTGGTTTACTTTCGTAGGACGATAGTTAGTTTTCCAAGTTAACACAGCTACTCTCAGATTCTCTTTATTTAGTGATACCCTTAGTCTTGGGTAATTTCTTTACGTTGCTCCAGTTGCCAGACCTCCCCAGGATCTCACAGCTAAGCTGGGTTAGAGGGCTTCCAGATGATCTACTGGCTTAGAAAACCAGATTCTTTTTTTTTTTTTACATCACCCATCAGTCAGTGAAATAATTCACTTTTACAGCTATGTAGATGATACTGTCCTACTTTTCTAGGGAAATGAAACTAAGTAGAACAATTACGTTACTTTTTCAGCCAGTTCCATTCCAATATAAAAATTCAACATTCAGCATGAAGTGGGAAAGACATCAAATTTCCAGGGCCTGACAACCGGCATAAAAAAAACAACGGAGACACCTTTACCGTGTGCAGGAAGAAAACAGCTACAGATAGAGCTACTCAAAACAGCTTTACCGCCACACTACACAAATACTAGCAGCAAATATAAGGATTAATATTGATATTGGTGATGAAATTGTATTAATCAAACAAATAAATGGATTTCTACCGCTCACATTTGATCACGTACTTAATAACATGAAAAAGAAGTAAAACCGAAACGAAGCAACAGACACTAAAACTAAACAGACACTAAAACTAAAAATGTTTTAGAATTCCATTCATCAGAAAAGCCTCTAATAGAACTTCCAAACAATTCAGAAGATATGGCTCAAAATGAGCTATTACACAAAAATAAAATAAAGCATGTCCTTCCCTACAGTTGTAACAAACTTGACAAACATAAACAACCAGGTATTTACAAGAACACATGGTTAGACTGTCCCAGTTTATATGTAGGTAAACAGGCATATCGTTCTCCAAATGATATAATCAACACATGTCAACTTTATGTTGAAATGTATATCATAAATCTGCAATGGTAACTCGCCTTTACAAGAACAAACACAGCCTGGCAGACATCAATAAAGATCTCACAATCTGCCATAGGCGATACCCTGGCACAAAACTAAACATATAAGAGACAAAGTATTTTTCAACTCACCGACGTGAAGAATGAACAGACAGATGGCGAATACAATTCATTACTTTCTGTATTCAGTAATGACTGTCTGTTAATACAACAGCCTCACAAGAAGTAATGGACGCAATTCCCTTATCCCTTTCTCAAACATAAATACACTCTCTCATATCTGCCTCACTCCCTTTACTCTGGAATATATATATATATATATATATATATATATATATATATATATATCTTTTTCCCCTTTTTCAGCCCCTTCTCCCCCTATCACTAACCACCATATCGTACTCATGGTCACTTTGCAGCATTTCATTAGAATGCATAAACTGAATAATATGATATTATTACTAGGTTATAATCTCGAGAAGTATAAATTATATACTTAGCAACAGCAGCAGTAATTTGCAAAGAATATTTTGAGTCTCTCTCTATGTTAATAAGCATGTGAAATCCCGTATTGAATATGTATGAATGTAAAACAAAATTAACTGTCACTCCTTTAAGGGCTTTTTTTATATTTTATTTCGTCAATCTATTAAAACGAAAATAATCAACACTCCATCACATCATTGCAATATACGTTAAATAATCATCATTTAAGTCGGATAGTACTGTCATAAACGTGCTAAATCCTTCTAAATATAAGTGCAAATGTGGAAGTGTCTCACCAATGCACGAATGTTACGTAGTCAAACATAGGTAATATGTTCCATTACTTTATTTCCCTATTTTATCCCGCCTGAGACAGTTTTCTTGCAAAACTAAAACCTGCGTCATTCTGTTCCTGGTAGGTGAAAAACTGAAGTAGGTGCTACGCCCGTTATCTCTATACAGTCCTTCAAAGCGGAGTTGTAGCTCCTAAACGCGTAGGTCAGTAATTACAAAATAAAAATATTGTCTCTTAAGACGGAATATTATAAGTAAAAAGTATGCCAAATATAGAACTTACAGTCACTAATGTATAGTAGCAACGTTAGTGTAGGAGAACATGTGCACCATGTTAGAAAATCGTAAGTAACAATTTAGTGGCAGCCAACCGTGTCGTTCTACGTTAAGGACTGAGAAGCATGTGATTGCTGATGGAGGAGGAAAAAATGTCGAGGGACGAGAAAGAGGTTATAATCGGACACAGAAAGTGGCAGTGTTGTAGTATGTACATGGCGTGCGAGAGTCAGAGAGATGGCGTAAGTGAAGCCATGACAAGTGCAGACACGAACCCGCGACCAGCCCTGAGATCGTAGAATGGCAAAACACTGTTATGCAAGTATTTTTGGGTGGAAAACACTGCTGCTTTCTGGCGTAGGGACGAATATAGTAGTAAAGAGTTCCGTAGCAGACTTCAATCGAAACAGCATACTGAGTATCCAATAGCAGAACAAGAGAGGTGCGCTATCATTGAAATACATGTCCCGTGCTGAGAGAGCGTTCGCTAGCGTGGCGAAATCTTTATTTGGTTTTCCTAATTTAAAAAATGTTAACTGAAGCTGAATAAATAAGCACACTGGACAAAAATTAGTGACCCCAAGACACTGTATCACCTCGGTTCAGTTTACAGAGATAAAAGCTATAGAAAGAATAATTCAAAATTAAGAATAGACTTTTTAGAGGGGAAAATAGTGTAGAATCAGAGTTCGGTGATTGCAGATCAAATTTATAGTATATCAGCAAGTAGTTTAACGTCTAAGTACAGCAAAGCTACGGAAGCTCCGTCATGGAGGAGGCAGTGACGTTAAACTCTTGTGATGAAAAGCCTATAAAAAGGTCTGATCGTCATTATTGCCGCCTTTTTTCATTGATTGTTTCGTTAAAGGGCGGGAAACCCGTGTCAGTTTGCGAGACAATAGTTAGAGTTGACTTTATCGTGTTAAGATTCACGATAAACTGTTAAAATATTACGGAGATTAAAAGTGATGTAGTGTACGATCTCTGACTGTTGGTAGCAACGGAGTATAAGGGTATTTTAGGACTTTAGTGCTAGATTGGAACTTTACGGACATATATACGACAGAAACTCAAATTATCTGCTGATACGAATGAATTCAGAGGTACTGGTATTCAGATTGACTTTTGAAAGTGCCGTGTGCCGTTAGTTGCGAATCTGAACGTAGACTGCGTGCATATCGGCATTTGCGGACTATTTAGATTCCTCCAGGTTAGGAACCTTTTAAATAGACCATCATCCATCACCATCTTAATCCTTGAATATAGAGTGAAAGTGAAATACAAGAGTGCTGTACTTATTTCATTTGCCTAGCACTAATCAGTGAAGGTTTTACGGAAGCAAAGCTATTCAGCAATAAGTCAGCACCATCTGGCAGAAAGCGCAGGCATTAACTAACACGCTAACTGAAGTGAACATTTACGTGTTTTACGGACTGCTTAATATGAACCTTTGTGACTCTTTGACGTCCCCACTCCCTCCGAAAGGTGGCGCAGGCTGTCTTAATCATAAAAGGGGAGAGTTTTAGCCGGGCAAATTACTAAATAAAAGTGATATTTACAAGACTCGCCGTAATAGCAAAACACAAGGCCCGCACCTCATCGGAGATTCGTCGCTGTCACGTTGGGAAGTAAAGCCGGAAAACCTACCGACGATACGTATCTACGAGCAGACGTCGACGTGGAGTACCTAAAAAGGGAACCACAAGAGAGTTGGGGATGCTTCAACACATAACGTTAATGCCGCGAAACATCGCCCCTAGCCTAGATATTGACATCAGTTCAGTGAGGAAAAGATTCCACTTGTTTCTTCAGGTATGCCATATCCAGATGAAGCCATTCGTTGGTGATTAAAACCCACGGACTTACCAAACTGTGGGAATGCTGACAGCCACGATTCACCCACTGCTCCCAAACGTCACAGACATTTTCTACTGGATTCAGTTCGGGTGATTTAGCGGGCCATTCCTTGTACGATAGGGTACCTGAGTGTTAATCAAATCAGGAACACATACATGCAGCGATGTGAACTTGGCTGTTGTCATCTCGGAAGATGGGAGTGTCCTTAGCACATTCATCATGAAGGTGTAGAAGGAAGGAAAACACCTAATCACCGAGAATGTACAAATAAACATCACGGTTCAAGGTCGCAGTAACATGAAGAGAGACCCCAAGTCAGGGCACGGAAAACACCCCCTAAACTTCACAGAACCACCTGTGCCCTGAACGAAGCACTCAGCACACTGTAGGTGATATTCCTCTTGGGACCATCGGTACACTCGATGCACGCAATCAGCTGCTTTCCACTTTCAGTGTTGTTTAGCCCATTGAAGACAACCAGCGTAACGTGCTACTACAGGAAACGGTCTCTTGAGAGGTGCTCAGCTCCAAAGGTCCAAATGTTTCCCTAAAAAGGTTGAGATTAACTTGCTTTAATTGACTGCAGCTATATCTGATGGCCTTGAAACTGAATGTCACTGACAAGACGTGACACTATTCTCTGCTCCATGTAGGTTAGAATCATTTTATGATCATTCCCCTTAAACCATGTTACATGATCGTGAGTGGAACACCATTCTTTGTGGACGCGTTGGACAGTCCACGTTGATACACCAACAATCGGGCAACCTCATTCATGGTGTGCTCATGTGTACTTCCAAGTACGATAGCTCCTTTCTGCCATTTTGTCAACTCTACATGTTGACCCATATTACTGCGATGAATCCATACAATCGACTGGTACGTACTCATCATTTCACTGTCATAGCTTGTCAGCGTCATCTCGCCATCTGGTACGGGTTCTATGGCATTTTCAGCGTTCCAAATGGACCAGTGTGCTCATTGAAGGGGGAGACTAATATTTTTATGATGAGCTTATTTAAAGAGGCGATCAAAAAGTTTAGGTTTGAGGGCGTTGCTGCAGCGCATATGCAATGTAGCGCGGCTCCGGTGCGGGTAAATAAGCACCGCCATGTGGGCAAGGGATTATTGTAGCAGTCGTGTCTTTCTGATGCACATGTGTTAAATGCGAAAACGTGAACTATGGAGACGTGATTACCAAATGCGTTAGAGCAGGAACAACGTGTTGTTATTCTTTTCTTGGCTGCCATCACAGAATGAAAAATGTGTATGATGCAGCATGTGTGTCGAAAACCACAGTTGTGGAATGGTGCTCCAAGTTCTTTGCTGGTTGTGATTCGACAAAAGACGCCAGTCGATCTGGCAGGCCAGCTTCACGTATTACTGATGACACCAACTCAAATGGGAGAAATGAAATGATAATTAAATGGACACCCTAGCTGCAAACAGGCGTTGATGTACTTCATTGGAGACACGTTGGAAATGGGGGCCCCGACCGGGACTCGAACCTGGGATCTCCTGCTTACATGGCAGACGCCCTATCCAGTTGAGCCATCGAGAGCACAGAGGATAATGCGCCTGCAGGGACTTATCCCTTGCACGCTCCCCGTGAGTAATGAGTATGATGGGCAAACATCTATTAGGCGCACTACGAATGTAGTGGTGTGGACATGTTGGGAATGTGGGTCTCACGGGGAGCGTGCAGGGGATAAGTCCCTGCAGGCGCACTATTCTCTGTGCTCTTGGTGGCTCAGATGGATAGAGCGTCTGCCATGTAAGCAGGAGCTCCCAGGTTCGAGTCCCGGTCGGGGCACACATTTTCAACATGTCCCCAATGAAGTACGTCAACGCCTGTTTGAAGCTAGGGTGTCCATTTAATTATCATTTCATTTCTAGCAAATATGCATGGTCATCTACGGTAACTGTTCTTCCGGGAACAGATTCTACCGTCATATATAGTCAAATGGGAGACACTAGTGCACCTGCAGTATAGCCCTGATCTCTCCCCGTGCGATTATCACGCCTTTGATCCCTTAAAAAATCCTTCAAGGTCGACGATTCCTTCGGACGATAATGTGCAACAGGCATTTACAGACTTCTTCACGCTGCAAGACACACTTTTTTAGCAAACGGGTATGTTCAACCTGGAGTGTGGGTGGGATGATTGTTTCAGTGCTCACGGCGAGTTTGTCTCATTGGCATAATGATTCTGACCGAACGACCTCCAAACGGAAAATGTTTGATCGCCTCTTACATTTTGTAGTTGTACTTACACCGACAAGCCAAAATATTATGACCACGACCCATTCTGATGTTGGCTGCGGCCTGGTGACGTCGCGGGCACGTGACCCAGTAACAAAAGTTTGCAAGCGGAGCAGACACGGACGGGGGATCTTCCGAGCGAATATAAGGGATGTAAATTGGGAAATCCACTGAGATAAGCGACTTTGACAAAGAGCAGATTATTATTACGCAAAGCCTGCGAACGAGCAACTCGAAAACGGCGAATCTGGTCGAACTGCTACTGTCGCGAGCATCTACGGAAAGAGGTAGAAGGACAGCGAAACTACCACGGTTGGACGTCCACGACTCTTCACAGATCGTCGGATTCGGAGGCTTGTCTGCTCTGTACAGTAAAGAAGGATAGATGGTGACCTGTGGTATCCCTGCCGAAAGAGCACAACAGTGGTGCATACACAAGTGTTTCGGAGCACACTGTTCAGTGTACGTACATTGTTGAATATGGAGCTCCGCAGCAGATCACCTCTACGTGTTCACATTTTGACCCAATGACATCGTCAATTACGATCGTGTGGGCACGGAACCATAGAGACTTGACGGTGGATCATTGTAAACGTGTCGGCTTTTCGGGTGAATCCCATTTTTGCTACACTGGGTCCATGGTCGTCTCCACAAACGCCGCCATCGAGGAGAACGGCGGCTCGGAACGTGCAGCGCACCACGGACGCAGGCTGATTGGAGCAGTGTTATACTATAGGAGACATTCTCTTGCGCTTGCATGTGACCTGTGGTATTAATCGAAGACACCCTGACATCTGCGAACCACCTGCATCTCTTCATGCTTGATGTCTTCCCCGACGGCGATGTCATCTTTCAGCAGTATAATTGTCCGTGTCTTGGAGCTTGAACCGTGCTACAGTGGTTTGAGGAGCACTATAGTGAACTCATGTTGATCTGTCTGCGACCAAATTCTCCTGATGTAAATCCTATGGAACTTATCTGGGTCGCTATCGGGCGCTATCACCGCGTATGCAAATCAGTGGCCCGCTATTTCCGTGAGGTACATGACCTGTGCGTAGACACGTAATGCCACATACCTCCATAAACCTACCAACAAAGTGTCAGATCCGTGATAAGCAGAATCAGTTACGTATTTCGTTCCAAAGACGGACAAACAAACTATAAAGCAAGTGATCATAATGTTTTGACTCATCAGTATATATTCAAGTGCTTCTTTCCCAGAAGTTAATCCATCGTTTTGATTGCATGTTTTACTGTAGTCTGCATTCACCAATCGAACAAATGAACTGTAAAAGTAGTCAAAGAGCGTACGGAAAGAAGTCTAGAAGACTGATAGTCGTTATTTCTCATGGTTTTGAGTGGTGTGTGAGAATGACGACTCTGGTTTAGATCAAGGGGCGGGAAAGAAGAGATACCATACACCTAGTTTGAATCCATGTATTACCTCAAATTCTTCTGTGGTCATATGATCTGTAACTGGGTTCACTCAGACTCGCGAGGGAAAATAAGTAGCTGCTTGAATAATGACATCGAAGGACCTTCGCCAGGCCAGAGCCACAGAGCATCTATTTATTTCGACCGAGCCTTAATGACTTCCATTACATGATTCGCTGTTGCGAATATGAGCAAACGTCAGTTGTATGATGGAATGACGACAGTGAAAATGTGTGCCAGATCGGGACTCGATCTGGCCAGTGTGTCCGAGCGGTTCTAAGCGCTTCAGTCTGGAACTGCGCGACCGCTGCGGTTGCAGGTTCGAATCCTGCCTCGGGCATGAATGTGTAATGTCCTTTTTAGGTTAGTTAGGTTCAAGTAGTTCAAGTTCAAGGGGACTGATGACCTCAGATGTTAAGTCCCATAGTGCTCCGAGCGATTTCAACCATTTTTCGGGACTCGAACCCGGATCTCACGCTTATAGCGAGCTGCGCCTTACTACTTATTTTATCTCATTTTGTTCTACATTGTTCGTTGAATTCGCTGGGGGCGCACATCCAATTACACCCGTTCACGTTCGTCGTTGATCCGTTCACTCAGTTTTTTTTTCTTTTTTTCATTACAGAGGGTAGCTAACCCTCTCACCGAACACGTTGAGCTACCGTGCCGGCACCATTAGGCTATCCGCGCACTCTTCAGGGCCAAACCCAAACTTCAAGCGTCGTCAACCACGTATTTGATTTCCATCTTCTAAATGACAAAGCCGCGCGGGGTAGCCGCGCGGTCTGTGGCGTCTTGTCACGGTCCGCGTGGCTCCTCCCGTCGGAGGTTCGAATCCTCCCTCGGGCATGGCTGTGTGTATCGTTCTTAGCGTAAGTTAGTTTAAGCTAGATTAAGTGGTGTATAAGCTTAGGGACCGTTGACCTCAGCAGCTTGGTCCCATAACACCTTACCACAAATTTCTAATTTTTAAATGACAAACATGTGACATTCTCCGGTTTTCTAGAGGATTTCTAAATGCGTCATACGCAAATGTTAAATATTGGTCGCTATTACGAGAACAGAACCGATGACCTCTCGCGACCGACTGGAACGCTTTCGTATTGCGCCACATTTCTCAATAGTTTGCGACTAGCGGATAACAACAAGAAACCCGCGTTGCGCGAAAGCTATTCCAACGCAACAGAGACCTCCTGAGCTAAGAGTTACGCCCGCGCCGCTACATGTCGTAAATCTAAGGCGGTTGCAGCCCAGGGAACTGTCAGGCAAAACTCACAGCGTCCGCGGTTAACTCGCTCCGTGTACCTTTCGTAAGGCGGCCACTCGCCTCGTAATTTGCGAAGTGCGCGCGGCGTGCGTTGTATGGCCGCGAGCAGCGGCCGCCTGATCTCACTGCCGCCTATTATGAAACATTTTTACGTCGCTACTCGCCTCCCCTACCCATTCATGTGGTCGGGTAGCTTTTTACTCGTGTGCGGGTGGAGCGCCTCCATTCACGGGTAACATACTGGAGCTCTACGCTCTTTCTTGCACACGTAGCACTTCCGTACTGCGTGTCGGAAAAACTGCTTCATTCTGGGGATCCTACTCCAGTTCACGAGTCCAATAGAAGGATGAATTCAGAAACGCTTTGAAACACAGCGAAATTTCGGATTTTAACTGTCAAGATATGAATGTTTATTTCTTAAGACATCTGATGGTCTCCTTACAAATATCAACTGTAGTTTAAGTTGATAGCAAACTAATCATAAATATACTTTGGCTTACAGTAGATATGTGTCTGTAGTACACACATGTGATGTCGCACGTTGGGCGCTGTAATGGTTGAGCAGGACAAAGAGACACCCTATTTTGTTTTTAGTGGCCATTTAAGGAACATCAGTGAATTCCAAATGATAGAACACAGCAATCAGTCCTCCTTTTCTTTCAGGTTTTATTAGGCAAATATAGATTTCGGCTAGTGGCTCGCTCAAGACAGTCTTGAATGAACTATGACAGAAGCCCAGACAACAGGGGACTGACGAACTAGTACATGCATTGATACCAAGAAATAGTGCATCGATAATGGCTAGGCATTACACGAAATCTAGATTTGCCAAATAAAGTCTGAAAGAAAAGGACGGCAGATTGCTGTGCTCTATCATTTGAAAGTCGTATCACAGTCGTTGCATGCAACCACGTTCCTAATGTAAGGTAATTTGATGAACATCAGCGAGATTCGGTTTTGACCTACGGTAACTAATAATTTATTCTTATCTCTCCAAAGTATTTGCCAGTTTTTTTCCTAAAACTGTTGTACAACACCATAATCGCCTACAGAATTAAATCTCATATTGGGAATTATAATTAGGAATCCCAGACCGGTTGTCCAGCTGTCTAAATGAAAGGATTTTTGCGAAAATTCGGTGCATTTTATGGTGACTGGATGTTTCTTGCTTACGTCGGTTTCGACCAGTTACCCGCTGAGTGCATATTCTGCATTGCACTGTCGTTGTGTTACTTCTTTGAACGATGTAGTTGTCAATAATGTTGTAGTGTATTCATACAATCGGTTTCGAATCAATTAAAACTCATTCTGAAATGTGTTAGGTGTTGACGCCGAGGACAACACGGGTATATACCAAAATGTATAAACTCGGACGTCCTGAATCGTAGCCAGACTGAATAAAAATTGGTGGTCACTTAAGACATTTGAGAATGAGTTGTAATTAAGTGTATTTAAGTTGAAGTTGTTTGCGTGGATAAAACTATAACATGATGAGCAATTCTAATATTTTATTTAAACAAACATGCGAACAACATTTATGGTAGAACCCTTGCACTTCAAGGAGTAGCGACTCAGTCGCTCTGCTATTAATTATTATTGTTAATACACAGGGTGTACCTGAACTTTACCGACAAAATTTTGGAGGTTCTTCAGAGACATTTGCTTAGAATTCTAGTATTTGGGACCTGTGCTCTCGGTGGCTTGTAACAGAATAACTGCGTTTCGTTTTGTTACTTACCCCCCACTAATTTTTGCATCTGTATTGCAGTGCATACATACAGGACGAGACAGGAGGAAAGGTACATGCCTTGAGGGATGCTAATATTAGTGATACTGAACAAAAAACGTCGTATGAACATTTGTCCTATTGGTAACAGTTTCTACGGTGACCTATCCAACGTGCAGGATTCGTCTCAGTGGGGTATTTTGTCACTGGCCGTACGGATGTGCAGGAGCTGCGTCGTGCTGAAAGTCCATACGATTTCGTGTTGCCAAAGAAATATCAACCAGGTATTCTGGTAACACATTTTGAAGGGAATCAAGATACCGTACTCCATTAAGATGGTTATCTAACGCAACTGGACCGATAAGCTAGTCATGTGCAAGTGAAGTGTGCATTGAAATGGCCAGCGACAACAACACTATGTAGTCTAACGACCGAGCGAGGTGGCGCAGTGGTTAGCAGACTGGATTCGTATTCGGGAGGACGACTGTTCAGATCTGCGTCCGGCCATCCAGATTTAGATTTTCCGTGATTCCCCTCAATCGCTCCAGGAAAATGCTGGGATGGTTCCTTTCGAAGGGCACTGCCGATTTCCTTTCCCATCCTTGACACAATTCGAAACTATCCTCCGTCTCTAATGGCCTCGATATCGACAGGACGTTAAACCCAGTCTTACTTGGTTTCATAGTATAATGTCGCTTTGGTTGTATTCGCATATGAATGCTGGTGAAAAAGCACATGCGACTAATGCGAGCGATTTGCAAACAGCTGTATATCGGATACAGTAAAGAAAAGGCCATATATTCATTCGAAATTTTTTGCTCAGAATTACCCATACTATCGCCCCTCAAAGCATATAACTTTCTTCCTGATTCACCCTGTATGTACAACAGCGCAAATGTCATCAGTGTGCACTGTGTGTGTTGTTTGGAAACAAACTTGCACCATGAACTCTCTCGGTAACTGCTGTTCAATTGTAATGCCCTCATTTACTCTTCACCCTGAGCTTTGCATTAAACACTGCTCGGTGTTATCTCGGGGCTGCTTTTTCCGGCAGGCTTAGTTGTACGTTAACAGTGATAGACAGCAGTATGAATAGGTTTACTGATGAACAGTTGGCAGGCATGCTCCTCGTGTATGGGTTCACACACTGAAGAGCCAAAGACACTGGTATGCCTACCTAACATAGTGCAGAGCCACCGTGTGCATGCTGAAGTGCTGCAACACGATGTAGCATGGACTCGACTAACGACTGAAGTAGCGCTGGAGGGAACTGACACCATGAATCTTGTAGGACTGTCCCACAAGACTGTCCACAAGAGTACGAGGGTGTGGTAATCTCTTCTGAACAGCACGTTGCAAAGCATCCCAGACATGCTCAGTAATGTTCATGTCTGGAGAGTTTGGTGGTCAGCGGAGTGTTTAATCTCAGAAAATTGTTCCTGGAGCCACTCTGTAGCAATTCCGGACGTGTGGGATGTCGCATTGTCATGGTGGAATTGCCCAAGTCCGTCGGAATGCGCAATGTTAGACAAGATGCTTACGTACGTGTCACCTGCCAGAGTCGGATCTAGACGTATCAGGGGTCCCATATCACTCCAACTGCACACACCCCACACCATTACAGAGCCTCCACCAGCTTTAATAGTCCCTTGCTCACATGCAGCGTCATTGGATTCGTGTGCTAGTCTCCATACCCGTACACGTGTACCCGATCCATACAATTTGAGACGAGACTCGTCCGACCAGCCAACATATTTTCAGTCATCAACAGTCCAATATCGATGTTATCGATGTTGACGAGTCGAGGCGAGGCGTAAGGCTTTGTGTCGTGCAGTCATCAAGAGTACACGAATGGGCCTTCGGCTCCGAAAGCCCATATCGATGATGTTTCGTTGAATGGTTCGCACACTTGATGGGCCAGCACTGAAATCTGCAAACAATTTGCGGAAGGATTACACTTCTGTCACGTTGAATGATTCTCTTCAGTCCTCGTTGGTCCCGTTCTTGCAAGATCTTTTTCCACCCGCAGCGCTGTTGGGGATTTGATGTGTTACCATATTCCTGATATTCACGGTTTACTCGTGAAATGGTCGTACGGAAAAATCCCTACTTCATCGCTGCCTCGGACATGGTGTGTCCCATCGTTCGTGCGCCGACTACAACACCGCGATCAAACTCAATTAAATCTTGATAACCCGCCAGTGTAGCAGCAGTAACCGATCTAACAACTAGGCGTTTCCGAGCACAGTGCCGTATTCTGCCTGTTTACATATCTCTGTATTTGAATACGCAAGCCTATACCAGTTTGTTTGGCGCTTGAGTGTATGTTATCGGTTGTGTACAACTTCATTTTCAATGGGAACGAGAGATGGGATACAGAATAGTGCAGCGACTGTTGTCGTAGGAAAGCTGGACAGGAGCAGAAATTATTAGCAAAAAAATTGACACAGTATACATAAGATTTATAGTTCCCCAACCATATGAACACTCATTACAAATAATGCAGCAAGAAACAGAGTCCATCTATCACAAAGTCAACAATGAAGAGGCTTGCTGCACTAAGCTCGAACGATGGTCTCGTGGTGAAGAGGCTCCAAGTACAAGTGGGGTGAATGGATGCTGACTGCCATCCTGCGTCGTGGCGGCCATTGGAGGTGTGACTCAGCAGGTGTGCGCCATTGGGTCCTCCAGGTCTTGCACAGTCGCTAGGAGGCGTTGGAAGAAAACTGGCACTCCTGTTGCCAACTTCATGATGCCCATTGAATTGTATCCGTATGTGATGCCTCATTATCTTCCCACCATATGTCTCTACATATTGTTCCTCCTAAACATTTGTATGACGTGACTAATGAGTCTCGATTCACAGTCCCAATATTCAAAGGGCACCACACTTCTCTCTTATGTGAAGTACACAGGTTTACATTTCTCTATATTGACAGTTAGTTGCTGGCACTGGCACCAGACTAACATTTTGTCCAGACCTATCTTGCGACTACCTAAGTTTAGAATTATTTCAAGTAGTAGGGCTACCCCAATTCTGGTGTAGTCTGCATTGGTGCCAGATTTCTCCGTCCTCCCTTAACATCTTAGGCTGCTGCCAGAGTATCCCCCACCCCTCTGATGTAGCCAAATTGCTCTCTATATTGAGTGTCAGGAAATTAAAAATACTGAAGCTTTTTTGCAACTCCTATAAATCCCACTGTGGAAATAAGGTGCTTATCGTAAGTGTAAATTGGTGGTAAATTCAAAATTTGCAGTTTGCCATTTATCCTCTTGCTTTAAAATTTGAAATGTCAGAAGCAGGCCGCTTGCGCTAGGTATCGAATTAAAGATGGCAGATTGTGGAATATTATTGCAGCCTGTATGGCTATCAGATTTCATGACTTTTCCCAATGTGTATGATGCCTGAATTCAGGATAGCTGACCTGGGGAGATTAGTGCAGACGTTAACGCAGAACAGGGAATCAGCGATCATAAAGCGGTTACTGCATCGATGATTTCAGCCGTAAATAGAAATATTAAAAAAGGTAGGAAGATTTTTCTGTTTAGCAAAAGTGACAAAAAGCAGATTACAGACGGCTTAACACAAAAGTCTTGTCTCAAGTACAGATAGTGTTGAGGATCAGTGGACAAAGTTCAAAACCATCGTACAATATGCGTTAGATGAGTATGTGCCAAGCAAGATCGTAAGAGATGGAAAAGAGCCGCCGTGGTAGAACAACCGAGTTAGAAAACTGCTGCAGAAGCAAAGGGAACTTCACAGCAAACATAAACATAGCCAAAGCCTTGCAGACAAACAAAAGTTATGCGAAGCGAAATGTAGTGTGAGGAGGGCTATGCGAGAGGCGTTCAATGAATTCGAAAGTAAGGTTCTATGTACTGACTTGGCAGAAAATCCTAATAAATTTTGGTCTTATGTCAAAGCTGTAGGTGGATCAAAACAAAATGTCCAGACACTCTGTGACCAAAATGGTATTCAAACAGAGGATGACAGATTAAAGGCCGAAATACTAAATGTCTTTTTCCACAGCTGTTTCACAGAGGAAGACTGCACTGTAGTTACTTCTCTAGATTTTCGCACAGATAAAAAAATGGTAGATATCGAAATAGACGACAGAGGGATAGAGAAACAATTAAAATCGCTCAAAAGAGGAAAGGCCGCTGGACCTGATGGTATACCAGTTCGATTTTACACAGAGTATGCGAAGGAACTTGCCCCCCTTCTTGCAGCGGTGTACCGTAGGTCTCTAGAAGGGCGTAGCGTTCCAAAGGATTGGAAAAGGGCACAGGTCATCCACGTTTTCAAGAAGGGACGTCGAACAGATGTGCAGAACTATAGACCTATCTCTAACGTCGATCAGTTGTAGAATTTTGGAACACGTATTATGTTCGAGTAAAATGACTTTTCTGGAGACTAGAAATCTACTCTGTAGGAATCAGCATGGGTTCGAAAAAGACGGTCATGTGAAACCCAGCTCGCGCTATTCGTCCACGAGACTCAAAGGGCCATAGACAAGGGTTCACAGGTAGATGCCGTGTTTCTTGACTTCCGCAAGGCGTTCGATACAGTTCCCCACAGTCGTTTAATGAACAAAGTAAGAGCATATGGACTATCAGACCAATTGTGTGATTGGATTGAAGAGTTCCTAGATAACAAAACGCAGCATGTCATTCTCAATGGAGAGAAGTCTTCCGAAGTAAGAGTGATTTCAGGTGTGCCGTAGGGGAGTGTCATAGGACCGTTGCTATTCACAATATACATAAATGACCTTGTGGATGACATCGAAAGTTCACTGAGGCTTTTTGCAGATGATGCTGTGGTGTATCGAGAGGTTGTAACAATGGAAAATTGTACTGAAATGCAAGAGGATCTGCAGCGAATTGACGCATGGTGCAGATAATGGCAATTGAATCTCAATGTAGACAAGTGTAATGTGCTGCGAATACATAGAAGAACAGATCCCTTATCATTTAGCTACAAAATAGCAGGTCAGAAACTGGAAGCAGTTAATTCCATAAAATATGTGGGAGTACACATTAGGAGTGATTTAAAATGGAATGATCATATAAAGTTGATCGTCGGTAAAGCAGATGCCAGACTGAGATTCATTGGAAGAATCCTAAGGAAATGCAATCCGAAAACAAAGGAAGTAGGTTACAGCACGCTTGTTCGCCCACTGTTTGAGTACTGCTCAGCAGTGTGGGATCCGTACCGGATAGGTTTGATAGAAGAGATAGAGAAGATCCAACGGAGAGCAGCGCGCTTCGTTACAGGATCATTTGGTAATCGCGAAAGCGTTACGGAGATGATAGATAAACTCCAGTGGAAGACTCAGCAGGAGAGACGCTCAGTAGCTCGGTACGGGCTTTTGTTAAAGTTTCGGGAACATACCTTCACCGAAGAGTCAAGCAGTATATTGCTCCCTCCCACGTATATCTCGCGAAGAGACCATGAGGATAAAATCAAAGATATTAGAGCCCACACAGAAGCATACCGACAATCCTTCTTTCCACGAACAATCCGAGACTGGAATAGAAGGGAGAACCGATAGAGGTACTCAGGGTACCCTCCGCCACACACCGTCAGGTGGCTTGCGGAGTATGGATGTAGATGTAGATGTAGATGTACATGACTGCAAATCAAAGATGGTGATACAAGATGAACACTGAGGGTTCTCCCCCCCTCCTCCCCCCCCCCCCCCCCCACCTGCCACCCCTCCCCATCCTCCTACTCCTATGATGGTAGAAATCAAGATGGTGACACACAGGGATGCTGGTGCACTCTGCATGGTTGTCAGTTCACTTGTGATAAGCAGAGAGTCCAAAATTCTTGACCTTGGGATACACGCCCTGCGTCCGTCACTGTCAGATTTCACGTGCATTCTAAGATTATAGTCCTATCTTACGTACAAAATTTTGGGTAAAACAAAAATTCTTGGTTTTCTCCTCATTGCTATGATGTTACAGTCGTGCTTAAGTGTCCACTTGCCTCTAAGTTTAAGACTCATACAGCTTATGTGTTTAAACAGTTGCCACCTTACGTTTGGGGCTGACTTGTCCTAAGTTTAAATTAATTTGTGCTACACTCATACATAATGTTCAAACAAATTCCACCACTGTAAGGACAGTATAGGAAAGTTTGTTGTTATTTAAACTAAGCTGCAGGAGGCTCTGACCTGTGATCTCCTGATATGCTGAAATCAAAGTTCATCACACCAACTCATGTCACCGGTAGTGCTGCCAATACGGCCCCACGCCCTACAGCACTGTGCCACTGCCAGAGGCTCAGAGCCACGAGCATCAGTTGCCACTCGCCAGCTGGTGACAGTCCTGCACACAGGGATGATGAATGCATACTGCCGATTTGACTGCCTAACATGAAGTGAAAAATGGTAGTTCCGATTTACGCCACTAGTATGTTGTTTGTGTTGGCGCTACCATCACAGTCTATGTCTTAAAATGACACTGAAATTTGAAAAGGCAAGAAGCATATTCATACTTTAACATAAAATGAAAAATGGTGGGAAATTCAAAAATCTCGTAAGTTTAAAATGAACAATAGGCCACAAATACATTCAACAGGGAAATTAAAAATCATAGAATTACAGGGTTATTACAAATGATTGAAGCGATTTCACAGCTCTACAATAACTTTATTATTTGAGATATTTTCACAATGCTTTGCACACACATACAAAACCTCAAAAAGTTTTTTTAGGCATTCACAAATGTTCGATATGTGCCCCTTTAGTGATTCGGCAGACATCAAGCCGATAATCAAGTTCCTTCCACACTCGGCCCAGCATGTCCCCATCAATGAGTTCGAATGCATCGTTGATGCGAGATCGCAGTTCTGGCACGTTTCTTGGTAGAGGAGGTTTAAACACTGAATCTTTCACATAAAGGCCATGACATGAATTGCTGATCATGATCTCCACCACGACCGATCCATCGGTTTTCCAATCTCCTGTTTAAGAAATGCCGAACATCGTGATGGAAGTGCGGTGGAGCACCATCCTGTTGAAAGATGAAGTCGGCGCTGTCGGTCTCCAGTTGTGGCATGAGCCAATTTTCCAGCATGTCGAGATACACGTGTCCTGTAACGTTTTTTTCGCAGAAGAAAAAGGGGCCGTAAACTTTAAACCGTGAGATTGCACAAAACACGTTAACTTTTGGTGAATTGCGAATTTGCTGCACGAATGCATGAGGATTCTCTACCGCCCAGATTCGCACATTGTGTCTGTTCACTTGACCATTAAGAAAAAATGTTGCTTCATCACTGAAAACAAGTTCCGCACTGAACGCATCCTCTTCCATGAGCTGTTGCAACTGCGCCGAAAATTCAAAGCGTTTGACTTTGTCATCGGGTGTCAGGGCTTGTAGCAATTGTAAACGGTAAGGCTTCTGCTTTAGCCTTTTCCGTAATATTTTCCAAACCGTCGGCTGTGGTACGTTTAGCTCCCTGCTTGCTTTATTCGTCGACTTCCACAGGCTACGCGTGAAACTTGCCCGCACGCGTTCAACCGTTTCTTCGCTCAATGCAGGCCGACCCGTTGATTTCCCCTTACAGAGGCATCCAGAGGCTTTAAACTGCGCATACCGTCGCCGAATGGAGTTAGCAGTTGGTGGATCTTTGTTGAACTTCGTCCTGAAGTGTAGTTGCACTGTTATGACTGACTGATGTGAGTGCATTTCAAGCACGACATACGCTTTCTCGGCTCCTGTCACCATTTTGTCTCACTGCGCTCTCGAGCGCTCTGGCGGCAGAAACCTGAAGTGCTGCTTCAGCCGAACAAAACTTTATGAGTTTTTCTACGTATCTGTAGTGTGTCGTGACCATATGTCAATGAATGGAGCTACAGTGAATTGAGCATTGACACAGGAGCCAAAGAAAGGATTTGGGTTCTATGTTTACAAAATTCATTATCAAAATTTATGTGTGGGTTGGAGGCCAGCTGTTAAAACAGGTGGTTAACATGTCTTCATCATAGGGTCGCCACAGCTCTTTTATAATCCCAACAATCTTATATGCACCCACCACATATCACACACATTTGAGAATGAAACATGCTTATATTTATTTACAAGGTGAATCACAGTCATCAAAAATGTGGCAAATGCATCAGACGGAAAAAATCTACACTTTATGACAGTAGTTGTCGATAGCCTTCGTGTACACTGTATTTCAACACGAAAGAACTATCAACAGTGGTAGGTGCAAGACCCAGGTGCCTCCTATCAGATGAGAATTTATCTCTGATGTGCGGAGTGGTACAGCAAACCGGAGCATTACCTGCACTTCGGGACAGTACGTGATGCAAAAACACATGCTTCTGTCAGTTACAAATGCATCTTGTGCTGTGCCACATGACTGCATGGTTTAAGCACACTGCCGTATATGCATTCATCTGTCCTCTCGCTAAGATGCCCAGACATGCTACATCTTTTAATAGCTAAGTAAGAATCTATGCACAAAAAATCTGAAAAGGAGTGCAGTGGTATAAGGGCTTGTTAAGATCTTTTGTAATGTAGCTTCTCAGAAAAATACAAAACATAACACTTTCACATCTACCCCTAAATAAATACAATGTGGTCAACTTTCTAACGAGAACAGCCAACTACCATTAGCAATATAGATGTATAACCGTTTGCATCAGATCAGTGACAGTTCTTGAAAATACGAATGACTGCTTGATAGTGTGTCAGTGCACAGCACAATATAGAATCTATGTTATACAAGTTATTAATAGGTTTCAGAAGATACAGGACTGTATTTACGAAATTCACATCAGATTCCAGTTCAGCCATTAGGATTTAAGCATTCAAACAAGATGTACAGGATTCTTGAAAAGTTGGAGAATAGATGCCAGTGAATTGTAATTCTTGGTGAACGACATAGATAGCAGAACAGAAGGAAATCAGCAGCCAACAGTTCTATCCACTGAGTTACGAGGGTAATCCCAGAAGTAAGGTCTCCTATTTTTTTATAAGTACATAGACCTGTTTATTTCTACAATGGTTTACATCAGTTTACAACTTGAACATTTAGCTATTTTTCGACATAATCACCGTTTCTGTCGATGCACTTTTGTAGACGCTGTGGCAGTTGGTATGAAATTGGCATACAAAAACTGCCACAGAAATGGTGATTATGTCGAAAAATAGCTAAATGTTCAAGGTGTAAACTGATGTAAACCATTGTAGAAATGAACAGGTCTATGTACTTATAAAAAATAGGAGACTTTACTTTTGGGATTACCCTCGTATCATGTCTAGGGTGTCCTCATTTCTATCATAGTGTCAAAACGGCTAGAACTAGGAAGTTAGAAGTTCCACGTATGTTTATTGCTGGTGTTAGTTGCTTTGAACTGCAGTGTATAAATCTATACCTGTGGTGTAGATATCCCATGTTTTCTGATGAACACAGGTACGCTTCCTACAACAAAGTGCTTATGTGGGAAGTCTTTTCCTGGTAAAGGTTGTGGGTGGTCGTAATAGAGAGGTTTACTATTATAACTTACACTGCACTCCATATGCAAGCTTACAATTATAGGCAGACGAATATGCAGACGGATCAGCGCTACTGTGGATTCTTCGAGGTTTCTAGAGGTATATGGTTTTGCATGTTTACGCAATACCCATAAACTGTGGATGCAGAGCTTACATTATTCTTTAAGTCTTATACCACAGTCAATTATAAAGATACTTGTAAAGGAAAATAGGCTATAATAGCTTATAAAGGCGTGTGGTCAGTGTGGTGTGGTTGGTAGAATATTAGCAGTTGTTGAACTAGTACATTCATTCCATAGATTCAAACAGTAATGGCGAATTCAATGAAGTAATAGAAGTATATTCTTAGTATAGATTCAGGTAGGATCCCAGCTAGATATAGTAGTAGAAGTAGTAGTAGTAATAGTAGATTCATAGCATAGTCTTAGCTAGCTGTACCATAATGACACAATGACCACACATTTTTCTGATAACTGACTGTATTATTCTGTAACTAACACTGATTTTCGCTGTGGGTAGATTTTGGTGTGATGGAAATTTGATACCAATATGGAAGATATGTAAAACTCCAATCACCCCTCTTATAAATGGAAAGCAATTTAATGTTCAGTCTAAGATTGAATTTTTGGGTGCTTTTTAAGCGATTACTCACATAAATTGTAAGAATTTTACATTACATATAAGACATCGGTCATTCCCAGAAGATTACCAAATGTTGTCAACTGAGCAAACTAAAAGTGTGAGCAGTATGCAAAAGGCTTTCGTGATTGTAATCAATTGTTGGTTTAGTGAGACTTCTGTCTGCAAGCTTACACGATTCCATAGGATTTCTGAATCATTTTCTGATGATTTCCAGTATGGTTGCTTCAACAAGGAGAATTGTGAGGGAAGTCTTCTGCCGGTCAAGGCTGAGGGTGTCAGGAGATTGGCAACGAAACAACAGCACATAAAAATTGGGAGAAATTCATCTAGTTTGTGGGACATTGAAATATGTTTGAAAGTAGTTAAATGTTTTCGAGAACCATAGAACATAGGGTTATTCCGGTTCGTGGGGAATCCGGTTTTATGAAGGCTATTCTCAAGCATTTTGGATGCAGTTCGCACTTCGGACATTTCATATGAGACGAGAATATGGCAGGAAATTGAACAATTCATTCATTTATCAATGGAGTCTACACAACACTTTACTGCATACATCTACCTGTTACAGCAAAAATTGTAACAAAGTTCCCCATATTATAGTGATACTGTAACAAAATACCCCATGGTTCAGGAAAAAGTTTATCACAGTGTTCCAAGTTAAAAGGAAATTGTAACAGCAAAAATTATAACAAAATACCTGTGTTCCTATAAAACTTGTAACAAAACTTTCCCATCTTACAATGAAATTGTAACAAATTGCCCCATGTTACAGTGAAATTGTAACAAAAGTCCCTTGTGACACTGAAATTGCAGCAAATAACCTCATGTTACATCTGAACTGTAACAAAGTTTCCCCTTTTACAGTGAAATTGTAAAAAAAGTCCCTTGTTATACTGAAATTACAACAAATAGCCTAATGTTACATCTGAACTGTAACAAAGTTTCCCATTTTACAGTGAAATTGTAACAAAATACCCCCTATTACAGTAAAATCGTAAAAAAATACTCACTCTTATAATAAACATTGTCAAAAATTACCTAATACACCACTATGTTACAGTAAAATTCAGAGAACAGCTTTGAGCTGCAGAGTTTTGTGAGGGCTGTAGGACAGACTGAACAAGAGGGCCCGTACTGGTTCTGCGTTACACACATTCTGATCAGGCTAGTATGGGGCTAATAATAAATGCAACGTCATAGCTTTTACAAGCATTTGATACTGTTATCAAAGACCTCACAGCTCCGACACAGATGTATATTACTGCGTTTTTCCCTGTCAGCACGGTGAAAGTAAGTTCCCTGTAAAAATCGAAGAACGCGATCCAGGTTGGCAGACCCATGACATCACAATTGAAGACTGTGATCCAGGACATCACTGATGAAGTGAGAGTCCAATACGATGGTAGAAGTGGCTGACCTGGGGATACAGGTCCGGTCTGTGTTGTTACCAGTCCAAACTAACTGCTTCAATTTTTGTGTTGAAGCAGTAGCATTTCCTCACCACTTATCATCAGTGTCTATGCTTATTAATCATTAGGTGGACTCAACTCTCATATTCAGAACACCTTAGTCATCATAATGTGACATCAGCGATTCACGGCCCTCAAGCCGAATCAAAAACAAAGTTACATAGCTGAATACAAGTATTAACCCCTCTCAATGTTTATTATTATTATTATTCATTGTGTGTATGTGTGTTTTCATAGTATACATGTATTATTTCTACCTCAGCAAGGTGCCCATCTCACAGTGATGATGCTGTACCTAATACATCTGAACAGCAGCAGAATTCAACTCAGTACACAGACAGGCTCCCTGTATATCGGAGCAGGACATAGAATTCTTTCCAGATTATGATTTTCCTATACATCCAACATCTGCACTGATCATCAAACCACAAGCATTACATAGAGCACCTGATTTATTGGAGAAAATTCAAGTCAGCATGCAGATTTCTTTCCTGATTTTGAGTTTCCACTGTCACTAACATTTGCACCATTCATTCAACCACTGGCATTGCATAGTGCACATATGAATGTGGTTTTATTCGCCGCACGGCACAAGCTGAATGTGAGCGACAGTGAATGTATTGTCGTAGGCTTGGCATCGGATCATGAATTCAGTGTAGAGGTGTTTCTCAAAAATCTATGATTTAGGAACATGAAAGTAATGCTTTAAGGCCATGAATGATACTAATTATTTTAGGATTCAATGCTCAAACCCTGCAGTGTTACTGGGTTGTCGTACAATATGTTATTGGGACTATATACGAACAATGAAATCCTACAACACTCAAAATACTTTGTAGTGCGCTCACTTTCAGGAATCTGCATTCAGAAACTGGAAATGTGCTAGCTAAGCCATCCAGTGTGCTGTGTAGTAGCGTCTTGGGTGGTGGCTTTATGTGTACGGATTTTATGGAAATGTCTCAAATTTACTTACAGATCTCACCCATTAGGACACTTCAGAATAAGACCTTGCTACGAATTTCGACGTATGTTGTGCTTCAGCACACACTATGTATAACACAGTATCAATATATGACGCTGGTGCAACATTACATGCATGTTTGGATTTACTTGTATAATCTGCTATGTTAGCCAAAATTTAAAAAAAAAGTGAAAATAAATGACTGTCTATCTTTCTAAACTGTGTTTCATTCCACCAAAACAAATATCAGACATGTTAACAAAAAAAATGCAGTTAAGATTACTACAGTACACATGCCAACTAGAATGACTTATGTGATCAGTAATTCAGATAAAGAAGCAGTTGAATCATATCTCAAGCAGAAACTGGAAAGATTTATCTATGGGGAGGAGCATGTAGAAGAAATATAACTCAAATTTAAACGAATGATTGTCTATGCACAGGATACATCTGTATCTAGTAGATCATTTCTGATCTGAGGGACCATGGGTTTAAACTACAGTCATTACTATGTCAAAGAGTTTTAGTACATTTTTAAATGGAATGAAACTTAACCAATTAGCTGTTGCAATGTCAGAGAGTATGAGGGGGTTGTAACCAAATACACTGTGTTACAGGAAAAATTACAGCAAAATATACGATATCACAATAAAATTGTAACAAAATGCATCGTGTTACGGTAGCACTGTAATAAAACGCTGCATGTTACATATGCCTATGATATACAGCTTTACGTAGACAACACTAAAATCCAGCTACTTCAGTCATACAATGCTTAGAACGTTTAAAAGTATAAGACCACACCTAGAGACAGACTTTAGAGTCCAAGTCTTTTCTATGTCGATGGGACTTAGCATAGCGATGCAAAGTCAGAGAGAGTGAGAGACTCAGCAGTTCATGAACTTTTTCAGCTATTGTTGGACCTAACATCTCATTATTAGAAGAAAGTCTCGTCATTTCTCGAAAATTAAAGAATGAACAGGGGAATCATAGGGGATATCTGTGAGTAGTCTTCATGAAATCAGACTCCTCATGATCTTGAATAACTCTATCTTCTATGATTGTCGGAAATATTTCTCTACAGTTCATTTTCAGTATCCCACAAACTAGCTGTATTTCCCCCAGTCTGCATGTACTATGATTTCACAATTCATCTCCTGTAACCCACAACGTCGCTCAACAGAACACCTCTTGCACAAGCGGCTTTCTGAAGGGACCATACTAGCAATCATCAGAAAAGGGTCTAGAAAGACTATAGAAGTGTGTAAGCCTTCCGATAGAAGTCTCACTTAATCACCAATCGATAACGATAACGAAAACCCTTTGTAGATCTCTCACACCTTCAGGTTTCTCAACAGCCACCATTTAGAAATCGACTGGAAACGTTAGATGTCGTATACATGACGTAAAAAACTCACAGTTTATGTAGGAATCCCTTAAAACAACTTAAAATTCAGTGCTAGCTTGATCGTTAGACAACTTTCCAGGAGTAGTAGGAATGATTGGAGTTTAACGTAGCATCTTCATTGATATCAGATTTCCATCGCTCCGTGGCCTACCTATAGCGAAAACGTGTGTTAGTTAAAGAGTAATACTGTCAACTGACAAAAAAAGGTATGGTCGTTCCGGTACATCTACCCGAGAATCTATGGCATGAACCTACTATTACTGTTACTACTATTACTACTACTACTACTAGTACTACTACTACTACTGCTATATCCAGTTGGGAACCCATTTGAATCTATAGTAAGAATCTACTTCTACTGCCTTATTGATTTTGCCATGGGAGTTACTGTTGGGATATATGAAACGAATGGACTACTATAACAACTAATAATATTCTAGCAACCGCGCCACACTGACCACATTCCTTTATGAGCTATTATAGTCCATTTTCCTGTACAAGTATCTTTATAACTGACTGGGATATAATACTACAGTGGTTTGAGCAGCACTCCAAGTTCACCTGATCGGAATGTATCTGGGATGCTATTGGTCATGAGCTCTAAACGCATAATTTACGGGAATTGTATGAACATATATGCTAGCTATCTCCATAAACCGTGAAGAAGCCGCTGTAGCACTAGATCATCGGCACACTCGATCTGCCAACAATTGTAGCATGCATATGGAATGAAGTGTAAGTTGTAGCATAAGATCTCTCTATCATGATCACCTGCAACCTTGTCCAGCAAAAGACTTCAAACAGAAGAGCCTTATGTTGAAGGAAGCACATCTGTATTCGTCAGAAACGATTTTGGAATCTTGTGAAATAATGCTATGTCTATACCGCACTTATAGGCGTGTATCCAGCAAATCAAAACAACTGAAACCAGTGTTCATCAGAAATAAGTGTGGAACTTCCAGCTTCCTAGTTGTAGCAGTTTGTAGTCCGTGATGGAAATGGGAACACCCTTGGCACTACTAATATCCTACGGTTCTGACGTCTGTGTTACCCTCTAAGAAATATATTTCACTGATGTCCATTCTCCAGCTCTTTCAGTATACTATGCATTCTGAGTGAATGAATATCTTAATGACTGAACCGGAATATGATGTGGATTTCGTAAACATAGTCTTATACTTCACAAAACCTACAAAGGGCTTGTGCAAGATAGAATCTACACACATCAAAAAAAGTTTTGCATCACCCCGGTTCCCAGAACTCCTCAAGATAGACGTTGACTGTGGATATTGTATCACAGACACAGTCCCTTCGATTGTTCAGAGATGTCACTAAACCCGCCCAAACATGTACACAACCATGCACGAACAGCTCCTATTAGACAAACGGGATCAGACAGACGATCAGTTCCAGTCATTCCACCAGGAAGGAGGAACACGGCTCGTGTTGTCTGTAATTCAACCATGCCTAGACAGTCAATACCAATGTTCAACCGCGTCTGCATTGTTACTTTGTAACAGGAAGGGCTCTCAACAAGGGAAGTGTCCAGGCGCCTCGGAGTGAACCAAAGTGATGATGTTCGGACACAGAGAAGATACAGAGAGACAGGAACTGTCTATGACGTGCCTCGCTCAGACCGCTCAAGGGCTACTACTACAGTGGATGACTGCTACCAACGGATTATGGCTCGGAGGAACCCTGACAGCGGCACCACTATGTTGAATAATGCTTTCCGTGCAGCCACAGGACGTCGTGTTACGACTCTAACTGTGCGCAGTAGGCTGCATGACACGCAACTTCACTCCCGACGTTCATGTTGAGGTCAATCTTTGCAACCACGACACCATGCAGTGCGGTGCAGATGGGCCCAACAACATGCCGAATGGAGCGTTCAGGATTGGCATCACGTTCTCTTCACCGATGAGTGTCGCATATGCCCTCAACCAGACAATCGTCGGAGACGTGTTTGGAGGCAACCCGGTCAGGCTGAAAGCCCTCGTCACGCTGTCCAGTGAGTGCAGCAAGGTAGAGGTTCCCTGCTGATTTGGGGTGGCATTGTATGGGGCTGACATACGCCGCTGGTGGTCATGAAAGGCGCCGTAACGTGAATGTCATCCTCCGACCGATAGTGCAACCATACCGGCAGCATATTGGCGAGGTATTCGTCTTCATGGATGACGATTCACGCCCCCATCGTGCACATCTTGAGACTGACTTCCTTCAGGAGAACATCATCGCTCGACTAGAGTGGCCAGCATGTTCTCCAGACATGAACCCTATCGACAATGCCTGGGATAGATTGAAAAGGGCTGTTTATGGACGACGTGACCCACCAACCACTTTGAGGGATCTACGCCGAATCGCCGTTGAGGAGTGGGACAATATGGACCAACAGTGCCTTGATGAACTTGTGGATAGTATGCCACGACGAATACAGGCATGTATAAATGCAAGAGGACGTGATACTGGGTATTAGAGGTACCGGTGTTTACAGCAATCTGGACCACCAACTTTGAAGGTCTCTCTGTATGGTGGTACAACATGCGATATGTGGTTTTCATGAGCAATAAGGAGGGCAAAAATGATGTTTATGTTGATCTCTATTCCAGTTTTCTGCACAGGTTCCGGAACTCTCGGAAACGAGGTGATACAAAACCTTTTTGATGTGTGTACATTGTCTTTCGAAGTGACACGCTGTTAAGCAGCTATTCCTATTTTCAATAACTGTCACCAATCTGATTCACACAACTAGAGGGTTATAGCGCTAACGTTAGTCATATGTCCTCTTTAGAAAGTAAATCACGTTACATTTAAATACCAGTATATGTAAAACTGCTACATTTTGATAGTTCCCCGAGAACTTTTATTGCAAGGCATTTTTTTCCTTTATTGTTACTTTAAAATCTTGTACAAAAGGTAGCCCGGCAGTGGTCTACCTACGCCGCTCTTCGGCCATAGAAAACCAGAGAACAGATAACGTGTAGACAGATATACAGAAAAGATGAATATGAAAAAACAGGTGACACATATAATGATAATAACGAAGACGTTCGAACTGAAGACACTGAATTGCATAAGCAAGTGCAACCATACACGAAGGCACAATGAGTACACTGTCGAATCATGGAGGACACTGAAGAGACACAATTGCACTGGAACAGAGAAACACTGCACAGAAAACATTGACGATGATCTTCGACGCACTGCACACACTATTACACGAAATAGAGGGGGGGGGGGGCTGCCACAGGCAATAGGGAACGGTAGGAGAGAGGTGAGGAGGACACCAGTGGGAGAGGAGAAGTGAGGGGGAGGGGAAAGGGTAGGGTTGGGTGTGGAAGCCCAGGGGTGGGAGGAGAGGGAGAGAGGAGGGGGAAGGAAGTTAGGAGGGAGAGAAGGGAAAGAGCCCTGGAGGAACAACTCATCAGGAGGAAGGGGAGGATCGAATCTTGTAGGAGGAGAAGATGGAAGGGACTAGGGCATCATCCGCGAGGGGGAGTTGGCAGAAGCCACCTTGGGTGAGGGTAGGGAGGATGGTAAGATGGAGTGTGAGTGGGATGCAGGAGTACAGGTGCAGCAGCGGATTGGGGTGGAAAAGGACGGGAGAGACAAGTGGGTGAGGGGGATCAAGTTTACGGGAGGTATAAAGGATCCGTATCGATTCAAGGAAGAGGAGGAGGTGTGGGAAAGGAATTAAGTTGTAGAGGAGCCACTTGAGGGATGGGAGGCAGATGCGACAGACGAGGCAGAGTGCATGGCGTTCCAGGATTTGAAGGGACTTGTAGCAACTAGGAGGGGCGGAGATCCAGGTGGGATGGGCATAACAGAGGATGGGGCAGATGAGGGATTTATAAATGTGGATGACAGTGGAGGGGTCCAAACCCCCCGTGCGGCCAGAGAGGAGTTTGAGGAAGCAGAGTTGGGAGCGTGCCTTGGCTTGGATTGTCCAGAGATGGGGGGTCTGGGAAAGGTGACGGTCAAGAGTGATGCCAAGGTACTTGAGGGTGGGGGTGAGGTTGATAGGATGGCTGTGAATAGTGATATAAAAATCAAGGAGACAGAAGGAAGGGGTGGTTTTGCCTACAGTGATTGCCTGGGTTTTGGAAGGATTGACCATGAGCAGCCACTGGTTACACCAGGTGGTGAACCGGTCAAGATGGGACTGGATAAGGTGCTGGGAGCGTTGCAGGGTGGGGCAAAGGCAAGGAAGGCGGTGTCATCGGCGTATTGGAGAAGGTATATGGGGGTGAAGGCGACAGCATGTCCGCCATATAAAGAAGGTAGAGATGAGGGGAGAGGACGGAACCTTGGGGCACACTGGCAGAGGGGTGGATTCTGTGTTATGGATGGTGACATAGGAAGAACGTTGAGAAAGGAAGGAGGCGATCAGACAGACGTATTTAATAGGGGGGGAGAAGGTTTGGAGCTTGAAGAGGAGACTGGAACGCCTTACATGGTCGTAGGCATGTTCAAGTCTGAGAGAGAGAAAGATGGCTGAGCGACAGAAATTTAGTTGTTTAGATGAAGGAGAAGATCATCTGCAGAGGAGAATGGTCGATAGCCACATTGGGTAGAGGGAAGGAGGCAGTGCAGGTGGAGGTGCTGGTGGATGCGTCAGGTGAGGATGGATTTCAGGACCTTGCTGAAGACTGCGGTAAGGCTGATGGGATGGTAGGAGGAGACAGCAGACGGTGGTTTGTCTGGTTTGGGGAACATCAGGATATGGGAGGTTTTCCACAGGTCAGTGTAGAAGCCGGTGGACAAGATCACATTATATAGTCTAGCCAGGGTGTGAGGTGATGGTAGGTAACATGGTCGTGACCAGGATCGGTGATGCATTTCGTTCATAGTGTAGCTATGGTATCTCGAGTGGTGATGGGGGTGTTGAATTCGGTGTGTCAAATGTTGACCAAGTACTGGAAGCCAGGAGCGAGTGTAGGGGCAGAGGTGTCTGTTCGATCACAGACATCAGGGAAGATTGTGTAGCTAAACTGGGGATCGTCAGGGGTGGTAAGGATATCGGAAAGGTATGAGGCAAAATGGTTGGCCTTACTAAGGTTATCAGGAAAGGGGTAGTCATCATGACAGAGAGGATAGTTGGGGGAGGATTTAGACCCAGTAAGGCAGTGGAAGGCTGACCAGTACTTTGATGAGTTAATAGGTAGAGTAGCACTGAGGCAGGTGTCTGTCCCGAGTCCCGGCATTTCTTGGCTGTGAGCAAGTTTCGTAAGTGACTTTGAAGTTGCTGGTGGCGTTGCAGTGCATCCCAGTCCTGTGAGGGGAGGAATGTATGGTAGAGATGGTGGGATTGACGATGGAGGAGGACGGCCTGTCTGGGTAAGGTGGGGCAGTGCAGGTGGATAGCGGTGGTAGGGATGTGAGCCTCAACAGCCTCAGACGAGGTCTGCTGGAGACAGGAGGTGCTATGGGTTAGGTCATCGGGGTGGTGGTAGGTGAGGGGGTGGCTATCGATCCAGGTAGCGATCCAGTTGGCTTGGGAATAGCCATGGACATATTTCAGGAGAGGGTCCATGTGAGGATCTGGGCAGGGGCGACGACCATCTGATACAGTGAGAAGGACAGGGAGATGGTCACTGCCAATAGGGTCGAGGACATCCACCATGATGCGTCCAAGGAGGTTGGGGGAGACCAGGATGACATCGGGAGAGGTATTGGATTCGGGGCAGGTGTGGTGGGGAAGGGGAAGGAGGCTACCTTGGAGTGTGGCGATAAATGGATGCCACTGCCGTAACTGGCCAGCGGGATGACTATGGATGTTGAGGTTGGCGGCAATCATGTAGGAGGAGAAGGTACAGTCGATGTGGGAAAGGAAGTCAAAGGGAACAGGGCTAGAGGGATGGAAATAGATGGTGGCGCAGATAGTGGTAAGGCCAGGGAAGAAGAGACTAAGGATCAGGTGTTCTGAGGGGGCGGGAATGAGGGGTTGCAGCCTAACAGGGATCTGGCAGTGGTGGCCAATGGCTACTCCACCACGCGCTATTGGGAGGGGATTACCGGAATGGTGAAGGAGGTAGGGTGATGTGTGAATTGTACAGTGGGGCTGGAGAAAGGTTTTGTTTAGGAGGAAGGCATCCGTGCAGTGGGTTGTGAGGGTAGAGCACATGTTGTTGAACAAGATATAGTGCTGTCGCGCCATTATGGGAACTTAGAAGAGGGTGTCGAGAAAGGTGAAGGTAAAGTGGGCCTGGTTATAGGAGTAGGTGGCAAAGGTATTAAGGTGGAAGACTGGGCTGAGAGGGAAATCTGTTGAAGGGTATGGGGGCTTTGGAATGGATGGACGTTTTGAAGGGCAATGGTACTATAATGAATGATGCCCTAGGTGGTGGGGGGGGGGGGCGGCGAAGGGAGTTTCCAGGAGGGGTGGGGGCATCCAGAGGTCAGCCAGGGATGGTGAGTTCAGGAGTGGAGGTGGGAGTCAGTCCTTGCACTTCTGGAAGTAGGTGGGGTGGGGTAAGTTGTAAGTGTTACAGGATAGGGGGGGGGGGGCTGGAGGTTGGGACACTGCCGGAGGAAGTGTGCTTCTTTGCAGTGTGGGCAGACTGGGTCCTCCTGGCAATCAGATGTTTGGTGTGCATTATATCACAAACACCTCTGGCAGTGGACAGATTGGGGAGGGGAACGGGAGGGGTCAACTTTGAACGTGTGGTGGAACAGGAGGGTGCTCTCTTTGCAGAGTAGGACGATGGAAGGGACGTGCTCTGATAAGACCCGCGTGAGGTGGTGGGGCCGGCAGGATTATAGATGCGGCAGACGGCATGCACGTCCAGGTACTGATGCACCTGGAGCTCCGGCAACACCTCGTCCTCCGTGATCACTGGACTAAGCCGAGTGATCACAGCAGTGAGAGTCAGCGGGTGACACAGGGGTTGAGGTTGGCAGGAAGAGGAAGGTGGAGGAGCAGGGGCGAGGGAGGCATTGGGGCCAAAGTGGACAATAGGAATTGGTTCAAAATGGCTCTGAGCACTATGGGATTTAACTTCTGAGGTCATCAGTCCCCTAGAACTTAGAAGTACTTAAACCTAACAAACCTAAGGACATCACACACATCCATGCCCTAGGCAGGATTCGAACCTGTGACTGTAGCAGTTGCGTGGTTCCAGACTGTGCAGCGTAGAACTGATCGGGCACTCTGGCCGGCAACAGGAATTGGGAAAGGATATCGGTATGGGGGGGTGGGGCTAGGTGAGGTAATGATGATGGAGTCCCTACGTGGGGTGAGGAGGGCGATAGGGGCTCCCAGGAAGTATTTGCAGAGGAGCAAGGTGAGGTTCTGGGCCTCTAGGAGGGATGGGTCTGAATGGGACAGGAGGTATTTATGGGAGGTGGGTGGAGAAGAGGGGGCAGTGGAGAGGGGGGCAGAAGTGGCTTGTGGGGAAACATCCATGGCCTCATGGAGGGGAGGAGGAGGATGTGGGAGTGGCTGGGATTTTTTGGGAGTGGGTGTGGCAGTGGAGGAGCTTGGTCACTGGTGGGTGAGGGAGGGGGCGTTGGAGGGGGACTGAGGGACGGGGCTTATGGGGAGGCGGCGGGAGGCGGCAGGTCCCTGTGACGATGGAGCATGTACAGTTGCTCTCCTGGCGGCCACCTTAACAGGTCGCTCAGGAGCCAAAGTTGAAGAGGGGGAAGGGGAGGGGAAGGATCAGGGGTGACAGAGGAAGGTGGCTGTGGGGTCGCAGGAGCAGGTGCAGTGCAGGGAACTGCTGTGGCTATGATGAGGAGAGGTGGTATATACTATGGCGTGAACACACTTTATTCAACATGTAAACGTCACTACAGATATTCGGATTCAGGTTATGACATGGTCCATATGCCTGCCATCATTGGCGGTGATGTTGCGCAGACGAATAGCGAAATTCTGCATCGCCCGCTAAAGTCTCGGAACATTGGTGTTCTTGATGACACCCTAAATGGCTGTTTCCAGCTCCACAATGGTTTTGGGGCTATTGCTGTATGCCTTGTCTTTAATATAGCCCCGCTGGCCGCGGTTGTCTAGCGGTTCTAGGCGTGCAGTCCGGAACCGCGCGACTGCTACGGTCGCAGGTTCGAATTCTGCCTCGGGCATGGATGTGTGTAATGTCCTTAGGTTAGTTAGGTTTAAGTAGTTCTAAGTTCTAGGGGACTGATGACCACAGTAGTTAAGTCCCATAGTGCTCAGAGCCATTTGAACCATTAAATATAGCCCCACACAAACAGCAAAATATGGCGGCCAATCGACACCCTTTCCAATGGCCTCTGGGTACCCCAGAGCTAGAATACGATCCCCAATGTGCTCCTCCAGGACATCAAACACTTTCCTGTTTCGATAGAGTCGAGCTCCTTCTTGCACGAACCGCATTTTGTCGAAATCACTATCCCTCTCTGTAATGGGGACGAAATCATTTTCCAAAAACTTCACGTTCCTTTCGTTAGTCTCCGTGCCATGAAGGAATATCACACCGGCTATTCCATGATTGGACATGTGCGGCTGGTCCCAGCAGAGGTTCGACTCCTCCCTCGGGCATGGGTGTGTGTGATTGTCCTTAGGATAATTTAGGTTAAGTAGTGTGTATGCTTAGGGACTGATGACCTTAGCAGTTAAGTCCCATAAGATTTCACACCCACACATGATTGGACACTGCGCACCACACAGTCACCTGTTGAGAGTGAAGAGACTTCTCGATCAGAAAATGTGGACTCTCAGTCCCCCAAATGGGCCAATTTTGCCTATTGACGAACCTACCCAAATGATAGTGGACTTCGTCATTAAACCAAACCACATATGCGCATACTAATTCCCATCATGCGCCGCGACCAACTGTGCAGTTTGAACGTCCTAACGTAAACCATTGAGAAGCTGTGACGATTTTATTTCATATAGTTCAATAACTGTGACCATGTATTTGCAGCTCTCTGCCGCTAGAGGACTCCCAATTGTAGCGTCTCACATGGCGGTGGGTAACGTAACTATGTCGATGCGTGAGAAACAGCGTGATGTAATGCAGTTTCGAATTCGAAATGTTCGTCCACATTTGGAGCACCCTCTTCTTCTGCATTACAGTGCCAGACCACACAAGAGAGCTATGATATCTGCAACAATCTGACGTCTTGGATTCACTGTCATCGATCCTACACCATACAGTCCCGACTTGACCGCACCCGATTGTCATCTGTTTCCATAACTTACAGAGCACCGTGGACGACTTCAGTTTGTTAGGGATGAAGCAGTGCTAGCAGAGGCGAGGATGTGGTTCCGTCAACAAAGTCAAACATTCTGTAGTGACGGTGGGAACAAATTGGTCTCTCGTTGGGAGAAATGTGTTAGACGCCAGGGTGAATACTCTGAGAAATAAATATGTAGACGTGAAAAATAAAAGTGTAGAATCTCACTGACATTTGTTTTATTTAAAAAAGTTTTAAGATTTTTCAGATTAAAAATTAGGAGGCAATACATTTCAGCACGGTCTCGTAGTAGCGCGTTAAAACTAAAATCAGCTATTAATCCGCGTCAGTTAGTAGGAAGGTCATTACAGCCAGAGAAGCAGCTCCGACTGTGGAATTGTAGGAAAATAAATCGGGTGCGCACTTTCGAACGAACGGTCCCGACATTCCCTATAAGCTAATTATAAAAGCACAGAAAACCTAAACCTGGATGTCCGGACGGGGATCTGAACCGCCGCCCTTCCGAAAACCGAGTCCACTCCACATTAATCAGACGCCAATCTTCAGCATAAAGCAGGCTAGTTACCAAAACACAGAAAACCTAAACCTGAATGTCCGGTCGGGGATTTGAACCGCCGTGCTTCCGGAAACCGAATCCACTCCACTTCAGGCAGGTGCCCATTTTAGCATAAAGCCGCAATACAGTATTATAGAATTAAGGAAGAGTGACCTAGAACAATGGACTTATTCATCTATACACTATCCCGTTTATCACTAACAAATGGAACGTCCAGAAAAGAGCAACTATCTGCAAACTGCCGTAACTTCGTCTTGTAATATTGTGAAGATTGCCTGACTTAACAATCCCGGACACAGCCAAGTCATTATTACGCTAACGATTGGCCTGGACTAGTCATTGCGGTGGTGGCCGGTGACCTGTACCCGTTCTTTAAGACGAATACTGTACATGAAAACCAAACAAATCAGTACCATGTGAATTTCGGGTTTTTCATTTCATTTCAGCTCACAGTTCTACTAATCTTTCTCGAGAGTCCGAGCGTACTACTTGCATTTCAGTTGTCTTAAAATCCTCTGTCTCCTACGTTCCTTCTTCTCTCGTCAGGCTACGACGGATATACGAAACAAAGAAGTAACATTGCCAAGATATCTGGAAAACTATGTGAAAGCACAGGAAAAAGTGAAATTACTGCTCATGAAAAAATGTGGACATACAGTTTTAAAACAGAGTTGTTACACTCATAGAATTCTAGAAATTTGTAAAAATCAAACTTACTTACCCCAAAAAACACTCGCAGTACTTTTTCTGTAACTAATAATCGGCTTTACATTTATGACCTGTAGAAGTTTCGAAATCTTGGATCACTAAAGCAGAAAAATACGTTCCGATTCACTAACTCTTACTACGTAAATACACTCCTGGAAATTGAAATAAGAACACCGTGAATTCATTGTCCCAGGAAGGGGAAACTTTATTGACACATTCCTGTGGTCAGATACATCACATGATCACACTGACAGAACCACAGGCACATAGACACAGGCAACAGAGCATGCACAATGTCGGCACTAGTACAGTGTATATCCACCTTTCGCAGCAATGCAGGCTGCTATTCTCCCATGGAGACGATCGTAGAGATGCTGGATGTAGTCCTGTGGAACGGCTTGCCATGTCATTTCCACCTGGCGCCTCAGTTGGACCAGCGTTCGTGCTGGACGTGCAGACCGCGTGAGACGACGCTTCATCCAGTCCCAAACATGCTCAATGGGGGACAGATCCGGAGATCTTGCTGGCCAGGGTAGTTGACTTACACCTTCTAGAGCACGTTGGGTGGCACGGGATACATGCGGACGTGCATTGTCCTGTTGGAACAGCAAGTTCCCTTGCCGGTCTAGGAATGGTAGAACGATGGGTTCGATGACGGTTTGGATGTACCGTGCACTATTCAGTGTCCCCTCGACGATCACCAGTGGTGTACGGCCAGTGTAGGAGATCGCTCCCCACACCATGATGCCGGGTGTTGGCCCTGTGTGCCTCGGTCGTATGCAGTCCTGATTGTGGCGCTCACCTGCACGGCGCCAAACACGCATACGACCATCATTGGCACCAAGGCAGAAGCGACTCTCATCGCTGAAGACGACACGTCTCCATTCGTCCCTCCATTCACGCCTGTCGCGACACCACTGGAGGCGGGCAGCACGATGTTGGGGCGTGAGCGGAAGACGGCCTAACGGTGTGCGGGACCGTAGCCCAGCTTCATGGAGACGGTTGCGAATGGTCTTCGCCGATACCCCAGGAGCAACAGTGTCCCTAATTTGCTGGGAAGTGGCGGTGCGGTCCCCTACGGCACTGCGTAGGATCCTACGGTCTTGGCGTGCATCCGTGCGTCGCTGCGGTCCGGTCCCAGGTCGACGGGCACGTGCACCTTCCGCCGACCACTGGCGACAACATCGATGTACTGTGGAGGCCTCACGCCCCACGTGTTGAGCAATTCGGCGGTACGTCCACCCGGCCTCCCGCATGCCCACTATACGCCCTCGCTCAAAGTCCGTCAACTGCACATACGGTTCACGTCCACGCTGTCGCGGCATGCTACCAGTGTTAAAGACTGCGCTGGAGCTCCGTATGCCACGGAAAACTGGCTGACACTGACGGCGGCGGTGCACAAATGCTGCGCAGCTAGCGCCATTCGACGGCCAACACCGCGGTTCCTGGTGTGTCCGCTGTGCCGTGCGTGTGATCATTGCTTGTACAGCCCTCTCGCAGTGTCCGGAGCAAGTATGGTGGGTCTGACACACCGGTGTCAATGTGTTCTTTTTTCCATTTCCAGGAGTGTAATTAAATATGTTCTGTTCAGATGAAAAGACAGTTTAACCAGAAGCACTTAAAGAGTTCTCCTTGGAAAGGTAATAGCTAAAAATGATAGTACGGAATAATTTATAAATTCGCATTCATGATAGTTTCTTAATAGCGCTTGTGGCTGATGTAACGCTAACAAGCAAGCAAATATTCCAAACCCGGCCTCATAATTTGGTGATAATCACTGCCAACATCTACGTTATCATCGGATCTATTACAAAACCTGCAACAGGCGCGGAGTGGCCACGGACGCGTTTACCTTTTAGAGCTCTGGTGCGTACTGCAGCCGAAATATGGACCATAATAAAAGCAACGTACGAGCTTACGTTATTAAGCACTAGCAACTAATCATCGCAGTAAAAACTCGAGCACATGCGCATGATGACGCAACCCAAAGTGTTGCGGTGTAAATCAACATATTACAGTTCGAAATGCAATGACACCTAAAGCTTCTGACATATTTTCATTTTGTAGCTCTGGATTTTTATGTATGGAAGGAACGAGAAACATACAGCTTTAATTTCCCATTAAACACTCATTGATCTAGAGGCAGGCAGTAATCGATAAGCTGAAGTGTTGTAGTGAGTGTGACCTTGATTGAGCTGAAGCTACCTTTATTATATTGGAATAACATTACAATACGTAGTTAAGAAACGGTGTGTCCGTGTTTCCGTTGGTTAAATTTTCCATACGGTGCTGCAGTTATAGTAACCACGTGTCTGATTGAAGTAAAAGGCAATCAGCAAATAACATTGGAAAAACTAAAACAGTCAGTTACCGTCCATTACCTTGCTTCATAGTAATCATGTTTATGCAAACCCCATCGTATCTCGTAATGAATTTTTCTGTCCTTGATGAATGACGAGGCGAAGGGGTTATGAAACTGGAACGTCTTTCACGAGGAGCGGGAGCCAGAAGCGCACGTTTTGGTTTTTTTCGGTTTTTCTAAACAACTTAATGTGAATGCTGGGATTGTTCCTTTGAATAGGACGTAGTTGATTTTCTTTCTCATCTTTGCCCAGTCATAATTTCCGCTCCATGTCTCATAACATAGCCGTCAGAGGCTGGAGCGAGGTGGTGCAGTGGAGCACTTTAATCTGCCAGGAAGTTTCATTATTATTCTTCTTTTTATGAGCAATAATACCTTTCAAAATAGTGGACACTCTTTTTTTTAAATTTACGTTATACACCAATGCAATATCTTCCATTAGACGTCGTCGGGATAGTGGTAAATTCAAAATCGAAAGCGAATGAGGTAAGAGTAGTATACCTGTGGGATGTTTAGGCCACAGTTCAAGCGTTCACCGCTGGCTGGAGTTGCAGAAGCGAAAAAATGCAAGCAGTGGTGCCGACAAATTTAAAAGTCCAAGTTGGTGCTAGTGGTAAATTTAAAAAAAATTCAAGATGGTGTTGACACGAACTTTTAAAATAAGATCCAGTATAGCAGAGCTAGCTTATCTGTGCTAGTGGTCATTATGGCGCCATGTTAGAAAGTATCCAAACTATCCGTATTCTTTATCATAATGTTTAGGTCAAAAATGGTTCAAATGGCTCTGAGCACTATGGGACTTAACAGCTATGGTCATCAGTCCCCTAGAACTTAGAACTACTTAAACCTAACTAACCTAAGGACATCACACAACACCCAGTCATCAGGAGGCAGAGAAAATCCCTGACCTCGCCGGGAATCGAACCCGGGAACCCCAGCGTGGGAAGCGAGAACGCTACCGCACGACCACGAGCTGCGGACCTCGGCAGAGCGAGAGAGAAAGAAGTCATACCGATGGGAAATTCATTCTATTACGATCCATCATTTTCATTATCGGCTTGTGTCCACCATGTTAAAGTACCCATCAAAGCCAAAATTTTATGCCTTTGCAAACAATAGCTTGGAACCTACTAGCTTTTAATCAGTGTTTGAAATGAAACGGATCCGAGATACGATTAAAGTTAGAAATACCGAACTTGGTATGAGGGCTTAATTATACATTGTGTTCATAGGCTAAGTGTCATGTTGTGCGTTTTTTGAGTTTTTTTTGTGCAAATAAACTGTTGGGTGGCTTGTTTACCATTATAAGAAAAAGTGCATGGCTTTCATATAATGAACTAGACAGCATAAATAAAATTAAAAAAACTCATGTGCAGCATGCAAAAAAGGCCTGTTCTTGTAAACTAATGACATCTAGATAATATTTTTACTAACAATTAATTGAAACCAGCTCCTTTGAGAAAGTAATTAATTTTGATGTGAGAGTTGATTTTTTTTAGAACTATGCCATTGGAAGTGGTCACGTTGTAAGCCGACCACAATTCCCCCAGCGGGTAATGGTAAAATTCGCAACCTCTGTCCACAGATCGTCGCAGGCCCGTCGGTTCTGCCCGACTACTGTGTCATCCTCTGCCATTTTAGTGTCATTGGATGCAGTATGGAGAGGCGTGGGTTCAGCAGACCGCTCTCCTGGCGTTGTCAGTTTTTGGGATCTTGATTACCTACTACTCAGCCAAGTAGTACTGCTCAACTAGCCTCATGAGGCTGAGTGTACTCTGTTCCAGTCCTCCCACCAAGGAGAAATTCCTGGCAGCAGCAGGAATCAAACTCGAGTCCTCTGCATGGCAGTCAGCAACGTTGGCCACTCACCTACACAAGCAGAGAAGGGGTAATGGTGGTGAACGTGTAAACAGACCATTATCACCAACCCCTAAGGTGGTAATGGTGGTCACCTTGTAAACAGACCATAATTGCCCACCGCCATCGTGGTAATGTCAACTGACCATCATTGACCCCTCCAACCCAGAGGTTCTCCTTGAGGTAAGGGTGGCCATCATGCAATGGAGTGGAACCTATCGAAATTTCATTCACACAGACTCTTAAAAGGAAAGAAGGAAAAAAACACTGAACGGATCGGAACTTCATTCACACAGACCACTAAAACGGAATAGGATCGGAATTTCATTCACACAAGCAGTCAAAATAAACAGAACAAAATAGAAGATAAAAAGGTTTCAAAATGAATTTCATTTGCACAGAATGTTAAAACAGAACGGATCGGAATATCAAAAAGCTTCATAAAGCGTTTCATTCACACAGGCCGTTAAAACGGAACGGAATGGAATGGATTGGTATGCCTTCCCCTTGTCAGATTGACCCAAGAATCGAACAAATTTGGGTCGGAAAGCATAAGACGCTAACCATATCTACTTACGGTCGGAAACTAGTCTTTGGAAACTAATGTCTTTAGAACCTCAGGGAAGTAAAGTCTCGCGATAAGAGTAAAAAAGCACAAGGACTAGACCCACAAAATTAAGCACTCGGTTTCGTCTTAACATATCTTGCAGGAGGATGGTTTCATCGAGGTACTTAAATTGTGAAACTAGTTTAATTTTGCCACATTTCGTCTCCGTGAATGTTGGTGCTTGGTTGTAGCAGTTAATGTATTCTGTTTTCTCAAAAGATATCTGGAGACCGACTCTTTCTGCTGTTTCTTTCAAGAGTTAAGTCTCATTTTGGGCTAATAAAACGTCCCGCGTTATGACTACTAACTCGTCTGAAAATGCTTGGGGCCGGCCGGGGTGGCCAAGCGGTTAAAGGCGCTACAGTCTGGAACCGCGTGACGCTACGGTCGCCGGTTCGAATCCTGCCTCGGGCATGGATGCGTGTGATGTCCTTAGGTTAGTTTGGTTTAAGTAGTTCTAAGTTCTAGGGGACTGATGACCTTAGAAGTTAAGTCCCATAGTGCTCAGAGCCATTTGAACCATTTTTTGAAAATGCTAGGCATTCTATAGACAACTTGTCTCTGCCTGAAGTAACTGGGTGCTCTCTTTTGAGGATTGATTTCTGCTCGCACCATTCTTGTACCACTTTCTCAAGAACGCAGAGTGGAACAGCTCGTGGGAAAGACCAGTCTAATTTTATGATGATATGTTTTGATATTGGACTATTGCAGAGAGTATGCGTTGAAAATGATGAAGCATGGAAAATTTGTTCTCCTGCCAAACGTGCGGACACTGCGGTGAAAAAAGTCATGGGATACCTCCTAACATCGTGTCGGACCTCCTTTTGCCCGGCGTAGTGCAGCAACTCAACGTGGCATGGACTCAACAAGTCGTTGGAAGTCCCCTGCAGAGATACTGACTGAGCCATGCTGCCTCCATAGCCTCATTCCACAGAACTGTCCAGAATGTTCTTCAGACCAGTTGCGAACAATTGTGGGCCTGTGACATTGCGCATTGTCGTCCATAAATATTCCATCGTTGTTTGGGGACATGAAGTCCAAGAATGGCTGCAAATGGCCTCTAAGTAGCCGAACATAAACTTTTCCAATCAATGATCGGCTCAGTTGGACTAGAGGACCCAGTCCATTCAATGTAAACACAGTAGCAAGCCGGTGTGGCCGTGCGGTTCTAGGCGCTACGGTCGCAGGTTCGAATCCTGCCTCGGGCATGGATGTGTGTGATGTCCTTAGGTTAGTTAGGTTTAAGTAGTTCTAAGTTCTAGGGGACTGATGACCACAGATGTTAAGTCCCATAGTGTTCAGAGCCATTTGAACCAGTTTTTTAAACACAGTTCACACCTTATGGAGCCACCATCAGTTTGCACAGTGCCTTGTTGGCAACCTGGGTCCACAGCTTCGTGGGTTCTGCGCCATACTCTAAACCTACCATCAGCTCTTACCAACTGATATCGGGACTCATCTGACCAGGCAACGGTTTTCCAGTCGTCTACGGTCCAACTGATATGGTCACGAGGACAAGAGAGGCGCTGCAGGCGTTGTCATGCTGTTAACAAAGGCACTAGCGTCGGTCGTCTGCTGTCATAACCCATTAACGCCCAATTCAGCCTCACTGTTCTAAAAGATGCATTCGTCGTACGTCCCATATCGATTTCAGCGGTTATTTCACGCAGTGTTGCTTGTCTGTTAGCACTGACAACTCTACGCAAACGCCCCTGCTCTCGGTAGTTAAGTGAAAGCCATCGGCCACTCCGTTGTCCGTAGGGAGAGGTAATACCTGAAATCTGGTATTCTCGGAACACTCTTGATTCTATGGATCACAGAATCTTTAATTACTTATGGAATTCCAAAATGGAATGTCCCATGCTTCTAGCTTCAACTGTCATTCCGCGTTCAGAATCTGTTAATTCCCATCGTGCCGTCATAATCACGTGGGAAACCTGTTCACACCGATGACAGCTCCGCCAGTGCTCTGCCCTTTTATACTACCGCCATTTCTATACGCGCATATCACTATACCATGACTTTTGCCACCTCAGTGTGCTCTTTCATTCCGCTATGACCAATACAGGAAGAACGTACAACAATGCAGGAACTTCTGTTTTGGTAAATATAGTTATGAAGTACTGCATTTTTAACATATACTTTCTCATGCAAATGTTCAGCTCTTTGTCAAATGGTAAATCTTAATGTTGTGACTTGGCAAGACAGCCAAGCCACTATGAGGTGAAGCCGAAAGGCACGCGTTTAAGTTCACGCAGGCTGGCGTGAGGTCTGGGACAGTTAAAGGAGGTGAGACTAGTAAAAAAAGTACGTAGCTTCTGTAATACTTAACTTTAATCCATAATTGGTGAACATCGGTCTGACGGTACATGCATCACAAGATTAATAGCAAATGATAATGGCGCCTTGCTAGGTCGTAGCAAATGACGTAGCTGAAGGCTATGCTAACTATCGTCTCGGCAAATGAGAGCGTAATTTGTCATTGAACCATCGCTAGCAAAGTCGACTATACAACTGGGGCGAGTGCTAGGACGTCTCTCTAGACCTGCCGTGTGGCGGCGCTCGGTCTGCAATCACTGATAGTGGCGACACGCGGGTCCGACGTATACTAACGGACCGCGGCCGATTTAAAGGCTACCACCTAGCAAGTGTGGTGTCTGGCGGTGACACCACACTTAATCTTCGTACATCTGTTGTACATAAATCCAAAATTTTACAATAAATGTCCTTGATAGGTGGTAGAGCAGACACGCCTCTGTATGTTAAAATCATTTTTATGTTGATTTATTAATCTGAGATTTCCCTTGCCAGTACACTGTTTATTCGTTTCTACAGACCCTGTTCCTCACTTTCACAGACAATAGCAAAGTTAACAAGTAGTTACTGATACGTGAGGCCTGAGTTTCTCCCGGGGTGTATAATGTTCAAATAACTTACGGGAATGCAGCCGGGTAACGTCATAGACCATCGCCGATATTTCGACAGGTGACCATCCTGTCATTCTCAAGGTAATACTTCAGCAAGTAAGCGCTGTACAAGGGAATTTCAAACCTCAGTTTGCCGAACGAAGACTTCGAGTAACGTGCCTTCGAGTCGGTGGCCTTGAAACCTGCGTGTTTCTTCGGATATGTAGACGATCCCTTTGTTGTTTGACCTCATGGGAATGAGAATCTGAACGACTTTTTAGAACACCTGATTCAAACCACCCGAATATTTATTTCACGATGGAAGTGGAAGAGGCTGGCTGCTTTCCCTTCCTTGATGTAACGGTCTGGAGTAAGGTTGACGGTACGTTGGGACATGCTGTGTATAGGAATCTTACACTGACTTGCATCTACTGGATGGTAGCTGTCACTATCAGGCTCAGCGTGAAGGATAACTTCGTACCTTGGTTCACAGGCCTCACGTGCCTGAGCGTTTGCCAGCATACTTAGTCCATCTTAAGGTCACCTTTCGTCAGAAAGCATATACAGGGTTATTACAAATGATTGAAGCGATTTCACAGCTCTACAATAACTTTATTATTCGAGGTATTTTCACAATGCTTTGCACACACATACAAAAAGGCATTCACAAATGTTCAATATGTGCCCATTTAGTGATTCGACAGACATCAAGCCGATAATCAAGTTCCTCCCACACTCGGCGCAGCATGTCCCCATCAATGAGTTCGAAAGCATCGTTGATGCGAGCTCGCAGTTCTGGCACGTTTCTTGGTAGAGGACGTTTAAACACTGAATCTTTCACATAACCCCACAGAAAGAAATCGCATGGGGTTAAGTCGGGAGAGCGTGGAGGCCATGACATAAATTGCTGATCATGATCTCCAACACGACTGATCCATCGGTTTTCCAATCTCCTGTTTAAGAAATGCCGACCATCATTATGGAAGTGCGGTGGAGCACCATCCTGTTGAAAGATGAAGTCGGCGCTGTCGGTCTCCAGTTGTGGCATGAGCCAATTTTCCAGCATGTCCAGATACACGTGTCCTGTAACGTTTTTTTCGCAGAAGAAAAAGGGGCCGTAAACTTTAAACCGTGAGATTGCACAAAACACGTTAACTTTTGGTGAATTGCGAATTTGCTGCACAAATGCGTGAGGATTCTCTACCGCCCAGATTCGCACATTGTGTCTGTTTACTTCACCACTAAGAAAAAATGTTGCTTCATCACTGAAAACAAGTTTCGCAATGAACGCATCCAATTGTAAACGGTAAGGCTTCTGCTTTAGCCTTTTCCGTAAGATTTTCCAAACCGTCGGCTGTGGTACGTTTAGCTCCATGCTTGCTTTATTCGTCGACTTCCGCGGGCTACGCGTGTAACTTGCCCGCACGCGTTCAACCGTTTCTTCGCTCACTGCAGGCCGACCCGTTGATTTCCCCTTACGAAGGCATCCAGAAGCTTTAAACTGCGCATACCATCGCCGAATGGAGTTAGCAGTTGGTGGATCTTTGTTGAACTTCGTCCTGAAGTGTCGTTGCACTGTTATGACTGACTGATGTGAGTGCATTTCAAGCACGACATACGCTTTCTCGGCTCATGTCGCCATTTTGTCTCACTGCGCTCTCGAGCGCTCTGGTGGCAGAAACCTGAAGTGCGGCTTCAGCCGAACAAAGCTTTACGAGTTTTTCTACGTATCTGTAGTGTGTCGTGACCATATGTTAATGAATGGAGCTACAGTGAATTTATGAAATCGCTTCAATCATTTGTAATAGCCTCGTAGTGAAAGACAGATCAGACTTGTGTTGGGCTGTAGACCTACCGTGCACCTTGCGAGTGATAATGATACCGAGTTGGAACTAAAGTCTACATCCCTCTTGCCTTGCGCAGGAAATATTTCCAATACGATTGGTTGTATTTTGCGGAAATATGATATATATAATGTGTTTTTCGAACTTCATCTAAGATTAGGGTTCTTTTAGGTTCCGTTAACGATGATCTTGGTTTGCGTAAGGCTGGTGTCTATCGTATTCCTTGCAGTTGTGGCATGTCATATAACTGTTAGATTATCAGGACCGTGGAGGATCTGTGTATTGAGCATAAGCGTCGCACACGCTTACGACAACCGAGTAAATCTGCTACTGCAGAACACTGTCTTTGCACCTGTCATTCTATTTTTTTTTCCTTTATTGATTTTCGATTCCCCCCAAAGGGGACGGGCTGGCAGCAGCTAAGCACGCCGCTCTTCAGCCTACAGAATTTTTAAAACATAAGAAGAAGATAATAAACAATAACAGCAGGTGATAAAACGGTGACTTGAATAATTGTAAAACGGCGGAAAATTGTGGAAAGTTAAAACAATAAACAAAGGGTTGGCGATGCTAATAAAATACACAGGAAGCAAACAGGTAAAATAGTAGACAGACAATTAAAAACACGGCGACAGTCTGGTTTCTGTTCGCAAGAGATATAAAAAGCACACCCAGCGGCAGTATGATTTCCGTTCGCAACACTTCGAAAAAGACGCACAACACTTAACACTCACTGGAAACACTGTACTAAAAAGTCGGCACGAAGACGACACACCACAGCCATGAGCAAAGGGGGGGGGGGGGGGGGGGGGGCTGGACAGATGAGGGGAAAAAAAGGGGAGAGGAGAGGAAAAGTCATTCTATGGAATATAACAAAACAGATTCTGGCATGCAATTCCTTCTATTTAGATAGTGTTATTAAGGAATCTGTTGAAATTAAATTAGCAAGTAACTTGGTAATTAGAGACGCAGGGTTTTGCTTAAATTCTGCTTTGAATCCTGCTCTGTCCCCTGTCAAAAAACAGAGGGACAAAGTTAATGTTACCTCACCCTTGTCCAGTAATTTTTACTATCAATAACTTCTGACGTCTGTCATACTTTATTATGGTGCCGCTAGTGTTTACAGTATTGTGTGTGTGTGTGTGTGTGTTTGTGTGTGTGTGTGTGTTTTATCATTCAGGAATTGCTCCGCAAACCGAGGTTTTAAATTCTCTTGCACAGCGCATACTTGCTGCAGTTTAGCCTTGAGAGCGACGGGGTGGTCAACTGTCGAAATACCGGCGATTGTCGAAGACGTTACCCAGCTGCATTCTCGTAAATTATTTGAACGGTTACTGATATGTTAAGTCTTTGATCGAACGGAATTGTAACTGGTTGCTGTGTTTCTGCCGGTTTTTTTTTCTGTGAATGCCATGGTGTGTAGAATGAAGCAGTAATGAGAGACGTGAGCGAAGCATCCACAGCGGACGCGCCCGTCGGTAAGGCACGGGCGCAGGCTCGAGCCGCCCACTGCCTCTCAAAGCTTATCGCGTCTGCAGCACGTCAGGACTCAGCCGTCACGTGCTGCTGCTCCTGCTCTTAGCAGCCTCCATACCACACTGATGTCATCTAACACGGCTCTCTTAGCCGGAGCGCTATTGCCACACATTCCACTGCTCTACTGTCCCCCAAATTTTATCGCCGCTCTTCGTCTCTTTAAATCGCAGCATCTTTCGTTATCCACACACGTACATCCTAAAACTGTTCAACGAGACCCAGTCGCAGATTCGAGTCATTTTCTTCGTACAGGGTACCACAGTCGTGAATTTATTAATAGTTACATTAATCTGTGTATACAATGCTCTCTGTTTTCAGGCCGTATCATGTCTGTGTTAAAACTAGAGAACTGCAAGATATTGACCATCTTGATCGTCAAGAGATGACTGATTGTCAACTCCTGACGAAGAAAATGGCGGAATCTTCGAAAGCTTGGGTGTTAGCTCAGACATGGCGTGGCCTTAAAACGAAAAGTGTTATATACGAATGTCGCCACGGAAGGCTCCAAAGTCGTATGTTAAAGGCGTTTGACCTTAGCTGTTTACTTTATCTGCACAGTTTTAATCCACACACATACACTGAAAAGTTCCTTTCGCCTTTGTCGCGCGAAGCAAGAGCCCACACACTCTTTGTGAAGTGTGCCGCGCGAGACGAATTTATGCAACGTATTGCTTCGAAGGTTAACAATGAAATGTTTATCGGCTGCTAAACTATTAAAACCAATGTAAATAGTGGTCAGCAGCCTCGCTTCGATCTGAGAGACATGATTCAAATTGCCACTATTCCTACACGATTAACACACGCTCTTCAAAAATTTAACTACCTTTAGAAAATGCTGAGATACGCTCAGCGGAATGGAAAACAGCCACTATCACTTCATACATAAACTCCAGCTGCCTACTACCATCTTTCGCCGTCAATACCTACTAAAAACTAAACAGGATAACATTTCAGAATCTACAGGGAAAAACGTCACACCAAAATACCAAATTTCGAATTTTCCGAGAAAGACAACATTTATATTTGCTTCAGTTAAACCGCGCCAAGTGCGCCGGTTTTATCAAACACTACCCGCAGTTAGCTACTGGCTCAGCGCTCTGGTGTGAGGTCCATTACTACTGGGCACTTGCACAGTCACTGAACTGCCTCTCTCGCTCAGAAAACCGGAAACTGACTAAGCTGAATTTCACGCCGGTAGACAGGAACGCACTTCTGAATACTTATAGCCTTCTCGTTAGAGAAAGGTAACATTTGTGATCTCCAAGGGTCGCTGACTTCCAACTCCAGAACGTGAAACACTCTATTGTACCACCATCCCAAAGAGCACACCTATTGTCGCCTACAATCGCGAAGGCAGTCGGCTGACCTGTCGATTTCAGGAGTTCCTCACAACTACACAAATATGTTTAAACGTTCTGGGATTCTAGCCAACTAACTTCATTAGCAGAATGCAAGTATTCTCTCTGATCAGTTCATGTTAACACGACAGTCAGCAGTTTATTTTTAGTAGGAGCTTCAAAATCCATGTCTTCGCAGGAAAATCACTAGCCCCGAAGTTGGCTTCGACCACAAACCACTTAGATGGCTTAGCGAGAAGACCAAACCAACGGCTTGAGGCACGAGGAAGGCCACACTCACCGGGTTACAGGAAGTGGCTGCGGTGTATAAAATACCATTGGGGGGGGGGGGGGCGGGGGGCGAGCCCACAGGTGTGGCTAGGAATGGCATATTACAACACGATAGGCCAGTTTCGACTTAGTACGGCCCCATGGCGTTTACAAGTGTCGTACGTATATTTAATAAGCATGACAACGAAAGCACATTCAAAAATTGGCTCTCAATAATCGGCATTGTACGTGGATGCACAGTTAGTATATACTGTATTCCTGAACTGGCCTATTAGGCCGAAATATGCGAGTCACGTATATGCTTTGAATCAAATTTAGCGTGTCAAGTATTAAACAACAAAAATATGGTTCAAATGGCTCTGAGCACTATGGGACTTAACTGCTGAGGTCATAAGTCCCCTAGAACGTAGAACTAATTAAACCTAACTAACCTAAGGACATCACACACATCCATGACCGAGGCAGGATTCGAACCTGCGACCGTAGCGGTCTCGCGGTTCCAGACTTTAGCGCCTAGAACCGCTCGGCATTAAACAACAGAGACGAAAACAATAACCTGCTCATTTAATAATCTCGTAACCGGTCCAAACGAGATGGAGCAGTGATATAAGTTAGAGCGTTCAAATTCCCGTCTGCTCAACCATGCTCACGTCTTCCATGGCTCTCCTCAATCACTTAGAGCAATCCTTTCTCTTCACGATTGTTATGCATTGTCAATGATAAAATCCGCTAAAGCTGGTAAAATTATTTACTTCTAAAAAGGGAAGCTACCCTTTTCAGCCGGCCGGAGTGGCCGTGCGGTTCTAGGCGCTACAGTCTGGAACCGAGCGACCGCTACGGTCGCAGTTTCGAATCCTGCGTCGGGCATGGATGTGTGTAATGTCCTTAGGTTAGTTAGGTTTAATTAGTTCTAAGTTCTAGGCGACTGATGACCTCAGAAGTTAAGTCGCATAGTGCTGAGAGCCATTTCCACCCTGTTTCAGGGTGTATGTCCCATCTTGAAGTGCATGTTAAAATGTGAGTCCACAAAGCATATATAACTAAGGTTAAAACAGTTTGAAACATGTTCAAATAGTGGTCTTCCACGCAGGAAGACAGAGAGGCGGTCATTCGAAACAAGCGCTTGATAGACACCCATCAGACCAGTACTACATGCAACCCATAGTTCAAAAATGAACTATTTTAATATATTTTAACCGTAGATATGCATCCTTTGTTGACTCACATTTTAAGATGCACTTGAAGATGGGACATACGTCCTGAGACTAGGTAGTGCTTCCCTTTTTAGAAATAAATAATTTTTACAACTGTATCGGATTTTACCATTGACACTTAAAGAAAATTCTGTGATTATTTCAGGAAGATCAAAATCTGGTCCTTCCCTCATCCTCGTTCAGTGCATTGACTCATCCCTAAAGAAAATGATCTAGCGTTTTCATTAAATTTTAATTTTCCTTCATTCTCATAATCGCACACGCTGGCTTATATTCCCGACGATTGTTTTAAAATCAGTCAAGGTGAAAGCTCGAATTATTTCTTTTCCATATCTGGAGACGATGGCACCCCAGGAGTGGAAGAGCAGTATTTTGGCTTTCCAGTAGAGGTCCTAGACTAGTTTCTTGTCAACAGATACCACAAATCTTTATGGCTATACAGGATATACGGCTTTGTAGAAGTACAACTTCTGAGAGTGACATCCTAAAACTATGTGTTCCTCTGGAATGCTCTTAAAAAGAACGTGAGTTTTTAGTGGGGGAAGAAGAGGGCGTTACTCAACAGCAACGAAATTTGCTAACAAACACCGGCTTCAAGATACCGAATCGCGATTCAAAAATAAAGATTCAACAAGTGCGAATTCTTGGAAAATGCCGCTGAAGAAAATAGACCTCAATACCCCAATGGCGAAACAATTAGTTGAACCTTCATACTTTCAAGCCCATTGTGAGTTATGTCGAATTGATTACGTTACACTGATAATTTCTTTTAGCAGCTATTGTTCATTACATCATTATCAACGCAGTTATTAGAAAATGTTACGGAGCTCTTTACACAATATAAAATTAAACAATAACGTAAATCATACAAGGAAATTAATGAATCGAATGCCACTGCAGTAAGACTAGAAATAGAAAGTAAAATTAATATTTATTTTCATTCTCCTTTTTTAATTTATTCAATAACGCTATCTATTTACATTCATTGGAGAGACTATCAATAGAAGTAGAGGATAAAAACAGTGAAAAGAAATTAAAGTTACGATGAGTGGATCCTTCAATATGATACTAGTGTAATGCAGAGCATTGACTAATTACTTATACACACTGACTGACAAAACTAGTGAAGCACTCAGAGGGCATGGTACGATGTTAATGTAACTTCGTACATGTACAAACCATCGGGCAAGTAAATGATTGTAGTTGCAGCACTATGCGACAGGTGGAACGGTCAGCAGAGTGCATTAGTGTTATTCGTGTTTAGTGCTGTTACCAGGCTTGGTAGGGCATACAAGGGGCGTGAACATCGTCAGGTGATGAGTGATCACTGTGAAGGACTCGGAGATCTCGCCTACTCGTATGAGACAGCGTTATCAGCACGTGACAGAGGTTGAAAGGGACTTGGTCGTGGATTTCAGTTTGGTCCTCTGGTCTAGCTGTTCAGTATGCAGAGTTTTGGGGTTTTCGGGAAAGACAGTGGCCCGATCTTGCACTGTGTGAGAACGTGATGGTAAGCATACTTCTCGTCAAGGTTCCGGTAGACCACGTCTTATCACTGCAATGGAGCATCGACGAATTGTGCACCAAGCACATCGTAGCCCTTTTACATCTTTGCCTGCCATTGGATGGTTCAAATGGTTCTAAGCACTATGGGACTTAACATCTGAGGTCATCAGTCCCCTAGACTTAGAACTACTTAAATCTAACTAACCTAAGGACATCCCACACATCCATGCCCGAGGCAGGATTCGAACCTGCGACCGTAGCAGTCGCGTGGTTCCGGACTGAAGCACCTAGAACCGCTCGGCCACCACGACCGGCCCTGCCATTGGAGAACAAGACATTGGAGTCCCTGTAACACGCTGTGTCATCCAGTGTCACTGGTCTGAGGCTAGCAGCAGCCAGAATAGTGAATTACCATCCCACGTGTAGGCTGCCGTTAACACCACAGCACCGACGGTTGCGTTTGGTGTGGCTCCGTGACTGGGAAGTGTGGGATAAATAGCGTCGCGGTGTGTTCAGCAATTAACTGCCGTTTTGCAATACACCAGATGACCATCGTCGGCGAGTACGGTGGCGACTTGAGAAGAGATCCCATTCTTCTAATGTTCTGGAAATCACAGTGGTGCTATTCCTGGAGTCACGGTGCAGGGACCCATCAGGTTTGAATTCAGGTCACCATTGTTAATGATTGAGGGAACTCTGACAGCACAACGGTACGTCACGGGCATCGTGCGTCCTCATGCTTTACCTCTCATTCAACAATTTCGTGGTGCCATTTTCCAACAGGACAATGCTCGTCCACTCATGGCATGTGTCTCTAAGAACTGTCTGCGTGATGTTGAAGTACTCCTGTGGCCAGGAAGTTTCCCAGATCCGTCCCTGATATGACATGCGTGGGACCATCCTGGACATCAACTCCACCCCAGTGCCAGTATCCAGGATATCAAGACACAGTTACAACAGTCGAAGGCCAGCTTGTCTCAGCAGAGTATGATGATGATGGGGGCCTATACTCCGAGAAGCGTAGGGGACGATGCGGGAGACCCGCACCGTGGTATTAGGTAAAGTCCTAGTGTAGGTGATTTACCATTGCCTTCCTCCGACCGTAATTGGGATGAATGATGATGGTGTAGACGACAGAACAATGTCCAGTCGTCTGGAGGCAGAAAAATACCTAAACCCGCCGGGAATCGAACCCGCGACCCAGTGCGCGGGAAGCGAGAATACTATCGCAAGACCACGAGCTGCGAACTGGAGAGGATGAAACGGATGTGTGTGATGTCCTTAGGTTTGTTAGGTTTAAGTAGTTCTAAGTTCTAGGGGACCGATGACCTCAGATGTTAAGTCTCATAGTGCTCAGAGACATTTGAATCATTTGATTCTTTCACGTATGTGAGGAATGTGTCCTGAAATGTTCAGCCGTACGGTTAAAAGTAGCGTCGATACAAACAGGGCTTGGGAGCTGGGTTGCCAGCAATACGCTGAAATCTGAGCTCTTTCTTTACATTAAGGAATATGGCAGCACTTTTATCAACAACTTATTTATTTATTAAATTAAGGAAAAAGCTACAGTCGCTTGAAAACAATGAACGCTAATGCATTACTAAATGCTCAGAATTTCGTGTCACTCACTGTTCACCATTAAAATATGCATACGGAATTCAAGGAACATCAAATTTTCATGCACTGTACTACACGCTTGGACATGCAAATGATTAGCACGCCAGCTCAACCGCACAGTGGATGTAGAAATAACGCAATTTACATTCAGTATACCGGATGCTCAGAAATAGTCTGAAAAGCATATGGGAGTGTCGCGTTGTAGGTTTTACGGAGAAATAATTGTTAAGAAAAACATTCCATGCGTTGCGCCGTTTCCGAGTTAATGAGACTGAAGTTAGCCAACCAAGTCGCTGTGCGCGGAAATTCAAGCGGCCCGAGACAGATTGTGTCGCCAAAGGTATTCTACGTTTGGTTTCCTAAAACCGAGCAAGAGAGCGATACGAAAGTTTCATGTGGGACTGCAGGAAGGATTGAACAGAAGCGAAAGGTTGTTCTGTCTCTTGTGCTATCGCCTATGCTAGGAGAACAGCTGACACTAACTGTATCTGTCAGGCCGCTTTAATTTGCAAGCAACGGCCTGACCGGCTAACTTCAGTGCTAATTAACTCGGAAACGGTGCAACATATCGAATTTTTGATAACAATTATTTCCCAGTCCAACGTACCCTGCAATATCCTTACCCACGTTTCATATTGTATCTGACCAAACTGTATAAGGAAACATTACGTAGCGTCTTTATGATTCAGAAATCGCATTTCAGTGTTGTTTTTTTTTTTTTGTGAAAAGCCCATGTTATACGATGTCTAGGAAAGAAAAAAGGCTGTCAGCATCTGCCCGAATTAGGAAGCTGCAGGATCGAAGCCTATCGACAGTGCAAGTTTGTCGTTGCACTACGAGGGCAGTTCAATAAATAATGCAACACATTTTTGTTTCTGAAACAGGGGTTGTTTTATTCAGCATTGAAATACACCAGGTTATTCCCCAATCTTTTAGCTACACAACACTATTTTTCAACGTAATCTCCATTCAATGCTACGGCCTTACGCCACCTTGAAATGAGGGCCTGTATGCCTGCACGGTACCATTCCACTGGTCGATGTCGGAGCCAACGTCGTACTGCATCAATAACTTCTTCATCATCCGCGTAGTGCGTCCCACGGATTGCGTCCTTCATTGGGCCAAACATATGGAAATCCGACGGTGCGAGATCGGGGCTGTAGGGTGCATGAGGAAGAACAGTCCACTGAAGTTTTGTGAGCTCCTCTCGGGTGCGAAGACTTGTGTGAGGTCTTGCGTTGTCATGAAGAAGGAGAAGTTCGTTCAGATTTTTGTGCCTACGAACACGCTGAAGTCGTTTCTTCAATTTCTGAAGAGTAGCACAATACACTTCAGAGTTGATCGTTTGACCATGGGGAAGGACATCGAACAGAATAACCCCTTCAGCGTCCCAGAAGACTGTAACCATGACTTTACCAGCTGAGGGTATGGCTTTAAACTTTTTCTTGGTAGGGGAGTTGGTGTGGCGCCACTCCATTGATTGCCGATTTGTTTCAGGTTCGAAGTGATGAACCCACGTTTCATCGCCTGTAACAATCTTTGACAAGAAATTGTCACCCTCAGCCACATGACGAGCAAGCAATTCCGCACAGATGGTTCTCCATTGCTCTTTATGGTGTTCGGTTAGACAACGAGGGACCCAGCGGGAACAAACCTTTGAATATCCCAACTGGTGAACAATTGTGACAGCACTACCAACAGAGATGTCAAGTTGAGCACTGAGGTGTTTGATGGTGATCCGTCGATCATCTCGAACGAGTGTGTTCGCACGCTCCGCCATTGCAGGAGTCACAGCTGTGCACGGCCGGCCCGCACGCGGGAGATCAGACAGTCTTGCTTGACCTTGTGGCGGTGATGACACACGCTTTGCCCAACGACTCACCGTGCTTTCGTCCACTGCCAGATCACCGTAGACATTCTGCAAGCGCCTATGAATATCTGAGATGCCCTGGTTTTCCGCCAAAAGAAACTCGATCACTGCCCGTTGTTTGCAACGCACATCCGTTACAGACGCCATTTTAACAATTCCGTACAGCGCTGCCACCTGTCGGAAGTCAATGAAACTATACGAGACGAAGCGGGAATGTCTGAAAATATTCCGGTTTTTTCAACCAAAATTGGCCGAGAAAAAAAATGTGTTGCATTACTTATTGAACTGCCCTCGTACATTGCAGCTCGCATTGATCGAGATCTCACGATTTGAATGTGAATATGGAATCGACGGGTTCATGAGGGCTATACACAACGTCATGTAGGCATTCAGTGGCCCCTTACGACTAGCGCCCTAGAAGACAGACGTATTATTCGTACAGCTCTGGAGTATCGTACAAGACGCCACGCACCTTGAATTAGGAAACAGACTTCTCTGCAGTCTTGCTGCGACGTCTAGAGCACCACGGATTGCCGGCACGGCGATCGCTATTGCCGCTTCCCTTGGCGCGGCAGCAGAGACAGACGCGTCAACAGTGGTGCATCCTGTTCAGCACACAGCATCGTGATGGTAGTGTCCGTCTGCACAGACTCCGAAGAGAACGAACATTGCCACATTAAATTCATCATCCTCATACGGGAGCATCACGTGGCGTTATGGTGCGAAGGAGATGGAAATGAGCGTATGGCATCATTGGCCGGGAGGCCCCATCCGGGGAAGTTCGGCCGCCAAGTGCAAGACTTATTTCAGTCGACGCCACATTGGGCGACTTGCGAGCCGGTGATGAGGATGAAATGATGAAGAGGACAACACAACACCCAGTCCCCGAGCAGAGAAAAATCTCCAACCCGGCCGGGAATCGAACCCGGGCTCGCTTGCAGTGGAGACGAGCGGGTTGCCACCCAGCTAAGCAGACGGACGGTGCGAAGGAAAGGATAGAAAGTTGGGTCTGACGTCCCGTCGACATTGAGATCATTAGGGACGTAGCACAAACTCGGATTGTGTCTACGATGGGGAAGGAGATCGGCCCTGTCCTTCCAAAGGCACCGTCACGGCATTTGTTTGGAACGATTTAGGGAAATCACGGAAAAACCTAAATACGGATGGCAGGAGGTGGATTTGAACCGCCGTCCTCCAAAATGTGATTCCAGTGTGCTAATGACTGCGCTATCTTGCTCGGTCGCTAAGGTGCGAGTTTTCATTGAGTACACAGCATGGTCACCTCTGGCTCACACAGCCAGCAATTTGGACTATAGCTGTTACATTTGTGACGCCTTGTGAGAAGTGCCTCTCCCCTATCTTCGAGATCTCCGTAACGTTAGCTTTCAGCTAGAGAACTTAAGATCATATGTGCTGTCCTGACTTACCTCAATCCAGACTATTGCGCTCTACAGGACGTTCCCCCTCCCATTGAACCATTCAAAACATCCTAGGAGATATTGCCACCGAGCGAGGTGGCGCAGAGGTACGCACACTGGACTCGCATTCGGGAGGACGACGGTTCAAACCCGCGGTTTTCCGTGATTTCCGTAAATCGCTTCAGGCAAATGCCGGAATGGTTCCTCTGAAAGGGCTCGGCCGACTTCCCTCTGCATCCTTCCCTAATCCGAGCTTGCGCTACGTCTCTAATGAGTTCGTTGCCGATGGGACGTTACACACTAATCTCCTGCTCCTCATCCCGCATAGAGTGCCGTTACACTGGCGCGAAGCCACTCATCAGCTACACTGACTGAAAACGTCTGGCATAGAGGTGCAACGTGCAAGTATCAATCATCCTAGATCAGCTCGACTCGAAGTCCAACCGCATTAGAGTCATTTTTGGTGCCAGAGGTAGCATCTCTGTGTACTAAATTTTGCACTCCTAGACAGCAGTTCGTGGTCTTGTCGCTAGCGTTTAGGTTGCTGATACTCGATCACGGGGCCCCAGGTTCGATTCCCTGCCGGGTCGTGATTTTGCCCGCTCGAGACTGTGTGTGTGTGTGTGTGTGTGTGTGTGTGTGTGTGTGTGTGTGTGTGTGTTGTCTTCACAATCATTTCATCATAATCGACGCACAAGTCGTCGAAGTGGCGTCAAATAAAAAGACTTGTACTAGCCGGTCGCAGAACCCCAGGTGGGGTTCCATGGTCACTAACGTCATGCTCATCTCACTGTACTCCGTATAGCCCCAAACCACCTACAAATTTAATAATGTATTCTTCCCGCTATAGTATGCACGCGCAATACGTAAAATCTCATTGTCGCTATCCTTACGGGTGTTGCAGTTTTAATGGCCAGAAGAGTATATTGCTGTGTTCGTCATTGCTCCTCTTCGTTTCAGGGATCAAGTCGTAAATCTTGAGCCTGATGTTAAAATACCCTGTGTATGCGCTTTATCGTCTGTTTTGTGACGAGAAGGATGCCGTAGGAAGAGTCGAGGTGGCAGGCTAGAGAGAGCGCGCTGCTGGCCGCGCTTCGTATCACGCGCCTGGCCGCTGCTTCTTGCCGATAACTACATTAGCGCTTTTCTTGTTGCGACGGATCTCTGCCGGTGGCTGCGGGGCCGCTTCGCTCACTTTCAGGCTGTTTCACGCATGAATCCTCGCGGAGGCTACGTAATGAACCGTTTCGCCAACCGTGTTACGCGACTGATGATATACTGGATAGTGACAGTCTCCTACAGATGTCATCCTTATCTTGCACTGCGGCACTTCTAACGTCTTACACAAACATGCACGTGTTTTATTCGTTTCTCTTATAACACTAACATTATTCCAGAATGAGATTTTCACTCTGCAGCGGAGTGTGCGCTGATATGAAACTTCCTGGCAGATTAAAACTGTGTGCCCGACCGAGACTCGAACTCGGGACCTTTGCCTTTCGCGGGCAAGTGCTCTACCATCTGAGCTACCGAAGCACGACTCACGCCCGGTACTCACAGCTTTACTTCTGCCAGTATCTCGTCTCCTACCTTCCAAACTTTACAGAAGCTCTCCTCGCAGGAGAGCTTCCGTAAAGTTTGGAAGGTAGGAGACGAGATACTGGCAGAAGTAAAGCTGTGAGTACCGGGCGTGAGTCGTGCTTCGGTAGCTCAGATGGTAGAGCACTTGCCCGCGAAAGGCAAAGGTCCCGAGTTCGAGTCTCGTTCGGGCACACAGTTTTAATCTGCCAGGAAGTTTCACTAACATTATTGTCATCACAGTCTGAGACATTCAAGGTCCGGTCTGTTTGTCACTTTTTCGCTGTTTCTATGCTGTCATATTTTGTTTGTGTCACTAATCGAATCTTAGTAGGTATATTCTCCCTCGTCGGAATCCTGTTTTACGATGGCTAGTCAATTATTATCCGCAAAGTAGTTATAAAATTTTATTGTAATCAAATAGGAAACTTACAAGAACATCATTTTTCGACACGGTCTCCTTGTTTTTCAACGCACTTGGTCCATCGTTGTACAAGCTTCCTGATGCCATCATAAAAGAAGGTTCTCGGTTGAGCTGCGAGCCAGGAATGCATTGCATTGCTGCTTCGTCCGAGGCAAATCGACGGTCCCTTAATACCTGTTTGAGTGGACCAAACAAGCGATAGTCAGAAGGGCAAGTTCGGGACTATATGGGGATGATCCAGTACTTGAAATTTGACTTTCTGGAGCGTTCCAGCAGTGTAGGCAGCAGTATGCGGACGGGCATTGTAGTTCAGCAACACAACACCTTTTGACAGCAATTCTCGGTGTTTTCGTCGCATTGCAAGCTTTAGCCTGGCAGGAATCATCTCACTGTGACGTATACTGTTTATTGTTGTGCCCCTTTTTCCATTACGTTCCAGTACTGGACCTTGTGCGTCCCAAAAAACCGTAATCATCAGTTTTCCTGCGGACGGTTGGGTCTTGAACTTTATCTTGCACGGCGAATTTGGATGTTTCCATTCCACACTCTACCGTTTACTCTCCGGCTCGTAATGATGGATCCGTGTCTCGTCATCAGTAATGATCCTGTCTAAGTTGCCCCCTTCTTTACCATAGCGATCCAAATGTTTTTGCAGAGGTCCAAGTGCGTTTGTTTATGCAACTGTGTGAGTTGTTTTGGGACCCATCTTGTGCAAACTTTATGAAACCCAAGTCTGATGCGGATGATTCGTAGGCAGAACCGTGACTAATCTGCAGACGATGTGCCATTTCGTCAATAGTTAATCGTCTGTCTAAGAGAATCATTTCACGTGAACGCTCAATGGTTTCTTCATTTATGGCGGTAAACGGTCGTCCGGCTCCTTCATAGTGCGTAACACTTTAGCGAACATTCCGGTATTTTTCAATCCATTCGTAGACACTCCTTTGTGACAAAACACTGTTCCCGTACTGTACCGAAAGTCTTCGATGAATTTCGGCCTCTGATACGCCTTCCGACCACAAAAAACGGATCACTGAACGTTGCTCTTCTTTGGTGCAAATAGACAGCGGAGCAGCCATGATTAAGAGCACGTCAGCGATACTAACTTAGCAGCTTGAAAACTTCAAAGATATAACAACAAATAAACAAAGCCTGCATCGTCAACGTCAAACGACAGTATGGGGTCTACTACCAAAATAAAAAAAAAGTATCACTAAATTGCGGATAAAATGTGTGTGAAATGTTATGGGACTTAACTGCTAAGGTCATCAGTCCCTAAGCTTACACACTACTTAACCTAAATTATCCTAAGGAAAAACACACACACACATGCCCGAGGGAGGACTCGAACCTCCGCCGGATCAGCCGCACAGTCCATGACTGCAGTGCCCCAGACCGCTCGGCTAATCCCGCGCGGCAGAAATTGCGGATATTAATTGACTTACCCTCGTATATTCCCCTGCACGTCTGAAGGTGCACAGCTTCCTCTGACAACACTCACAAAATACCATTTCGGCAATTCTAGTCAACAAGATCATAAGTCCACCTGCTCAGCTGAGTGGTGGAAAAACGGTCTGGTCTCATCTTAGTCTTCCTGTATTTCCGATGGAGATTGCTTCAACGTGCTATAAGGTCATTCACCGTCTGATACCTACTGGTGATCGTCATTTTCGTATTGGCTCTCGTCCGAATGATCAGTATGAGGAAGGTCATCAAACTGACACCTTACTTCACAGGCTTGTTACTTGCGGGCGGAATCATTGACCCTGGGTCCACCGTCAAGTAGCTTTCCTTACTCGAGGGCCTGAAACCGTTTTCCCAGACGACATTCTCCTACATCCGAACATATCCTTTTTTCCTCAGACGAAAACGAACACGATTGTCTGGCTCTCGGGTTACTATGTTCAATATGTCGTTGAAGGCGAGAATGACGCAGATCAACGCGTTTTTCGCTATTATCTGACAACTGCGCATTGGAAATGGCAGCTGTTGCCACGATACCGAACGCTTTTTGCGAATATGCTTTTTCTTGTGTTTAACCGTCAGGGTGTTGGTTAAGCTCTCCTGTGATCCCTGTTTCTTCCCTGAGCTCGAGCCCCCTCCCTTGTAGCTGTGTTTTGTCCCTTTTTCTCTTCCACAGGTATATAAAAAAATTGACAAGAATGGTGGGATAATGGGTTATTCTTCCTGTTCCGAATTTACACTACTGGCCATTAAAAATTGCTACACCACGAAGATGACGTGCTACTGGCGTGAAATTTAACCGACAGGAAAAAGATGCTGTGATATGCAAATGATTAGCTTTTCAGAGCATTCACACAAGGTTGGCGCCGGTGGCGACACCTACAATGTGCTGACATGAAGAAAGTTTCCAACCGATTTCTCATACACAAACAGCAGTTGACCGGCGTTGCCTGGTGAAACGTTGTTGTGATGCCTCGTGTAAGGAGGGGAAATGCGTACCATCACGTTTCCGACTTTGATAAAGGTCGGATTGTAGCCTACCGCGATTGCGGTTTATCGTATCGCGACATTACTGCTCGCATTGGTCGAAATCCAATGACTGTTAGCAGAATATAGAATCGGTGGGTTCAGGAGGGTAATATGGAATGCCGTGCTGGATCCCAACGGCATCGCATTACTAGCAGTCGAGATGACAGGCATCTTATACGCATGGCTGTAACGGATCGTGCAGCCACGTCTCGATCCCTGAGTCAACAGATGGGGACGTTTGCAAGAAAACAACCATCTACACGAACAGTTAGACGACGTTTGTAGCAGCATGGACTATCAGCTCGGAGCCCATGGCTGCGGTTACCCTTGACGCTGCATCACACACAGGAGTGCCTGCGATGGTGTACTCAACGATGAACCTGCGTGCACGGATGGTAAAACGCCATTTTTTCGGTTGAATCCAGGTTCTGTTTACAGCATCATGATGGTCTCATCCGTGTTTGGCGACATCGCGGTGAACGCACATTGGAAGCATGTATTCGTCATCGCCATACTGGCATATTACCCGGCGTGATGGTAAGGGGTACCATTGGTTACACGTCTCGGTCACCTCTTGTTCGCACTGACGGCACTTTGAACAGTGGACGTTACATTTCAGATGTGTTACGACCCGTAGCTCTACCCTTCATTCGATCCCTGCGAAACCCTACATTTCAGCAGGATAATGCACGACCGCATGTTGCAGGTCGGTATGGGCCTTTCTGGATACATAAAATGTTCGATTGCCGTCCTGGCCAGGACATTCTCCAGATCTCTCACCAATTGAAAACGTCTGGCCAATGGTGGCCGAGCAACTGGCTCGTCACAATACGCGAGTCACTACTCTTTATGAACTGTGGTATCGTGTTGAAGCTGCATGGGCACGCCATCCAAGCTCTGTTTGACTCAATGCCTAGGCGTATCAAGGGCGTTATTACGGCCAGAGGTGGTTGTTTTGGGTATTGATTTCTCAGGATCTATGCACCCAAATTGCGCGCAAATGTAATCACATGTCAGTTCTCGTGTGATATATTTGTCCAATGAATACCCGTTTATCATCTGCATTTCTTCTTGATGTAGCAATTTTAATGACCAGTAGTGTAACAATTGTTTATGCTTGAACTAATTTGCTGACTTTCTTTTTGCAGCTGATATTAAACGATGATTTGACTGTGGTTGTCTGATCTTCATGAAAATACCAAGTCAATCTGATAAAAAAAATTGGTTATGTGCTTGCTTCCCAAGCAGCGGGCCCGCGTTCGATTCCCGGACGGGTTGGAGATTTTCTCCGCTCGTGGAGTGGATGTTGTATTGTCCTTATCATTATTTCATCCTCATCACGGGCACTGGAGCCGCTCAATGTAGCGTAGCGTCGACTGTAAATAAGACTCGCACTTGGCGGCCGAACTTCCCCGGATGGGGCCTCCCAAGCCGGCAATGCGATAAGATCATTTCATTTTCATTATTTATACGCATCTTACATTTTCACATACACAGGGGTTGGACAAAAATATGGAAACACCGCGGGAAGTGCATGCCTGAACATAAATGCAGATGCTAGGACAGCTTGCAGCTTGCGCATTTGTATCTGATCAATAACGGCACCTGTGCAAATGTCAGTCGTGGTTCTGCGTAGTTGTGAGTGCATTATGTCGGAGCTAACTGAATTCGAACGCGAGCAAATAGTTGGAACTCGTATGCTGGGTGATTCCGTAGCCAAGGTAGGCCAAGTGTCTGGTGTTTCGAGAGGCACCAAATCTCAGTTTTGTACCGCATAAAGGCAAAGCGGAGAATCATCATCCGCTAAGTCACAACGTGGACGAAAGTGTGTATTGGATGATCGTGATAGACTGTCATTGAAGAGGCTTGTGACGAAAAATAGGAAGCTGGTACATGAGAAGGTTATTGCAGAAATGTATGTCATACTCATGAATTCTGACAACACTGAAAAACACGGAGGGGGTTCCGTAAAGCACTGCAGGGCGAACTGGAATTCCAGACCCACTCAACAGTGATGCAAATGCCTGTGAAACTTCCCCTTCGAAAAATTTATGAATGATTGTGCTGATAAACCCCTTACGTTATTTGATATTCAAACAGCAGAGCAAAACTGAACGTACTCAGACATTTCTCTCTTTACTTATTCTGATCATCATTAAACTGACACAATATTTTTAGCGCAACGTAATCTGACTTTCAATAATCCCTACAAAAGAATGGCCCTGACTAACAATAACCTATATCTTTCATGAGTCACTTACATCACAAAAGTCTTCGTTACTCGAACTACTGCAATACAGCGAGCGCCAATACTGCCAGCTAAATACAAGGTTCTCACTACTGAAGCCACTAACTACTGACAGGCACAGTTAACAAATGAAAGATTTTGAAAGAGAACAAACAATGTATTTACCTTAATAGTGTTCAAAAATCAGTTCACGACATCCAGTCTTACAAATTTACTGTCTCTGATGGACACACGTCCAGATCATCCGCTCTCAAAACTCTGCCATCTCTCTCCCCACATCCACCACTGCTGGCGGCTCACCTCCAACTGCGCAACGCTATATGCTGTTCACATCCAACTGCCCAACACTACAATAGCGAATATTTCAACAACGCCATCCAGCCAGAGACTGCACACAGCACAGCCAGTGATTTTCATACAGAGCGCTACGTGGCGTTACCAATATAAAAACCTAAACAGCCTACTTACACCTGTAATAGGAAAACGTGGAGCCTAATCCATTAAAAATAGATTGTGAAGCAATGGAAGAAAGTCATTTGGTCGGACGAGTCTTATTTCACACTATTTCCATCTTCTGTCCGAGCTGTGGGCAGCCATGACATAGTTGCCCATGGGTCCCTGCAAGGTCGCATTACTGCCAATGATTATTTGATCATTTCAGCTGATCAGCTCCCTCCTTTGGTACAATATTTGTTCCCCAATAGTGATTCTGTGTTCCAAGAAGACAGGGCCCCTTTCAGACAGCTCCAATCGCCTAGGACCGGTTTCGTGAACGAGAATGATTTGTCGCATCTCCCCTGGCCACATCAATCACCAGATCTCAATATTTTTGACCCTTTGAGGTCTAATTTCGAGACAACGATGCGTGATGTCTATCCACCTCCATCATTGTCACCTAAACTTGCCGCTATTTAGCAGGTATAACGGTAAAACCATACAGGATCTGTATTTATCCACTCCGAGGCGACTGGAATCTGTTCTGAATCCCAACGGGATTTGATAGACTGAGACAAAAGTTGTCATGAATGAAGGAAATCAGACGTTTTTATAGTTGTATCCCATTGCACAATGTCATTCATTGAGAAATGGACAGTCTAAAATGAGAGAAGTTTGTGTTTGAAAATTTTATTTTCGGTTCTGTTCAGCATGTTTTCCATCTGCAAAATCTTGACACCATCTCAGTCTACTTCACTTCTGTCCCTTATACCGTACCCCATTTCAGATGATTCACTTCCTTTCCTCATCGCAGCCTTCCTGTAAGAAAAAAAAAAGTAAAGAAGATTGATTGAAGCACCACAATGCAGCGCTTTAGCTGTACATGGTTACATTGAAGACGGGAAGCCCTTACCCTCCTCTGACCTGCTAACCGACTCGGGTAATCACTTTCAGTTGGTCGTGCTGGGCTGTAAGTCAATTTAAGTGCCATATAAATACTAAAGAGAAGACCCCAAACCTTTACAATAATAGTACGCCTCTTTCCTGCGCATGAAACAAGCCATACTGCAATAAAGTCCCTTACAAATTTAAAAAAGTAACTAAAATAAAAACCGTATTATGATGTCTTCCTTCTACATCCCGCTTAATATTTTTCTCGCTGTTGGCGACGCGTGTGAGTTTTGTTTCCTTGCTGGTTTGAGATGAGGGAAACCAGCAGCATGAAAGAGTTGACAGATCTTTTTTTTTAAAAGAACCTCTGCACATAACATCGAAGCTTGTCTCGATCGTGGTCCATAGTAGGGGCTTTAGCATTTCGTGCTTTTCAGCAAATGGAGAGGTTTTCTTCACTGTCATTTTTATATGATCTTACTCATAGTTTTCCAGGTACCTCCGAGTCGCCAGTTGCTTCTGTAATACGTGCGGACGACCACATTGCCACATAGCGATGATGAGACCTATACTTATCTCAGATAGGTAATGCAGCTAGAAAAAATCTTCCCCGTTTTTATTTTCTTTGTTTTTAGAAGGCTGCCGACGCAACTTATACGTGATATCGTAAAATGAAGAAAATCTCTCGCTACAGTGATGAAATTTCCGAGCAGGAAGAAACGCTGCCCATAGTCACGATTCGAAGATACATGTATTTATGTGACTGTACGAGAAAGATAATAAATAAGTTTCTGTGCATTTCGGAATAGTTTATATTATTCAGAAACGCTGAGAAATGACATTAGCTACGGGAGTCATCACCTAAAAAGCTAATTTCAAATTGGAATAGTATTAGAGACAAGTGAGACCTATCAGCTGTACATTTATTTAAGTTAAAAACTTTAATATTAATAAAGAAAAGGAGTGCAATTATCTATAAATTCAGCCCATAATCACGAGCCGATTAGATTTCAGACCGAAATGTTTGCGGAAATTTTTTTAGTAGTGCTACTGGAGCCTTCCTTGTGACGTCACTAACAATAACCTACAAAGAGTTACGTTTTATACGGACTACATAGGGAGAAGGACTGAACTGTGCTTGTAGTTTAAAATAACAACACCGATGTGAAGGAATTATAACACGTAAGGTGGAGAATGGCACAACTATTCTTAATTGCCTCTCCACGGTTGCCTACATTGCTTCTAATGAATGCCGGGGTGCGAGTCTGTTAAGCATTACCAAGAAGGTGTGACAGTCTCAGTATATGACGCGCATGCGTTACGCTGCACTTCGATCGTGTGGAACGTATTCTGTGGCGCAAATATCTCACTTTAAGTCATTGTATTTTAAAAACGGTGCTCGTCTTTAAACGGGGCCCGCGACTGATTTACACGAGAAGTGTCCCCGCGGTGTCATTCCGTTGCCTTGTCGGAAAGGATATAATGCACTCGCCCGCCTGCCACTGCGTCAGTTTTTGTGCTGGTCTATTTTAAATGAGCCATTTATAACCGTTCCCCAGCGTACTCTCAGTCTTACCAGATGTTTATTATATGGCGTCAAAGGGTGCGCAGATATGTTCTAAATATAAATGCAAGCAAGAGACGGGAAGGCCGTCCAGGTGAAGCAGAACCACAGCACTGCTTTCCATCCTGACCACTGATTGCTTCCTAACATTTGTCTCCAGCATCTAAGTAACATTCACGTCTGTCTTAAACATCTTAAGACAGCGAATTCCTATGATATAGTAAAAGGAGAACTTACAGAATTATTTTTCTTTTCTGTCTCATAACGCAGCGCTCTTTTCGAAACAATATGACAGCAAGCAAATATTCATGAAAAGATGTCAATAGCTCAGGATAGAAGGAAGATTAAGGTTTAACGTCCTGTCGACAACGAGGTCATTAGAGACCAGAACAAACTGTAAGTGGGGAAGGATAGGGAAGGAAAGCGGTCGTGTCCGTTTGAAAGGAACCTTGAGCGATTTAGGGAAACAACGGAAAACCCATATCTGGATACCTGAACGGGGATTCGAAACGTCACCCTCCCGAAAGGAACTTGCCAAACGGGCCGCAAACGTAACTACAGAATTACGTCACTCTACGAATTATTCTGCGGCACCGCGTAGACTACAAATAATGTCGGTAAAAACTGGATGACTTCATCTCGATTTCCTTCGATTCAGAAGTTTTTTTTACTGTGTATCGCCACCGACTGAAGTCGCGTAGCGGTTAATCGTTTGACTCCGAACTAAAGACAGTCCATGATCAGGACTAGGCTGCAGCATTTCGTTTGTAGGTTTTCTACATTTCGGTTTCGTAAACTGACACACGACGGAGAGAGCGGTGTGCTGACCACTTGCCACTCCGTATCTGCATCCAGTGACGCCTGTGGTCTGAGGACGACACGGCGGCCGGTCGGTACCTTTGGGCCTTCATGGCCTGTTCGGGCAGAGTTTAGTTTTTTTTTTTCTTTTCTACATCTATGCTTACATACATATTCCGCAAGCCACCATACGGTGCGTGACGGAGGGTACCCAGTAGCGTGACTTGTCGTTTCATTTCCTGTTCCACTCGCAGACAGAGCTCAGCATCACTACTCCCAGATATTTACATGACTTTACTATGTCAAGCAGGACACTGTTAATGCCCTACCAGAAAATTACGGGTTTGTTTTTCCTACTCATCTGGATTAAGTTACATTCTTCTACATTAAGAGCCACCTGCCATTCATCATACCAAATAGAAACTTTGTCTAGATCATCTTGTATCAACCTACAGTCACTTATCTCCAACATCTCCCTCTACACCACAGCGTCATCAGCGAACAACTGCAGATTACTGCCCACCCTGTCTGCCACATCATTGATGTATACAAAAAACAGTAACGGTCCTGTCACACTTCACTGGATCACTTTTGATGTTACCTCTGTCTCCGATGAACACTCGCCGTCGAGGAGAACATATTGGGCTCTATTACTTAAGAAGTCTTCGAGTCAGTTATCTGGGAGCCTATTCCGTATGCTGGTACCTTCGTTAACAGCCTGCAATGGGGCACTGTATCAAGTGCTTTCCGGAAATCTAGAAATATGGAATCAGCCTGTTGCCCTTCATCCATAGTTCGAAGTAATCATGCGAGAAAGGAGTAAGCTCGGTTTCGCACGATCGATGCTTTCTAAAGCCGTGCTGCTTCGTCGGCATTAGCTTTAGCGTCTCTGGGAAATTTATTATATTCGAACTCACAATATGCTGTAGAATTCTACAGCAATGTTAAGGATACTGGTCTGCAATTCAGCGTATCCGTTATTTTACCCTTCTTATATACAGGAGTCACCTGCGCTTTTTTCCAATCGCTTGGTACTTTGAGCTGGTCGAGAGACTCGCGATTAATGCAAACTACATAAGGGGCCAATGACGTAGAGTACTCTTCCTAAAACCCAACTGGGATTCCATCCGGACCTGGCGACTTATTTGTTTTCAACTCTTTCACTTGTTTCTCTGCGTCAAGGATGCCTATTACTATGTCATCCATACGGGACTCTGTGCGATGCTCAAATGACTGTTACGTTTGTACGATTCTCCTGCGTGAACGATTTCTTAAACGTGGTATTTAAAACTTCGGCCTTCCTTTTGTTATCTTCCTCTGCCAAACCAGACTGGACAACAGGTGACTGAATGGAAGCCTTAGCTATTTTACATGGGACCAGAATTTTTCCGGTTCTCCGCCAGATCCTTAGCCAAGGTGTGACGGAGGTAGCTGTTGTATGCCTCGGGCATAGATCTTTTCAAAGACGCACGAATCTTTACTAATCTTGGCCAGTCGTCATTTGCGCGTCCTCTTATGAACCGACAGTGCAACAGCCTTTGCTTCCTCAGCATTTTCCGAATCTCGTCCTTAATCCACTTACTAGGCACATACCTGTCCAGAGCATAATTTACAATCTGTTTACATTTTGTCCATAATACCTCTATGGCCATCATTCTGGAACTAAATGATTGCAGTTCAATGTCTAAGTGAGATGCTAACAACTGCTTATTTCCTCTTTCTTGCAGAAACACTCTCCTAGCCCTCTTGATTGATTTATTAACATTCGTAACCATAGTAGCTATGATGACATCATGATCGCTAATCCCTGTTTCTATACTGAAGCCATCGACAACATCCGACCAGTCTGTAGCTACAAGGACCGACATACTTCCATTACGTGTTAGTTGCCGAACTAGCTGCTCAAGACAGTTTTCGGAAAGCGTTTTCAAAAGTAGTTCACAAGATAGTCTGTCTCTCTGTACCTCCTGCAGTGAATCGTCTATACTCAGTACCACCAGCTAGTATTACATGATCTTGGTATTTATGCACAACTGACCATAGACAAAATCGGTCATTGGTTTCAAAAAATGGTTCCTGAGCACTATGTAACTTAACTGCTGAGGTCATCAGTCCCCTAGAACTTAGAACTACTTAAACCTAACTAACCTAAGGACATCACACACATCCATGACCGAGGCAGGATTCGAACCTGCGACCGTAGCGGTCGCGCGGTTCCAGACTGAAGCGCTTAGAACCGCTCGGCCACGGTCATTGGTTTCACATCAACAACCTGCATTTGCGGCTATGTGCGACTTAGTTCAAAATACTTCTGAGCCCCACAATTCATCTGCTCGGAGAGGTGCCTGGGTGCTCGGCTGGCAGTGGCTGAGCTTGACGATAAAGATGAGGCTTTGCAGTGAAGTCTGGTGGTGAATTTGGAGTCTTGTGATGAAATGATTTTATTCCATCTGCTTCTAAAGAGGGAGACCCGGGTACCCGTACGGGACCTGCAACATGCGGTCGTGCATTACCCTGCTGAAATGTAGGGTTTCGCAGGGATTGAATGAAAGGTAGAGCCACGGGTAGTAACACATCTGAAATGTAACGTCCACTGTTCAAAGTGCCGTCAATGCGAACAAGAGGTGACGGACACGTGTAACCATACCATCACGCCGGGTGATACGCCAGTATGGCGATGACGAATACATGCTTCCAATGTGCGTTCACCGCGATGTTGCCAAACACGGATGCGACCATCATGATGCTGTAAACAGAACCTGGATTCATCCGTAAAAATGATGTTTTGCCATTCGTGCACTCAGGTTCGTCGTTGAGTACACTACCGCAGGCGCTCCTGTCTGTGATGCAGCGTCAAGGGTAACCGCAGGCATGGTCTCCGAGCTGATAGTCCATGCTGCTGCAAACGTCGTCGAACCGTTCGTGTAGATGGTTGTTGTCTTGCATACGTCCCCATCTGTTGACTCAGGGATCGAGACGTGGCTGCACGATCCGTTACAGCTATGCAGATATGATGCCTGTCATCTCGACTGCTAGTGATACGAGGCCGTTGGGATCCGGCACGGAGTTCCGTATTACCCTCCTGAACCCACCGATTCCACATTCTGCTAACAGTCGTTGGATCTCGATCAACGCGAGCAGCAGTGTCGCAATACGACAAACCGCAATCGCGATAGGCTACAATCCGACCTTTATCGAAGTCGGAAACGCGATGGTACGTATTTCTCCTCCTTACACGTGGCGTCACAAGAACGTTTCACCAGACAACGCCGGTCAATTGCTGTTTGTGTATGAGAAATCGGTTGGAAACTTTCCTCATGTCAGCACGTTGTAGGTGTCGCCACCAGCGTAAACCTTGTATGAATACTCTGAAAAGCTAATCATTTACATATCACAGCATCTTCTTCCTGTTGGTTAAATTTCGCGTCTGTAACACGTCATCTTCGTGGTGTAGCAGTTTTAATGGCCAGTAGTGTATATGCACCAATTTCTTTCTCGCTCTGCGGCAGGGTGCATTCTTCGAAGCCAACACTGTTAATCAAAAAAATAGACGTTACTGTTACCAGGTGTTACTGACTTGTCTTACGAACTGCTGTTCTGGAATATTCTGTCCACGCAACATTAACAGTTGCTCATCAATAGTTAAATAAAAGAAATATAATACAAAAATAAATCAATGCAATCGTCAGCATGGTACGCTCACAACGCCTTCTCCGCTTGGGTTAGCTTTTCATCTACTGCCTCGCTCGCGGCCGGGCCGCTTCTCACGTGAAGTTTGCCCAGCAATTACCGTGAGAGAAGTAATCCAGCGGCCGTCTGCCAGCATGACGTGTAAAAAGAGAAGAAGGCGGCGCTAAGCGATTTCCGGCAGCTGTACTGCATCCCTGCGCCCTGCGCCCCACGACAGCAAGGGAGGACCTGCGTCGTGCGTCTCCCCCACAACCCTTTTTCTGCATTTCCTGTCTGCCCCACATGTGGCAGACGCCTCACTTATCATAAATTACGGGGAATATGCCACAGAATGTTAGCTGGCTGCCTGAGGAATACCAGACGAACAGGAGCTCTGAATCAGTCCGCCAGCTATTACACTTCTCTTTACTTTTTCTTTTCTTCTCCGTCTGCTTCTAGCTCCTGAGACTCTTTCAGAAACAATATTTATTTTCTTTTTTAAAAATTGTTCGGCTAAAGATAGAACCTCAGACTCCCCGAGAAGAAGCACGCCCCCTTAGGTACCGCCGTCACGCACCGCCTCGCATTCGTCAGCGACATTCCAAACAATTAGCTGCATATGACTTTACAACTCAAACGTCGGACGTATTTTATCCGACGTAGCAAACATCATTTTACTAAATTAACTTCGGGTAATCTAAAGTTTTGCGACTTCCTTAACAAGGACTACAACGAGAACGCTGCATAACGACCATCTAAATTCCACCTTTGTTAAAGAATTGAAGAGTCGCTATGGAAAACGTTCTAAGTGTCAAATCTGACATTAGTCAGGGGAATGAAAACAAAACACTGTATTTCTGTTCGTGCCTTACTTATTTATACTTAAAAAATAGGGAAGGTATTCTCACACCGCAGAATTATACTGTTCACCGCATCGCCGGAAAAAAATAATGAGACAAATTTGAAAATAAATATTTTATTAAGAACGTTCTAAGTGCCATACCAGGAAACTGACTGGTTCTAAATTCCAACAAAAAAGTTTTTACAAGTTGATTCTTGCAGCCGGCCGGGTGGCAGAGCGGTTCTAGGCGCTACAGTCTGGAACCTCGCGACCGCTGCGGTCGCAGGTTCGAATCCTGCCTCGGGCATGGATGTGTGTGATGTCCTTAGATTAGTTAGGTTTTAGTAGTTCTAAGTTCTAGGGGACTGATGACCTCAGAAGTTAAGTCCCATAGTGCTCAGAGCCATTTGAACCATTTTGATTCTTGCAAGGATTAAAACAGCAACGAGCAACTGTTAATAATGCTATTTATTTACACCTACAGCACCGTTACCCGTTTCGAAACGATAGGTTCATCTTCAGACAGCTGTTTACATATATATTATATTTGTTATTGTTTGCATGAGTTGTGGCTGTATTTTTCCAGCAACTAACATAAACAACAAAAATTTTAATACAAATGCAAAAAGTCGTTTGAAGTTGAACCTGTCGCATCGATACCGGTAACGGCGCTCTTTGTGTTAACAAATAGCATTGTTAACAGTTGCTGGTTGCTGTTTTCCTATTTGCAAGAATCAACTGGTATTTTGAGCGCAGTCACCGTCTCAGAAATGTCAGCTTTCGACAAAACAGCAAGAAGAAAGTATTTGTTCCGAGTGAAATTAATACTGAGGTACTTCGTTTTATTTGTGATAATACAAGTGCACAGAAATATAGCAGTAGGTTTTTGACTAATAGAATTGAGGTCAACAAAAACCATTTCCATACCTTTTAAATTTTGGAACTCTAAATAACATGACACATCTCACTGAGTGTATTGTCAGAAGTGTCTGCTCAGATCTCATTTCGCCACATTTTGTGTAAGTGCATGTGAGGTGAAGTAGTGAGCGGAAATTTATCAAGAATTGAGTGAAAGTAATGCACTAAATAGTAGCTGATTGAGACACCAACCAGGGACACGAAACAGGACGGAAAATTTAGCAGATGACATGCTGTCAAAAAGTCACCTGTCATCATGTGTAGTTCCAACAATGAATTAAAGAGGAGGTGGTGTTATGGTATGGGGATATTCTTCGTAGTTAGGATGTGGTTTCCTTAATTTGATTAAGAAAACGCTAAATGCGGGAGGAAATGTACACATTTTACAGCACTGTGTTCTGCGTGTACAGTAGAGGAACAGTTCGGAGACGATGATTGTTTATATCAGTCTGACACTGCACTCTCTCATAAAGCAGCACCTGTTGGGCAATGGTTTGTGGATCATAGCATTTCTGAAATGGACAAGCCTACAAATGGTTCAAATGGCTCTGAGCACTATGGGACTTATCTTCTGAGGTCATCAGTCCCCTAGAACTTACAACTACTTAAACCTAACTAACCTAAGGACATCACACACATCCATGCCCGAGGCAGGACTCCAACCTGCGACCGTAGCGGTCGCGAGGTTCCAAACTGTAGTGCCTAGAACCGCTCGACCACCCCGGCCGGCGGATATTAAGCACCCGAAAGCATTTCCAGTACGCAAACCACAACGCAGCATCACGCAGTAGAATCATATGTTATGAGAGAGTCCATGTCTATCGAAATATTAACTACGTCTCACACCCTGCATAGAGTGCCACCACTGAACAGTATACATACGCGGTAGCTTGATTATTGGGAAGATGAGTAGTGTTCAGACACTTCCACGTATGGCGAACAGCTCTACTGGAGGTTTCCTGATTTACTGTGATTAATTACGTACGGCAGATACTGTCCTAAAGTGTTATTACACCATATCCATGTAAGTATATAGTTCTGGCAATATCGGCCATGACCTTCCACTTCTGTGCTGATGCACACATATTACCCGAACTCTTACGGGACTTGGTAAGAATGTCTTCCACGAGTAATGAGTGTGTTGGGTAGGGACACTAAGAATGTAGTGTGTGGACATATAAGGTGAGAATGTGGTTCTCGCTGGAGGCGTGCGTGAGATAGTCCCTGCAGCCGCAGTATCCTCTGTGCCCTCGGTGGCTTAGATGGATAGAGCGTTTGCTATGTAAGCAGGAAATCCTGGGTTCGAGTCCCAGTCCGGACACACGTTTTCTCCTGTCCCCGTTGAAACGCCCGTCAGCAGCTGAAGGTATTAATATATAATTCTAATTAATCTTAAAATAATTTTCGAATGAAATCAGCACGAGTGTGTTCCCATTACATGGCAGAGTACAATGTCTGAATGGGCTAAAACTGATCAAATAGCTATTATCAATATAGTATAGCATTTCCTATTTGTCAAATAACAAAAAAGAAAGAAAACTGTCTATATTATTTTGGACTGTCGGGTAAACTGAATAAAACTTTTGTCCAGCACAAAGCTGCGTCTGCTATAATAGGAGAATGCAACAATACGGGTGTCGAAGGCTTTCGCCTCGCTCTCAGAAACGGTTGATCGTGTGGGAACAGCAGTGCAGCAGCTGGGCGTTCAATAATTCACCCCTCTGTCTGGTAATATATCCATAACGGTCAAGCACACCACTATAAAGATGACCATGACGTCATTCATGTCTGACACGGTCACACCAGGGAAATCATTTCACCAGGTGCAAATCAGAACACTTGTTGGGTGGAATCTGACTACAAAGAAAACAATTCTATGGCTGACGATTGAGAGCTATGTGGACCTATAAATGTTTCTTTTCAGCGCCGTAAGTCTATCAACAGATAGATCCATCGCGTACCGTACCTACAGCGCAGTCCAGTGGCAGCGGTTATATGTTTTACAGCAGGTTTAGGAAAAAAATGGAAATAAAAACAGGGTGGAAAATCCTGCAGCTCAAGCTCGCAATGGACCAGACTTTGGCAGGAAATCTCTCGTTTCATTTAGATAGGACGTATTCAGACATTTGCTATGTGTAGTTTAGGTGAACCTACTCGTAGATCGCCGGACGAGGATTTCAAGCTTGGTTCTACACAATTAGGGTCCAACGTCCTGACCGTTGCGCAAACTCTTTAGGTGGCTTAGCACAGCAATGACACATCAATTGGAGATCCGTGAGCCTCTTCGTTTTGCTTCACTCCCAACGGTGAGATAAACACGCCTGCAGAGAATACAACACACAGAATGTACATTTAATATTTATGCAAACCTTTCGTATTTGCCCCGGTCAAGCATCTCACTCTCATTACAATATACTTTAACTATCATTTTCACAAGTAATCTTTGTAGTGGAATATCTGGAATGTTGCATATATTTCCGGTCCCCCTTCTATCTTTCCCCCTCGATACAAAATATAAATGTAATCTTGTGAATTTCAAATAGGGTTTCTCCTGATCTCGCGCTTTCCTAGCTGACTTTATCACTCAGAAATGAATCTATTAGGTCAAATAGCCCCTCTCTCTTTATGAGACCACCAGAAATTATATTACACTCGCAATAAATAGAGGGCATCGGTGTAGTAGTTTTGTTTATTTCCTATTTATATTTTCAATTTTCTTCTGTTCTGTTAGAGTCTTACAGCATACTGGCAAACTGACAGAGCAAGATGGAGTGGCCAGTCAGTAAACTGACAGCAGTTTTCTTAAATTTACCAAACCATCTTTGGAAGGAGTGATTTTGGAAAATAGCACAATTCTGTTTTGTTTTGGAAGCTGTGGAGCTTCCGATTCCAAAACAAATATTTATGGGAGTCACAAAAATATTCTCCTTCGCAAGTAATGGAAAAGATCATGAATTACCAAAGGACCTAAATCAGAGTGAACAGACGTCAGAGAGGACTAATGTGACTTGAACCTGGTGGCCTAAAATCGGTCGCCATGATTTCGCAAGCGTGCCACTAATTAAATCATTGATGGCGGCACGTAAAAACCCAATCTTCCTTCTTCCCTTGAACACTGTGCACCAACCTGACATTGCTACTGTCATTCTTTGAAGAGAGTGACGGCCATGAATGTAAGAGAGTTATTACAACACTGCAATCAACTATTGCTTGGCGACTTCACACCATTAGGATTATCTCACTTCGTCACCTCAGCCGACGGGATGCAATGGTAGGAGAACAGAAAAAGTTTCATCACTTACACCGTCTATAAAGCTATTCAGTCAGTGACATCAGAACCTATGAGCAGCGGACTCGAACCACTGTGAGGTAGCAGGCAACATCTGAAGAACACACCACGAGACTCTGATAGGATATAATACTCTAAAGCAGACCTTTTCTCGATTCTGGGCAACACCACGAAATCAACTTCTATCTTTTTAGGAAACAGTGTACTTGTATTAGCATCAAACTCTTTAACCGTCACTCCTGTGTTATTATAAAGGCGATGAAACATTTTATGTTTATCTGTTGATCCCTCTAACGTTTGATGCACATCGTGAAACATAGCGTTCATCAGGCTTTCGGCTAACGCGTTTGTAACCATCATTTTTACTGTAATTAATGCGGCAAACTGTTGCCGTCTTTGTATGTGTGTATGTATGTATGTATGTGTGTGTGTGTGTGTGTGTGTGTGTGTGTGTGTGTGTGTGTGTGTGTGTGTGTGTTTGTGTCTTCCTTTCGCAAAGAAAAGCTTGCCTGCAATCTTCAACGCGATATACACTTTCGAGTCGTGACCCACCATAATAGGACCTCTCTAACACTGTGCTAATACTCCATAAAGAGCAGCACCACTACTCTTTGTCTTGAAAATTAAATGTGCTTACACAAGTTTCCCGATGAACTCTCAGATACATCTACATCTGACATATGGCATATTTGGTGTAGCGTACCTCGGGTCCAGTATGATTAACCCCCCCCCCCCCCCCCTTTCCTGTTACAACTGCGAACGGACTGCCAACGAGTGTTGACAACACTCTGTATGAATTCGAATTGCTCTGATTTAACAGGCACGGTCCTATCACAAGATGTATGTGGGGGAAATAAGATGCTACGTGTCTCTTATGGGAAGGCATGCTCTCGAAATTTTAGGATTAAACCTCTTCGCAAATGGACAACGCCTTTCTTAGCGCCACTTACCGCTGCAGTTGGGTGAGACTCTTCGTGACGTTCTCTCGCTTATTAAACGAATCAGGTACGAAATGCACTGCTCTTCTTTGGTCTTCTGTACCCCTTCCATCAATTCCGACTAGTAATGGTCCCAGACTGAAGAGAAATAATAGACCCGGTCTAACTAGGGTTTAGTAAGCACTTACTTCCGTGAACGATTTACTAAATTTCTGTGGTCGTTCCAATTTAGGCCATACCGAGGAATACTCCTTTTACAGCTGTGACTATTTCCAGTGAATGATCACTAATGGATCCGTCCACTTATGAGCAGTACGTTACATTTATTTACATTGCCAGTCACTGCACGAAGCGTCGTCCCATTACAGGTGTTACTACACCTCAAATTTTCTGCCGTTTTGGCTTTCTCACATGCAACAGTATTATTTGTGAGCAGCCTCTCAGAGATTCCAACATTATCCACTTATCATTTATACATACCGTGATCAGCAGTCTTATAACACTTCTACATCTGAAGATTTCGCCCCACTAAGAACAATGTGTTAAGTTCTGTCTGCTAGGAATTTATAAATACAACCACGAATACGGACAAAATTAACCGTCTAGAATTACATCCTTCTTCTTTAGAGTTAATCTTTCTTTTTCAATTTATTCGACCTGGTATTAATGTAATACAAAGGAAAAGATGTCACGAATTAGTCATACAAGCTAGTCTAATGGCCATTAGAACTGCAACACCATGAAAATGGCACTCAACAAACGCCAAACTACCACGAACTGTACTACACGCTTGAATATGCAATGGTTAGCATCTCTGCGCAACTGCACCGACCAGGTAGCAGTAATGCCTTCAAAATTACATTTAGAAGGAAAGCTTACGCAGTGGATTTCTCATTCAGAAATTTGAATTTAGATGTCTGTAATGTCGCACTTTCCCTAGTGTAAAGACCAGAGATTGAAAATACCGCTTCAGTTGTAAATTTCTCATAAGCCCATCCTCAGGTGTCACACTGGAAATAGCAAGAGACGGGAGATAATTTTCACACGCCGCAACACACATAAAAAACAAAACAAAAATCATAGAAATGGTTTAAAATTTTTAAAAAAACATTTCGAAACCGCCGGTCGGACTAGGTGCTGAGAAACCTATGCCAATACGAAAGTGACAAATGGCTCTGAGCACTATGGGACTTAACATCTATGGTCATCAGTCCCCTAGAACTTAGAACTACTTAAACCTAACTAACCTAAGGACATCACACAACACCCAGCCATCACGAGGCAGAGAAAATCCCTGACCCCGCCGGGAATCGAACCCGGGAACCCGGGCGTGGGAAGCGAGAACGCTACCGCACGACCACGAGATGCGGGCACGAAAGTGACACCTGACAGTACTACGGACGACTGCCTGGGTAGGGAAATATACAAATAATAGCAGGACACTTAGACTGTGCTGTAGCCGCCGAGCGCCGCGGTAGACGTGTACTAGGCGCAGTGTGCTACCTATGAGCGCAGAACAGGGAGTAGCGGATGCGAACGATGAAGCGAATTGGTAAGCTAGAGTGGCAAAACTGCTGCCATCGGGGGCCACTGCACAGTGTCCTGGTAGTATTTGTATATTCCCCTACTCAGGCAGTCGTCCGTAGTACTGTCTGGTGTCACTTTCGCATTGACATAGGTTTCACAGCACCTAGCACGACCGGCAGTTTCAAAATGTTTTTTTTTAACTTTTTAAAACCTTTTTATGAATTTTTTTGTTTTAACGTGTGCGGCGGCGTGTGAAAATTATCTACCGTCTCTTGCTATTTCCAGTTCGATACCTGATGAGGGGCTTATGAGAGCCCGAAACCGGTCGTGTAACAATAAAAGAAATTCACAACTGAAGCCGTATTTTCAACCTCTGGGCCGGCCGAAGTGGCCGTGCGGTTAAAGGCGCTGCAGTCTGGAACCGCAAGACCGCTACGGTCGCAGGTTCGAATCCTGCCTCGGGCATGTATGTTTGTGATGTCCTTAGGTTAGTTAGGTTTAACTAGTTCTAAGTTCTAGGGGACTAATGACCTCAGCAGTTGAGTCCCATAGTGCTCAGAGCCCTTTGAACCATTCAACCTCTGGTATAACGCTCAGTTGCGGATGTTCGCCCAACAGGATTGTTTCTAGTGTAAAAAGGAGAAACCTCTATCGTCATGTGTTGGAATCCGACAGCGGGAAGACCGGGTCTGCTGTTTATCGTTACGCGGTGTGGCTGCTTGCTCTGGCCGGAATCCAACGACTCCCAAGTGAATAATGAATAGACGGCTTCATAAGGGCCATGCTCAGCCCGTCTCAGCTGCTCCATCCGACTAACTCCTTAGAGATACAGTATTGTTCGCTCGGTCGTGAAGAATAGTACAGCCTCATCATGTACCTTTTGTCATGAAACGGGCTTGTTTTCAGCAAGACAAGTATATATACAGACACTGCGGTGACGTCGCAGCAGCAGGGAGCGATGTGCTAATAGTGGTGCATCCAGCGACAAAACTGGATTAAGGGATGGCAAAATGACGTCTTTTCAGAAGCGTCCCGAATCAGCGTACCGTATCACGAGGAGCGTATCCGCATGTGGAGTCTCCGAAAAGAATGAACGTTGAGAGATTGCACTCGCTACCGTCATAAGAGCCAATACCTGCTGTGATGCTGTGGAGAGACGCTGAGTACACAATATGATTACCTCTGTTTGACGTAGTCGGTAATTTGGACCATAGTTGTTGCTCTGATCCATCTTCGAGGGCTCCATGGCGTTATCATTCAAAGAGGCAACGAAACGCTGCATCGTGTTGCCCGTGCTGTCCTGACCTACCTCCATACAGAGGGTGTTCCACTGTTTCCCTGGCTAATACGTTGTCGAGATATTTCGTCCAATTGGAACATTCGGTCGTGGGTTGCCGTAAGACTGACACACCACCACTCACCAGTCATTACGCTTCGAACTCTGGCCTAGGGTTGAATCACCACTGAATGACTCAGCCATACGTGTCATCCATGTTCAGTCCGACTTGATACCTATCCATGTTATAGCCGGTGCTGCTGCCACATGTGGTAGCTTCAACTTAATGCTGCATCATGTATACCCTCAAAACCCCTACAAATTTAATCAGTTACTCTCCCTTCTGTAGTTTATAGCCAGCTGTAACTTCAGTTTCCAGCAGTGTACACGACTGAATCATCGACCGAGATGGTAAGACATTGGGTTCATAAGAGGGAGGAGCGCGGTTCAAATCCACGTCTAGCCATTCATATTTGGATTCTCAGTTGTTATCCAAATAGACTAAGGTACAAGCCAGGATGATTCCTTTGAAAATAACACGACACATTTTTTCCACATCTGTATTCATTCCGAGCGTGAGCTCTGTCTCTAACGACTCGTCATCGACACGACGTCAAACCCTAACCATTCTTCATTGTTTCGTTTCGCAATAAGTTTCAGTTCCTCGATTCAGTTTTTTTTAAATCGGTTTACAATTACGTTGAGGTATGTAAGTACGAGGGTTGGAAATTTATAGTGGCAATTATTTATTTACAGCTCGTAGAAAATAGATACGTGTTTCAAAATTTTACTGACCTTCTAGGTAGTCACCAGCATTGTGTATAACGCGTTGCCAGCGATATGGAAGTCGCAGGATACTCTTAGCAGTGCCAGTTGTGTTGACAGTTCGAGCGGTGCGGTCTATTGTCCGACGAATTTATAGCAGTTCTGAAGCGAATGCCGTGAAGTGTTTCCTTCAGTTTAGAAATCGAGTTGAACTCACGAGGGCTTAAGTCAGGGGAGTGCAGTAGGTGGTATAGCACTTAGCAGCCCCATCAGTCAAACAAATCAGTAACAGCTTGCACTGTACGTGCTTGAGCTAACCTGTTCGTAGATTGTGTTCCAAAAATGAACAGCATAGGCACAGAAGTGATGAAACTTTTTGCAGAACCTGACCATCATGTTGCAGGACAATGCTCAATCACGTACAGTGCAAGCTATTACTGATTTGTTGGACTGATGGGGCTGCTAAGCGCTATACCACCTACTGCACTCCCCTGACTTAAGTTCTCGTAAGTTCAACTCGATTACTAAACTGAAGGAAACACTTCACGGCATTCGCTTCAGAACTGCTACAAATTCGTCGGCCAATAGACCGCGCCGCTCGAACTGTCAACACAGCTTGGCCTTACGTAAATGATCCTGTCTGTCACGTCATTTTAGATAGATGCCTCTTCTATAAACGACAGTTTCGTCCGGGAAAAATCTGTAGAACTGGCGACACTACCGACTAAGACACTTAGGAATATTGTGAAAGGCAGTGGACCTACCACACTTTCCTGAGGTAATCGTAGTCTATGGTTTCACGTCATGTGGACGTGGAGGTCATTACAGACGGCGCTCAAGCTTAGAGTGGCCAATAATGGTTAACCACAGCGCCACACTGCTTAGTTCAGTTCCCCGAGACTCACATCACTGCCTTTGAACCTAACACGAATTAGTCTGGCGGCACGACTTTTACTAAAGGAGGCAGTCGAATTAAAACGCGGATAATGAAAATAAAGTAAGTAAAGTATTTATTATTTCAAAAATAATCGCCATAACTGTTAATATGAGGTGTGCCGGCCGCGGTGGTCTAGCGGTTCTAGGCGCTCAGTCCGGAGCCGCGAGACTGCTACGGTCGCAGGTTCGAATCCTGCCTCGGGAATGGATGTGTGTGATGTCCTTAGGTTAGTTAGGTTTAAGTAGGTCTAAGTTCTAGGGGACTGATGACTATAGATGTTAATTCCCATAGTGCTCAGAGCCATTTTTGTTAATATGAGGGGTGTTCAAAAGAAAAGGTACGAAATAATACTGTGGTTACAACTGAAATGTTTATTCAGAAGTAATCACCAGAGGACTGAGCGTAACTATTGACAAGAGCCATTCCTCCACTGTGTCCTTCAGTCCGTCGACCGAGTTGCAAAACATGGAAGTCGCTGGGCGGCATGTCCGGGCTGTAGGCCGGAAGCTCAAGCTACTACAATTTGTGTAGTATTGTCATTAAACTTTGTGTGGCCTTGGCGACGTGTGCACGAGCTTTATCGTGGAGCAGACTCACTCACTCCGTGAGCAGACCAAGCCGTTTGCTCGTGATGGACTAGGAGGAGGGAGGAGGAGATTAGTGTTTAACGTCCCGTCGACATCGAGGTCATTAGAGACGGAGCGCAAGCTCGGGGCGAGGGAAGGATGGGGAAGGAAATCGGCCGTGCCCTTTCAAAGGAACCATCCCGGAATTTGCCTGAAGCGATTTAGGGAAATCACGGAAAACCTAAATCAGGATGGCCGGAGACGGAATTGAACCGTCGTCCTCCCGAATGCGAGTGATGGACTAGCGTAGGATGTTGGCTGCTTTTTGATTTGAGGGAGGGGACGAAAGAGCGAGGTTAGAGAAGGATAGAGAAGGAAATCGGCCGTGCCCTTTCAAAGGAACCATCCCGTTATTTGCCTGATGCAGTTTAAGGTAATCACGGAAAACCTAAATCAGGATGGCCAGACGCGGGTTTGAACCGTCGTCCTCCCGAATGCGAGTCCATTGTGCTAACTACACAGCCATCTCGCTAGGTCTAGCGTAGGGTACGGAGTATCTCATAGCACACGTCAATGTTAATGGTTTTTCTGTGCTCGAGGAATTCGATGATTACTGGACCTCGGACGTCGAAAAGGACGCTGCGAGCACAGCGTCGAGTAGTTTAGGTTGAGGTGAAGAAACTACATTCGTGTCCCTAGATGTCTCACTACCAAAGCGACATACGCAAATTTCAACTGATTTGGTTGTTAGGACGTTTCGTACCTTTCCATTTGAACACTCCTTATACACCGAGGTGAAAAAAGTTATCGGATAGCGATATGCACATTTACAGATTAGGGTAGAAAAAAGGGCAATACATTGGCAGAGATGTCGTTTGTACGCGAGTGATTCGTGTGAAAAGGGTTCCGACGTGAGTATGAACGCACGATGAGAATTAACAGACTTTGAACGCAGAATAGTAGTTAGAGCTAGGCGCATGAGACATTCCATTTCGGAAATCGTTAGGTGATTTAATACTCCGAGATCCACAGTAAAAAGAGTGCGCCGAGAATGATAAATGTCAGGCATTACCCTCACCACGGACAACGCAGTGGCCGAGGGCCTTTGCACAACGACCGAAAGCAGCGGCGTTTGCATAGAGCTGCCAGTGCTAACAGACAAGCAGCACTACGTGAAATAACCGCAGAAATCAGTGTGGGACACGGTGAACGTATCCCTTAAGACACTGCGGTCAAATTTGGCGTTAATGGGCTATCGCAGCAGACGACCGACGCGAGTGCCATTGCTAGTAGCACGGCGTAGCATGCAACGCCTCTTCTGGGCTCATGCCCATATCGATTAGACCCTAGACTACTGGAGAACACAGGCCTAGTTCGATGAGTCTCTATTTCAGTTGGTAAGAGCTGATGGTATGTTTCGAGCGTCACACAGTCTTAAGAAGCCATGGACCCAAGTTGTCAGCAAGTCACTGCGCAAGCTGGTGGTGGGTGCTTAATGATGTGGCCTGTGTTTACATGGAATGGACTGTTTCGTCTGGTCCAGCTGAACCGATCAATAACTAGAAGTGATTATATTCGGCTACTTGGAAACCATTTGTAGCTATTTATGGGCTTCATACACTACTGGCCATTAAAATTGCTGCACCAAGAAGAAATGCAGATGATAAACGGGTATTCATTGGACAAATATATTATATTAGAGTTGACATGTGATTACATTTTCACGCAATTTGGGTGCATAGATCCTGAGAAATCACTACCCAGAACAACCACCTCTGGCCGTAATAACGGCCTTGATACGCCTGGGCATTGAGTCAAACAAAACTTGGATGGCGATTACAGGTACAGCTGCCCATGCAGCTTCAACACGATACCGCAGTTCATCGAGAGCAGTCACTGGCGTATTGTGACGAGCCAGTTGCTCGGCCACCATCGACCATACGTTTTCAATTGGTGAGAGATCTGGGCAGCAGCCGAACAGATTCGTCGTTGAGTACACCATCGCAGGCTCTCCTGTGTGTGATGCAGCGTCAAGGGTCGTAACACATCTGAAATGTAACGTCCACTGTTCAAAGTGCCGTCAATGCGAACATGGGGTGACCGAGACGTGTAACGAATGGCACCCCATACCATCACGCCGTGCGATACGCCACTATGACGATGACGAATACACGCTTCCAATGTGCGTTCACCGCGATGTCGCCAAACACGGATGCGACCATCATGATGCTGTAAACAGAACCTGGATTCATCCGAAAAAATGACGTTTTCCCATTCGTGCATCCAGATTCGTCGTTGAGTACACCATCGCAGGCTCTCCTGTGTGTGATGCAGCGTCAAGGGTAACCGCAGCCATGGTCCCCGAGCTGACAGTCCATGCTGCTGCTAACGTCGTCGAACTGTTCGTGCAGATGGTTGTTGTCTTGCAAACGTCCCCATCTGTTGACTCAGGGATCGAGACGTGGCTGCACGATCCGTTACAGCCATGCGGATAAGATGCCTGTCATCTCGACTGCTAGTGATTCGTGGCCGTTGGGATTCAGCACGGCGTTCCGTATTACCCTCCTGAACCCACTGATTCCATACTCTGCTAACAGTCATTAGATCTCGACCAACGCGAGCAGCAATGTCGCGATACGATAAACCGCAATCGCGATAGGCTACAATACGGCCTTTATCAAAGTCGGAAACGTGATGGTACACGTTTCTACTCCTTACACGAGGCATTACAATAACGTTTCACCAGCAACGCCGGTCAACTTCTGTTTGTGTATGAGAAATCGGTTGGAAACTTTCCTCATGTCAACACGTTTTGTGTGAGTGCTCTGAAAAGCTAATCATTTGCATATCACAGCATCTTCTTCCTGTCGGTTAAATTTCGCGGCTGTAGCACGTCATCTTTGGGGTGTAGCAATTTTAATGGCCAGTAGTGTATTTCCGAACAACGATGGAATTTTTATGGACGACAATGCGCTATGTCACTAGGCCACAGTTGTTCGCGATTGGTTTGAAGAACTTTAAACAAAAAAAAAAAAAAACTTTAAACGAAATGCTAAATTCAGTGAAAACAAAATACTACATACTCTTGTCAACACAGTGGCGAAGTTAATTTGATTACTCATTACAGTATTTTCAGTAATAACACAAAAAGTAATGTGATGATCTTCCGTAAAATTATTAAATGCGTGATTGTTAAGGAATTAAAGTGATATTCAAATACAGCTTAGATCAAGTGAAACAGTGAATAATACAATGGAATAAAAAAAACACGCACGTTGAAGAAATTATTCGAATGCTACAAAAATCGGTATATGCAATGTACATGTGCAAAAAAAGGAAATGATTACAATTTCAGGAAAATTGGACGATTTGTTCAGGAAAAAGAACTTCACAAATTGAGGAAATCAATCACGCTTTGGTCCACCTCTGGCTCTTATGCAAGCAATTATTCTGCTTGGGATTTACTGATAGAATTGTAGGATGTCCTCGTGAGGGATATCGTGGCAATGCTGTCCAAGTGACGCATTAGATCATCAAAATCACGAGATGGTTGGAGGTCCCTGCCCATAGTGCTCCAAGCATTCCATCCGCCAACCTTGCTGCAGTAGACACTGTCGCCGTGTGTGGTCAAGCATTATCTTTCTGAAATGTAAGCCCAGCATGGCTTGCCATGAAGGGCAACAAAACGGGGCGTAGAATACCCTTTGGTTGTCATCCGCGGAAACTTTGCAGCTGAGCTGCGTGTCGACGATATGAAGCACAACGGTACGTCGACGGTATTCTACGCCTCGTCTTGTTGCCCTTCATGGCAAACCGAGCGAGGTGGCGCAGTGGTTAGCACACTGGACTCGCATTCGGGAGGATGACGGTTCAATCCCGTCTCCGGCCATCCTGATTTAGGTTTTCCGTGATTTCCCTAAATCGCTTCAGGCAAATGCCGGGATGGTTCCTTTGAAAGGGCACGGCCGATTTCCCTCCCCATCCTTCCCTCACCCGAGCTTGCGCTCCGTCTCTAATGACCTCGTTGTCGACGGGACGTTAAACACTAATCTCCCCCCCCCCCCCCTCCTTCATGGCAAGCCATCCTGGGTTTACATTTCAGCAAGATCATTCCCGCCCGCACTCGGCGAGAGTTGCTACTGTTTGTCTTCGTGTATGCCAGACCCTACGTTTGCGAACAAAGTCTCCGGATCTCTCCCCAATTGAGAACGTTTGGAGCATTATGTGCACGGTCCCCCAACCATCTCGGGATTTTGACCATCTAACGCTCCAGTTGGATAGAATGTGGAACGATATCCCTCTCAAGGATATCGAACAACTCTATCAATCAGTGCGAAGCCGAATAACTGCTTGCATAAGCGTCAGAGGTGGACTAAAACATTACTGACTTGGTCAGTTTGTGAAGCTCTTTCTCTTGATTAAATCATCCATTTTTTCTGAAATTGTAATCATTGGTTTGCCTGTTCATGTACATCACATCTACTGATTTCCGTCCCATTCGGATAATTCCTGCGTGGTGCGTCATTGGTTTTGTCTTGGCGTGTATATGGCAGATTTCCCAATTAAATTAGCTACCTTGAAAGAAAACCAATGTCCAAGTCCCGACTAGACGTTACTGAAGTTGATTAGTAATGCTGCTTCGCTGTCTGCTAAAGTTAATCATAAAAATAAACCGACACTCAAGCCACGTTAAAGTTCTCCAGATGCGAAAGCATATATCACTCGAAAGCAATATGAAATCGTCTAAATCCCTTCACACTGCTAAAACTCTATCACCCAGAAGCGATGAAAGGTGCGGCTGGACTGCCGCCCAGGAACTGAGTTCAGATACTGATAGAAGGTACCCAGATTCAACGCCCACTGTCCACATGAACAGACTGACTTTACGCAACAGACTAAAGACGAAACAGACCACAAGCAAAAGCCCATTAGGTACAGCAAAGCCGCCAATTGAGTTCCTCGGAAGCCATACGACGTTAGTATTTTGAATAACGTGTCACGAAAGTATTTTAAAAGTGATCGTCGTTTGTAATAAGCTATTTTTCTTACAACTAAACGTACTGAAATGTTGAATTTTTACATGAAACGTACTAAAATTTTAATTAAGGCAGATTTAATTAGTGACCCTTTTCAATTAACTTGCCTACTGCTTAATTTGGCACGGCAAAATCTTAAAAATACGCAAACTCAAATACATTTAAGATAAGGGTAAAGGCATGGAATAACACGTGCTGACGTCATGATACGTGTTATTGTGGAGTACATTCCGTTCTAGCCATCTGAATAATTAATAAATCAAAATCATCATTACTCGGGATTCATTTAAGTTCCAGATAAACTATGAGTATGTTAGTATGTGTTCACTTTTGTTATTTAAAGTGTTTTTGCGATCATTGCCTATAAAACTCAATGTCACAGTGTTGTGTGACTCTGCTTTGAATTCGTGATGTTGAGACGCACAATTTGATAACCTCGTCCAATACATAGCACCACTGGCATCAATTTCAGAATTTTTCTATATTTGCGAGTAATAATCTGTAGGTGCAAAGCGACACTTTCAACAGTTGGCCGTGCATTCCAAGCCACCTGAGCGCCGGAACTCGTTCAGGAAATCCCATCCATTCCGTGCAGCCGACCGCCTTGTGCTCTACACTGACGACCTTTATGAAGATCCATCTTGCCACTGTGATATTCTCCGCTCCACTCTGAGGCCAATCCAAGAGCATGCTGTCTCGTGAACCCACAGGAACTGTGGAAACTTCATGAACTGGCAGATGAATGAGCCGGATACGGAAAGTGAGATGGAGTGAATGTCATTCTAGGATTTGGAAGGAATAATAAAACTTAGAAAGAGCAAAGTTCATGTTACAGTAACACAGGTAAGCATGGGACGCATGAAGCTTTTGTATGTATAGACGATGGTCGTAAGATTTAATCCTTATATTCTACCAGCTGGTAGTTTTAGTCTGTTGTGAGATTTCTTTTGGATGGTTAGTAGTTGAGGATTCCAGGTTAGATTCTGGTCGAGTTTCAGATCAAGAGATTTTGGGTAGGTAGATTGGACAGTTTTAGAGTGTCAGGTAAAGATCCTTTGGACAGAGTGTGCAGGTTTTTTCCCCGCAATATTGCCTGGCTTTATTTCGGGTTTGATGGAAAAAGTACCGCTTTTACACCAAGAGAGCGAAGTCATCTAGATGGAGTTGGACCGATAGTTGGGATAAATGGAGAGTAGGAGGGACTCCAACGAGGGCAGTGTCGTCAACGTATTGGAGAAGGTACGTAAGAGCGGATGGTTTTGGGACGTCAGTTGTTTATTGGAGGCAAATGAGAAATGTTATGACGGATCCATGAGCCTTAAGCGCTCTTTTACACAAGTAATTTTCTTGTCTGAATAGACTACTCGTGGTGGGTGCATGTCACATGCTGGCGTGTAAATCAGCCACCAACCACGTCGCGAGTGGGTTGGTGACGTCAGTAATCAATTGATAGTGCAGAGTGTAGAGTTCTAAGAGGCTGAGTATGCTGAAGACTGCCCAGAAATGGCAGATTAATGACGCGGTCTGAGGCACCGTCCGTTAATACCGGAATTTAACTAATTCTCATCGAGCTCTGTCATGTTACAGTTTTTTCTTTTGTGTCTGGTTAGTTTTTATTTTATTCTTTGATTTCTTTTCGTGACGCATTTTTCCCAATAGTGATCTCTCAGCAGAGAGATTTACTACCTGAAACCAAAATATTATACGTTTTGGAATATCTGGACAAAGAAAAGCCGACCACTGTGGCCGAGCGGTTCTAGGCGCTTCAGTCCGGAAGCTCGCGGCTGCTACGGTCGCAGGTTCGTTTCCTGCCTCGGGCATGGATGTGTGTGATGTCCTTAGGTTAGTTAGGTTTACATAGTTCTAAGTCTTGGGGACTGATGATTTCAGATGTTAAGTCCCATAGTGCTTAGAGCCATTTGAACCATTTTGACAAAGAAAAAGCGCACACTGTGCATTAATAAGAACTTACATACACTGTCTGACAAAAAAAGTGAAACACACAGGAGATATGGTCGTGTATCAGTGTCACTTCGTTCACGTACAAATGTCGACGAGTATGTAAATGATTGGATTCGCAGTTCCCTGTCAAAGACAGAATGGGCGAAAGATTGCATTAGTGTTGCTCGTGTTTAGTGTTGTTAGCGGGTCTGATAGGGAATATAAGGTGGACGAACAGAATCAGATGTGAAGTGATCACTGTGAAGGACATGGGGACGTCGCGTATCGTATGAGGTAGCGTTATCAGCCCCCCTCCCCGAGACACCATTTGACAGGATGGTCGACTCGGGCAATATCCAGATCTGTAGGGCATTCGGGTGTTTCAGTTGCCAAATGCTGAACTGCATGAAAACATGAGGGTAGACATACTCGCTGTCATGGTTCCAGTGGACCACGTATGATTATCACAGGGGAGCTCCGCCGTATTGTGCACCAAGCACATCGTACCCTCTTCACATCAGCCTCTGCTATCTGAAACATTCTGTGTCACCTAGTACCATTGGGCATAGACTGGCAGCAACCGGACTAGCGAATTACCGTCCGATTCGTAGGCTGCCGATAACACTGTACCACACAAGCGGCTCGTAGTGAAATTGCGTGCTTATGGAATGTCGTCTCAGTTATATGACTGGATTTGTGGTTTCCTGTCAGAGAGGTCACAGTTCGTAGTTCAAATGGTGCAAATGGCTCTGAGCACTATGCGACTTAACTTCTGAGGTCATCAGTCGCCTAGAACTTAGAACTAATTAAACATAACTAACCTAAGGACATCACACACATCCATGCCCGAGGCAGGATTCGAACCTGCGACCGTAGCGGTCGCCCGGTTCCAGACTGTAGCGCCTAGAAACCGCACGGCCACTCCGGCCGGCCAGTTCGTAGTAATTGACGGAAAGTCATCGAGTAAAACAGAAGTGACTTCTGGCGTTCCCCAAGGTAGTGTTATAGGCCCTTTGCTGTTCCTTATCTATATTAATGATTTTGGAGACAATCTGAGCAGCCGTCTTCGGTTCTTTGCAGATGACGCTGTCGTTCATCGGCTGATAAAGTCATCAGAAGACCAAAACAAACTGGAAAACGATTTAGAAAATATATCTGAATGGTGCGAAAAGTGACAGTTGAAAAGTGTGAGGTCATCCACATGGGTGCTAAAAGGAACTCGTTAAACTTCGGTTACACGATAAATCAGTCTAATCTAAAAGCCGTAAATTCAACTAAATTCGTAGGTATTACAGTTACGAACAACTGAAATTGGAAGGAACACACAGAAAATGTTGTGGGGAAGGCTAACCAAAGACTGCGTTTTATTGGCAGGACACTTAGAAAATGTAACAGATCTGCTAAGGAGACTGCCTACACTACGCTTGTCCGTCCTCTTTTAGAATACTGCTGCGCGGTGTGGGACCCTTACCAGATAGGACTGACGGAGTACATCGAAGAATTTCAAAGAAAGGCAGCACGTTTTGTATTATCGCGAAATGTAGGAGAGAGTGTCACAGAAATGATACAGGATTTGGGCTGGACATCGTTAAAAGAAAGGCGTTTTTCGTTGCGACGGAATCTTCTCACGAAATTCAAATCACCAACTTTCCGAATGCGAAAATATTTTGTTGACACCGACCTAAATAGGGAGGAACGATCACTACGATAAAATAAAGGAAATCAGATCTCGTACGGAAAGATATAGGTGTTCATTCTTTCCGCGCGCTATACGAGATTGGAATAACAGAGAATTGTGAAGGTGGTTCGATGAACCCTCTGCCAGGCACTTAAATGTGATTTGCAGAGTACCCATGTAGATGTACATGTAGAACATCACAACACATACACATGCGCCTGCAGAACACAAACACATGCGATTGGAGTGGTCCCCTAATCGGTTATAACAGACTGCTGATGAATGGTGTCGTATTGAGTTCAGGGCGGAATCGCGGTTCTGCACTACCCCACACGACCATCGTCTGCGAGCACGGCGGCGACCTCTGGAGAAGGCTCTTTCTCTCACTGCTTGGGAGAGGCAGAGCAATATTACTCCTAGCGTCATAGTGAAGGGAGCCGTCGGGTATGACTTCTGGTCACGGCTTGAAGTGACTGACGGAACTCTGATGACACAACGGTACGTCCTGGACATCCAGCGTCCGTCCCGGACATCCAGCGTCCTCGTGCATTGCTTGCATGCGACAGTACGTCGTGCCATTTTCCATTACGACAATGCTTTCCCACACGTGGCACGTGTTTCTATGAACCATCTGCGTGATGTTGAGGTATTCCTGTTGCCAGCAAGATCACCAGATCTGTCTCGGCTACAACACGTGCTCGGGCGTCAATTCCATCCCATTTCCAGTATCCATGACATCAAGGACCAATTACAACAATCGCGGAGCGGCTTGTCCCAAGAGAGAATAAAATGGCTTTATGACACGTCCCCCAACCTAATCAGTGCATGCGCCCAGGACAGTGGGAATTGCAATGTCGTACTGATAAATGGCTCATACAGCCAAGTTATTATTTAAACGTGTTCTGTGACCAATGAAATAACGTTATATGCCTTCTCACCTATGGAGTTTAATTTCGTTTACTCCCCCTCCTTTTTCACTATTTTTGTCAGGGAGTTTTTTTAATAACATTTGTTCCTACAATGAAAAAGTCAGCTCCACTTAGAAGGAAAACGAGACAGAAGGGGTCAAGTAAAAGGGTGCCATGTAGTGCTTTATAAATATTGTTCGGTATATTTGTACGTACTTATTTTCTGGCGCAAGTAGATGCCGATATTTTGAAATGTCTGGGACACTGTCCCTATACTTTTAGTTGTCAGCAATGTGCAACTATTGCCATACAACCACAGTCAAGAACATCCGTTACGAATTTTGCGTTAGGCATTAATAGATAGATAAAATTAGATGTACTTTTCGTTCCAATAGATTCCTAGCGAGTAGATCCTCTTGGAGCTCACATTACTGCTATTTCCGCAATGCTGTTTCTATATTTCGACTTTCTGGGAGTGAGACAGTTGTTCACAACCTCACTTTCGTCGCTGAGTACTGGTCTAGGTGACGTGATGTTATTTTAAGTTGTCATTTAGCCTAGTTTTAACACAACATCATTTGACTGTGATGTTCTCTTCCTCTCCCTGACGATCTGTTGATATCCAACGTTATTCGCCCTTCTTCGGGTCCCAAACTGCACAGCGGACATCTTTCTACAAACACGCAATTTTTGTGCCGTAAGGTCTAAGCCCAAATGATCACTCGTGCAAGCGAATCTCAGTACAGGAGTAACACTCTAAAGACGTTTCAGTAGACTCACTTGCCACGATAGTTGACTGAGGCAATATAGTCACTCGTTTGAATAGAGTTTTATATTAAGTCTACGACGTGGCTATTAGAGACGGAGCTGAAGCCTAGATTTGGGAGTGATGGTAAGGCATTCGGCTGTGCCATTACCAAATGAAGCATCCCAGCATTTTACTTAAGTGATTTAGTAAAACGCTACAAAACCTAAATCTGAATGACTAGTAAGGGATTTGAACCACTCTCCTTCTTAATACGAGCCTTCACCACTGCAGCATCACGTTCTATCAAAAGAAACTGTAAAAATGGCGTAATTTAAATTCATTTTTGCACCATACACGAAATTTTTTGCTTTGCTTTCGAATTTTCTGAGCATTAGCTTTGACTTGATAACATCCATAATCCGGCTACGCCTCTATATGACGAAGTGAAACTTCGTCAAAGCGAGAATTCGATAATTGGAACTACGCTGCTCTCCATCGTGACACGCTAGCTGGAATCACGATTTCAACTGTCAGGTAAGCGAGGAGGCAAATGTCTATCAGCCATTAAGCGCTTTGACAGATTTAGGTAATCAAGGAGCTCCTGACTTCATGCCGCTACAGCGAGATACGGACTCCATCCTCTGCGGTCCAGACAGTTGCATACGCGAACGTTGCGTCATACGGTTTGGATCATTTATTATTCACATCGTGTTTCACAAGACTCGCTTGCAGCTGCCGTACATTTTGGAACAGCACTCCCGTGGGCATATATTGCTGGCAAGACCGGTGTCGCAAACAATTTCGTGAGCCTAGAGACATGCAGCATGAAACACTGAATGCTTCCGAGTACGGGGCCGAAGTTGTCCGAACGATATAGAACATCCGCCCGGCCTTAATTACTACCACGTGTCCCTCAACGAATTGTTAGCGCGCTGCTCGGAATGAGCTCAACACCATTAGTATGAAGGATCGGAAAAGAAACAAAAGCTGCTGGCTGCCACATTGCGCCACTGCAGGCCACGTATTTGGGCGCAATAGACCAAGCGAAACCTGTCCAGCAACTGAGTCATTTTGACACGCCGGAATCTCGACGCCTAACGGTTACAAACTTAACGCAGATACTTATCTGGCGCTGCGGCCAAAAACGTGATATCCTGCTGAGAGCTTTGTTGCCCTGATGTCACGTTATGCAGAAGGCAAATCAGTCAAAGTCGTGGACACACTGGGCGCTTGAAGAAAGCGACTGTTGTGAAATCAGAGGATTAGGGATTCGTGCTCTCGTATGTGAGTCGGGACAATATTTTCTGTTTAGACTTCGGTACTCCAGTCGTTTTAAATGATTTATTCAGTAACGAATGCAGTCTGTGGTAGATAAGCCAGAAGAATAGTTGTGGAATTTAAATCTGGTTCTACGAGATTCCGCACAACCCTTTGGGCTTCCGTATACCTGGGTTCCTGGCTCCAGTTCATTCCTTCCACAGATATAATTTATGTACTACAGTCTGCTACACCACAACGTTTTCGCGTTCACAAATGTCAGTAAAAAGCTTCCTAATCTCAATACCCATATATATTACATAAATGGATATGTGTATGTGCATTCCACATCTCCTCCTAACCATTGGACTGATTTTGACCAAGCTTGGTTCACATATCCCTTACTGCCAGGCAAAAATCGTCGTGGGGTTAAGAACAACCTACCTATTATAGTTCAGAAGATATGATGTCATAAACAATGAAATGTGTGCAAAACTGTCGCATCAAGCATGGCGTTTAAATGCTTACTTCTATGCTACTAACTCTAATCGCACTACATTTTACAGACAGATCCAAATATGCCGCTGAATGTACCTACAACATTATATCTTTGTATTAGATGTAGATCCAGAGATACTGAGGTGTGCGAAAAAATGCTGAAACATGTATGAAGTTTTAATACATTTATTCTTTATGACAAAGACACTATTACAATCGAGTCAACTTAAGGAAATCCGTGACACCTGGCATCACTTTTGACAGTTTTTAACTGTGAGTCCCCAACGGCTGTAGGCGAAAACCACAGCAGTTTACAGAGTATGAGGAGGTGTTGTCATAGAGACTTTTATAAAATCGCGTTGTAGATTTGCGAAGCAGCTGCGCCCAGCGTACAGAAACTGTCCAGAATACTGTACTCATACATTTGTTCATTATGCATATTCCTTTCTACGACTGTTTCATAACTCCAAAAGTGTTTTCACGAAAAGATGAAAATGAAATTTACAGGCACAGTTAATTTTTTGTTTTCGTTTCCAATAGGAAACTGTCAAAACGAATACCCAGGGAATAACATGTTGTCTGCTAGTCAAATATAAAAAGTTGCATTTGAATTCGGTAATTTGTCCAGAATGTCTTCTGATGTTGACAGAGTCTGGAGGTAAAAAATACATGTGGCCTGTGTCTAAAAGTATTTTCGTTCGTTCATTTATTGCTATTAATTTTCTGTTGATAAGTTCGCCGGCCGGAGTGGCCGAGCGGTTCTAGGCGCTACAGTCCGGAATCGCGCGACCGCTACGGTCGCAGGTTCGAATCCTGCCTCGAGCATGGGTGTGTGTGATGTCCTTAGGTTACTTATGTTTAAGTAGTTCTAAGTTCTAGGGGACTGATGACCTCAGAAGTTAAGTCCCATAGTGCTCAGAGCCATTTTTTTTGTTGATAAGTTCAAATGGTTCAAATGGCTCGAAGCACTATGACACTTAACATCTGAGGTCATAAGTCCCCTAGACCTAGAACTACTTGAACCTAACTAATCTAAGGACATCACACACACCCCTGCCCGAGGCAGGATTCGAACCTGCGACAGTAGAAGCAGCGCGGACTGAAGCCGGCGATGTTGATAAATGTTTTGGGTTCTCGATTAATATGAGGAAATGACGCTTTGGGCTGAAGGCAATAGTGAGAGCTTCAGCTTAACACCAGTGTATGGAGAAACAATTGCTATTAAGAAAAAAACAGTATTCGAGATCATGCTAACATTTTTTTGCGGAAGGGATAATATTTTACGGAAAAGAAGTTCCACCATGCACCTACTAATCTTTTTTTAACACTATACCTGACAAAAACGTGAAGCTTCCAGAAGAGCAGGAGGAAGCGAAATAAAACTTCCACGTTTGAGAGGGTATATCATGATGTTGCAGTGATTACAAAGTCGAGTCAAATTTACAAAGTCTGATTTTGTCCATTCTAAGTTGTGTTTCCGAAAGCCTGCGACTTTTAAAACAATGGGTTTCTTTATAAATAACTTTTCTGCTACCAGTCACGATTTTCTTTTATTCATATTTTACACTACGTGTTTCGGGAAATAATTCCTGTTTTCAAGTGTGTATTTCTTTGAACTATGTCTTTTTTACGAAATGTTTTCGATGTGTGAGGTTCTGATTCGTTCTGTTGACTTTACCGCAATATACAAGAAAAGTGTAATTTTTAATTAATTATCGATTCTTATACGTAGTTAGTGGCGAAACTTTGAAGAACGTATACTTACAGTTTCTTTATGGTCCATTTATGCAGAGTCGCACACATGTTAAACATCACTCACAACTTTCAGTGCACAGTTCATATTGAGAATGACTTACAGAAACAAACAAAGATGATTTAGATATAGCTGACAGAGATAACGTTACTGGTCTTCCAAAGATATTCTTTTGTAAGGAATGTATATATCATAACAATATGGATTATAATTTGCTTACATCTATTTTACAGTGGCGCTTATTTTTATGTGTTACTACTTTTATTTAAGCATACTGTCGAAGCATCTGAAGAAATTCATAGATTAACTTTCAAGTTTCTCGATTAGAGTTTTGTCTTCATATTTTCTGTAATACGTATATATCTTCAGCTCTTCTAACAAATCCATTTTATGCCCTTTATTTAGTCGGCAGAGTGCTTTGACATTTTGCTCTACTTTTCCAAATGGGAGTCCTGCATTATCTATGTGTGTAGCTATTGCTGATGTTGTGTGTCTGTTGTGTGTGTAGGCCTTAATGTGCTCTGTGTACCTGGTGTTAAATTTCGCCCTGTTTTACCTTGTTAGGGCATGGAGCATTTACGGCATGTTATTTTTTATATTCCAGAGTCTGAGTACGAGTCATCATTACACTTTATATTATGTATTAGTTTTTGTTATACTTTATTTGATGTAGAAAAACCAACTTTTACTTTGTGGCTTTTTAAAATATTTCCGATCTTCTGCGATATATTGACAATGTATAGGATGCTAGACACACTACTGTTTGTAAAAGGGGATGCCAAAGACATAACAGACGATATGAACTGGCAATATGAGTTCATTTATCAGGACGACGTTCCATCCAATCTGTCCTGGATGCAAGCACTGATTGTTGGGGAGAGTTTCATAGAGGTGTTGTGTCCACTCCTGAGACAAGCTGGCCCACAAATGGTGTAACTGGTCTTTGACATCCTGAATAATGCACTGGGAGGGAATTGACGTCGGAGCTGGTCCCACACGTTTTCTACCAGGGACAGATCTGGGGTCTTGCTGGTGCGGGAGTTCTTCAAATCACGCAAACAGTTCACAGAGACACGTGCTCTGTGTACGAACATTGCTCTGTTGGAAAATGACACCGAAATACTGTCGCCTGAGAGATAACACATGAGAACACAGGACGTCCGTAAGTACCTTTGTCTCATCAGAGTTCCTTCAACTACTACCAGCCGTGACCTGAAGTCATACCCGATGACTCACAACACCATGACGTCAGGATTACATCTACATCTACGTGATTACTCTGCTGTTCACAATTAAGTGCCTGGCAGACGGTTCAATGAACCACCTCCAAGTTGTCTCTCCACCGTCCCACTCTCGAACGGCCCGCGGGAAAAACGAGTACTTAAATTTTTCTGTGCGAGCCCTGATTTCTCTTATTTTATCGTGATCATCATTTCTCCCTATGTAGGTGGGTGCCAACAGAATGTTTTCGCAATCGGAGGAGAAAACTGGTTACTGAAATCTCATGAGAAGATCCCGTCGCAACGACAAACGCCTTTGTTTTAATGATTGCCACTCCAATTCACGTAGCACGTCTGTGACACTATCTCTCCTACTTCGCGATCCTACAAAACGAGCTGCTCTTCTGTGTACTTTTTCGATGACATCCATCAGTCCCATCTGATGCGGATCCCACATCGCACTTCAATACTCCAGAATAGAGCGGACAGCCGGCCGGTGTGGCCGTGCGGTTAAAGGCGCTTCAGTCTGGAACCGCGTGACCGCTACGGTCGCAGATTCGAATCCTGCCTCGTGCATGGATGTGTGTGATATCCTTAGGTTAGTTAGGTTTAATTAGTTCTAAGTTCTTGGCGACTGATGACCTCAGAAGTTAAGTCGCATAGTGCTCAGAGCCAACAGAGCCGACAAGCGTGGTGTAAGCAGTCTCTTTAGTAGACCTGTTGCATCTTCTAAGTGTTCTGCCAATAAAATAAAAATGCCGTGTGACTAGGGCCTGCCCGCAGCTCGTGGTCGTGCGGTAGCGTTCTCGCTTCCCACGCCCGGGTTCCCGGATTCGATTCCCGGCGGGGTCAGGGATTTTCTCTGCCTCGTGATGGCTGGGTGTTGTGTGATGTCCTTAGGTTAGTTAGGTTTAAGTAGTTCTAAGTTCTAGGGGACTGATGACCATAGATGTTAAGTCCCATAGTGCTCAGAGCCATTTTGACTAGGGCCGCCCGTCGGGTAGACCGTTCGCCGGGTGCAAGTCTTTCGATTTGACGCCACTTCGGTGACTTACACGTCGACGGGGATGAAAATGATGATGATTAGGACAACACAACACCCAGACCCTGAGCGGAGAAAATCTCCGACCCAGCCGGGAATCGAACCTGAGTCTTTACAATTGACAGTCTGTCGCGCTGACTACTCAGCTACCAGGGGCGGAGCGTTTTACCACTGAATCGCAGTCTTTGGTTGGCTCTACCCACAACATTATCTATGTGATCGTTCGAATTTAGGATATTTGTAATTGTAATCCCTAATTATTTAGTTGAATTTACAGCCTTCAGATTTGTGTGACTTACCGCGTAATCGAAATTTGACGGATTTCTTTTAGTACTCATGTGAATAACTTCACTTCTTTTTTTAATCAGGGTCAATTGCTACTTTTTGCACCATACAGATATCTTATCATTAACACCCGTGTGCTTCTTCAGATCACTGGAAGAATGGGACTGCTCCCCAGGACGCTGCCATACTGGCTGATGATGGTCATGCAGGGTAGTGGGGAAACGAGATTCATCGCTGAACACAGTGCGACGCTATTCGTGACCAGTCCTTGCTTCCCGGCCATGGCACCACTCCTCAGACATTTGTCAGTGTTGTGATGTTAACGGCAGCCTAAGCATTAGGTTAATTCTCTAGTCCTGCTCCTGGTAGTCTCTGAACAATGGCGCAGGCCGAGGCAGGCTGTTCTCGGATCACAGGCACAGATGTAAAGAGGTTTCAATGTCCTTAGCACACAATACGGCGGTCCTCCCTTACGGTGCTCAGAAGTGGTCGACTGGAAACTTGAAGACGAGTATAACCGCCCTCACGGTCCCGTGAAGTCCGACATCGGGCCACTGTCACATCCAAATGTCCTGCAAATTTGGCATTGCAAGATTTGTCCAGCCGGGCAAATGAAGACCTACAATTCTGACCCTTTCAAACTTCGCCAGGTGATGATGAAACTACCTCACACGCGTACGCGGCATCTCCGCGTCCTTCAAATGTTCAAATTTGGGTGAATTCCTATGGAACCAACCTGCTTAGGTCATCGGTCCCTAGACTTACAGCCGGGCGAAGTGGCCGTGCGGTTAAAGGCGCTGCAGTCTGGAACCGCAAGACCGCTACGGTTGCAGGTTCGAATCCTGCCTCGGGCATGGATGTTTGTGATGTCCTTAGGTTAGTTAGGTTTAACTAGTTCTAAGTTCTAGGGGACTAATGACCTCAGCAGTTGGGTCCCATAGTGCTCAGAGCCATTTTGAACCTAGACTTATACACTACTTAAACTAACTTATGCTAAGAACAACACACACGCACCCATGCTCGAGGGAGGACTCGAACCTCCGGCGGGAGGGGCCGCGCAATCCTTGACATGACGCCTGAAACCGCGCGGCCTCAATGTCCTTCACACGGATTACTCAACACCTGACCCTGTTCACCCCCCTTGCACAGCGTGCTTCAGAAGTAATAGTCAGTATTCAGGAATATGAAAGGAATGATCATTCGAAACAAAAAAGTCTACATCTACATCTACATTTATACTCCGCAAGCCACCCAACGGTGTGTGGCGGAGGGCACATTACGTGCCACTGTCATTACCTCCCTTTCCTGTTCCAGTCGCGTATGGTTCGCGGGAAGAACGACTGTCTGAAAGCCTCCGTGCGCGCTCTAATCTCTCTAATTTTACATTCGTGATCTCTTCGGGAGGTATAAGAAGGGGGAAGCAATATATTCGATACCTCATCTAAAAACGCACCCTCTCGAAACCTGGCGAGCAAGCTACACCGCGATGCAGAGCGCCTCTCTTGCAGATTCTGCCACTTGAGTTTGTTAAACATCTCCGTAACGCTATCACGGTTACCAAATAACCCTGTGACGAAACGCGCTGCTCTTCTTTGGATCTTCTCTATCTCCTCCGTCAACCCGATCTGGTACGGATCCCACACTGATGAGCAATACTCAAGTATAGGTCGAACGAGTGTTTTGTAAGCCACCTCCTTTGTTGATGGATTACATTTTCTAAGGACTCTCCCAATGAATCTCAACCTGGTACCCGCCTTACCAACAATTAATTTTATATGATCATTCCACTTCAAATCGTTCCGCACGCATACTCCCAGATATTTTACAGAACTAACTGCTACCAGTGTTTGTTCCGCTATCATATAATTATACAATAAAGGATCCTTCTTTCTATGTATTCGCAATACATTACATTTGTCTATGTTACGGGTCAGTTGCCACTCCCTGCACCAAGTGCCTATCCGCTGCAGATCTTCCTGCATTTCGCTACAATTTTCTAATGCTGCAACTTCTCTGTATACTACAGCATCATCCGCGAAAAGCCGCATGGGACTTCCGACACTATCTACTAGGTCATTTATATATATTGTGAAAAGCAATGGTCCCATAACACTCCCCTGTGGCACGCCAGAGGTTACTTTAACGTCTGTAGACGTCTCTCCATTGATAACAACATGCTGTGTTCTGTTTGCTAAAAACTCTTCAATCCAGCCACACAGCTGGTTTGATATTCCGTAGGCTCTTACTTTGTTTATCAGGCGACAGTGCGGAACTGTATCGAACGCCTTCCGGAAGTCAAGAAAAATAGCATCTACCTGGGAGCCTGTATCTAATATTTTCCGGGTCTCATGAACAAATAAAGCGAGTTGGGTCTCACACGATCGCTGTTTCCGTAATCCATGTTGATTCCTACATAGTAAATTCTGGGTTTGCAAAAACGACATGATACTCGAGCAAGAAACATGTTCTAAAATTCTACAACAGATCGACGTCAGAGATATAGGTCTATAGTTTTGCGCATCTGCTCGACGACCCTTCTTGTAGACTGGGACTACCTGTGCTCTTTTCCAATCATTTGGAACCTTCCGTTCCTCTAGAGACTTGCGGTACACGGCTGTTAGAAGGGGGGCAAGTTCTTTCGCGTACTCTGTGTAGAATCGAATTGGTATCCCGTCAGGTCCAGTGAACTTTCCTCTGTTGAGTGATTCCAATTGCTTTTCTATTCCTTGGACACTTATTTCGATGTCAGCCATTTTTTCGTTTGTGCGAGGATTTAGAGAAGGAACTGCAGTGCGGTCTTCCTCTGTGAAACAGCTTTGGAAAATGGTGTTTAGTATTTCAGCTTTACGCGTGTCATCCTCTGTTTCAATGCCATCATCATCCCGGAGAGTCTGGATATGCTGTTTCGAGCCACTTACTGATTTAACGTAAGACCAGAACTTCCTAGGGTTTTCTGTCAAGTCGGTACATAGAATTTTACTTTCGAATTCACTGAACGCTTCACGCATAGCCCTCCTTACGCTAACTTTGACATCGTTTAGCTTCTGTTTGTCTGAGAGGTTTTGGCTGCGTTTAAACTTAGAGTGAAGTTCTCTTTGCTTTCGCAGTAGTTTCCTAACTTTGTTGTTGTACCACGGTGGGTTTTTCCCGTCCCTCACAGTTTTACTCGGCACGTACCTGTCTAAAACGTATTTTACGATTGCCTTGAATTTTTTCCATAAACACTCAACATTGTCAGTGTCGAAACAGAAATTTTCGTTTTGATCTGTTAGGTAGTCTGAAATCTGCCTTCTATTACTCTTGCTAAACAGATAAAGCTTCCTCCCTTTTTTTATGTTCCTACTAACTTCCATATTCAGGGATGCTGCAACGGCCTTATGATCACTGATTCCCTGTTCTGTACATACAGAGTCGAAAAGTTCGGGTCTGTTTGTTATCAGTAGGTCCAAGATGTTATCTCCACGAGTCGGTTCTTTGTTTAATTGCTCGAGGTAATTTTCGGAAAGTGCACTCAGTATAATGTCACTCGATGCTCTGTCCCTACCACCCGTCTTAAAAGCTATGAGCATCTTAGAGCACGTGTTTAATCGACATTTTTTTCTTGTTTTGGTCCGTACTACCACTTCCCAAAATACGGAAAGCGAAGTGCTTGCAATAGAAGAGATATGTTTCACAGTATCGAAGATCAATAATTGCTCATAGCTCTTTAGATATGCGTTTTAGAACCCATGTTGACTTGACTTTTTAGTTTCGAATGATCATTCCTGTCATATTAGCCGGCCGCTGTGGCCGAGCGGTTCTAGGTGCTTCAGTCCGGAACCGCGCTACTGCTACGGTCGCAGGTTCGAATCCTGCATCGGGCATGGATGTGTGTGATGTCCTTAGGTTAGCCTACTTAGGTTTAAGTAGTTCTAAGTCTAGAGGACTGATGACCTCAGATGTTAAGTCGCATAGTGCTTGGAGCCATTTGAACCTGTCATATCCCTGAATACTGACCATCACACATGAAACACCCTGTATACCCTACCAGGCCCGATAATAGCACTAAACACAAACTCCAGTAAGGCATTACGGTGGCCGTTGTACCTGTCACAGAGAATTGCAACTTTAATCATTCTCATACCCACCGATGGTACGTACAGTCGTGGACAAAACGAGCGAGACCCCTCGCCTTTTCGTTATGCAGATCCGCACAGCTTTAAAGTCTGCTACACAGCATAACAGGCGGGGCGACGAAGTGCTACCAACATACTACGCACAGGCGTGAAATTGAAAAACTATCCGAACTTTGTCAGCTGTTTTCAATCATGTGTAAGTCTATATTAATGCTGATTAGTGTGTTAAACACAACATGTAAATGTAAGATATAAATGAAAGAAGAAATGCTAATTAGTATGAACTGTACTAATAAAAATGAATTTCAGCTTATCGAGATAGCATAACTGTTTTAGTAAGACAAAGTACCCCACATTGTTACGAATTAGCAAAATAATATGCGCATTCGGCCGCGAAACGGTCTGTGTCAACGTTCAGACCACTCATACTGGATTACCGTTGCTGACCTACCACCAAAGTGTGCAAATTTAGCAATGCGTGAAGATTCATAACGAAATTCAGTTAAAAATCATTCAGTGCCACACTTAACTCAATTCAGTTATTGACAGAAGCGGAAAATGTTGGCAGTAGTAAGTATGAAATTCTTAAGTGTACTTTCCCTTCACACAAGAATTATTCTTTCGATTCTTTATTTTAAAAAAATATTTTTTTAAGTAGCCCATTTACCTGTCATCACATGTTGTATTTCTACGTTATGCTTCGCACACATCCTTTTTTATTCTTTTAATTATTTCATTACTTGAACCACAAATGATACAAAAACTTTTCTTGAGTATGGCGTGTAAAATCAATTCATTTCATTGACAAAAATGTATTCTCTTCACTTCCCACTCTTTCCACTAATTACCGGCTAGTATCGTATAATCCTACTCCAAGAATTTGGCTCATAATTCATTTCGTTATGTGCTACTAATGATTGGAGCTTTACTCTGAAATGTAGTTCACTGTAGTACAATACTGCTGTATATCGACCATAAGCTACGTGAAAATTTTTAAGACTCTGGTAAACTTGTGAAAACAAGTTCTATAGAGACCTGATAGTTGAAGGATTCTCTCGACCAAATTTTCGAACATCCACTAAACTGAACCAATTGGAAGCTACACTTGTAATTCATGTCCCCTTACGTTCCTCATGCATGACAAAATAATCACCAGTTAAAATACTAATACTACAGTTAAGCCAACCACCCACTGAAAATTATATGAATGTTTTAATGTGTTACGTTTCTTGTAACAGTACGGCTTAGCAAACTTGATTGTGGCATGACGCGATTAGTTTCATACCATTTATGAGTTATTTTAGTTAACCGGTTACTGATTTGGCATTTACACTTGTTACGAGCCTAAATCGGACTCACGTGTGCTTCCTCCACTAACTATTTCATCGGCCCTTTCCGGCCTAAAATTGAGGACACTTTGGTTCTTTGATGATTGCTTCTGCAAGTGAAGTCATGGGATTTGCTTATTCTCCTAAATACCCAATACTCTCACACCCTTACTACATCGCTACATTCTTTCCCACCTAGCCAAACAGTAAATATTATTTGCCACTCTTGGTCTATTGCATATACCTGTAGTACTCTTATCACAACGTCATAAAAAATGTAAAGGGAAGCACCGCGATCAGGTCCTGAAGACAACGCGATAGTCGACCGACCGCCATGTCGTCCTCAGTCATTCATCATCGGATGCGGTATGTAGGGGCATGCGGTCATCACACCGCACTCCGCGCCGTTGTCAACGTTTCGACCTTGGAGCCGTTACCTCTAAATCAGATAGCATCCTAGTCGGTATCACGAGGCTGCGTGCACCGTGATCCAGTCCTTCCGCCAAGGAAAAATCTCTGGCAATAAGGGAATTGAACCTGGGTCCCCGCATGAGGGTTTGCCCCGTTGACCACTCGGCTACAACCGGACAACATAACCTCATACATTACAACATCACGCTTAATCACCACGAAATCTATCAGTTCTAATGAACCCAATATTAACTCATACATATTAATTACAGCTTCCAAATAAGCATTATCTCTGAGCTAGACAAGCGTAATGGCTACATAACCCCTTTCCCCAACACTATATGGCCGAGCGGTTCTAGGCGCTTCAGTCTGGAACCGCGCGACCGCTACAGTCGCAAGTTCGAATCCTGCCTCGGGCATGGATGTGTGTGATGTCCTTAGGTTAGTTAGGTTTAAGTAGTTCTAAGTTCTAGAGGACTGATGACCTCAGATGTTAAGTCCCATAGTGCTCAGAGCCATTTGAACCATCTGAACCAAACACTATACTGTTGTTGTTGTTGTTGTGGTCTTCATTCTCTTCTTGTCCAAACTATTTATTGTCCATGTTTCACTTCCATACATGGCTACGCTCCATACAAATACTTTCAGAAATGACTTCCTGACACTTAAATCTATACTCGATGTTAACAAATTTCTCTTCTTCAGAAACGCTTTCCTTGCCATTGCCAGTCTACATTTTATATCCTCTCTACTTCTACCATCATCAGTTATTTTGCTCCCCAAATAGCAAAACTCCTTCACTACTTTAAGTGTCTCATTTCCTAATCAAATTCTCTCAGCATCACCCGACTTAATTCGACTACATTCCATTATCCTCGTTTTGCTTTTGTTGATGTTCATCTTATATCCTCCTTTCAAGACACTGTCCATTCCATTCAACTGCTCTTCCAAGTCCTTTGCTGTCTCTGACAGAATAACAATGTCATCGGCGAACCTCAAAGTTTTTATTTCTTCTCCATGGATTTTAATACCTACTCCGAATTTTTCTTTTGTTTCCTTTACTGCTTGCTCAATATACAGATTCAATAACATCGGGGAGAGGCTACAACCCTGTCTTACTCCCTTCCCAACCACAGCTTCCCTTTCATGTCACTCGACTCTTATAACTGCCATCTGGTTTCTGTACAAATTGTAAATAGCCTGCCGCTCCCTGTATTTTGCCCCTGCCACCTTTAGAGTTTGAAAGAGAGTATTCCAGTCAACATTGTCAAAAGCTTTCTCTAAGTCTACAAATGGTAGAAACGTAGGTTTGCCTTTCCTTAATCTTTCTTCTAAGATACGTAGTAAGGTCAGTATTGCCTCACGTGTTCCAGTGTTTCTACGGAATCCAAACTGATCTTCCCCGAGGTCGGCTTCTACTAGTTTTTCCATTCGTCTGTAAAGAATTCGTGTTAGTATTTTACAGCTGTGGCTTATTAAACTGATTGTTCGGTAATTTTCACATCTGTCAACACCTGCTTTCTTTGGGATTGGAATTATTATATTCTTCTTGAAGTCTGAGGGTATTTCGCCTGTTTCATACATCTTGCTCACCAGATGGTAGAGTTTTTGTCAGGACTGGCTCTCCCAAGGCCGTCAGTAGTTCCAATGGAATGTTGTCTACTCCCGGGGCCTTGTTTCGACTCATGTCTTTCAGAGCTCTGTCAAAACTCTCACTTCAAACACTATACTATATATATATGCTTATCATATCTTACAGGTTTTGTAACTTCTTATTAATGTAGCAGACAATTACATTTAGGCTTTAAGGTCACATATCTCGTATAGGTGCCTTCTACTCTAAATCCTCAGTTAATAACAAACAAATAAATAAATAAATAACCAATAAACGATTTACAAAAGTATAGAAAAACCACTCCCCCTTCACACTAGAGCCAGTACATTGTTTACAAAAATACAAAAAGAAATCATCACTAGTACGAGGCTGAGCCCGCCCGGGTAGCCGCGCGGTCTAACGCGCTACTTCCCGAGCGGGAAGGCGTGCCAGTTCCCGGCACGAATCCGCCCGGCGGATTAGTGTCGAGGTCCGGTGTGCCGGCCAGCATGCGATGGTTTTTAAGGCAGTTTTCCATCTGCAGGCTGGTTCCCCTTATTCCGCCCCAGTTATACGAGTATGTCTGCGTTTGCTGCGCCACCACTGTCTCCACACCATAATTACTCTATCACGCAAACATTTGGGGTTACACTCGTCTGATATGAGACGTTTTCGGGGGGGGGGGGGGGGGGGGGGGCAATGCCACTGGAGGAGACAGAATGGCACAATAACCTTGGGTTCAGTGTGGGGCAGCGGTGAGGTGGGTGGACTGCTGTGGCCTGTTGTGGGGTTGTAAATTGAGGGCTACGGCGGGACGAAGCCTATCTATTGTTTCTAGGTTCCTAGCCTGGATCTAACTGAATACTTGTGCGGCTTTCATCAGACTGTACATCAACTGTGAAAGTCTAAGGTTACTATTAATATTGTCTGCAAGGTCACTAATTTACAACAAGAATAGTAATGGTCCCAACACACTTCCCAGAGGTACACCAGAATTTAATTCTGCATCTGTTGATGACTTTCCATCCAAGATAAACTGCGGTCTACCTTGTCTCTCTCATTACAGCATATCGTGCACTGCCCTGTACTGTACTGTACAGACATGATGAATTAATAAATACCGCATAGTGCATACGCCAGGCATTTACAGCCCTATGTCCACCTGACATTTTTCGCTCCTTATTGTCTCAGGGATAGTTTCGTTCAATTTGTCCCCATTTAGAAATATCACCCTGTACGCTAGGAAGTCCCGGTTCTTGATTAGGTAATTTTATTTTATTCCTTAATGATTTATTATCTGATTTAGTTTTATGTGACGCAGTTTTTAATTTAGAAACGTTTCACCACTTTAACAGCATATTGCTCCCATTTTTGTGCACTTCTCGAATTTATCTGTAGTACTCTTTATCAACTGAATGTCATCTGTATAACGTATGTAATTATCCTTAAAGTGCTGTTATAGACCGCCTCCTCTCTCAGAAAAGGCACTACGAAGACTTTAATATAAATCCCAAACTATTTTTCCTCTGTTGAATACAGCCCGATATTTTCGGCTGTTTTTTTTTCCTTTAGAGGCCAGAATCTGGACCCTTGTCGACCAGAAAGCAGTTTACCTTCAATAGGGATAACAAAAAAAAATCATCTCTTAACTAGTGAAAGCAGCTACGGCTCTGACTTTTCTAAAAACCTGTGTAAACCCGGTGTTAGAACATTAAAAGCTTCTCGTCTATGGGCAGGCACGCTATGCGTCATATTGGCGTTTCGAAGTAGTACATACTGTCTCTGGGAAATAATTAGCGTGTAAAATATTTTCTGCGAGGTGCCTCTTTACTAGAAGACATGTAGGTTACATCCCCTTTGCACCATTCAGATTTAGTTTCTAGTGATTTCAGAAAATCACTCAAGCCAAATGCGAAGACGGTTCTACTCACAAAAAGATTACCGATTTTCTTGCCTATAGTTCAATAATCCGAGCTTCAGCGCCGGCACTACTGATCTCGTCGTCGACGGGACGTTGAATACCAGTCTGCCTTCCTTTCATTAGTGTCGAGGCAGAAAATCATTTCTGTCCTTTTCAAATGGTTCAAATGGCTCTGAGCACTATGGGACTTAACTTCTGAGGTCATCAGTGCCCTAGAACTTAGAACTACTTAAACCTAACTAACCTAAGGACATCACACACATCCATGCCCGAGGCAGGATTCGAACCTGCGACCGTAGCGGTCGGGCGATTCCAGACTGTAGCGCCTAGAACCGCTCGGCCACCCCGGCCGGCTGTCCTTTTCAATGGAGCCATCGAAGCAAGCGTGTTAATCGTTTGAAGGTAACCATGAACAATATAATTCAGGTGTCCAGGCAGTAATTTAAGCCCCGCTCCTCCTAATGGCTGGTGCAGAACATCAACGGTCTCAATCGGAATGGATATCGAATCTGCATGGAAAAATCCCAAGAAAGTTTAGTCAGAACGGCAACAGAACACTCATCTTGTCGATTACGGATCCAGTCACAGTTTGGATCGCGATCGAGATGATCAAGGTGACAGTTCCCCTCGGGTTTTTCAGATTCTGTCTGCCACTTTGGGACATTAATGAGATGGTTCCTGGAAGCAAAGCCTCTGCACATTTCCTTCTCTGTCCCTGTCCAGTCCGAATTTATATTCTGTCTCTAACGAATGCAATATAGACTGAACTTCCTTCCCTTCCTGCCTTTAATCTATGAGCACATCACCCCTACACATTTCGAGGAACACAAGCAGTTTCCTAGCATTAAGTTTCAGTAAACGAAATCATGTAATTAATTCATGTGCTATCGTTCAAATGCCTTCAAGATGGCTTTAAACTGATAAATCGTCGTCAAGAGAAATATTTCTTACATGTTTAAAACGGTGTCTGTTCACTGTTGTAGAAGTACTAATAGTAACTGTGTGGAAACATAAGAAGTAGACTGTCTAGCTGTTTCCTCTTTTCGTACTGTTTGCCCAGCATCTGTTTTGTCTTATAAGTTCCTGCCTCAGGAAGCATCTTTCCCATGCCCTCCAGCCACATACCACTCGCAATACCACGACTCCCTCCGCCTTCCCCAGACGTGGATGCTTGTCGCACTGGCATCGGAGGATGACGCAGAAAAATCTGGTTCCCCACTGGCGGGCCGCAAGACTCGCGAGTAAACAGCGCCTCCGCCTCCCAGGCGCGCATTCCCGCTTCTGTGGTTTTTTCTCGCCTCCTCCCTGCCGGAGGGGAAGCAAATCCGGCGCTTCCGCGAGCTATACAACATCACCGCGCTCAGAAAGGTCACCCCTCTGCCGACGCTCTTACCGTCACAATTTCCGGCCAAGGCTGCGTCCGTTAATAAAACCAGCCGCCGCACAGCTCTACTGAGGGGAATTCCCTCGCTCTTTGTGCACCACATATGCAATATCATCACCGACAAAAGTAGCAAGTGACCGTTCATTTGTAACACCATAACCGATACCTAGCGTGGTGTCCATAATTAAGCAACAAACGGAAATTCTGCAAGGCTGCGTTTGTTTTGCCACAAAACTGTACAAACAGTTGATAGCAAAGTAGAAATATTGTAAGGAATACAGGATGTAGACAACTGCAACATACAAAACAGTACACGAAAATGTTATTCGTTTTTTCAAACTTAACAGATTTGCACACACATTGCGGCAGCTGGTTAATGTACTCACTATTTGGTGTGACCACCTCTGGCAACAACACAGGCCTGGCAACGACGGAGCATGCTGAGAATAACGTCATCAATGTCATATTGAGGCAATAATGCCCATTCTTCCTGTGGAGCTGTTCGCAAGTCTTGGAGAGTATTTGGTAGATGCTGATCCTCCTCGAGATCGGTCTCTTTCCACAATGTTGGTATCTCGACTTCTTGTTCAGATGCGAATCCGTCGAGAATCACTCTCCACAGACTCATCTGTGAAACTAGTATTGGCCCACTGTTCGACTGTCCAGGTGGCATGTTGACGACTCCACTCTAGACGTTCCCTTCTGTGAAGACGGGTCAGAGGCACACATACAGCAGGTCTCCGACAATAAACGCCAATCTGCCGAAGCCTTCCGTACACCGTTTGCCTCGATACAACACATCTAGTGGCTGCTGTGACGTCAGATGCCAGCTGTTGCGCAGTACTAAGGCGGTACCGTCGTGCTTTTGCTTTGTTTGGGGAAAGAGACCGCGGTCATCCGTCTCATCGGATTAGGGAAGGACGGGGAAGGAAGTCGGCCGTGCCCTTTCAAAGGAACCATCCCGGCATTGGCCTGAGGCGATTTAGGGAAATCACGGAAAACCTAAATCAGGATGGCCGGACGCGAAACTGAACCGTCGTCCTCCCGAATGCGAGTCCAGTGTGCTAACCACTGCACCCCCTCGCTCGGTACCGTCGTACCCTTACAGCCATATAACGGTCCTCTCTTTCTGATACCGTACGTGGTCGGCCCTTACCTGGTCTCCGGGACACAGTTTCGGTCTCTAGAAACTGTCGCCACACCCGAGGAACGACAGAACGATTCACGTCAAGCCATCGCGCCACATGGGTTTGCGACTGCCCTGCTTCCATTCTTCCTATGACCCTCCACCGCACAGACTCTGGTAGGCGTCTTCTCTGTGCCATACTGCAGCGTCTGTGACTGTGAGCACAGCGATTGTGGATGTGGAACTACTTGGCAAACGCTACTCCGTTTGAAGTGCCCTGACGTCATAGTTGGCGTGGTTTTCCGTTGACCGAAATGTCACCTGCCATGCAGAACACAATCGTAAGGGCATATGTTGACAGTCTGTATGATTGTATAGTGAATTAGACACAGGACGGGGAAATAGCGGTTTGTTGCTTTAATTTTGGACACCAGTGTAAATCTTATGGGAATTCAGGTCTGCCTTATATGCAAACTATTGTTTATAAATGTCCAAACATATTTTCGCGATCATCGGTAGATACTTTTATTCAATGCTGTAAAATACAAATATATTTTAAGTAATAATTATTCTAACAAAATTATGCTAAAAACTGTTTATTCTGTTTTGATTGTCTCCTTATTTTTCAACATTTTTGGGCTCTGAAGGAGCCTATTTACATTCTTGTATGCCGGAGTAATGAATCTGTATTACGGTTAAAACATTAAAATAATACAATGTTTGCAAAAACACAAATACATCTGTGCACACCGTCGATTATAAACAAGTATGGCCGGCCGGGGTGGCCGAGCGGTTCTAGGCGCTACAGTCTGGAACCGCGCGACCGCTACGCTCGCAGGTTCGAATCCTGCCTCGGGCATGGTTGTGTGTGATGCCCTTAGGTTAGTTAGGTTTAAATCGTTGTAAGTCTAGGGGACCGATGACCTCAGATGTTGTCCCATAGTTCTTAGAGCCGTTTGAACCAAACATTTCCCCATGAAGACATCGAGTGTCTTGCCTCAGAGTGGGATAAATGTATAATAGTTCTGGCGATTACTTTTGAATTAATAAACAGTTGACTTGCTTTTTTCCATCTGACTTGATTTCGTTGACTGCTCCTTATATGCATAGACACCTGTCTTATTGCGTGTATGAAATATGTAAACATAATAGACACGAGGACAATGTTCTCTTTAAAAGAACGATTATGATGTTTATGAACTGACGCATTGCATCGTTGGCTGTCTCTTGAGAATGGCATAATAGGCATCTCGATTGTGAACAGATACACTGCCTAGCAAAAAATGTAAAGCAACCAGAAGCCAAGGGTTGAGAGGGTATGTGGTGTTATTTCAGCGAATGTTGCTCCTGGTAGCCCTGGATGCATGCACTGGTTCGGTTGGGGAGCGTGACATGAAGCTATTGTAGCGTCTCCTCAGGCAAGCTGCTCCACAACTGTTGTAAATAATCCTTGATATCTTGGATAATGGCACTGGGATGGAACTGAAGTCCGAGCTAACAAGTGTTGTGCAGGAGACAGATCTGGTGATCTTGCTAGCCACAGGAACACCGCAACTTCACGCAGACAGTTCATAGAGACGAGTGCCATGTGTGGACGAGCATTGTCCTGCTGAAAAATGACACCACAATATTATCGCAAGAGATATGTTTGTGACGTACCGCTGTGCCAACTGAGTTCCCGCAGTCACTACCAGCCATGACCTGATGACTTTCCAGACATGACACCAGAAGTAACACCATTGTGAATTCCCAAAGCATTGGAAGAATGGGAGCTTTCCCCAAGGTCGCCGACGATGGTCATCCGGGGTACTGAAGAACTGCGACTCATCGTCGAACACAATGCGACGCCATTCATTAGCTGTCCACGATCCTCAGTCACCCACAGTGAGGCCAGTTCCAAACACAGTCAGGTGCTGATAACGCTGTCTGAAACGATTACGCGACATCTCCATGTCCTTCACAGTGATAACTCAATATCTGACGCTGTTCACGACCCTTATGTACCATACTAGGCCCGGTAACAATACCAAACACGAACAACACCAATGCACTCTGCTGGATATTCGAATTGTTACAGCGAATTACAGCTCGAATCGTTTACAAACCCGCCGTTTGTGTTTAAGAGCACGAAGTTACATTGACGTCTGACCACGTCTACGGGGTGCTTCCCTTTGTTTTGTCGAGCAGTGTTTATAGACACAGGTATCCTATTATGTTCAGTCGCCTTTTCTTGACTTTCGTAGCCTACGATCGCTTATCTCAATATCTATTGTTTTGACACTGTGCAACAAGTAAAAGGTGGAACGGTAAAATGATATTCCGCAAAGAAACAATTTCGTAGACCTGATTATGTTTTTCGCTCATTTTGTGTCGTCCTCCATGTTCACTGGGCGACTGGATAGTGAACTGCCTTGTTTACCGAAATCACGTAGGGCCAAATCTTCTGATTAGAAATGTACATGCAAGTGACAGAAGCTGCTTGTAATCCATTTGAATTTGCAAAATATTGACGCATGGATGGATACCAATGACCACGTGTTCTCAAGCAACTAAAAATGAGAACAAAGATAAGGCATTACGTATGGTGATTCCATATACAAAAGTCCACATAAAAAGGACACGATTTTCTCTAACTTCAGTACTATCGTGGTTTCCAGTCATGGGAATGCAAGCTGATTGCTTGCTGGAATCTCACCATTATGTTGAAACTTGCTGATCGAATGCGCCCATATCAAACAAAGGACAAGTTTCTGAATACTTCTTCTGCGCTAAGCTGCTCAGGTCGAAAGAAGAGACGAGAGAGCATTTGTGTTCCAAACTGCAGAGGACCAACCGAACTATTCGTGCTCGATGCTATGATTGGATGGTCCCGGTTAAATCTCTAGCCCGGCAATAAGATATCCCTACTCTTTTCCTGTTTGTAAGGGACAACTTATGACTGACCGGCTGTGAATCAACAAGTGACTTACTCAGAGAAAGGGTCCGCGAAGTATGGAAGGCGCTCACTACAAAATAGCAGCTTTACAGGAGATTAACATTAGTTCGAAGGATGGGAAATTGTCACCAAGATTGGTAAGTCGCCGAAAACATTGATACACGTCTACGGCTGTTTAAGACTACATCGGAAGCTACACGAGAAGATGCCTCCCACTAAGCAACACGGTACCATTCAGACAAATAGTGGAAGTATTCTTGTGTGTGGGTTATTTACGCGGGATGAAATACGGACCCTGTTAGTGTCTCTCAATGGTGAGGGACGCAGAAATCACTTGTCCAATAAAGTGCACCTCCTCGTACGCCTAAAGCTACCCACAGGTGGCCTGTATTCTCAGCCGGACAGTGCGCCATCCTACCGTTACCCAGTTATAAATATGGTTTGCCGAATGCTCCGCGTTCATGAGCGAGGCTGGGTCCCCCCTCTCCCATCCAGATTACCATATCTAAAATCTACCGAGCTCAAAAAAATGGCTCTGGGCACTATGGGACTTAACATCTGTGGTCATCAGTCCCCTAGAACTTAGAACTACTTAAACCTAACTAACCTAAGGACATCACACACATCCATGCCCGAGGCAGGATTCGAACCTGCGACCGTTGCAGTCGCGCGGTTCCGGACTGCGCGCCTAGAACCGCTAGACCACCGCGGCCGGCTACCGAGCTCATCTGGGACGCCATCGAGCGAGATGTGTTCCCCTTGCATTCAGCTCCAACGAATCTCAGTGAGTTGCGTTCAGCCGTCGAGAAGTCGTGGGTTACGAAAATCCCCCCCCCCCCCCCCCAAATCTTTAGTGTAAGAAGGAAGGCAAAATCACTAGAGTTTAACATCCCGTCCACAATAAGGTCATTAGAGACGACGCACAAGCTAGGACTTGGGAAGGAAATCGAATTTGCCCTTTAAAAGGGACCATCCTGGCATTAGTCTTAAGCAATTTAGGAAAATAAAACCTAAATCTGGGTGGCTAGGCAGGTATTTCAACCGCCGTCTTTCCAGTACGATTCCAGTGCCTTACCGCTGAGCCACATCACACGGTGGTCAGAAAAATGCATCTTAAGGCTCGCACAGTCAGACAGGCAGACGAACGGACAACAAAGTGATTCTGCAACGGTTCCGTTTTTACCAACTGGTGTACGGAACCCTAAAAAGCAGATCGTCACAGTTCGTTCAGATTTGTATAACTAAATGAATTGTCGAAGAATCAGTTCCTTAGAAGGCGAAGCGGATGAGAATGGATAGTAAAGTGAAAATAGAGACTCATTCACAGCTTCTTTTTTTATCGCTGTCCTTGTCTGTCTAGATGAATGCAAGACGAAATCTAGGTTTGATCACCAGGGCTACCAAAGCCCGCCTGCAAGAACTGCCCTAGAAAATTAATTCGAACAGGAGCCATTCAGCCTCCAGAAAAGAAATGGGAAGTTACTACTTGACGTAGAAATTGTGACATTAATTTGAGGTGGAAACGCGATACGTTTTCTACGTGCTCCTCAAAAGGCAGCATTTTCAGAGGACGAGTAGTCGTGAATAGCGAGCCAATGGTCTTAGAGGATAGCGTCATGATGTTTAGTATCATACAGCCTGCAATAAGGTACAATATCTGATCAAAGGGATCTAAACATGTCTATCTAACGCGTAACTGACTTGTGCATATCACGAGAAGTGGACCTGTTAGTGTAAAAGGGGGTGGGAAGTATTGTGTCGTCAGTAGAGAAACACTAACAGCAGAATTGATCTGTCAGGAAAAATCACTGACTTCGAACGTGGTCTAGTCGTTGGATGTCACTTGAGTAACAGTGACATTTCAGCCCTTGTAAAACTGCTCAGGTCGACTGTTGGCGATGTAATTGTGAAATGGAAAAGCGAAGGAATAGCCACAGCTGAAACAAGAACAGGCAGAACTCTTCTACTGACCGACAGGACAGTCGCACATTGCGGGTTGTAAAAAATCATATGATATCACCGGAAGGAATCACCCGTCAGATCCAAAGCGCTACCCGCAGTCCCGCTAGCTCAGTGACTGTGAGTAGGGAGTTAAAAAGAATGGGATACAATGGTCGAACAACTCCTCATAAACCACACATTTCTAAGCGACGCTTGAGGTAATGTAAAGAGCGACACCACTGGATAGTGCTGTATGATTGGAAACGAGCGATTTGGGGTGATGCATAACGCTATACCCTTTGGCAATCCGTTAGCAGGCTTTGGCGACAGCCTAGAGAACGCTACCTGTTATCATGTGCAACGCCCGTAGTGAAGTGCCGCTAAGGTGCTGTTACGGTATAGGGGTGGTTACGGCGTCGTCTCCCTATTGCGCTTAAGAAAACGTTAAATGTGGAAGTATGCGAACACGTTTTACAATAATGGGTACAGTAGAGGAGCTGTTCGCTGACGATGGTTGCTTGTATCAGCATGACAATGCATCCTGTCATAAAGCAACATCTGTGATCCAATGGTTTATAGACAATAACATTGCTGAATGAAGGGGGCTGCTCACATTCCCTATCAGAACCCAGTCGATCACTTCGGGATGAGTTAGAACGTCGACTTCACTCCAGACCCCAGGCGTCTAGCATCATTACCTTCTCTGGAAAAATGTGTGGTACGGTCTTATGGGACCAAACTGCGGAGGTCATCGGACCCTAAGCTTACACACTACTTAATCTACCTTAAACTAACATAAGGTAGGGACAACACACACACACCCATGCCAGAGGGAAGACTCGAACCTCCGACGGGGGAAGCCGCGCGGACCGTGACAAGGCGACTGAGACCGCTCGGCTAACCCGCGCGACTACCTTCTCTGGTTTCGGCTCTTGAGGATGAACGGGCTGCCATTCCTCCACAAGCAATCAGACATCTCACTGTAAGGGCCTCCAGCAGATTTGAAGCTGTCATAAAGGCGAAGGTTGGGCACACTCCATACTAAGGTTCACTAAGAATTGTACGAGTATTTTTGATTAGATGGTGTACATTCGTGTCTGTGCAATATTTCTGCTACCAAGGTTAAGCTGCACCAACTGGAAGATTGACATGGCCTTATTGAAGGTGGTATGCCATTGTCTTAGAACTGAAGTACCCCACCAGTAATAGGTGAGCCCAAAATTTAGTGTGGACTCTGAACCACGGTGCTACTTAGCAAATTTCAGATTAACAAACATTTCCGGAGTTGGAAGAGGTGATAGGTGACATAATAATCCAATAACTGACGGGGGATCCAACTCCAATCCATCTTTGAATACGTAGTCTGACACTTTACCAGTGATTTCTGACAACATCATATTTTACAAATAAAAAATCATGCAACTACATTACAGTAACAGGAAATAAACTTATTTAATAAAAATTTTAACACTTTATTATTCAGTATCGAAATTGTGTATGTCTTTTACTTATTTCGTATCATGCTTCTCTTTTTAGGGAGGGGAGCCTATAAACAAGATTCCTTCGAAGCATCCGAGTGTTTCTGTCGTCTGCTTTTGGCAGTGATTGTCTTTCTTTTCTTTTTTGATGCATTTTTTTTCAAATTTGACAGCTTAATGCGACGTAATTAGTACCAGGAATTGTATAAAATTTTCCTCGTATTACTGATGTTCCTGTATTTTGTTATGACATGTAGCGGCAGTAACCGTGCACACGTGTGTGGGTTTCTCTCCATTACATAGTGTGTATAGTTGCCCACTACCAAGCAGTACGTATTCTTTCTCATTTTAGGGTAGAGAGCCATCAAATGCAGAAACTCTCGGTATGGACTGAGAGAAGACGATACTCAACGACAGCATTATTTTTCTGTTCCTATGAAATGGACAGGTGTAGGCTGCTAACTGATACATCAGTTCGATTTTCTTGGTGCACCTCAAATGGCTCTAAGTACTATGGGACTTAGCATCGGAGGTCATCAGTCCCCTATACCTAGAACTAGTTAAACCTAACTAACCTAAGGCCATCACACACATCCATGCCCGAGGCATGATCCGAACCTGCAACCGCAGCAGCAGCGCGGTTCCGGACTGAAGCGCCTAGAGCCGCTCGGCCACAGCGGCCGGCTCTTGGTGCACTAATGTTTGTGCATCGACTGCATATATTTAGTTGTTACCAAAAAGAATTTGTCTCTCTAACATGTACCAAGCGAGGTAACACAATGGTTTGTGCATATAGCTCGTATTTTCGACAAGTGAGGTTCGAATCGTTAGACCACCCCGATTTAATAAAATTATCTCGGGCTTTCAGCCACGTCAAGTGGTTAAAATGCCACTAGCTTTCGACCAAACACTCCTTGGCCATTTTCAAGTGAAATGCCTGCTGACGGGTTGCTGGTACGACCTTATAAACTCAAGCTAGCGGCTGTGACGTCACTGGTTCCCATGGTGTCGTCACACATGGCATACTTTGCTCCGCTTTCGATGCGCCCTCTCAACCTCTAGACTACTGGATCCCACGCGGCCCAAAGCTATAGGCTACCGTCGCTATTAAGGGTGTTGTCAGTGATATTTATTTAAGTGGTTTCTTTAATTACAATGTTCCATAAGCAGTTTGTGCCAGCCACGATAGACGTTTCTTCCAAATTCATCACCTGACCGTTTTCTAGAGTACGCTCGTCTCAAGCAGATTTTTCTAGGTATCATAGGACGAGCACGCAGAGGTGCCGCAACACGACGTAATGTCTGACGTTGTGCAGGAGGGAAATGAAGCCATGAATCCTGCAGGGCTGTCCATAAATCCGTAAGACTACTGGCGGTTGAGATCTCTACTGAACAGCACGTTGCAAGGCATCCCAGATATGCTCAATAAAGTTCATGTCTGGGGAGTTTGGTGGCTAGCAGAAGTGTTTAAATTCAGAAGAGATTTCCTGGAGCCACTCTGTAGTCATTCTGGACGTGTGGGATGTCGCATTGTCCTCCTGGAATTGTCGAAGTCCGTCGGAATGCGCATGCCCAAGTCCGCCGGAATGCACAAAAGACATGAATTGATGCAGGTGATCAGACAGGATGCTTATATACGTCTCAGCTATCAGAGTCGTACCTTGACATATCAGGGGTCCCATATCACTCTAACTGCACACTGTGAGTAGGCTGTTTATGTTTTCTCTATGTAAGTAGGCTGTTTATGTTTTCTTATTGGCAACGTTACGTAGCGCTCAATATGGAAATCACTGGCTGTGCTGTGTGCGGTCTGTGGCTAGTTTGCATTGTTGTCTGCCATTGTAGTGTTGGGCAGCGGCAGCTGGATGTGAACAGCGCGTAGCGTTGCGCAGTTGGAGGTGAGCCGCCAGGAGTGGTGGATGTGGGGAGAGAGATGGCGGAGTTTTGTAATTTCTCATGAACTGCTATATTTATATATGATGATATCAAGGTAAATACATTGTTTGTTCTCTATTAATATCTTTCATTTGCTAACTATCCCTATCAGTAGTTAGTGCCTTCAGTAGTTTGAATCTTTTATTTAGCTGGCAGTAGTGGCCCTCGCTGTGTTGCAGTAGCTTGAGTAGCGAAGATTTTTATGAGGTAAGTGATTTGTGAAAGGTATAGTTTACTGTTAGTCAGGGCCCATTCTTTCGTAGGGATTTTTTGAAAGTCAGATTGCGTTGCGCTAAAAATATTGTGTGTTAGGTTAAGCACAGTCATTTGTAATTGTTCAAAAGGGGACGTTTCAACACGTCCCACACCATTACAGAGTCTCCACCAGCGTGAATAGTCCCCTGCTGACATGCAGGGTTCATGGATTCATGAGGTTGTCTCCATATCCGTACAAGTCCATCCGCTCAATACAGTTTGAAACGAAACTCATTCTACCAGGCAACACCCTTCCTATCATCAGCAGTCCAGTGATTGTGTCGGCCGCGCGGGATTAGCCGTGCGGTCAGGGGCACTGCAGTCATGGACTGTGCGGCTGGTCCCGGCGGAGCTTCAAGTCCTCCCTCGGGCATGGGTGTGTGTGTTTGTCCTTAGGATAATTTAGGTTAAGTAGTGTGTAAGCTTAGGGACTGATGACCTTAGCAGTTAAGTCCGATAAGATTTCACACACAGTTGAATTTTTTTGATTGTATTGACGGATCCAGGCGAGGCGTAAAGCTTTGTGTCGTTCCGTCATCAAGGGTACACGAGTGGGCCTTGGGCTCTGAAAGCCCATATCGATGAAGTTTCATTGTATGGTTCGCACGCTGACACTTGTTGATGACCCAGCACTGAAATCTGCAGTAATTTGCGAAAGGGTTGCACTCCTGTCACGTTGAAAGATTCTCTTCAGTCATTGTTGGTCCCGTTCTTGCAAGATCTTTTTCCGGCCCCAGCGATGTCGGAGATTTGATGTTTTACCGGATTCCTGATATTCACGGTACACTCGTGAAATGGTCGCACGGGATAATCCCCACTTCATCGCTACCTCGGAGATGCTGTGTCCCATCGCTCGTGTGCCGGCTATAACACCACGTTCAAAATCACTTAAATATTAATAACCTGCCATTGTAGTAGCAGTACCCGATCTAACCACTACACCAGACACTTATTCTCTTATATAGGCGTTGCCGACCGCAGTGCCATGTTCTTCCTGTTACATGACTCTGCATTTTGAATAAGCTTGCCTATACCAGTTTCTTTGGCGCTTCGTCGTATTATCCTACATGGAGGCACAGGACGACAAGGAGGCAAACGTTTTTTCCTGCTCTTCGTCAGTAGACCTATTGCGATTCTTATTTGACATCACTTCATTTATTTGATGATCGTTGTAGCTGCTACCCTGCATTCTTACATCCTGATTTAGATTTTCCATACGTTTTCTGAATCTCTTTCGGTATAACAAGATCGTCCCGCCAGCAAGACCACGGCTTTCTTCGAGCGAATCGGTGAGTCATGTCAATATCGACCCGTCGGTACTCTATCCATCCTTCCTTTCTGTAACATGTAAGCGAACGGCAAACGCGTATTCTTCCTCGAAGCCTTCGGCGAAGCGCAGGGTTGTGAGTAACTTAGCCGGCTCTGCGTCTCGGGAAGCGGTCTGAGACCACCTGTGATATGGCTGGAGGGAATGGAGGCAAGGAAAGGTACACAACGGAACTCGATTGTGCTCACAGGCCTCCTTTCTACAGACGAGAGGCCTACCGCCTAAGGTCACGCAGGCTCGCTGGATGTTAACAAGCCGTAAACAAAGCTACTACCTCTACGCTTTTCCTTTTTTATGCAGATTATGTGCTTACTGCATTAAAAAGTATACAGTGAAACACAGCGTAGTAAATTGGTCACAGAGAACCATAAACTGAATATAGAACGGTCGTGCTTCGAGACGTGTAATGTCACCGCTGCTATAGCTTAGCTGGCAGTGACGGTAGGTTTTCATAGTTCTTCTTGGACGATGTCGTAGCATATAGAAAGGTAGATTTCTACGGAACTCTACAAAAAAGTCAGAATTCGATTTTGCTGGGCTGAAACATTAGCCACCAGGGAATGTTGCGCATTATTATACCAATGGCTTGGATGTCTTTCGAACACAACAAAAGTTGGAAATTTTTAGTCAATCAGAATAGGTCGTAGTGACCCTTCGAAGTTGTGCGGAACAAACCGACATCGTAACTTTTCGTGGTATGGAAAAGTTAGAAAGTTATATCTTTCTTATGTCGCAGTAATCAAACATTCGGATTTCCCTAAAGTTGACGTTCGAGGGTGTGCTGAAAAGTAATGCCTCCGAATAAAAATTCGTGAATCTTCTTAAATAAAACAAACGTTATTAACATTCTACATTTTTATTCTGCTTCATGTCTACACTTTTGCAATTTTAAAAGTTTTAACATAAAAAATACGGGGGCATTATTTTTCAGCGTTCCCTTGTAATTTTCACTTCTTTGTCCCAGGTCTGAAGGGATTTTTATATTGTTCAATTTTTCTGAAAAATTTGTCTGTAACTAAATTACTAAAAATATTTGCATAAATTCTTCAATAGACGGCAACTTCATCTTCGATGGTTGCTGCTCATAGTGGTTCTTCCTCTTTAGTCTTGAAACAAGCCATAAACGGACATGCAGTTTTCGATTTTTCACTTCGGTTCCCTGTTTCCAATTTTAGATTGAGAATTATATTATGTGCTGTGCTTTGTTTAAGTTCTGTGTGTGCCTTGTAAAATAATAAATTAAAGTGTACATTTACAGACGTTCTTGCACAAAAAAGCCCTCTCTTGAAAAAAAAGAAAAGTAGAAAATGCGTGCAAAAATGCGGATGTTTTGTGAGGACCTAAAGTATACTCATCAGCAACTAAATTAGAGGCTTAGAGATCGCCTGTCGTCATCGACATGGAGAATGGCGTAGATCGGAGCGTGACGTCACAGATGCCATAGAGCGCTATGCAAGCGTTAGGCTTCAGAGTCGAGCGTAGCACGTGTAAGACGTGCGATATCAGAGCATTTCATCACTGCCAAAGCGACAGTGCCCAAAGAAGGGGCGAATACATGGAGAAGCTGGGCCACATTACAGAATTCTCTATAAGTGCGCATCCACCGCCGGCCAGGGTGGCCGAGCGGTTCTAGGCGCTACAGTCTGGAACCGCGAGACCGCTACGGTAGCAGATTCGAAGCCTGCCTCGGGCATGGATGTGTGTGATCTCCTTAGGTTAGTTAGGGTTAAGTAGTTCTAAGTTCTAGGGGACTGATGACCTCAGAAGTTAAGTCCCATAGTGCTCAGAGGCATTTGAACCATTTTTTTCGCATCCACCCTTCTAAAACAAAAACAGCTGATTGAACAGAAATTTGAAGTCATGCAGTATGAAATGGGAGGGGATGAAAACCTATGAGGCCATGTTACCAACATGGCAGCCGTTGTGGAAGACACGATCTTGAATGTAAATCGCGATTTTTAAATCGAAAGGAGGTCGTGTGACTCATGTAACAGATATAGAATTACACGAGTAGACAAAGGTGCCTTTCATTTGAGCATTCAGGGTGACAAATATTGAACTATATGAAGAAAAACGTAAATTAGTTACAAACTAAGGCGTGCACACATTTTATTCAACATGTGAACGTCACTACAGATATTAAGATTTAGGTTATGACATTTTCGATGTACCTGCTATCATTGACGATGATGTGGCGCAGTCGAGTAGCGAAAGTCTGCGTGACCCGCTGAAGTGTCGGAACATCGATGCTGTCGATCACCCCATGAATAGCTATTTTCAGCTCAGCAATGGTTTTGTGGTTATTGCCATACACCTTGTCTTTAATATAGCCCCACAAAAAGGAGTCGATGTGTTTAGATCCGGAGAATATGACAGCCAATCGAGGTCCATGCCAGTGGCTTCTGGGTATCAGAGCCGTGATTCCGTCCCCTAAAGTGCTCCTCCAGGACATCAGACACTCTTCTGCTTCGATGGGGCCGAGCTCCGTCTTGGGTGAACCACATCCTGTCGAAATCAGGGTCACTTTGGATAATGGAGATGAAATCATGAAACTTCCTGGCAGATTAAAACTGTGTGCCGGACCGAGACTCGAACTCGGGACCTTTGCCTTTCGCCGGCAAGTGCTCTACCAAGTAAAGTTTGGAAGGTAGGGGGCGAGGTACTGGCAGAAGTAAAGCTGTGAGGACGGGGCGTCAGTCGTGCTTGGGTAGCTCAGTTGGTAGAGCACTTGCCCGCGAAAGAAAATGGTTCAAATGGCTCTGAGCACTATGGGACTCAACTGCTGAGGTCATTAGTCCCCTAGAACTTAGAACTAGTTAAACCTAACTAACCTAAGGACATCACAAACATCCATGCCCGAGGCAGGATTCGAACCTGCGACCGTAGCGGTCTTGCGGTTCCAGACCGCAGCGCCTTTAACCGCACGGCCACTTCGGCCGGCTGCCCGCGAAAGGCAAAGGTCCCGAGTTCGAGTCTCGCTCCGGCACACAGTTTTAACCTGCCAGGAAGTTTCATACCAGCACCCACTCCGCTGCAGAGTGAAAATCTCATTCCGGAGATGAAATCATCTCCTAAAACTTTCACGCACAGTTTGGTAGTCCCCGTGCCATCAAGGAATATCTCGCCGATTATTTCGTGACTGGACATTGCACGCCACACAGTCACCTGTTGAGGGTGAAGAGACATTTCGATCACGAAATGAGGATTCTCAGTCCCCTAAATGCGCCAATTTTGCTTATTGACGAACCCATCCAGATGAACGTGGGTTTCGTCGCTAAACCAAACCATACTAATTCCCATCACGCCCCGCGGCCAACCGTGCAGTTTGAACGTCCTGGCGCAAACCGTTCACGAGTTATGACGATTTCATTTCATACAGTTCAATAATTGTCACCCTGTAGCTTCATTCATACTCGAGTTATGTCACATTATTGTGTGGCCTCAGTAGTCATTATTGATTTATAGCAGACCCCAGTTTCCTCCAAAACGCGGCGAGTGCTGCGCTCTGGGATGTTACTGAGTAATGCCACAGCAGCTGATCTCGATTCATTCGTAGATATTTTCAGCGAGCGCAAGCATTTGCGTGCAGGGGACCAGCGGCCGTTAGAAATTAAAACTGTGGCGCCGACACAAGTCGCATGGAACTTTTTCTTTATTTTACATGTTTCACTCGACCAACGTGAACATCTTCAGAACTCTGCTGTCCTCACGATTCGTTTTGCGATGCGAGACGTATTCCGAATCTGTATTCGTGCATCCTTTGGGATGATATTAAGTTGTAAGGAGTCTCGGTGAAATTCAATCTTCATGGTGGCCCGCATCAGCTTCATCTTCAGTTTTAAATACCTGTCCACATCTCCCCAGGCCTGGCTGGGCAGAAATTTCCCGAGCGCAGTCATTTGCCTGCAGAGGAACAGCGACTGTTATAAATTAGAACTATAGAACCGCCACAAGTCGCATGTAACTCTTTCTTTATTTTACGCGTTTCACTGTATAATTTTAATTTCTAGCGGTCGCTGTTCCCCTGCAGGCAAATGCCTACGCTCTCCAAATTTGTGCCTAAACATGGTTCAAATGGCTCTGAGCACTATGGGACTTAACATCTGAGGTCATCAGTCCCCTAGAACTTAGAACTACTTGAACCTAACTAACCTAAGAACATCACACACATCCATGCCCGAGGTAGGATTCGAACCTGCGACCGTAGTAGTTGCGCGGTTCCGGAGTGAAGCGCCTAGAACCGCTCGGTCACTGTGGCCGGCGCCTAACCATGGCTGGGGAGATGTGCACAGGTATTTAACACGGAAGTTGGCGCCGATGCGAGCCGCCATGAAGATTTAAGTTCAACCGAGACTGCTTACGACCTGGTGTCATGCACGAATACAGGTTCGGAATACATCCCGCTTCGCACAACGCATCGCGAGGACAGTGGAGTTCTAAAGATGCTCGCGTTGGTCGAGTGAAACATATAAAATAAAGAGAAATTTTCATGTTGCTTATGGTAGCTCAACAGTTTTAATTTAGTAGACATTTTCGATCGTCAAGCTTTCGGTTTGTCTTCGACAGCGCCAGCTCCGCGGAATTTCGCGGGAAGTTTCATCGCCGCACTATGGGTAATTGGTGGTTTGTCTCGGTGGCGGTGGTTGAAATCCCCTGCGATACCACGGATGCTCGACTCTCCTGATATTAGGACTATATCAGTGCGTTCGGCTTCTGTTAACTCCGTCAGCTTTCGTGTACAGTAATACCTGTAAGAAAGAAATCTCAGTCGTAACTCGAGAATGAATAAAGCTATGCTCAAATGGAAGGTACCATTGGGAAGATCACTATGTTCACCCGCCAGGGTAGCCGAGAGCGCTAATGTGCTGCTCCCTGGACTCGGGTAGACGCGCAGAACCCGGATCGAATCCGCCCGGCGGATTAACGACGAGGGCCGGTATGCTGGCCAGCTTGGATGTGGTTTTTAGGCAGTTTTCCACATCCCGCTAGGTGAATGCCGGACTGGTCCCCAAGTTCCGCCTCAGTTCCACGACTCACAGACATGTGATAACGTTCGCACTATTTCATGACTTACACTGGACGCAGACAGCTGGGGTACACTACTTCCGTCCTGGGGGGTTCAGGATGGTGTCAAGAAGGACATCCGAGCACCATCTGCCATTAACACTGCCAAATCCGTCATAACAAAGCCGACCCCGCGTTGGAGCGGGACAAGGGCCCCGATAAAGAAAGAAAGAAATTGGGAAGATCACTATGTTCGGCAGTCTGAGCAGCACTTGTCATTACATTGACACAATAAACTGTTAAAAATTGGTTACTTCAAGGACATTTATGAACCAGACGCACTGTATCATGCATTCCACTAACCCTAAACTGGCGCTGTTTGCTATTTCAGTGGAGTCAAGCGAGAGGTCACTGGAGGGCAGGGTGGACGTCTGTTGTGATTTCTGATGAAAGTTCGTTCTGTCTCGGTGTCGGTGATGGCCGTGTGTGGTTAAAAGGAGGCCAGATGAGGGCATGCAACCAACCAGTCTGCGTGCTAGACACACTATACCTACATCTGGAGTTATGGTCTAGGGTTCGATTTCTTTTGATAGCAGATGCGCCCTCATGGTTATCCCACACACACTGTACGTCAGTCTGGCGATACGACCTGTTGTGCTGCCATTCATGAGCTGCAATTGCAATCCAGGGAACGTTTCCCAACAGTGTCGACGCGTTGCCTTGGCCTGCTCGATCACCAGATCTGTCTCAAATAGAGCACATATGGGACATCGTCGGACAAGCACTCCAGCGTCATCCACAAACACCACTAGCCGTCCCTATATTCACCGACCAAGTGCGATATTCATGGAACTCCATCCCGCAAACTGACATCCAGCACCTGTACAACACAATGTATGCACGTTTGCATGATTAAATTCAACATTCTGGCCGTTACACCTGATATTAATGTAGCAGCATTTCACATTTGCTTATCTCGCGCTTCCATTAACCTGTGAACTTGCAATGTGAACTTAAATATGTTACCTAGACAAATACATTGCCGAAATTCCATTGCTCTACATTAATTGTTTTTTTGGCATTACGATTTTTTCCCGCCAATGTATATCGGAACCCCATCACGGATGTACCACATTCCCCAACCATGGGTCATAAATAAAATTACATTTGAGCTCAATGAAAGAGGAGGGAAAGGGTGGCCAATAGACTTGCCGCAGCGATAACACCGGTTCCGGTCAGATAACCGAAGTTAAGCGCCGTCGGACTTGGCTAGCACTTGGCTGGATCACCGTGCGGGTCTGCCGAGTGCTGTCGGCAAGCGGGGTGCACTCAGCCCTTGCGAGGCCAATTGAGGAGCTACTTGATTGAGAAGCAGCGGCTACGGTCACGGAAACCGACAACGGCCGGGTGAGCGGTGTACTAACTACATATCCCTCCGTATCCGCATCGGGTGACGCCCAAGGGCTGAGGATGACGCGGCGGCCGGTCGGTACCGTTGGGTCTTAAAAGCCTGTTCAGACGGTGTTTGTTTTTGAAATGGAGGTAATCGAAAAGTTTACATTCTTCATGCATTCGTACTAAATAAGTCAGTAATATCACAGCGCCGCCCGCGGTGGCCGAGTGGTTCTAGGCGCTTCAGTCCGGAACCGCGCGACTGCTACGGTCGCAGGTTCGAATCTTGCCTCGGGCATGGATGTGTGTGATGTCTTTAGTTTAGTTAGGTTTAAGTCCCATAGTGCTCAGAGCCATTTAAGCCATAATATCACACCGAAATTAGTGGCTGCCCGTAAACTCACATTCGCGGTTATCTCACAAACGACTAATCTGTGAACCCACGTTCTCTGGAACACCTTTGCTTCTACTATGATATACTTTCGCCCATGTCGGTTTCCGCTGTTAATTGTGTTATATTCAGTTTATTTGTGTTACTGACTCAGCTATGAGGCGACAGACTTCAAGAGTTTGCGAAGGGTCGTTCACAGTGCTTCACTGTCGCCATGGTGTGGTCTCTCTATGCGTTCTATCTCTTCTTGGCGCCGAATCAAGAAAGTGCCGCGTATATTTCGATTCTGGGGAAACAGCCACCACAACAGGCAACTGCCCTAGGCAACAACGTGTTGATGTCGGAGGTCGACGGTGACTATCGCGGACTGTTATGGTTCAAATGGTTCAAACGGCTCTGAACACTATGGGACTTAAGATCTTAGGTCATCAGTCCCCTAGAACTTAGAACTACTTAAACCTAACTAACCTAAGGACATCACACACATCCATACCCGAGGCAGGATTCGAACCTGTGACCGTAGCAGTCCCGTAGTTCCAGACTGAAGCGACTAGAAGCGCACGGCCACCGCGGCCGGCGCGGACTGTTATCTCGGATCGATGGGCTACACATCAGCTGACCATTCACAGCACACTGCTGGAAAAAGCAAAGGTTCAGACCGTTCCTAGGTGAGTCTCTAATTAAAGAGCTCGAAAGTGCAATCAGAAACATCTTAAAATGTTCTAGAATCATTAGTACCATTGAAGAAGAATACTTCTTTTTTTTTTTTTTTTTGTAGCGTAGAAAAATCGCAGGACTATGATAACGGAATAACATTAGCTACTGACCGTCAGTGGACAAGATCAGAAGTCAAATTATTTCTTTTTCGCAAACAGACCTTCTCCACGAAGGGCATGACATCAACTCTAGACTGCCACCCTTTCTTACATAGTCTCTGGTCACCACAGACTGACACACAAATAACTTCGGATGTTCCAAGAAACGAAGCTGAACATCGTCTGTTACATTCTGCCGGCCGCGGTGGTCTAGCGGTTCTAGGCGCTCAATCCAGAACCGCGCGACTGCTACGGTCGCAGGTTCGAATCCTGCCTTGGGCATGGATGTGTGTGATGTCCTTAGGTTAGTTAGGTTTAAGTAGTTCTAAGTTCTAGGGGACTGATGACCACAGATGTTAAGTCCCATAGTGCTCAGGGCCATTTTAACCATTTTTTTTTTGTTACATTCTGTAGCAGCTTCCTTTAAGCTGAGCGTTTTGTATCGTTACAACAACATTTGGAAATTAAAATATTATAGTTCTTTACTTAAATCTTTCAATTTCTACAGTGAGTAATACTCCGAAAACTCTGAGCACTAACATTAGATTGATTATATCGGAAACTGAAACACACCTCGAAACCGAGGCAAAATTTAATTTTAGTCCTACACCGAAATCTGTACGGCGTATGACGACTGCTTTCACTCCACTGCGTCAGCAAACAGCAGTAACATGGTGATCGGTAGACTGTTATGCACTATAACGCATCTTGGAGGCTTTATATCAGCTTCATTCAATAATAACTTTTCGCAAAGAAATGTACAGAAGAAAAATATTGCACTGCCTGACAAAAACGTGGAGGACGATTGGGTTTAACGTCCCGTCGACATCGATGTCATTAGAGACGGAGCACAAGCTCGGATTTAGTCAAGGATGGGGAAGGAAATCGGTATTATCCTTTCAAAGGAACCATCCCCGAATTCGCCTGGAGTGGCTTAGGGCAAGCACGGTCACCTAAATCTGGATGGCCGGTTTGAACCGTCGTTTTCCCGAATGCGAGTCCAGTGTGCTAACCACTGTGCAACCTCGCTCGGTAAAAAAAACCTGAGGCATCTACAAGACTTGATCGGATGTTAATGTAACTTCGAACATGTGCACAACATTGTGTGGTATGTAAATTATTACAGTTGCAGTTCTCTGTGACAGGTAGAACGGCGACCAGAGTACATTAGTTTTGTTCATGTTTAGTGTTGTTACCACCCCTAGTAGAGTATATAAGAGAAATGAACAGCGTCAGATGTCGAGTGTTCAGTATAAAGGACGCAGAGATACCGTGTGAAACAGCGTTACCAGCACGTAAAGCCTAGTTTACACGACGACTTTGGGTTGTGTCTAATGAGTTGCACGCAAGTGGTTTCATATATGACACGGCGACACCAGTATACACTTCCGTTTCGTCGTTTTGTGAGTCCTTGAGTCGTGTCTGAAATGAAAGTTTTGGCAGCTGCACGTCGCACGAGTTGTGATGGAGGTAAAGCATGTTGCGTGGAATCACTGCATAAGAAAAGAATTAGAAACGTGTTTCGATTCGTGACTATCTGAAGAAAAGATGTCAAAAAAATGGCTCTGAGCACTATTGGACTTAACATCTGAGGGTCATCAGTACCCTAGAACTTAGAACTACTTAAACCTAACTAACCTAAGGACATCACACACATCCATGCACGAGGCAGGATTCGAACCTGCGACAGTAGCAGCAGCACGGTTCCAGACTGAAGGGCCTGGAACCGCTCGGCCACAGCGGCCGGCGAAAAGACGTCAGCTCGGTTGCTCATCATTCTTGCTGAAATAATTTATAACGGAAGATGCAAGAAGTTCTTTTAATTATCTTAGAATGTCACCAGAACTGTTCACGTTTCTTCTAAATAGAGTTAATTATGCGATAAGGAATAAAGGTACTGTAACGCATGAAGCACTGTCACCAGAACTGAAATTACATATCATATTGCGTGCATTACACTCGAGAACAATCCGCATGCTAAAAGATACGGTTTTAGTTGGTGATGACACTGTTTCATTAACACCAATAATTATTAACATTAACAGTAATAATTATTAACATTAGCAACAATACTTACTCGAAGCAGGCCGCATTAAGAAGAGAAAGGTTTGCAAACTACTCCCTTGAAGATAGATCTTTACAGTGGCAATATTTCAAAATTCTAACATATGTGAATGGAGAGCACTGCAGCGACGTTTTAAATAGATGAATATTGTATAGAGAATGCAGCTTCTTGAATTGGTATAGCCTTCCCTCCTATCAACAATATTCCTTAACAAAGAGTTGGCCAACTGGAACGACGGGACTTGTGTCTTGTAGACGAGAGCATTGCCACAGCTAGAATTACGCTTGCTTTTATTTCTCTTAATTCAGTTGTATATGTGCTCCTAACTCAATAAATTTTACCCTGCAGCTCAGATATTGTCAAACCATCTGTGTTATGATCGCACATAACGGCCTCAGCGGCAGCAATATGTTGATTATTTTTGTAATCAGCATCACTGAAATCCCACTAACACCTATGCAAAGCATAGATATCCAAAAAGCGAACATTATTCTCCGTTCCCTAAGTCATATTTCAGTTTGGCTACACTCTACGAACACATATAACCTCAAAACTCACGCAACTAGTGTCGCCAAAGTTGGAACACGCGGGAAGTGTTTAGTTTCACCAACGAGTTGCGCAATTACGCGGCGCGCATTCGCAGTGGCCGGTAGTGCAGTTGCCTGCAACCTAGTGTCGTCGTGTAAACTAAACTTAACAGAGTGTGTGAAAGTGGACTCGTTGTGTGTCTCAGTTTGGCTGGCTATTCGAATCGCGCAGTCGCCAGATTTGTTGAGCATTCGAATGTAATGTGGCCCGATGTTGGACAGCAGGGGAACGTGCGGACAGGCATACTACACATCTGGCCATTAAAATTGCTACACCACGAAGGTGATGTGGTATAGACGCGAAATTTAACCGACAGGAAGAAGATGCAAATGATTAGCTTTTCAGAGCATTCACACAAGGTTGGCGCCGGTGGCGACACCTACAACGTGCTGACATGAGGGACGTTTCCAACTGATTTCTCATACACAAACATCTGGTGACCGGCGTTGCCTGGTGAAATGCTGTTGTGATGCCTCGTGTAAGGAGGAGAAATGCATACCATCACATTTCCGACTTTGATAAAGGTCGGACTGCAGCCTATCGTGATTGTGGTTTATCGTATCGCGACAAGGCTGCTCGAGTTGGTTGAGATCCAATGACTGTTAGCAGAATATGGAATCGGTGGGTTCAGGAGAGTAATACGGAACGCCAACGGCCTCGTATCACTAGCAGTCGAGATGACAGGCATCTTATCCGCATGGCTGTAACTGATCATGCAGCCGCGTCTCGATCCCTGAGTCAACAGATGGGGACGTTTGAAGGACAACAAGCATCTGCACGAACAGTTCGACGACGTTTGCAGCAGCATCGGAGACCATGGCTGCGGTTACCCTTGACGCTGCATCACAGACAGGAGCGCCTGCGATGGTGTACTCAGCGACGAACCTGGGTGCACAAATGGAAAAATGTCATTTTTTCAGATGAATTCACGTTCTGTTTACAGCATCAAGATGGTCGCATCCGTGTTTGGCGACATCGCGGTGAACGCACATTGGAATCGTGTATTCGTCATCGCCATACTGGCGTATCAACCGGCGTGATGGTATGGGGTGCCATTGTTTACACGTCTCGGTCACCTCTTGTTCGCACCGACGGCACTTTGAACAGTGGACGTTACATTTCAGATGTGTTACGACCTGTGGCTCTACCCTTCATTCGATCCTTGCGAAACCCTACATTTCAGCAGAATAATGCACGACTGCATGTTGCATGTCCTGTAGGGGGCTTTCTGAATACAGAAAATGTTCGACTGCTGCCCTGGCCAGCACATTCTCCAGATCTCTCACCAACTGAAAACGTTTGGTTAATGGTGGCCGAGCAACGGGCTCGTCATAATACGCCAGTCACTACTCTTGATGAACTGTGGTATCGTGTTGAAGCTGCATGGGCAGCTGTACCTGTACATGCCGTCCAAGCTCTGTTTGACTCAATGCCCAGGCGTATCAAGGCCGTTATTACGGCCAGAGGTGGGTACTGATTTCTCAGGATCTATGCACCCAAATTTTGTGAAAATGTAATCACATGTCAGTTCTAGTATAATATATTTGTCTAATGAATACCCGTTTATCATCTACATTTCTCTTGGTGTAGCAATTTTAATGGCCAGTAGTGTAGTCGTCAAGGTTCCTGCCGACCACGTTGGCCACCAGAAGTAACGCCGTACCTTGCACCAAGCACTTCGTAATCCTTTCACATCTGCGCTTGCCTCCCTGCAACTTTTTGTACCATCCTGAGCGAGGGCTCGGATGCTAGTAGCAGCCAGACTGGGGAATTATCGTCCTATGCATAGACGGCTGTTAACACCACAACACAACCGGCAGCGTTTTGAGCCGTGCTGTGACCGGAAACATGGGCTGCTGGTGAATGGCGTTGCATTGTACTCAGCGATGAATCGCGTTTCTGTACTGCATCAGATGACCATCGTCGGCAAGTATGGAGGCGACATGTGGAGAGGTCACATTCTTCCAGTGTTTTGATGAGGCGCAGCGGTGTTGCTCCTATCGTTATAGCGTGGGGAGCCATCGGGAATGGCTTCAGATTACCTGGTAGTGACTGAGGGAACTACGACGTCACAACGCCACGCTATGGACCTACTGCAACCATACATGTTATCTCTCGTGCAAAAGTATCGTGGTGCCATTTTTCAATAGGACAACGCTCTTCCACACTTGGTACGTATCACTGAGAACTGTCTGCGTGATGCTGAGGCACTTCCATGACCAACGGGGTCGCCAGATCTGTCCTCGATGGAACGCGTATGGAACCGGCTTGGACGTCTAATCTGTCGCAACGTTAGTATCCATCATATCAAGGATCAGTTACAACACCTCTGGAGAGGATACATGGCTTTATGATACCTTTCTTACCGAATCAGCGCATGCATCCGTGTAAGAGGGGATGCATCGTCATACTGGTATGCGGGTTCATAATGTTAAGTTTTTTTGTAAATTTGACTCAGTTTTGTAATCACTGCGATAACGTTAAATACCCTCTCAACCCATGAAGTTTCATTTCCTTTCCATCCCCCCTTCCGAGTTCTTCTCTTTTTTTTCAGGCAGTGTATTTCGGCGCCTAAATAGAGAGCACGAAAGTCAATGTGTTTAACACAAACGAATCGCTCTACTGATACTTCGTGACAGATTAAATGAGTGTATCGGACTGCTACTCGAAGCAGAAACCTTACCGTACTTCGGGCACGAGTCATTACTTGTCCTCACACCTTCACTTCAGTCACTATCTCTCTTCTACATTTCGAACTTCACAGAAGATTTCCTGCATAGCTTTGGTGGACTAGCACATCTCGAATAAAGGAAGCTGTCAGAACCTTTCGTTTGTCGTTTCTGGTTAGCTCAGTAGGTAACAGCGTCGCCCGCTGAAAAGCAAGGTCTGGTTTCGAGTCCCGGTGCGGCATACAGTTTCGATCTGTCAGGCAGTTTCAAAACAGGACGCACTCCGCTGCAGACTGAAAGATTCAGTCTGAATCTATTTGACGTTATGTAGCAATATTAAGATCCAATCGAACTCAGTATCCACACTGTACATAGTTTTCTCTCAAATCCTCAATGATCACACAGACTCCGTTGTAGGTAAAGTAGCTGGCACACTCGGGTTCGTTAATAGGGCACTGTGAAAATGCAATCAGACCTCAAATGAGGTTATTTACAAAACACTCGTGCGACCTAGCCTAAAATATTGTTATTGTGTAGAGTATCCGTACCAAATACGACAAACAGGGCTATTGCGCTGTACAAAGAATGTTATCACAAATGGCCACAGGAAATGCTGAAAAACGTGAATTGGCAGACACCTAAAGACAGCCTACTTACAGAGTTTCAGGAACCAGTAGTAAGTGAGGAATCTAGGAATATGCTACAGCCCACCACGTATCGCTCCCGTAAGGACCGTAAACACATGATTAGACGTATTGCAGCGCGCACCACTTCAAGTGATATGTTTCACGCGCTCCGTAAGCGAGTAGAATGGGAACAAACCCAGAAACTCTGTCATGCACATCACAGTTGTTTGCAGAGTATGAATTTAGACCTACATTACAAGAGCATATATACTCCGCAAGCCACCATGCGGTGCATGGTTGAGGGTAGCTTGTATCATTACTAGCCATCCCCTTTCCTGATCCACTCTCAAACTGAGCGAGGGAAAAACGACTGTCTACACGCCTCCGTAAGATCCTGACTTCTTTTATTTTCTCTTCATGGTCCTTACGCGAAAGGAAAGTTGGCGGCAGCAGAATCGCTCTGCAGTCAGCCGCAAATGGCGGTTCTCTATATCTTCTGAATAGTGTCTCGCGGAAAAGAACGTCGTCTTCCCTCCAGGGATTCCCATTTGAGATCACTTAGTATCTACGCAATACTCGCGAGTGACAAATCTAGCAGCACGCTCCCGAACTACTTCAGCGACTTCCTTTAATCCTACCTTGTGGGGAACCCAAACACTGGAGCAACACTCAAGAACGGGTCGCACTAGTGTTCTATATGGGGTCTCTTTTATAGATGGACAACACTTCCCTTGGCCCGCTGCTGTGGCCGAGCGGTTCTACGCGCTTCAGTCCGGAACCGCGCTTCTGCTACGGTCGCAGGTTCGAATCCTGCCTCGGGCATGGATGTGTGTGATGTCCTTAGGTTAGTTAGGTTTAAGTAGTTCTAAGTCTAGGAAACTGATGACCTCAGATGTTAAGTCCCATAGTGCATAGAGCCATTTGAACCATTTGAGCGTTTCCCTTGAATTCTCCCAGTAAACCGAAGTCAACCGTTCGTATTTCCTACTACTGACCTGACGTAATCGTTCCGTTTTTTACCGCCCACATATATTAATCGACGTGACTATGTCAAGTAACACACCACCAATACTGTATTCGAAAATTACAGGATTCTTTTCATAACTCATCTATATTAACTTACACTTTCCTACATTCAGAGCAAACTACCATTCGTCACTCCAAATAGAAATTATAAGTCATCATGTATGTTCCTGCAGTCACTCAACGACAACACTTCTCTCGGACAAAACAGCGTGTTCAAAAATGTGTGTGAAATCTTATGAGACTTAACTTCTAAGGTCATCAGTCCCTAAGCTTATACACTACTTAACCTAAATTATTCTTAGGACAAACAAACACACCCATGCCCGAGGGAGGACTCGAACCTCCGCCGGGACCACAGCGTGTTCGGCAGAGAGTCGCAGATTGCTGTTCATCTGTCCATCAGATCGTTTATGAACATCGAGAACAAGAACGAGTCTATCACTCTTCCCTGGTACACTACCCTGGACAATACCCTTGTCTCTGATAAACACTCGCTATCCAGTTCGTACTGAGTTCTATTACTTAGAAAGTCTTCGAGCCACTCACATATCTGGAAACCTATTCCGTATTCTCAGAGATTCTAATACACTGAAGAGCAAAAGAAACTGTTGTAGGCATGCGTATTCAGATACAGATATATGTTAACAGGCAGAATATGGCGCTGCGGCCGGCAACGCCTCTATAGGCCAGAAATGGTCTGGCGCAGTTGTTAAATCGGTTACTGCTGCTATAATGGCAGGTTATCAAGACTTAAGTGAGTTTGAGCGTGCTGTTACTGTCGGTGCACGAGCGATGGGACATAGCAACGAAGTGGGGATTTCCCCGTACGACCATTTCACGAATGTAACATGAATATCAGAAATCCGGTAAAATATCAAATCTCCGACATCGCTGCGTCCGGAAGAAGCAAGAACGGGACCAACTACTGAAGAGAATAGTTCAACGTGACAGCAGTGCAACCCGTCCGCAAATTGCTGCAGGTTTCAGTGCTAGGCCAACAACAAATGTCAAAGTGCGAAACATTCAACGAAACATCATAGATATGGGCTTTCGAAGCTGAAGGCCCACTCGTCCACCCTTGATGACTGCACGTCACAAAGCTTTACGCCTCGCCTGGGTCCGTCAACACCGACATCGGACTGTTGATGAATGGAAACATGTTGCCTGGTCGGATGAACGTCGTTTCAAATTGTATCGAGCGAATGGATGTGTACGGGTATGGAGACAACCACATGAATCCATGGACCCAGCATGTCAGCAAGGGACTGTTCAAGCTGGTGGAGGGCCTGTAACGGTGTGGGGCGTGCGTCGTTGGAGTAATGTGGGACACCTGATACATCTAGATACGACTCTGACGGGTGAGACGGACGTAAGCAGCCTGTCGGATCACCTGCGTCCATTCATGTCCATTGTGCATTCCGACGGACTTCGGAAATTCCAGCAGAACAATGCGACACCCCACACGTCTAGAATTGCTACAGAGTGGCTCCAGAAACACTCTTCCGAGTTTAAATACTTCCGCTAGCCACCAAACTCCCGAGACATGAACATTATTGAGCATATCTGGGATGCTTTTCAACGTGCTGTTCCGACGAGATCTCCACCCCCTAGTAGTCTTGCGGATTTATGGACAGCCCTGCAGGATTCATGGTGTCAGTTCCCTCCAGCACTACCTGAGACATTAATCGAGTCCATGCCACGTCGTGCTGCGGCAGTTCTGCTTGCTTGCGGGGACTCTACACGATATTAGGCAGGTGTACCAGTTTCTTTGGCTCTTCTACTGTATGTCGTTTGTAATGGGGCACTGTGTCAAATACTTTCCGGTGCACTATGAATATGGAATCTGCTTCTTGCCGTTCATCCATGATTCGCAGAATATCGTACACGTATAGGACGAGCTGAATTTCACACGGACGATGCTTTCCAAACCCATGGTGATTTGTGAACAGAAGCTCTTATGTCTCTAGGACATTTTTATAGTCCAACTTAGCACAAGATAATTGAATAGTGCCACCGTAGTCGGTGCAGTTTGGTTTCCAGGAGGTACCCATTAAAATTGTTCGCGACTACCCTAGTGTATTGCTCGCGGCACATTCTGATATCCCAGCACACCTTACACGACGATAAAGTCGACCATTTCTGATGTTATACTTCCAGCAGCCACCCTCAGAAATGTGACGGGATCTCGGAAAGACGAGGGCGCATTCTCGAAAGAAGACTTATTGTACCTCGAGGAATTTTTTTCTCGTTGCCAGCGGCGTCGCATATTATCCGACGAAAAAGTTCCCTCCGTTTTTGTGGGTGGCAGCGGGGGAAGGAAATAAAAAAAAGGATCGGATCAAGGATCACAGTAGGACCTACTGCAAGGGTTCGTGGTCGGAGCATTTTTGTACGCTAGAAGTTTATCTCCGGTCCTGTTCTCACACTTTTCCGTGGACCAGGTGAATGGGCAAGCACAATAACGCCCCCGCCGCCCCTGCCCATTGTGGCCTCACAATTCCGCGATGCAACGTACATAAAGCGACGAGGGCTCCGGCGGAAAGCGGGCGACACAGGACTTTCCGGAATCCCCGTGACTCGGAGGCTGCACGTGTTCCCGTATTCCTCCGTTTCTTTCACCGCAGCTCCCGCAGTTACTCGTACGTGCGTCCGCCTCAGGGACGCGCCGGCCGACCACAGAGCACTCCTTAATTCTTTATACGGAATCTGGGAAGACGAACCCTCTGCTCATCTGCATGGGTCAGCCGGTTGATTACCTCGCACTTTTCTGTAACGTCGGGAGCGGTCTCGGTCGCTCACCGTCTCCTTCGCTCTCCCTTTACTCTCGCAACAGAGATTGGATAGCAGCCCAAACAAAGAGAAACCCGGTTCCAGCAAGAACAAATAAAATTGCATTAGTGAAATATGATTGCCTGCAGAATTGTCTGAACTCGAGCCAAAATAAACCACGTTAAAAATTTTCTCTTAGTTATACGGACGCTCACAGTTTCCGAAGCAACAAATCTCCGAGCTCCGGCACGCGGCTGGCTTACGTGCGACTGGCGGCCTTCGTTATGTTCCGCCGCAGATGGGCAGCCCCGACAGTTACAAAAACGTATAAGCGCCATCCTGTATTTCATTCGAAATGGGTTCGCATAGATGTTATAAAGCTGTTTGCGAGAAACTGATAAACCGAAAACAATACATTTCTTACGAACACACGGTAACACGACGGCATTTGCTTACCTTAGGTGCACTCAAAGTTCCCTCTAAAGCTTCACTTGTGACATACAAAGTCTTCTAAAGAAAAACATCTGGAGGTAAGATGAGCGAAACTCCCATTCACTAGATAAGATCCGCAGAAGATAATACCCTAATAGTCGATAGTGATAAAAATATGCGTAATATACTTTCTAAATTCACAGCAATTCTGTTAAAGTTCGAATGCAAAGTAATTAGTAATAAAGTAAAAATTATGGTAGTAAGTAAATGAAAGGTGACAAGAAAACTTTACATAAAGACTGAAATCAAATGAAAACGATGAGTTAGTCAGTTAGTTACTTGTTCCATGGATCGTTTTCCACTGTGGGTCGTAGATGCACATCTCAAATTAATTTTTACATGCGGCAACGTTCTGAATATTTCTAAGATTATTTTTTTGCAAAAATAAAAAAAAATATATATATAAATGTGAATTGGTAATTCCTGTCCAGCTCATTTTTCACATTACAGTAACAGAAATTCTTCTATGGAACAGAAGAAGCAGTCAGGGAGAATGCATACACAAACACATCACAGATATATCAGAAATTACACTCGAACGTTGGCAATAACAAGCGATCTTTGGTAATAACATCTGACAGTCGGCAACACTAACCAAACATTGCATCAAAACAAGTGTTCAGTTGCGAGTACTGTAAAATGTGCAAAACGAAAACCCCAAGTGGCAATTATAGAAAGAGGAACAGCACCAAAAATGGAACTGAAACATAATATGTAGAAAATCGTTCACGCAGCCTGAGGTAGAATTTAAAATATTACTACATCATAGCAATAACCAACCACCAGAACTGTTTATAACCTGTAGGTACATTGCCCCAAAATGTAAACTAAATAGTAAAAATATGCGCATGTTCCAGACCACTGAAGATGCCTTGCAGAGAATAAAGGCGAAACGCGTATGACACGAAAACTGTGTTGCACTCAGTTGTAGTTAGACGGTCCAAAAGTAAAAATTATCAATATACCGTAATATGTCAGGTAGAAACCTTCTCAGTTTGTTATCACGTTTTACATTGCAGCCTATCACACATTTTGTATCACTGGGTAAATGATCAAAAATTTTTGTTGCAGCATTCTGCTAAAGACAACCTTAACGTGGAATAATGAATGCCATTGTTCTTACTGATGTTGTAATTATGTACATCATTGCTCCTTTTGAGCTGTAGTGGATTATTTACAACAATCTTAATGAAGGAATAAGTGTACTGTGAAGTAGTGGTCAGGATATCCACTCCCCAAACATGTATCTACAAGAAAATCATGGGTGAGCACCATATAGCACTCTTATAGCAAGTTTTTGGGCAATCAAGACATTCTTCCTTAAAGATGAGTTATCCAAGAACTCCATCCCATATGATACTATTAAACAAAAAAATGCAAAATATGTTAACTTACTGATGACTCAAAGTGCAAATGTTGCTGAACCATATTGTTGTACGAGTTCCCAAATGTGCTTTTTCCAATTTAAATTCTCATCGACATGGACACCTAGGAATTTTGAAGCTTCCACTGCATTTATTATTTCCTCGCCAGATGTTACACTTATCACTGATGTAGCATCCCTAGATGCGCAGAACTGAATATGTTGTCTCTTTTCAAAATCGATAGGGTGAGAACATTCGCAGAAAACCAGTCGGTTTGGTTATTTATTCACCTCAATTTCTGAAGACAATAGGCACAGCAAGGAAATCAGAAAAAGCTCCGGAACAATAAAAGGTGTCCCCAATGAAAGAAGATAAACAAATATTGGTAAAAAGTATAGAAAGTAAAACACAAATTGTTCTTATGTTCACGTAGAGTGTGGTCCTATAGTGTGCTATTCAGATACTATTGCGGACAGAAATCAATGGAAATGTGATTTTGGAGAAGGATTATGAGGAGAGTTGGAAGACGGGAAATGCAATAGGGAAAGAAATCAGTGAGTAATGATACTTCAAATCACATATCTAGAAAAGGAAAAAGAAACCATTTGGAGATTTTTTAAAACATTTTACAAATATGCTGGAACGAAAAATTTTGGGGAAGAAAATTAGTGAGAGGACAAGAGATAACAATGTATTACAATTATGAATAAATGAAAAAGACGACGTAAAATGGAGAAGAGCAGTAGCAGTGACAAGACATAACATCGAAACGCTGATGATAAAGTGTATCCGTACTTTCCTCTACAGATGCACTCACGAAATACAAGCACAAACGTTTCACTGTTGTTTTGATTGGGTAAAGTGCATTTAATGTGTTTCGAAACGGCAAATGTCTTAAAATGTTAGTACAGTAGAAACGATCGATATCATAAGTGGCTAAATCTGCATGTCACTGTTCCCCTCGAAATAACGACGATAACGTATGTGATATACTTTGCGTTTTTTACGCATGATGCAATTTGTATTTAACTGCGGAAACACCTGTAATACGTCAGATAATGAAGATTCGATGACATATACTTTAACTCGGTACTGAAACGTGGCAGTTGTCATTTACACACCGGGGGCGTATACCACATTAAGTTCCAAGAACAATTCTTGGACGATCCTGGAACCAAACTCTGAACCATTAGATTGTCATTCCAGCGTCCATTTTTTTCTTGCTGAAATGTAAATGCTATAAAATCACTGTAGCACTATTGCTCACTTGAAACTTCACGATAAAAACTACACATATGAACGATTGTACCAATAATTTGCCTTTTATGGTTGCTGTGTAATGATTTAACATATCTGCTCTCCATTCACGAAATTGACTTGTTCTGTATATGAGTTTGCACCGATACTGCGTCACTTTAAAATATGTGTACATTCGTCCTGCCGCTGCTTCAGTGCTCACTATGAGTTCCTAAACGTGTATTCCTTCAATGTTTTAATAATGTGTTGAAATGTGATATGATGCGGAGCCAAGGTTCGACACTATCAATCTGCTGTAAAAACATCGAAGGAAAATTAGGGTCTAACATAGCGTCGACGATGAGGTCATGAGAGACAGAGTACAAATTAGGGTTGTACAGGAATAGTGTAGGAATTCGGCCGTGTCCCGTTCTAAGGAGTTATCCCAGCATTCGCCTTAATCGATTTAGAGGAGCCACGAAAAACCTAAATATGGAGGGTCCATAGATGATCTGAAGTCTTCTACTCCCTAATGCGAGTCCAGTGGTTTAACCACAGAGCCAACTCTATCAGTGTTACAAGAACACAAATGTAACAAACGCTGGTCTTCGAGTGGAATTAGCCGAGAAACTCGAAAATAGCATTGAGAGGAAGTTCTTAAGCTTTTTTCGTCCACATTGGATTGAATTTTGGGAAACTGCCATTGTCTGCGATACATTCAACACACAAAACCACATTTTTATTGACATTCGTAGCGCGTCTCTAGAGTTTGTACTTTCATCTCTAGGAGGATCCCGGTGAATTTTACGTCTGTATTTCTGCTGTCAACGGCTGGTCGTCCGCTTTAGGTTTCATTTCGCTATAAAATAGTTACTGTGCGTCTCATGTTATTCAGAACAGGGCACTCAAGTCATACAATGTAAAGAGTGGTAAAATTATTCACAAAGCGTGCCAGTATTCCGCACGATGTATAAAGTTATCACACACAGACGCACAAATATTAAAATCAAGAGATCGTATAAGCAGAGTTCTACAGTGTCTTGTAATTCACAGAGCATTTCATAGCTGTTGCAAGGTACATATAACAATTCACATAGCACTGGCAATTCGTAATTAATCAAAGATGTAGGTGTTATACATGTAGCTTTTATCTTCAGACATTTCTTACATAAGTATAGTTTCTCAATTTATTAAGTAAACTATTTATTCAACAATGAACCTATTTGATGGAGTGCGATGTGCGTCCAGGTTTTATTACATTTTACTGCCACAGAGATATGGCAGTAGCATGTTACTATTTATTGGCCAGTACCTCAGTGAAGCTTTTAAAATACTTCATTATCACAGTTTCATATTCCGATTGAATTTTCTCACCTTGAGAAATTAGAAGGAGCGAGTTGTTTAGCTTAGCAAAGTTTATTTTTGACAAAAGGTTTTGAAGATATTGTTTTCATCTTCTAGTCTTCAAAAAAATTTTGTTACTAATCGTGTTCATTGTCAGAGCCTCATGCCATATTGTCATTACGGTGCATAAAATATAGCGCTTCATACAATGGTTTGCCAGAAATAAAGCTTTTGCAGATACCAAGCACCTTGCGCACATGGCCGGGCCGTATAGGCAGTATTCGCAGATGATTGTTGATTCTAAAAATCCATAATACACAATAAAATACACACTGCATATGTGTGTACGACTGCAAACGTAAAACGATGTCTATTTTACTGTATATTCTAAATTTTAAGAATTAACAATCATCTGTGAGCGCTACCTATATGGACATGGTCATATGCAAAAGGCGCCTTTTAATCGTTTTCTCCACCACAATGACAATATCGCATGAGGCTCAGGCTCACAATGAACGCTTTTAGCAACAAAACGTTTTTGAAGACCAGATGACAGATGACAGATTTGACGAAACCGTTTGTTAAAAATAAAGACGAATTTTGCGACCTTGGCTATTGAGAGTTTATCAGTTTCACATTTATAAAGAAGACGGTTTCACCCCAGTTTCTTGTTTCATTTGAAAATTTCTTGCTCCCATTAGAAGTTCATATGGTAACATTTATTTAATTTAAGATATATTGCTAGTTTATTGACTCAGTATGAGATGCGCAATTTCTTGAAGCATCTCCATACAAGACAGGCTATTACTGTAGGACGACTTCGAAAGGTAGAGTATCATACTTTTGTATTTAAAAAAGAACAGTTTAAATCAGCACATGACGTTACTAAACGAAGTAAAGACAAACACTTTGAACTATCGGCTATTGAATCAACAGGGGTCGACATCAACAAGAGCTTAATTATTTTGTGTATGTATCTATCACCCAGTGGTAGTGTGGGCACTTTTTTCAATAAACTGACCGAAGCTGCAGATAAAATCTCAATTAGAAAAGTCAATACAATATTATTTGAACACATAAACACAAACATAACAAATGAAACTAAGAGCATTCTCATAAATATCCTTCAGAGTTTTGGTAAGACCCTGTTGCTCAATAGTGCAACAAATATAACAACAATAACTACATGAGTAATTGACCATATAGCCCCATATATGGACAGGAAAAGTGCGGTGTAGTTGTAAAAGATCTTGAACTCTCAGACCATTTAGGCCGAACAACAACAGTAAAATCAGGTATGGGAAACATCCCTAAACTGTAGGCCTACAAAAGGTACTTATCAATAATCAAAATACAAATTTTTTCAACAGAATTAACAAATCAAAGTTGGGACGAAGTTTAGAGAGAAACTAATATATGCGAAATTCTCCAAGTTCTCTACATTACTTAAACCGAATTTTGATATGATGTTTCCAAGAGTACCTGCGTCAGTACCAATGTCTCACAAAAACAAATGGGTAACAGCAGTAATTAGAAAGTCCTTCCAAACCCTTAAATACATGAGTCACAAGAAACGTAGTCATAATGAGCCAGGGTTCTATCATAGGCACAAAACATTTATAGACGGACGCTGATTGCTTCAAAAAAGCCATTTAAAGAAAAAATAATATACAATGCAGAGAATAAAAGCAAAGCCGTCTGGGACATTATTAAACAAGGAACAGGGAGAAACAAAAATGCATAATAACGTACTGACAAGAAAGTGATAAAGTAATAAACGTTCCACACCGTCCAGAAAACTACGTGAATGAGCATTTTTTAAGTATTGCAGAGGAATGACAATAAAAATTCCTAAAAACATATAGTACACCTGTAAATAATTACATGCAAAGTACAATGACATTAATATCAAGCACACAGCAGAATGTCAGTAAAATTGGGCAAAACCTAAAAAATCAAAGATCAGTAGGTTTAGATGACGTATCAATAAATGTGCTAAAACAATGTATACAGATTGCACAAGCTACTTTAAGAAGAATCAGAATTGAATCATTCGCATCAGGGAATTTTATGAGTATTTAAAACTGGCAGGAGTTGTACTTCTGCTAAGGAAACGCAATGTGAAGATACAGAAAACTACCAGCCCATTTTTATGCTGTCATTATTCACAAAAATAATTGAATAAATTATGAAGGACAGGTTAATGAATTATTTAAAAAAATACAACTTTATAAGTAAATCACAGTTTGGGTTTCGAACAGCAGAATTACGAAATCAGCCTTATTAGAATTTACAAAAGTGGTACGTGAGTCGAGCACAGGAAAATTCCTTGATCTTTCTAAGGTTTTCTAAGGCTGTTGACTATTATGTATAGTACTAACTATCCCAGAGCCCAGAGCCCGGAAAACGAACCCAGTACCAGTTGCATGGGGCTTATTAACGGTTTCCACAAGGAACAAAAATTTTATTTCCAATATTTCCCATTATTATTTACTGAATTTAAAAATTTAATTCCACAGAAAATGATGAAAAGAGAGAAGTTTATCGCTTACTATTGTTATGAGACCGTTTTACAGTCTTGTTCATAGGTAAATTCATAAAGGGAATACCATTTTATTAGAATACTTAATTGACACCGAAGAATATGATAAACAGGAGTACTAGCAATTGTCGGCAGATTATAATTATTGCAGCCTTACTATTCTTTTGTTCCTAATTAGTATTAGCATGCCCTGCAGAAGTGGGAGAATGTTGAAATCAACCAAACTGTGAAAAGGTAAGCACATTGCCAGAAACAGTGAAATCAGCAGCCCTCAGATGCAGTGCATGAAAGGCCACAGGAGGAGCGCTGAGAATCAACAGTTCACTAACGAACAGCTGTTGCCTTGGAGCACAGCCGCAGAATGCCAGGCTTCGTATAGAAACTCCTGTGGAGCAAGCTGCAAGCTCCTGGCGAAAACATTTAAGACCTGTAAACTGGAAATGGAGTGAGAAGGATCACCCTTTTTAGCGGAAGGTGCCATTGTACTCGAAATGTAGAAAGCTCGTCATTCCCCCAGAAAGCACTGAAAGTTAGACGTAGATGGATAGGGGACCCACAGTTTCTGAAAATGTGAGACACCAACGAAAGTTCTGAGTCTGCAAAAAACAAATGTTTATGCAATGTAACACTCGCCAATATCGGCTCACATAAAGAGATTACAAGTTAGAAAAACATGCCAGGTGGCGACATCGCAGATCGCCTCACTGGTCAAAGAAAGAGACAGAGAAAGAGGGATGAGACTTATTTGTAGAGGTTGGTAGGACGCAAATTATTGGTTAACCAGCCGGAGGAAGGAAAGTAGTGTTTTGTAAATTTGATAGGTCGGTGCTCGGAAGATCTGTAATTCTAACTAAGATAAACCGATTAGACATGGGCTAAACTGTTTTATCCTATCGGTAACAGGATGAACGAGTTTGACCTAGGCGAAACTAGTTCATGCTAAAATCGGGTTTGGCCGGTAACATATATATGAATTACGCTATTGTTCCTTAAATTTTAATTCGGTGACATGTTCAAGTCCTTGTAAAAGTGATCTACGGCTGAACTGAAAACAACAACTACTACTAATAACCACTAATACTACTACTCCCTACTTCAGCTGGACAATGCCTGATCACTTGATGTTAGCAAAGCAGTGCTTCCTTCCAAGGAAGACAGATACCTCACAGAGATGTTCAGCAGTAATGCTGTCCATATGGTATATCTGGGGTGTTCGAGTTGTTCAGCAACTTGCTTGTCGTGGTATTCCAGTACCGCTGTTTATATTATGCTGACTTGCTTACAAATCTCGACGTGGGAGATTTTCGAATAATAAATCCACCCCATATTTGATTCTACAACATGACGATTAGACATCGTGATTGTAGCATATTGAGGCTTCACATTGTTGTATTCACCAAATACTCTTCGCATCAAAAATATATGTGACAGGAAGAGAATACCCTACCACCGAAAGTAGTTTCGGTTATCGCAATGGCCCGCTTGCACACACCAATTTTATAGCCTCTTCACAGGACCAAATACAAGTATGTTTAGTCAAACTACGACAAAATGGATGGCAACACAAGCTCGCAACGATTTACAATAATTTGTTAACAGAACATAGACGTTACGTATTTTGAGCGTGATGAGTACGTGTGGCAATGTAGTTAAAATTTCACTTGCACGGACCTAGCCGTCGATCTGTTGAACGATGAATTCCACTTACGAGACAAAGAAACTGGTACACCTGTCTAATATCGAGTACAGCCACGACGATCACGCAGAAGTGCCGCAACACGACGAGGTATGGACTCGACTAATGCCTGATAAAGTGCTGGAGGGGACTGACACCATGAATCCTGCAGGGCTGTCCATAAATCCGCAAGAGTACGAGGGAGTGGAGATCTCTTCTGAACAGCACGTTGCAAAGCATCCCAGATACACACAATAATGTTCATGCCTGGGGAATTTGGTGGCCATAGTAAGTGTTGAAACTCAGAAGAGTGTTCCTGAAGCCACTCTGTAGCAATTCTGGACGTGTGAGGTGTCGCATTGTTTTGCTGGAATTGCCCAAGTCCTCCGGAATTCACAATGGACATGAATGGATGCAGGTGATCAGACAGGATACTTACGTATGTGTCACCTGTCAGAGTTGTATTTAGACGTATCAGCGGTCCCATATCACTCCAACTGCACAAGGCTCAGGCCGTTACAGATCCTCCACGAGCTTGAACAGTCCCCTGCTGATATGCAGGGTCCTCAGATTCATGAGGTTGTCTCCATACCCGTACACGTCCATCCATTCGATACAATTTGAAACGAGACGCGTCCGACCAGGCAACATGTTTCCAGCCATCAACAGTCCAATGACGGTGTTGACCGACCCAGGCGAGGCGTAAAGCTTTGTGCCGGGCAGTCACCAAGGGTACACGAGTGGGCCTTCAGCTCCGAAAGCCCATATCGATGATGTTTCATTAAATGGTTCGCATGCTGACAGTTGTTGATGGCCCAGCATTGCAATCTGCAGCAATTTGCGGAAGGGTTGTACTTCTGTCACGTTCAGTCGTCTTCGGTCCCGATCTTGCAGGATCTTTTTCCGGCCGCAGAGTTGTCGGAGACTTGATGTTTTACCGGATTCCGGATTCCTGATTCCACTATACACTCGTGAATTTGTCGTACTGGAAAATCCCCACTTAATCGCTACCTCGGAGATGCTGTGTCATATCGCTCGTGCGCCAGCTGTAACACCACCTTTAAACCCACTTACATCTTGATAACTTGAAATTGTAGCAGCAGTAACCAACTTGACAATTGCGCCAGACACTTGTCTTATACAGGCGTTGGTGACCGCAGCGCCGTATTCTGCCTGTTAACATATCTTTGTATTTGAATACGCATGTCCATACCAGTTGCTTTGGCGGTTCAGTGTATAACTTATAGAATGTCCACTTCGGCTCTTCCTGGCGGTGACTACAGACATGGTCCTGATGTAGTCTTGAGGTACTGTTGATACTGTCATTGATACTGAGTTTGGCCGTGCGTCCGCTTATATTCGCGTTTGGCTGAAGTACGTTCACCTGGAAAGCATTTGGGTGAAACAAGGTAGACTCATAACTTAGGCTGCGCTGTGTGAGCCCTCTACGGCGTCTGACCATAAGTACACTACTGACCATTAAAATTGCTACACCACGAAGATGACGTGCTACAGACGTGAAATTTAACCGACAGGAAGAAGATGCTGTGATATGCAAATGATTAGCTTTTCAGAGAATTCACACAAGGTTGGCGCCGGTGGAGACACCTACAACGTATTGACATGAGGAAAGTTTCCCACCGGTTTCTCATACACAAACAGCAGTTGACCGTCGTTGCCTGGTGAAACGTGATGCCTCGTGTAAGGAGGGGAAATGCGTACCATCACGTTTCCGACTTTGATAAAGGTCGGATTATAGCCTATCGCGATTGCGGTTTATCGTATCGCGACATTGCTTCTCGCGTTGGTCGAGATCGAATGACTGTTAGCAGAATATGGAAGCGGTGGGTTCAGGAGGGTCATACGGAACGCCGTGCTGGATCCCAACTACCTCGTATTACTAGCAGTCGAGATGACAGACATCTTATCCGCATGGCTGTAACGGATCGTGCAGGCACGTCTCGATCCCTGAGTCAACAGATGGGGACGTTTGCAAGACAACAACCATCTGCACGAACAGTTCGACGACGTTTGCAGCAGCATGGACTATCAGCTCGGAGACCGTGGCTGCGGTTACCCTTGACGCTGCATCAAAGATAGGAGCGCCTGCTATGGTGTACTCAGCGACGAACCTGGGTGCACGAATGGCAAAACGTCATTTTTTCGGATGAATCGAGGTTCTGTTTACAGCATCATGATGGTGGCATCCGTGTTTGGGGACATCGCGGTGAACGCACATTGGAAGCGTGTATTCGTCATCGCCATACTGGCGTATCACCCGGCGTGATGGTATGGGGTGCCATTGGTTAGACGTCTCGGTCACCTCTTGTTCGCATTGACGGCACTTTGAACAGTGGACGTTACATTTCAGATGTGTTACGACCCGTGGCTCTACCCTTCATTCGATCCCTGCGAAACCCTACATTTCAGCAGGATAATGCACGACCGCATGTTGCAGGTCCTGTACGGGCCTTTCCGGATACAGAAAATGTTCGCCTGCTGCCCTGGCCAGCACATTCTCCAGATCTCTCACCAACTGAAAACGTCTGGTCAATGGTGGCCGAGCAACTGTCTCGTTGCAATACGCCAGTCACTATTCTTGATGAACTGTGGTATCCTGTTGAAGCTGCATGGGCAGCTGTACCTGTACACGTCATCCAAGCTCAGTTTGACTCAATGCCCAGGCGTATCAAGGCCTATTCACCCAAATGGCTTGAAAATGTCATCACATGTTAGTTCTAGTATAATATATTTGTCCAATGAATACCCGTTTTTCATCTGCATTTCTTCGTGGTGTAGCAATTTTAATGGCCAGTAGTGTATGTAGCGCCCCTCTAGAGGTTGGCCTTGCTATGTGACGCCATGTCCGTGCATTGCTGTGTCTCGTATCTTATGGAGGACACAGCAAACATTATACTGCATTTTCAGTGTTGGTGATGTACTGATTTCGAATCCTAATCATTTGAGTACTATAATGTGCCTCATTTGTCGCATGCGGTTTATTATGACAGCATGTATATTTCTCCGTTCTGTGATTTTCCTCTCTTGCGCTCTTACCCACAGCGCACGTGGATCACCGCGGCAATAGCAGCCTGACAGCAGAAATTTCAGGCCTTTTTCTTTTAGACTTGGAGCAGTCGTTACATCTCCATGTCCGGAGGCAAGCTTCGCGGACGGAACGGGACGGGCTAACGTCGGCGAGGCGCTCTCTGCTATCCCGGAACTATAAATAAAGCGCACAAATTCGTTATTCCCGGCGCACCGCACGCGTGGCTTAATTACGCGTGGCTATTGTTTATTTCAAACTTCCGTCCATCCATACTAGCGAGGCGGCGCCGCAGCCGGAATGGCGCGCCTTCGTAATTCGGCTTTGGCTTGTTAGGGTGGGGGCCAACTTGATGTAACTCTTCCCCTTCGCAGTTGTACCACAGTGAAAAGCCTGGCATGAGTAGGATAACGCATGTCTACTCAGGCCGTATAACAAAAATTAAAACTACTACTATATCTGCAGAGCGTCCTAAACATCAAGGATGAAAATTACACGAGCAGTATAGGATATTAACCTTAGTATTTTGGGATAAGGAATACTCCAGGTGCTTCGTGTTCTGCAATGAGCAATGTTTATGAGGCACGTGAACTTCTTATGTCTAACAGCAAACAACTGCCTACCGCATTGATGGGAGTTACGCTAACTCACCTCGATATTAAGGTCTGTGAGCAACTCAGCAACAAATACTCTCATCGCTGGACTGGAAGTGGATTTCCTGTTCCACTGCCAGCGAAATTGCTAGACCTCACTCCTACATTCTCTTATTTGCATTAAGAATTCCAGATTTATTCTGTCTCTCTACCTGGAATTCACATTTTACACTGCGAGTCTACGCGCTGGATAACTGAATTGTATCTGATGTTTTCAGTTACGCCAGTTCACCAGTGTAGTAGTCGACAGAAAGACATACCAACACTAGATGTTGTGCGGTTACAGGTTTAACGAATAAGCACAGGAAACTGTCAGGTCATACCGAAACCGAGGAGAATCAGTTAATAATGATGACATTATTTTGGGCTCATCGAAATTGTGGCATTTAGCCCCAAAGCATGAGCGGCGCGGACTGAACATGACAGCCGATTATCAGCTTTCAGTAATTCAAGTGTATTGCCTCAGTTCATCTCTCACATTTTAAAAAACAGCAGTTTTTTGCATAAAAGGACTAAATTTGATTCACAAGTTTCTTTTTCTTAAGGTCATCATCGCTTCACATTAATAACAGAACGAGGGTGTGGCTGACTCAGTGTTTCGTTTTTGCTTCTTTCAAAAAAATGGCTCAAATGGCTCTGAGCACTATGGGACTTAACATCTATGGTCATCAGTCTCCTAGAACTTAGAACTACATAAACCAAACTAACCTAAGGACATCACAAAACACCCAGTCATCACGAGGCGGAAAAAATCCCTGACTGCTTTTTGCAAAGTGTTCCAGAGGAGCAGCCTTGTTTGTTAAATGATTTGGTGGTATGTATGATCCTTGTGAATGTATCTAACACTGCGTACATTATAATAATACTCACATAAAAATAACGCGTAACTTTTCGTGGTCGTAGTGTCTTAGCGGTGGACGTAACGATGACCATGTGTAGATAAACTGTGCCTGTATTAATTATGTATAGTCATTTCAGTATAATGTTAACATTAGCGTGTGTGCCGTGACGCTAGCATCTAATCCTAACTTACTCAGTTACTCGTAATACGTCAAGTGAATCCACGTAAATAATCTGCATGGAATAATTCCAAGATGCAGAAAAACAGCATCTCCTGTCGACGGTTCGCTGAAGAAATGCTGTATCATCATGTTTCAGTTGTATAAGTGTTATTGCGCTAGATGAAAATACTACATGTGTTGAAATCCTTAAGCTTCTTACGACGTCTAATATTTAGATTAGCAGATACGCAATCATTTGCGAACAACAAATATAGAGTCATCAGAATCAAACGCTCACGCTTAAACAGTGTAGGAAGACGTCGATCTCAACTTGGAAGCTATGCCTAAGAGTGAATATCGGCTAACAAATGAAAACACCTCGGTCACCAACAGTGTGAAAATTGCCTGGTATTGTCCCCACAAGCAGACATCAAAAATTATTTAGAAAATCAAGTGAAATCATTCGTAAATTATCTCTTTTGTGCAGTTAATCAATGTAAACTTACAGTTTGAATTTCGGTCAGTGTTGCTGTGATTTTCAGTCCGAAGACTTGTTTGATGCAGCTGTCCACGCTACTCTGTCCTGTGCAAGCCTCGTAATCTACGAATAACTACTGAAACCACATCTATTTGGACCTGCTTACTGTATTCATCTCTTGTTCTGCCTCTACGATTTTTGCCCCCCCCCCCCCCATAGTTCCCTCCAGTACAAAAAAAAAAAAAAAAAAAAAGATTGATGATTCCTTGATGTCTCACAATGTCTCTGTCAACCAATTCCTTCTTTTAGTCAAACTGTGCCACAATTTTTTTTTTCACCCTTCGCTATTTACGCTATATACCAATCTAATTTTCAGCATTCTTCTGCAGCACCACATTTCCAAGGCTTATATTCTCTTCTCCCCCGCCCGCCCCCCCCCCCCCCCCCCCCGCCCCCCATGAACCATGGACCTTGCCGTTGGTGGGGAGGCTTGCGTGCCTCAACGATACAGATAGCCGTACCGTAGGTGCAACCACAACGCAGAGGTATCTGTTGACAGGCCAGACAAACGTGTGGTTCCTGAAGAGGGGCAGCAGCCTTTTCAGTAGTTGCAGGAGCAACAGTCTGGATGATTGACTGATCTGGCCCTGTAACACTAACCGAAACGGCCTTGCTGTTTTGGTACTGCGAACGGCTGAAAGCAAGGGGAAACTACAGCCGTAATTTTTCCCGAGGGTATGCAGCTTTACTGTATGATTAAATGATGATGGCGTCCTCTTGGGTAAAATATTCCGGAGGTAAAATATTCCCCCATTCGGATCTCCGGGCGGGGACTACTCAAGAGGACGTCGTTATCAAGAGATAGAAAACTGGCGTTCTACGGATCGGAGCGTGGAATGTCGGATCCCTTAATCGGGCAGGTAGGTTAGAAAATTTAAAAAGGGAAATGGATAGGTTAAAGTTAGATATAGTGGGAATTAGTGAAATTCGGTGGCAGGAGGAACAAGACTTTTGGTCAAGCGAATACAGGACCATAAATACAAAATCAAATAGGGGTAATGCAAGAGTAGCTTTAATAATGAATAGGAAAATAGGAGTACGGGTAAGCTACTACAAACAGCATAGTGAACGCATAGTTGTGGCCAAGATAGACACGAAGCCCACGCCTACTACAGTAGTACACGTTTATATGCCAACTAGCTCTGCAGATGATGAAGAAATTGAGGAAATGTATGATGAGATAAAAGAAATTATTCAGGTAGTGAAGGGAGACGAAAATTTAATAGTCAAGGGTGACTGGAATTCGACAGTAGGAAAAGGAAGAGAAGGAAACATAGTAGGTGAATATGGATTGGGGCTAAGAAATGAAAGAGGAATCCGCCTGGTAGAATTTTGCACAGAGCATAACTTAATCATAGCTAACACTTGGTTCAAGAATCATGAAAGAAGGTTGTATACATGGAAGAACCCTGGAGATTCTAAAAGGTTTCAGATAGATTATATAATGGTAAGACAGAGATTTAGGAACCAGGTTTTAAATTGTAAGACATTTCAGGGGCACATGTGGACTCTGACCACAATCTATTGGTTATGAACTGTAGATTAAAACTGAAGAAACTGAAAAAAGGTGGGAATTTAAGGTGATGGGACCTGGATAAACTGACTAAACCAGAGGTTGTACAGAGTTTCAGGGAGAGCATAAGGGAACAATTGACAGGAATGGGGCAAAGAAATACAGTAGAAGAAGAATGGGTAGCTTTGAGGAATGAAATAGTGAAGGCAGCAGAGGATCAAGTAGGTAAAAAGACGAGGGCTAGTAGAAATCCTTGGGTAACAGAAGAGATACTGAATTTACTTGATGAAAGGAGAAAATACAAAAATGCAGTAACTGAAGCAGGCAAAAAGGAATACAAACGTCCCAAAAATAAGATCGACAGGAAGTGCAAAATGGCTAAGCAGGGACGGCTAGAGGACAAATGCAAGGATGTAGAAGCGCATATCACTAGGGGAAAGATAGATACTGCCTACAGGAAAATTAAAGAGACCTTTGGAGAAAAGAGAACCACTTCCATGAATATCAAGAGCTCAGATGGAAACCCAGTTCTAAGCAAAGAAGGGAAAGCAGAAAGGTGGAAGGAGTATATAGAGGGTCTATACAAGGGCCATGTACGTGAGGACAATATTATGGAAATGGAAGAGGATGTAGATGAAGATGAAATGGGAGATATGATACTGCGTGAAGAGTTTGACAGAGCACTGAAAGACCTAAGTCGAAACAAGGCCCCGGAAGCCTACAACATTCCATTAGAACTACTGACAGCCTTGGGGGGGGGGGGGGGGGCAGGCCTAACAAAACTCTGCCATCTGGTGAGTAAGATGTATGAGACAGGCGAAATTCCCTCAGACTTCAAGAAGAATGTAGTAATTCCAATCCCAAAGAAAGCAGGTGTTGACAGATGTGAAAATTACCGAACTATCAGTTTAATAAGTCACAGCTGCAAAATACTAACACGAATTCTTTACAGACGAATGGAAAAACTGGTAGAAGCTGGCCTCGGGGAAGATCAGTTTGGATTCCGTAGAAATGTTGGAACACGTGAGGCAATACTGACCCTACGACTTATCTTAGAAGCTAGATTAAGGAAAGGCAAACCTACATTTCTAGCATTTGTAGACTTAGAGAAAGCGTTTGATAATGTTGACTGGAATACTCTCTTTCAAATTCTGAAGGTGGCAGGGGTAAAATACAGGGAGCGAAAGGCTATTTACAATTTGTACAGAAACCAGATGGCAGTTATAAGAGTCGAGAGGTATGAAAGGGAAGCAGTGGTTGGGATGGGAGTGAGACAGGGTTGTAGCCTATCCCCGATGCTATTCAATCTGTATGTTGAGCAAGCAGTAAAGGAAACAAAAGAAAAATTTGGAGTAGGTATTAAAATCCATGGAGAAGAAATAAAAACTTTGAGGTTTGCCGATGACATTGTATTCTGTCAGAGACAGCAAAGGACTTGGAAGAGCAGTTAAATGGAATGAACAGTGTCTTGAAAGGAGGATATAAGATGAACATCCACAAAAGCAAAACGAGGATAATGGAATGCAGTCGAATTAAGTCGGGTGATGCTGAGGGAATTAGATTAGGAAATGAGACACTTCAAGTAGTAAAGGAGTTTTGATATTTGGGGAGCAAAATAACTGATGATGGTCGAAGTAGAGAGGCTATAATATATAGAGTGGCAATGGCAAGGAAAGCGTTTCTGAAGAAGAGAAGTTTGTTAACATCGAGTACTGAGTTAAGTGTCAGGAAGTCGTTTCTGAAAGTATTTGTATGGAGTGTAGCCATGTATGGAAGTGAAGCATGGACGGTATGTAGTTTGGACAAGAAGAGAATAGAAGCTTTCGCAATGTGGTGCTACAGAAGAATGCTGAAGATTAGATGGGTAGATCACATAACTAATGAGGAGGTATTGAACAGATTTGGGGAGAAGAGAAGTTTGTGGCACAACTTGACTATAAGAAGGGATCGGTTGGTAGGACATGTTCTGAGGCATCAAGGGATCACCAATTTGGTACTGGAGGGCAGTGTGGAGGGTAAAAATCGTAGAAAGAGACCAAGAGATGAATACACTAAGCAGATTCAGAAGGATGTAGGCTGCAGTAGGTACTGGGAGATGAAGAAACTTGCACAGGATAGAGTAGCATGGAAAGCTGCATCAAACCAGTCTCAGGACTGAAGACCACAACAACAACAACAACAACATATTCTCTTCTTGTCTGAACAGTTTATCTTCCACGTTTGACTTCTGTACAAGGCTACGCTCCGGACAAATACCTTCAGAGAAGAATTTCTGACACTTCGATTTATATTATATGTTAACAAATTTTTTTAGGAATGTTTTCCTTGCTGTTGTCAGCCTGCGCTCGACTTAGGCCATCATTAATTATTTTGCCTCCAAAATAGCAAAAACTCATCTACTACTTCTAGTATCTCAGAATGGTTCAAATGGCTCTGAGCACTATGGGACTTGACATCTGAGGTCACATAAAACTAAATCAGATAATAAATCATTAAAGAATAAAATAAAATTACCTAACCAAGAACTGGGACGTCTTAGCGTACAGGGTGATATTTCTAAATGGGGACAAATTGAACGAAACTATCCCTGAGACAATAAGGAGCGAAAAATGTCATGTGGACATAGGGCTGGAAATGCCTGGTGTCTGCGCTATACGGTATTGATTAATTCATCATGCCTGTACAGTACAGTACAGTTCAGTGCATGATATGCTGTGATGAGACAGACAAGGGAGACCGCAGTTTATCTTAGAAGGAAAGTCATCAACAGATGCAGAATTAACTTCTGGTACGCCTCTGGGAAGTATGCTGGGACCATTACTATTCTTATTGTCTATTAATGACCTTGCAGACAGTATTAATAGTAACCTTAGACTTTCACAGATGATGTACTGTCTGATGAAAGCTGCACAAGTGTTCAGTTATATCTTGGTAAGATTTCAAAGCGATGCAAAGACTGACAAATTGCTTTAAATCTTCAAAAAATAAAAAATCCTGCACTTCACAAAACGAAAGTCCATATTATCCTATTACTAGGCTGTCAACGAGTCGAAGCTGGAGTTAGTCAACCCATACAAATACATGAGTGTAACACTTTGTAGGAGTATCAAATGAAGCGATCGCATACGGCCAGTCGTAGATAATGCAAGTGGCAGTCTTCGGTTTATTGGTAGAATACTAGGGAAATGCGATCAATCTACAAACGAGATTGTTACAAATCACTCGTGCGATCCATCCCCGAATATTGTTAAATTGTGTGGCACCTGTACCACATTGGACTAACGGAGGATATTAAACGTATAGAGAGAAGAACAGCACGAATGGACACAGGTTTGACTGACACGTGGGAGAGTGTCACAGAGATTCTGAAGGAACTGAGCTGGGAGACGCTTAGAGATAGACGCAAACCATCCCGAGCAAGCCTACTTACAAAGTTTGAAGAATCTGTTTTAAATGATGACTCTAGGAATATAAATTTACTACACCCCCTATGTATCTCTCTCGTAGGGGTCGTAAGGACAAGATTAGATTAATTAAATCACGCACAGTTATATTTAAATAACTATTATTCCCGCGCTTCATACATGAATGGAATGGGAAGAAGCCCTAATACGAGGGGCGTTTGAAAAGCCCGTGCAAAAATAAAAACTACTTACATGTTTTGGGGTAACCCTTTTTTAATTTTCGACATAGTCTGCTTTTAGACTTACAAAATGGTTCAAAGGCCTCTGAGCACTACGGGACTTAACTTCTGAGGTCATCAGTCCCCTAGAACTCAGAACTGCTTAAACCTAACTAACCTAAAGATATCACACACATCCATGTCCGGGGCAGGATTCGAACCTGGGACCGTAGCGGTAGCGCAGTTCCAGACTGAAGCGCCTAGAACCGCTCGGCCACACCGGCCGGCTCTAGTATCTCATTTCCTACTCTAATTCTACTTCTACATAGATACCCCACAAGCCACCGTACGGTTCGTAGCGGAGGGTACCTTGTACCACTATTTGTCCTTTTTCTTCCTTTTCCACTCGCAAATAAAGCGAGGGAAAAACGGCCGTCTGTATGCCTCCGTATGCGCCCTAATTCCTCGTATATTATCTCCGTGATCCCTACGCTAAATGTATGTTGGGGGCTGTGGAATCATTCGGCAGTCAGCTTCAAATGCCGGTTCTCTAAGTGTTATCGATAGTGTTTCTCGAAAAGAACGTCGCCTTCCCTCCATTTGAGCTCCCGAAGCATCTCCATAACACTTACGTGTTGTTCGAACTTACTAGTAACAAATCTAGCAGCCCGCCTCTGGATTGCTTCGATGTCTTCCTTTAATCCAATCTGGTACGGATCCCAAACACTCGAGCAGTACTCAAGAATATGTCTCAACAGCGTCCTATATGCGGTCTCCTTTAGAGGTAAACCACTCTTGGACGGAAGAGGATATCGACTACGCAGTGTGACATCACGGGATGAATGTCATTTTGTCCTAATTACCGTAACGGAACGGTACAGTTTCGTCCACAGTGTCGCCTCGACGCTGAAGCACTGCAGCGAGTCTGTGTTTATCTGTGACGATATTTCGCTATAGTCTAATGTAGCAACTGGCACTGCCCAGAATCCACAAACACTACATACAGCAATAGTGAAATGGACTGTGTCGCTTGTATGCTGAATTGAAATAATTTCATAACTTATGGATTTTTCCTTATTTTTGTTGTGTGAAAGAGCAAAGTATGGTTTCTGTATATCCTTATACACTATAGGCTAGCGCTGAATGTCCCATAGTAGCACTGGGATACCGTCCGTAGAACTCTGAAGCAAACATGATACTGCTAGTGTACTAAAAATATCGAACTTGACGAAAATTAATTGATGTGAAGTGGATTTTCATATAACACTGGTAAGAAAATACTGTAACATCAGCACTGTGCATGTAGAAGTATTCGAACTTCTATATTCAGTTCTTCTGGTTTATTTCCGTGAGCTTCGTCGTTACTATTCGTTTATTCCCTTTCTCGGCGTTCCTAATCCGCTCTTCGGAAATTATCCTTCATTTTTCTACCTCTTATATCTCTTTCTCTGCATGTGTTATGCACAGTTACGCAAACAGCTGCAAATCACCTGTGGAAGCACGTACATGAATTTTCGTGTGAGACCGTTGATATGCCTCCATAACATGGGTTCTTAAACGTTACAAGACGTCAGCACACCCTCTCACGGTGCGTGCTGGTGCAGTATTAAGAGCAGCTCTCGTATCCCGGAAGACGTGGGTTCGAATTTACGTCTGTCTATTCAGATTGAGATTTTGCGTGGTTTCCTGCATTGCTTAAGGCAATGCCGTAATAGTTCTTTTCAAAAGTACACGACGATTTCCTACCCCGTGTTCTCCAATCCGCCTTGTGTTCCTTCTCTAACGATGTCGTAGTCGACGGGACGTTAAGCCCGGATCTTCCTTTGCTTCCTTCTTTTTACCTTTCCATTTTCCTTGTCCACATTAGTTTTCCTGCAACTTCCAAAACTTAACATCTCTGTCTATAGCACTAGTGACAAATGTGTGTGATAGGGAGATTGGGACGTGCCGATAAGATTGATCTGGAAATGTGCAACTTTTTATATGATAATTGTTGCACTAATACTGTAAATATGTGTCTATGAAATGATAAATTATGATTTAAAAACGTATCTCGGATCTAGGAACGAAGAAACGGCATTAGCAGAAACTTTCTTGTGAATCTGGAACGAAATTTATGCGACGAAAAACGACAAGGAAATATTATTTACCATAGAGTGTGTCCTGATATATCGTAGTGTACTAACTTCCTCACTCAGACTTTTTGTTAGAGGGCAGTCATGAGGTAGGTATTTTTATCGCAAGAACTGCCATCTTCTAAAATTTCAAAGGTAGATCAATATTACCCAATGCAATCCAAATGAGACAGAGTCACCGTTGCAATGAAATGAAAACTTTGAGTAACTGACAATTACCACTGCTACTAAACCATAGACGTCCCTGCCACGAGTTTTTTTTATCTGAGTATCAACGTACCCAAACGAAAATAATTTCTCTCTCAGCCGAATGCTGACATCCTCCCAGACGAGGCTATCTCATCCGATGCATCCAGCATCACACTAAGCAAAATTTAATTTCCCCTTCTTTGTGTAAAACTAATCTCTTTGATGGTGGACTAGCGACTGTCGACAGTCTGTAAATACCTTTGTCGATAGATTGTAGTAAACATACAGGTTGTGTGTGTGTGAAATCTTATGGGACTTAACTGCTAAGGTCATCAGTCCCTAAGCACACACACTACTGAACCTAAATTATTCTAAGGACAAACACGCACACCCATGCCCGAGGGAGGACTCGATCCTCCGCCGCGACCAGTTCATGACTGCAGCGCCTCAGACCGCTCGGCTAATACCGCGCGGCCATACAGGTTGTTTTAAAAAAGTATCACATATTCCAACAGGAGGTAGTGTTGGTCGAAACTAGAAGAAAAGTTCCCATGATTATACGCCCTGTTGATAAACGGGCCATTTCACTTGTGATAATTGTTAAATATTCGGTGATGCAGTCAGAATTCATAAGAGATGGAATAGTAAGTCATCAGAATATGGACTTGTGGGCAGATACAAATCCTCGAGAATCATGGGAGGAGGCACCACAAACAGGCTAATAGATGCTGTGTATCAGCGATTTCTGCGCAACGTATGACCAGCGCTATTGGAGAACGTTACCCTTGCAGGAAGACAACAACCGTGGTTTATGCACGACGGTGCACCACCCCGTTTTCTTTAAATCGTGAGACAGTACTTCCCGGAACGTTTCATGGGCGATGGATTAATCAAGAAAGTCCGGTAGCATATCTTCGCCGTTCACCGGACCCAAATCCGTAGGACTTGCGGCTGTGGGAACATTCAAAGACCATCGACAATGTGCACACATCATAGGAGCGTGAGGGCGTGACCAATGTATGTGACGCTATCCGAATGAAGCAGCTATATCTGAAAGAAGGGCTGCGAAGAAGGGCTGAGGGATGTACAGCATTCGTGGTAACCACATACAGTACTGCCTACAGTGTCTACGCAACATACAGATGGGAATGAGAAGACGGATTGGCCCAAATCTCAACAGGTACTGGTTTCAGGACATCTCATTATAGGTACTTTTCTTCTACTCTTGACCATTGCCACCTCCTGCAGGAACGTGTGACACTTTTTTTTTAAAGGCCACGTATCGGTAAGGCTCAAAAATGGCTCTGAGCACTATGGGACTTAACATCTGTGGTCATCAGTCCCCTAGAACTTAGAACTATTTAAACCTAACTAACCTAAGGACATCACACACATCCATGCCCGAGGCAGGATTCGAACCTGCGACCGTAGCAGTCGCGCGGTTCCGGACTGCGCGCCTAGAACCGCATGGCCACCGCGGCCGGCTATCGGTAAGGTATTCAGTGGCGTTCAGTCTTATTTGAACAGTAGAAAATAGAAGTTGCTTTACGATTCTGATTAACAGAAAATAAGCTAGCATACTGTACCACAGAGAACCGAAATCACGGTGGCCGAAAGAGGACTTGTAACCCACTCCTCACGAATAAAGATCCAGTATCCCGCCCACTACGTGAACTCATTAGATGAGCAGCGTAAGCATTCAGTTATACGCAAATACTACGGTACCTAACGAAAACAAAACGATATTGTTCAGATTATTAACGAACTGCTTGTCTTAGCACATCAGCGCGTGACTTTTCTCGGCCTTGCAATGAGTGCTTTCGCTGTCACAAGTTTTAACCTGCTCGATCGACAGAGTGGAAGTCGGCAAGCAGTTTACTCGCTCTCAGCCGGAAGGCAAAAACGACGGAGCTATAATGCTTCGTCACGGTAAAAGACATGCAGAAACGTTGTGAGCCGTGGAAAGAATGAACGCAGATGTGTGCAGGTTCAAATGAGTCCTACTTTGTAAGCATCTACCAACAACTGAACAGGGTTAGTAGAGTGCAAAATCTTCAGCACCAGTTTAGTCAATTTTGTGAGAACCCGGGATACTACAATTTCTGGCGGAGTGCAAAAATACACCTCTAATAAACTGTTCGCCTGTGTCTGGACTGATTAATATTAAAGAAACTTACCATAGCGTGAAGACACAGTTGAAGGTCGAATTGCAGTATCATGTTAATACGCTAAGGCTTAGTAACGTGTGCAGTCTTGATAATTTTTATATCGAGGTGCTAGACAATTTATTAATTTATGCATTTATTTCATCTAGTACGTTCGGAGACTTCAGACCAACTTTTAGATCACACCAGAGCCAATTCACATTACAACACGCATAATACAGGGCGCGGCACGGAAATCACGTGATTTTTAAGTAACATGTACTTAGTTTTGAATAAAAATATTCTGTTGTACGCGATAGTAATAAATATAGTAATAGCCTGTAAGAAAAAAAAGATGCACCATGAATAAAATATCTGAGATGTGATGTACATGTGCAGACAAACAAATAATTACAGTTTCAGAAAAATTGAATGATTTACTCAAGAGAAATAGCTTCATAAATTGAGCAAGTCAATAACGCGTTGGTCCACCTGTGGCCCTTATGCAAGCTGTTATTCGGCTTGGTATCGGTTGATAGAATGAATTGTTGAACTTCCTCCTAAGGGATATCGTGTCAAATTCTGTCCAATAGGAGCGTTAAATCGTCAAAATACTGAGATAGCGGGAGGGCTGTGCCCATAATGTTCCAAACGTTCTCAATTGCGGAGACATCCGGCGACCTTGCTAGCCAAAGTAGGGTTTGAAAAGCAGGACGACAACCAATAGAAACGCTTGATGACTTGCCATGAAGGGCAACAAAACAAGGCGTAGAATATCGTCGAGCCGCGCGGAGTGGCCGCGTGGTTTGAGGCGCCATGTCACGGATTGCGCGGTCCTTCCCACCGAAGGTTCGAGTCCTCCCTCTGTCATGGGTGTGTGTGTTGTTCTTAGCATAAGTTCGTTTAAGTTAGTTTAAGTAGTGTGTAAGTCTAGGGACTGATGACCTCAGCAGTTTGGTCCCTTAGGAATTCACATACATTTGAACATTTCACTATCGTCGACGTGCTGCTGTCTTGCAACAGTATCGCGGATGACTACCAAATACGAGGGCAGTTCAATAAGTAATGCAACACTTTTTTTTCGGCCAGTTTTGGTTGAAAAAACCGGAAATTTCTTGTGGAATATTTTCAAACGTTCCCGCTTCGTCTCGTATAGTTTCATTGACTTCCAACAGGTGGCAGCGCTGTACAGAGCTGTTAAAATGGCGTCTGTAACGGATGTGCGTTGCAAACAACGGGCAGTGATCGAGTTTCTTTTGGCGGAAAACCAGGGCATCTCAGATATTCATAGGCGCTTGCAGAATGTCTACGGTGATCTGGCAGTGGACAAAAGCACGGTGAGTCGTTGGGCAAAGCGTGCGTCATCATCGCCGCACTCGCTTCCCACGCCCGCGTTCCCGGGTTCGATTCCCGGCGGGGTCAGGGATTTTCTCTGCCTCGCGATGGCTGGGTGTTGTGTGCTGTCCTTAGGTTGGTTAGGTTTAAGTAGTTCTAGGGGACTGATGACGATAGATGTTAAGTCCCATAGTGCTCAGAGCCATTTGAACCATCATCGCCGCAAGGTCAAGCAAGACTGTCTGATCTCCCGCGTGCGGGCCGGCCGTGCACAGCTGTGACACCTGCAATGGCGAACACACTCGTTCGAGATGATCGACGGATCACCATCAAACAACTCAGTGCTCAACTTGACATCTCTGTTGGTAGTGCTGTCACAATTGTTCACCAGTTGGGATATTCAAAGGTTTGTTCCCGCTGGGTCCCTCGTTGTCTAACCGAACACCATAAAGAGCAAAGGAGAACCATCTGTGCGGAATTGCTTGCTCGTCATGTGGCTGAGGGTGACAATTTCTTGTCAAAGATTGTTACAGGCGATGAAACATGGGTTCATCACTTCTAACCTGAAACAAAACGGCAATCAATGGAGTGGCACCACACCCACTCCCCTACCAAGAAAAAGTTTAAAGCCATACCCTCAGCCGGTAAAGTCTTGGTTACAGCCTTCTGGGACGCTGAAGGGGTTATTCTGTTCGATGTCCTTCCCCATGGTCAAACGATCAACTCTGAAGTGTATTGTGCTACTCTTCAGAAATTGAAGAAACGACTTCAGCGTGTTCGTAGGCGCAAAAATCTGAACGAACTTCTCCTTCTTCATGACAACGCAAGACCTCACACAAGTCTTCGCACCCGAGAGGAGCTCACAAAACTTCAGTGGACTGTTCTTCCTCATGCACCCTACAGCCCCGATCTCGCACCGTCGGATTTCCATATGTTTGGCCCAATGAAGGACGCAATCCGTGGGAGGCACTACGTGGATAATGAAGAAGTTATTGATGCAGTACGACGTTGGCTCCGACATCGACCAGTGGAATGGTATCGTGCAGGCATACAGGCCCTCATTTCAAGGTGGCGTAAGGCCGTAGCATTGAATGGAGATTACGTTGAAAAATAGTGTTGTGTAGCTAAAAGATTGGGGAATAACCTGGTGTATTTCAATGCTGAATAAAACAACCCCTGTTTCAGAAAAAAAATGTGTTGCATTACTTATTGAACTGCCCTCGTAAGTCCTGGTATGAAATGAAATGGCACCCCAGACGACCACACCTAACTGTCGGATCAATGACCTCGCTGTTTGGTCCCCCCCACCCTGAATCGGTTGTCGGGCTGTACGGCCGGCGACATTCGAGTTAGTATCCCACTGTGGCGTCTCCAGACAAGTCCTTAAAGTTATGGTAATCAATAACAACAACTGCACGAAAATTAATGTGCATTATTATTAGGAATGTTCTGACAGTAATTTAAATGAATGGTTCAAAGAATCAGCCCTGTGCCTCAATACATGCTGCACACGTTATCAGTGCCCACCCACCTCTGGAGAGCACGTCAGGATTCTGTTGGATTTGTTGGAATGAATTAGTAATTCGGACTATCAGCTCAGCTCTAGAGGTAGTTGGAGTAATGTGAACCATAATCTTGAAATGTCCCCAGAGAAAGTAACCAAGGTGCATCAAGTCAGGAGAAGAAGATGATTATTCACAGCTCCCGCCCACATGTTTACGGAGGACCGTCGCTGGTGCGATCTAACAACAACGTCATGCAAGTTCTTGCAGTCCCAAATGTGGCTGTTCCTGCTGTTAAAATACCCATCCATAAATTTGTATGGAAGGCAATATCATACACTCTTCCGTATACGAACCACGGCACAAACTACATACGATGTGGGTAATTAGCTGGTCCTAAAACCTGCATCCTTTATAGATGGTGCATATGTGGGTTGTACTCCTGCAACCCTCTACCACAGCATGGACTACAGCATGCGTGCTGCTTGAAGGCTCATTGCTAATCTACGGTTCACTTCAACCTCAAAATCTGGAGTTCTTCCGCCACGCCTACCACCACCAGTACGCCGAGGAAGCAAACCCCTTGAATTGCAGCAAAGGTTCAGTGGTACGGTTGTTTTCTGTTAGGGAGCCGATTTTCGTAGATACAATGAGCTGTTCTTCCACTTTCTCTCGCCTCACCGTAACATCTAATCATATCAGTGAACTCTTCAAATCCATACTCCCTTCCTCATTGAGAACTGACTAGGACTAATAATATTACCGAAACTATTCACGAAACTGAAGATACAGTTTTACAACAACACAAGCTGAGGGACAGGACTGGTACGACTCCGCCGAATAGCAACATCACTAGGAGCTGCGCTTCGTAACGATGTGCATAATTCATAAACGAGGATCAAAGTGTACATGTTTCTTAACCAAAAATAATCATCTTCGTGTGATTTATCATCCCTCAAAGTTCGTCGGTGAGGTACTGAAGCACCCTATACACTTCAAAAGCTATTGTACAGTGAATGCCAAAGGGTAAATCGTACCAGTATTATTTGCTTTCTTTCCTATTCCATTACCGTGTTCAGCGAAGTAAATATGACTTTCTGTATTATTCAGTACGCGTCCTAGACTCTCTCATTCCGTTCTCAGAATCTCTAAGCGAAATACACGTAGTGGTTATAATTAAGTTGCAGTTACTCGTTGAGGTCCAGTGTGGGCTGTAATTATTGTATGGCAGCGAAACGTGGTAGATATTCTAATCAGTAAAAGCGGAATCGATGTACGGTGGAAAAAACTTGTGACAATTTTGGCCACCAGGTTCAAATCTGGCACTGTGAATGCATGAAAGACGCATAGAAATGTTTCCACATACAATAGATCGGAAGAAAAGGTTAAATAAGTGAGGTAGGCATAATGTTTATTCTATTATTAACCGTCGCTTACACAGTTTGTTCAGTATACGCCCTGGAGACGTCGACAAGATACTGGATCCGCAAAACGACGTGGTCATCAGTTGCTCGCAGCAGTACCGGTAGAATCTGAGCACTGTGTTCCTGTAAAGTGGCCTTCAGGTCAGGTAAAGGCCGAACGTGTCCCTGGTAAATGCGTTCTTTTAGATGTGAAGATATGCACAGAAAAACGGGCTAACCCTCAAATGTAAAAGGTTAGAGATAAGTGTTGACATCTGTTGCAGAGGACGGGAACTATCAAAATTGACTAAATATCACATTAGGATATTTAGGGTTAAGATCAATGTCAATTTTGATAGTTCCCATACTTAGCAATAGATGGCAACACTTATCTCTAAGTTTTTACATTTGAGGGTTAGCCCGTTTCTCCGCGCATGTCTTTATACCCCCAGAGCCAAAAGTCATACGAATTCAGATCAGGGGATCTTGCAGGCCATGCCTCTGGAATACCTCTGGAGATTACACGTCCGTGGAAGGTTGAATTACGCAAATCTTTTACTGGGGGAGGGATGTGAGATGTTGCCCGATCTTGCACGAAAACAGTGATTTCCACACAGTTCCGCTCTTCCAAAGCAGGAATCACATACAGTACAAGTAGGTCTCGATAACGTGCAGACGTCATGGTACACCTGACAGGGTCTCTGGGTGTATTCTCTTCAAAAAAGTACCGGGCGAGAATAAATGTGCTTGTGAATCCACAGGGCACAGTCGCATACGGCGAGTGCAATGGCTTTTCGTGCAGTTTAACAATATATAAGAAACTATCAGCTTCGACTGCGTTATTCAGCCCAAATAATTGAGCCTTCTTCAGAAGATATGCCTGAATCTATAATTTGTCTAAGAGGGAATGGTCTAGAAATAAAACTAAAACAGCCTGAATAGGCGTAGTCACATTTTAAAAATGCGGTACATAAGTACTAAGTCTTGGTGTTGACTTAGTACTTATGTACCGCATTTTTAAAATGTGACTACGCCTATTCAGGCTGTTTTAGTTTTATTTCTAGACCATGCCCTCTTAGACAAATTATAGATTCAGGCATATCTTCTGAAGAAGGCTCAATTATTTGGGCTGAAACGTAGATAAAGGTTGGTTTCATTACCGCAATCGAGGCTGATAGTTTCTTATATATTTGATTATCACGATTGCTGATTGTGCTGCAATGTCTAAAGTACAGTTTAATAATACCCAAATTTGGCAGTTGTGTGTATTCACTGCTCCCCGTAGTGTGAAATGTGCCTATTCCTTAAAATACTCCTGGCCACATGTCATCAACTGCAATCCGTGCCAGAAACCGAAGAACACATCCGGATCGTTGATTAGATTAGATTAGATTAGATTAATACTTGTTCCGTAGATCATGAATACGACACTTCGTAATGATGTGGAACGTGTCAGGTTAATAAAAGATGTCTGTAAAAGATATTACGTTACACAAAATATTGCATGACACTAATGTTTAAGTTGGTTTTTTTTCCCCTCCCTTAATTTATATCTAAAAATTCAGCCAATGAGTAGAAGGAGTTGTCATCTAGAAATTCTTTTAATTTATTTTTAAATGTTGGTTGGCTATCTGTCAGGCTTTTGATGCTGTTTGGTAGGTGACCAAAGACTTTTGTGGCAGCATAATTTACCCCTTTCTGTGCCAAAGTCAAATTTAACCCTGCATAGTGAAGATCATCCTTTCTCCTGGTGTTAAAGCTATGCACACTGCTATCACTTTTGAACTGGGTTGGATTATTAACAACAAATTTCATAAGTGAATATATATACTGTGAGGTTACTGTGAGGATCCCTAGATCCTTAAATAGATGTCTGCAGGATGACCGTGGGTGGGCTCCAGCAATTATTCTGATTACACGTTCTTGAGCAATGAATACTTTTCTACTCAACGATGAATTACCCCAGAATATGATGCCATACGAAAGCAGTGAATGAAAGTAGGTATAGTAAGCTAATTTACTGAGATTCTTATCACCAAAATTTGCAATAACCCTAATAGCATACGTAGCTAAACTCAGATGTTTCTGCAGACCATCAATGTGTTGCTTCCAGTTTAACCTCTCATCAATGGACACATCTAAAAATTTTGAAAATTCTACCTTAGCTACAGACCTCTGTTCAAAGTCTATATTTATTACTGGAGTTGTGCCATTTACTGTACGGAACTGTACAGGTATATACTGTTTTTTATCAAAATTTAAAGAGAATCCGTTTGCTGAGAACCACTTAATAATTTTGTGAAAAACATCATTTACAATTACATCACTTAGTTCTTGGTTTTTGGATGTTATTACTATACTTGTATCATCAGCAAAAAGAACTAACTTTGCATCTTCATCAATGTGGAATGGTAAGTCATTAATGTATATCAAGAACAGTAAAGGACCTAAGACCGAACCCTGTGGGACCCCGTACTTGATAGCCCCCCAGTTTGAGGAATCAGCTGTTGTTTTAACATTACATGAACTACTTATTTTAACTTTCTGAATTCTTCCATTTAAGTACGAATTAAACCATTTGTGCACTGCCCCCCTCAAACCATAATGATTTAGCTTATCTAAAAGAATTCCGTGATTTACACAATCAAAGGCCTTTGAGAGATCACAAAAAATACCAATGGATGATGTCCGGCTATTCAGAGCATTTAATATTTGATCAGTGAAAGCGTATATAGCATTTTCTGTTGAAAAGCCTTTCTGAAAACCAAACTGAAATTTTGTTAGTACTTTATTTTTACAAATACGGGAGGCTACTCTTGAATACATTACTTTCTCAAAAATGTTTGATAGAGCTGTCAGAAGAGAGATTGGGCGATAGTTGTTGACATCCGACGTATCCCCCTTTTTATGCAATGGTTTTACAATGGCATATTTCAGTCTATCGGGGAAAACACCCTGCTCCAAGGAGCTATTACATACGTGGCTGAGAATCCTACTTATTTGTGGAGAACAAGCTTTAAGTACCTTGCCGGAAATGCCATCAATTCCATAAGAGCTTTTACTTTTCAGTGAGTTTATTATTTTATTGATTTCAGAGGGAGAGGTTGGTGGAAATATAGTCGTTTCAAACTGCACAGGTATGGCCTCTTCTATTAGTAGCCTTGCCTCTTCTAGTGAAGATCTAGATCCTATTTTCTCCACAACGTTTAAAAAATGATTATTGAAAATATTTTCCATTTCTGATTGTTTGTTAGTACACTTGTCATTCAGTTTTATGGCACTAAAGTCTTCCTGTGCTGTTGGTTGCCCTGTTTCCCTTTCAATAATATTACAAATTGCTTTAATTTTCTTATCAGAGTTACTGATCTCAGACATGATACACATGCTTCTGGACTTTTTAATAACTTTTCTTAGTACTGCACAATAGTTTATATAATATTGAACAATTTCGGGGTCAGTACTCCCTCTTGCTGTTAGATACAGTTCTCTTTTACGGTTGCAAGATATTCTTATTCCTTTAGTTAGCCAAGGTTTTTTATATGTTTTCTTGGAATTATGTTTAACTATTTTCTTGGGAAAACAATTTTCAAACACCCTTAAAAATGTATCGTGAAATAAGTTATATTTCAAGTTTGCATCGGGTTCCTTATACACTTCATCCCAGTCTAGCAGCTGTAGGCTTTCCCTAAAGTTGCTGCGGATCATCAGGTTTCAGTTGCTCCACCGTCTGCATCTTGCACGGATACCAGTGTAATGTAGATTACAAAACTTCCCATACTGTTGACCATGAGGTGGGTAATTCTCGTGACACTAAATGAGCGCTAGCCCTACACAGGACGAGCGCTGCGTGGTCAGTTACAGCAACAACAACCTCGTCAGTAACTTCCACCGATCTAAGACGTCTTTGTCTTCCAGGTGCCACATCAAGTTTCAAATTTCTTATCATCTTCTTTAAACAATTTAATGACGTCGGACCTCTCCTTACACCTTTCGTCGTGTGTACCTTCTCAGTGCAGCACTGTAGCTGCCGCCGTTCGCGTAGAACAGTTTCACTAACAGCGCACTACCTCTCTTTTCTATAGCCACGCTGTTCACTCACGGTATGGCTTGTCAAATGACAGTGTGGATGTCATACCGTCATACAAACAGAGCACACCCCCAGATGTGCACCTTGTGGCCACAACTGGAATGAATTCATTTTCCACTGTAGATTTAGCGTATCTACCAAGCTTCACTCCCATATGATAATTTCAGCCCATAGTGGAGCTCCATGGGTAACTCCACTTCAATTACAATACCGGCCATTAAAATTGCTACCCCACGAAGATGACGTGCTACAGACGTGAAATTTAACCGAAGGGAAGAAGATGCTGCGGTATGCAAATGATTAGCTTTTCAGAGCATTCGCACAAGGCTGGCGCCGGTGGCGACACCTACAACGTGCCGACATGAGGCAAGTTTCCAACCGATTTCTCAGACACAAACAGCAGTTGGCCGGCGTTGCCTGGTGATACGGTGTTGTGATGCCTCGTGTAAGGAGGAGAAATGCGTACCATCACGTTTCCGACATTGATAAAGATCGGATTGTAGCCTATCGCTATAGCGGTTATAGTATAGAGACATTGCTGCTCGCGTTGGTCGAGATCCAATGACTGTTAACAGAATATGGAATCGGTGGGTTCAGGAGGGTAATACGGAACGCCGTGCTGGATCCCAACGGCCTCGTATCACTAGCAGTCGAGATGACAGGTATCTTATCCGCATGGCTGTAACGGATCGTGCAGCCACGTCTCGATCCCTGAGTCAACAGATGAGGACGTTTGCAAGACAACAACCATCTGCTGCCCAGGCATACCAAGGCCGTTATTACAGCCAGAGGTGGTTGTTCTGGGTACTGATTTCTCAGGATCTATGCACCCAAATTGCGTGAAAATGTAATCGCATGTCAGTTCTAGTATAATATATCTGTCCAATGAATACCCGATTATCATCTGCATTTCTTCTTGGTGTAGCAATTTTAATGGCCAGTAGTGTATAAAGACCCGGTACGATGGTGGCTGCATGCTAGTCGCACAGTGTTCTTCGAATACAACTTTTCTAAATTTACCAAATATCGTTTCGTGAGAATTATGTTGTCTTTCTTCCAAGGATTCTAACTTGTTCCCCGAGCATTTCTGCTACATTTACCGAGCTGATACGATCCTAGCAGCGTACAACGGAATTCGGTCGATGTCTGTTGCCATGCCAATTGATAAGGACTCCAAACACTTTAACAGTACTCTAGAACTGGTAGCATCGGTATCGTGTACACCATTTCTTTCACAAATGCATCGCATTTTTCCAGAAACCTTCAAATAAATCTATGTCGTCCATTCGTCTTTCCTACTAATGATATTCAGTGATCATTCTATTCCATATCGCTCCTTGTACGGTGTGACGAACTCAAGATACTCATTAATAATCTTGTAATCAGATCTATCGGTTTTTTTTTCTCTTCGTTACCTTACGTTTAGCCACATTTAAATAGAGTTGGCTGCCGTATCAGTTCCACTTCACTGAGCGAGTTCCGATGAGCGCGAAGTAACGGTGTGCGGTGGGCGCGCATTGAGCGGGGAAGGTGGTCCTTGTGTTTCACAAACGCGAATAACGAAGGAAAAGCTCTAAGTGAGCACGGGGCGGCATATTCCAGTAACCCCATTCCGTCTCCCCTCGGCCGGCTTTGTCGGCGGGGCGACCCCCCCGGCGCACACACGCACACACACACACACACACACCATTCAACCCTTTTTTCGCCTGTTTTCAGAGCGGCAGGATTTTCTTTTTTATTTGGCGAGGCCGTAGAAGACGCGAACGGCTGCGGCTGCTGGCCCCGACACCGGCATTCTTACCGAGCAGACGGCGCGCCTGCTTCCGTCACCCCCGTTACTGCGGGATGCGCCCACAGCTGCCACACACCCAGCAAGCCTTCTCACGCACTCCCGCCGTGCACTTCCTCCACGAAACACTAGTAATATGGGGCGAGGTTCCCACACGTCGTCTCTCCCATCTGCAGCCCGTCCGCGAGTACCTAACATGACTTGACCGTGTGGCAATCCGACTAATCGCAAACAAATTACTCGCCATTTCCGGCAGCGTGATGTAGTAATACAACTGCATAAACGTATACCGTAATAGTATACCAAAAGATCGCTCACTGTTTTACAGTTCAAGTACACGCAGGATGCGTACGAACTGCATCGACAAAACTTCAGAAGTTACTCGGGAATATTTTCTGTGTATTTTGACGCAAAGGACCCGTGATCTCCGTTTGCTCGTTACAGAGTAATCGTGTAATTATGATGGTTTCATTTTTATTACACCATGACTGGTTTCGAGTCTGCTAATGACTCATTATCAAATGACACATAATTTTAATGACTGTTTGTAGCGTTGTGGGGGTCGTGTACCTGTGGCAAACTAGAAAAAAATGAAACAAGTAAGCACTGAATGTGGCAAAGTATCAGGAATTATTTATATCATAACATAGACTTGGCATTACTTACAGATACTAGCATTCATGGGTTTAGTCCTGGTGCACACGTCACTCTCGAAAAAACATAGTTTATGTTTACAAGTTCTGTTAAATACACAGCACTATACAAACTTTGCCACCACCAACAATTTCCACGTGCCTAACGTTAAGGATTTGAATTGGAGCAGAAATTTTATTTCGTCAACACTCGCATTTTCAAAAGTTGCACATAAATGACGGTAAATATACAGCGTGTAGCGGGAGGAAAGGTCAATATTATGCACAGTGACAGTATAAGTAATTCTGAACAAAAAATGTTATATGAACATAGGTCTGCAAATGCTTCGTTAGGGAGGTATGGGAATTGAAAGAAACTTTAATTCTGCAAGATAGATGTGCACAACGTGAACGTATACGAAATACAACTGAACCGTAACGTGATTTTCTTGAAAACAGTGTTACAAAGAAGTACAGTTATGTTACACACATTACATAATGTTTATTTACTTTGCAATTAGCACATAATGCATCACAACATGCATGTTACATGTATTCAGTTGAAAAAGGACGTACCACGTCTTTTACAAACGGCTTTGACTCTTATCGTACAGATATTGTGCAGTTGACAGAACAGGTTCGAATATCCCACCATGAACGTCAATGCACTTTTGCTCTCTAGCGATAACACGTTGTTTTGCTTGTACAGTTGCCTGTGGTTGGCTCCTAATTCCTAATCAACTCAGCTGCGTCCATGATGTGAAGAAGCAGTTCGTCTCGTGTATTTACCTTCGCTTTGTGCACCTCTGAATTCATCTAACCCCATAAACAGAAATCTAAAGGTGTAAGGAAGGTGATCTTGGAGGCCAGTTAATAGCACCGCCACGGCCAATTCAGCAATTAGGGTAGGTGCGATTGAGATGGTCCCTCACATGTAAGGTAACATGTGGAAGGACACCATCGTCTTCGATGTACGTTCCAGTTCGCTTGGCTAAAGGAACGTCTTCCAATAGTTCCACAAATGAATTTTCCAAAATAATGCAGATACCTCTCTCCCGTCAATCGCTGATTGATAATGAATGGACCTATCGAAAGGTTATCGATCATGCCCCACCACACATTTGTGGCAAAACGAACTTGGAAATTGCTATCCACTGAAGCATGTGTATTTTCCCATGACCATCGATGATTATTGCTTGTGTTGTTTATTCCACGTCGTGAAAACTGGGCTTCGTCAGTGAATAGTATGTATGGAAGCAAATGACTATTCTCAATTACCCAGTGACAGAATTGAAGTCGTTGGGCATTGTCGACAACGTGGAGATTTTGATCACGTTGTATGTGAAATGGATACAGCTTTTCCGCATGTAATGTTTCCCATATACTTATCTGTGGGACATTCATATGCAGTATGCTCGTACTGGGACTTCGTTTCTTCCTGTTCTTGCAAAGTTTCTTGATGTGCACGCTCGGACGAAAAATGTCTACTTGGAAGAGAGCCAGTTGAATGCAAACTGATAAATACTTTGGTAAACACCCTGCGATCAGGTAACCGTCGAGTCGGAAAATGCCTGTAGGCCGTGCGGTTCCAGTGCTGCAGTCCGGAACCGCGGGGCTGCTACGGTCGCAGGTTCGAATCCTGCCTCGGGCATGGATGTGTGTGATGTCCTTAGGTTAGTTAGGTTTAAGTAGTTCTAAGTTCTAGGGGACTGATGACCACAGCTGTTAAGTCCCATAGTGCTCAGAGCCATTTGTTAAGTCCCACAGTGCTCAGAGCCATTTGAACCACTTTTTTGCTCTTGCAGCGGTAGCACCACTGTCGCAAAAGCCATAAACATAAACCATATCTGCGTATTCCTCATTACTGTAGACGTGTGGCGTTGTTAGCAGCGCTTGTACGAACACAGTTAACACCATACACTACACAGCTAACCGAACCGTCGTCGGTACACTACACAATACGACGGCACAACTGCGCAAACAACGGGTGATTGTACCACGTACTACGTATGTCAAATGACCATAAAACTTGGTGCCGGCCGGGGTGGCCGAGCGGTTCTAGGCGCTACAGTCTGGAACCGCGCGACCGCTACGGTCGCAGGTTCGAATCCTCCCTCGGGCATGGGTGTGTGTGATGTCCTTAGGTTAGTTAGTTTTAAGTAGTTCTAAGTTCTAGGGACCTGATGACCTCAGAAGTTAAGTCCCATAGTGCTCAGAGCCATTTGAACCATAAAGCGTGGTAGGTTGCATAGCGTAAACATGGCATGTACTCGTGCATTGTTTGCAAGAAAATTGCGTTACGGTCCATTGGTACTGAGTATACGTTCACGTTGTACACATCAATTTTATAGAATTAAAGTTCCTTTCTATACCCATTCTTCCCTAACGAACCATTTGGGGACCCATCTTCATATAACATTTTTTGTTCAGAGTTACTTATACTATCACTGTGTAAAATATTGACCTTTCCTCCCCAAACACACTTATATACACTGATTTAAATTACAGTCACTATTTTCCGGTCACTGCAGGCGAGCTTCAGTCCGGAACCACGCTGCTGCTACGGTCGCAGGTTCAAATCCTGCCTCGGGCATGGATGTGTGTGATGTCCTTACGTTAGTTAGGTTTAAGTAGCTCTAAGACTAGGAGACTGCTGACCCCAGATGTTAAGTCTCATAGTGCTCAAAGCCACTTGAACCATTTGAACAGTCATTATCACAAAAGTAACGTGTATTCATTATTGAAAAATTGACATGTGCTGTTTACAAAGTCTATAAAATTAGAGTTCTATGTGCGGGTTTGGGAGGGTGGTACTGAGGGAGGGAGGATGGACATGTATGTGTGTGTGTGTGTGTGTGTGTGTGTGTGACAGAAAGAGAGAGAGACAGAGAGAGAGAGAGAGAGAGAGAGAGAGAGACTTTGTATCCGGGGAGGAGATGTTGTTTACGAGTATGTTCAAATGTGTGTGAAATCTTATGGGACTTAACTGCTAAGGTCATCAGTCCCTAATCTTACACACTACTTAACCTCAATTATCCTAAGGACAGCCGGCCGATGTGGCCGAGCGGTTCTAGGCGCTTCAGTCTGGAACCGCGCGACCGCTACGGTCGCAGGTTCGAAACCCTGCCTCGGGCATGGATGTGTGTGATGTCCTTAGGTTAGTTAGGTTTAAGTAGTTCTAAGTTCTAGGGGACTGATGACCTAGGATGTTAAGTCCCATAGTGCTGAGAGCCATTTTTTATCCTAAGGACAAACACACATACCCATGCCCGAGGGAGGACTCGAACCTCCGCCGGGACCGTTTATGAGTTGTTGTTGTTGTGGTCTTCAGTCCTGAGACTGGTTTGATGCAGCTCTCCATGCTACTCTATCCTGTGCAAGCTTCTTCATCTCCCAGTACCTACTGCAACCTACATCCGTCTGTATCTGTTTAGTGTATTCATCTCTTGGTCTCCCTCTATGATTTTTACCCTCCACGCTGCCCTCCAGTACCAAATTGGTGATCCCTTGATGCCTCAGAACATGTCCTACCAACCAGTCCCTTCTTCTAGTCAAGTTGTGCCACAAACTCCTCTGCCGGCCGAAGTGGCCGTGCGGTTAAAGGCGCTGCAGTCTGGAACCGCAAGACCGCTACGGTCGCAGGTTCGAATCCTGCCTCGGGCATGGATGTTTGTGATGTTCTTAGGTTAGTTAGGTTTAACTAGTTCTAAGTTCTAGGGGACTAATGACCTCAGCAGTTGAGTCCCATAGTGCTCAGAGCCATTTGAACCAAACTCCTCTTCTCCCCAATTCTATTCAATATCTCCTCATTAGTTATGTGATCTACCCATCTAATCTTCAGCATTTTCCGTAGCACCGCATTTCGAAAGCTTCTATTCTCTTCTTGTCCAAACTACATACCGTCCATGTTTCACTTCCATACATGGCTACACTCCATACAAATACTTTCAGGAACGACTTCCTGGCACATAAATCCATACTTGATGTTAACAAATTTCTCTTCTTCAGAAACAATTTCCTTGCCACTGCAGTCTACATTTTATATCCTCTCTACTTCGACCATCATCAGTTATTTTGCTCCCCAAATAGCAAAACTCCTTTACTACTTTAAATGGCTCATTTCCTAATCTAATTCCCTCAGCATCACTCAACTTAATTCGACTACATTCCATTATTCTCGTTTTGCTTTTGTTGATGTTCATCTTATATCCTCCTTTCAAGACACTGCCCATTCCGTTCAACTGCTCTTCCAAGTCCTTTGCTGTCTCTGACAGAATTACAATGTCATCGGCGAACCTCAAAGTTTTTATTTCTTCTCCATGGATTTTAATACCTACTCCGAATTTTTCTTTTGTTTCCTTTACTGCTTGTTCAATATACAAACTGAATAACATCGGGGAGAGGCTACAACCCTGTCTCACTTCCTTGCCTACCACTGCTTCCCTTCCATGCCCCTCAACTCTTATAACTGCCATCTGGTTTCTGTACAAATTGTAAATAGCCTTTCGCTCCCTGTATTTTACCCCTGCCAACTTTAGAATTTGAAAGAGAATATTCTCGTCGACATTGTCAAAAGATTTCTCTAAGTCTGCAAATGCTAGAAATGTAGGTTTGCCTTTCCTTAATTTATCTTCTAAGATAAGTCGTAGGGTCAGTATTGCCTCACATGTTCCAACATTTCTACAGAATCCAAACTGATCTTCCCCGAGGTCGGCTTCTACCAGTTTTTCCATTCGTTTGTAAAGAATTCGCGTTAGTATTTTGCAGCTGTGACTTATTAAACTGATAGTTCGGTAATTTTCACATCTGTCAACACCTGGTTTCTTTGGGATTGGAATTATTATATTCTTCTTGAAGTCTGATGGAAATTAGCCTGTCTCATACATCTTGCTCACCAGATAGTAGTTTTGTCAGGACTGGCTCTCCCAAGGCCGTCAGTAGTTCTAATGGAATGTTGTCTACTCCCGGGGCCTTGTTTCGACTCACGGCTTTCAGTGCTCTATCAAACTCTTCACGCAGTATCGTATCTCCCATTTCATCTTCATCCGCATCCTCTTCCATTTCCATAATATTGTCCTCACGTACATGGCCCTTGTATAGACCCTCTATATACTCCTTCCACCTTTCTGCTTTCCCTTCTTTGCTTAGAACTGGGTTTCCATCTGAGCTCTTGATATTCATACAAGTGGTTCTCTTTTCTCCAAAGGTTTCTTTAATTTTTCTGTAGGCAGTATCTATCTTACCCCTAGTGAGATAAACCTCTACATCCTTACATTTGTCCTCTAGCCATCCCTGTTTATCCATTTTGCACTTCCTGTCAATCTCATTTTTGAGACGTTTATATTCCTTTTGCCTGCTTCATTTACTGCATTTGTATATTTTCTCCTTTCATCAATTAAATTCAATATTTCTACTAACACTCGTCTTTTTACCTACTTGATCTTCTGCTGCCTTCAACTACTTCCTCTCTCAAAGCTACCCATTCTTGTTCTACTGTATTTCCTTCCCCCATTCCTGTCAGTTGTTCCCTTATGCTCTCCCTGAAACTCTGTACAACCTCTGGTTTAGTCAGTTTATCCAGGTCCCACCTCCTTAAATTCCCACCTTTTTGCAGTTTCTTCAGTTTTAATCTACAGTTCATAACCAATAGATTGTGGTCAGAGTCCACATCTGCCCCTGGAAATGTCTTTCAATTTAAAACCTAGTTCCTAAATCTCTGTCTTACCATTATATAATCTATCTGAAACCTGTCGGTATCTCCAGGTTTCTTCCATGTATACAACCTTCTTTTATGATTCTTGAACCAAGTGTTAGCTATGATTAAGTTGTGCTCTGTGCAAAATTCTACCGAACATTCCTGCATAACAATTAATAGTTGTAACATGCAGTTACCAAAAGTAAAACACAAAATACATATTAAGGCAATAAGTTTCAGACGAAACACGAACACAGCATAGCATCGTATTTGCCGTTCTTCTATTGCATTCAGTCAACGCATACATGAGGTGCATATGGACCAACTCTTCATCTGTAAACGTAGCTTTACTGCTGTGTAACAATTTCAGCATACAACCAACACTGCCAGAAAAAACAAACCCGAGACAGAACGCAGCGGAACTGATTACAAAAATATTCAAATGTCTCTGATCACTAAGGGACTTCATCTGAGGTCATCAGTCCCCTAGAACTTAGAACTATTTAAACCTAACTAACCTAAGGACATCACACACATCCATGCCCGAGGCAGGGTTCGAACCTGCGACCACAGCGGTCGCGCGGTTCCAGACTGAAGCACCTAGAACCATTCAGCCACAGCGGCCGGCAACTGATTACAAACTTGAGGAAAAGGGGTAGAGTGGGCATTACTGTTTTAAAAAGCAAATACTGTGAGTGAATGGAACAAGTTTGTTTCGAAACAATAGACACAGCTATGATGTTGTGCAGACATTTTCAGTGCGATACAGATACAAAGATAAATGGGATGACAGGTCACGTGAAATGCGATTACTGTGATACGAGCCACTGGAAACGACAGGTTCCTGATGCCTAAATACTTAGAAAATATGTCTGAACAACCCTGAAACTTTCACGATAGAGTTCGGGTTCACACTTTGTAGCGCCTGAAATATTAAAAACGTAAAGAACAAGTGATCGAAATTTATACTAATAAGGCATACACTGGTTGGGGAACTATTGACACAATTCCAACACTTCAGTAATCACAAATAGGTTCAAAAACGTGAAATTACGTAGTAAACCACGTAAAAATAGTCAAATAGCATTCAGTTGCCATTTTAATTAAGTGACGGTTACGTGGCAAGTATTAATCGCAAATGTTTCGTAAATGTGTAGTTATGACCCAAAGGACATCGTGAATACTGACAGAAGCTTACAGTATACAAACTGCAAGCAAGCAGATAGGAAATTACACTGAGGTGACAAAACTCAAGTGATTCCTCCTAAAATCGTGTCGGGCAACCTTCTGCCCTGCGGTGTGCAGCAGCTCGACGCGGCATAGACTCAACAAGTCGTTGGTAGCCCCTGCCACTGTAGCCAAAGTGCTGCCGGTGCAGGAGTTTGGCACGAACTGACCTCTCGATTATGTCACATAACTGTTCAGTGGGATCCATGCCTGGCGATCTGGGAGGCCACACCATTCGCTATAATTGTCCAGAATGTTCTTCAAACCAGTCGCGAACAATTGTGGCCCGCTGACACGGCGCATAGTCATCCAAAAACAAAAACTTCATCGTTGTTTGGGAACATGAAGTCCATAAATGGCTACAAATGGTCTCCTTTCAGCCAAACGTAACCATTTCAAGTCAATGATCGGTTCAGTGGTCCATGGTTTGGCGGTATGTGCCACACTCGAACCCTACCGTCAGCTCTTACCAACTAAAATCGTGTCTCGTCCGACCGTTTTCCAGTCGTCTAGGGTCTAACTCATATGGTCAGATCCCAGGAGAGCGGCTGAAGGCGATGTCGAGGTCTTTGCAAAGGCACTCGCGTCGGTCGTCTGCTGCCGTTGACCATTAACGCCAAATTTCCCTGCACTGTCGTAACGGATACGTTCTTTGTACGTCCCACATTGATTTCTGTGGTTATTTAGGACAGTGCTGCTTGTCTGTAGAGCACTGACAACTCTACGCAAACGCCTCTGCTCTCGGTCGTTAAGTGAAGGCCGTCGGCCACTGCGTTGTGCGTGGTGAGAGGCAATGCCTGAAATTTGGCATTCTCGGTACACTCTTGACACTGTGGATCTCGGAGTATTGAATTCCCTAACGATTTCCGAAATCGAATATCCCATACATCAAACTACAACTACCATTCCGGGTTCAAAGTCTGTTAATTCCCATCATGCGGCCATAATCACGTCGGAAACCTTTTCATACGAATAACCTGAGTACAAATGACAGCTCCTCCAATGACTTGCTCTTTTATACCCTGTGTACGATATTAGCGCCATGTGTATTAGTGCATATCGCTATGCCACGACTTTTCCCACCTCAGTGTATAGCTGTATGTGAATGCTCAATTCAGTTAGCACCTTAAGCCACACGAAGTAAAGTAACCTAATTTTTCATTGAATTTAATATAACTGATCGTTTATAAGACTATAATTTTAAAAATTACATACTTCACTTCATGTTTTTGAACAGTGTGCGAAGGCACTTATCTAATGACGGTTTATAATACTTTCATGTCCTACTTGGTGCACCTTCTTAGTTTTGCAGAAATAAATCGTTCTCCAGTGCATAAATTTTAGTTTTCACCGATTCATGACAAACTGCCATCATAATGCCTCCTTAGCCTCTCTTAATGAACAAAGGCATGAAGTTTATACAGTATTTTAGTATAACATTTTGTCTATTCGTGCATACAAACTTGTAGGTTCATAAGGAGCCTGCAACTTCCTTTTCGACAACTCAGAAATGAGTGGCCGAACTGAAGGGTGTCATACTCTTATTGAAGGTCTACTGCGTATAATAACATTCCTGTAATGGACTGGACTGTTCAGAATTCCGATCTGAACCAAATTGAACATTTTTTGGATGAGTTAGAGCGTCGATTTCGCTCAAGACTACATCGTCGAACGTCACTACCTTTTCCGGTTTCGGCAGTTGAGAAAGAATGGGTTGCCATTCCACCGCAGACATTCAGTCGCCTGATTTAACGTGTCCACAGCAACGTTCAGGCCCTCATAAAGGCAAAAAATGGAGGTACCCCACATTTATGCCCACTAACATACATCCGGATACTTTTGATCAGATAGAATATATGTCCCACCTTAGACGTTTTCCGCATTCGTACCAATTCTGCTTGTCGTTTTTCTCCTCCTATTCTTATAAGCAATTCTTTATTCATCATTCTGCCAGTCAGCTTCACTTTAACATTTTAAAACCATCCAAATATTTTTTTCACTTTCATTTTCTATTCATGATTCGGTGCAACATAATATTACACTCCAGACAAAAGATCTTCCGAATCTGTTTCGGGGTTCTGTATGAATGATTTTTGCCGTCAACAAACATTTCACCTTTTCAAAAGCTCTCTTGCCCGTAGATATCCTACTTCTTAGTTGTCCCACACAGCTTTCATTATCTCCCAACTGGTTCCAAGGTCCCACACAGTTTCCATTATCTCCCAACTGGTTCCAAGGTCCTTCCTTATAATGATAGTTTTCCAAGTGAAGTGGCGCAGTGGTAAGATTCCGCTTCCGAGAGGATGGCGCTGCAGATCCCTGTCCAGCCATCGAGATTTAAGTATTCCGTAGTCTCCTTAAATCGACTAAGAAAAATGTCAGGATAGTCGTTCTAAAAGGGAACAAACGACTTCCTTCGGCATCCCTCCCCAGTCCGAGGTTGTGCTCCGTCGATAGGACGTTCAACTGAAATCTTTCTACCGCCCATTTAATGCCCTTGTTGCTGTTGTTGTTGTTGTTGTTTTTGGGGAAGGTTCAAATGGCTCTGAGCACTATGGGACTTAACATCTATGGTCATCAGTCCCCTAGAACTTAGAACTACTTAAACCTAACTAACCTAAGGACATCACACAACACCCAGTCATCACGAGGCAGAGAAAATCCCTGACCCCGCCGGGAATCGAACCCGGACACCCGGGCGCGGGAAGCGAGAACGCTACCGCACGACCACGAGCTGCGGACACTTTTGGGGAAGGAGACCAGACAACGAGGTCATCGGTCTCATCGGATTAGGGAAGGACGGGGAAGGAAGTCGACCGTGCCCTTTCAAAGGAAGCATCCCGGCATTTGCCTGGAGAGATTTAGGGAAACCACGGAAAACCTAAATCAGGATGGCCGGACGCGGGATTGAACCGTCGTCCTCCCGAATGCGAGTCCAGTGTAATGCCCTTGTAAAGCGTAAGTAGTATAATTTATCACGTAATTTCTTTACAAAGTAGTACCGTGGAAAATATGTGTATCTCACCCTTTTGTAATAGAGTTCCGCAGAATGCACGAAATTCACTTGTTAGTAGCTATCTATCGTTCCTTGCAGGGTCCGCAGATCGTAGACGCTGCTACCGTAATTCTGCAGCGCAGCCTCGCAACAGAACTGCAAAAAGTATAGCATAAGCACGAAACAGCGTCGTGACATAGGTCTTTGATTCATCTCTGCATTGAGCGAACAATAGCCGAAGCTGCTCAATGCGCCAATTTAAGCACTTCAGTGATTACTCGTTACCTTCTTTTACTGCAGCAGGTGTTCGGTATCACGAATGGCGACTGTTACAAAGATTTTTCATTGTTTTGTTCACATACTTTAGAAGAAGTCCAGTAATTGTATCATTAATGGTTCGATCCCCGCTGTTTACGTCCAGACCTGAGAAAATTTTAGATTTCTGACAGTATCAATAACGAGATGCTTAGCATCCACTGTATTTATGGTTTCATGGCTCTCTCGTTTCGTTGTTGAAAATCAAGCAAAGATGTCCATCTTAAAATCAAACACCGTGCAAATAAAGCTTTGGTCTCTGAGACCAAAGTTTCATTTCTGCAGGTGAGTCTTACGTGGGGCTCGCGTCTAAGTGCAGTGGAAATGGCTCTGAGCACTATGGGACTCAACTGCTGTGGTCATAAGTCCCCTAGAACTTAGAACTACTGAAACCTAACTAACCTAAGGACATCACACAACACCCAGTCATCACGAGGCAGAGAAAATCCCTGACCCCGCCGGGAATCGAACCCGGGAACCCGGGCGTGGGAAGCGAGAACGCTACCGCACGACCACGAGATGCGGGCAGTGCAGTGGAAAAGCTTGTTCTTGCTAACACCTACAAAAATCATGTCGCGTACCACATATGCCGCAAAGTTTGTATAATAGCGTTATTAGTCTTCAGATAACACAGCCTCATCTTTAAGAAATCTTTGGGACCTCTCGATTCTGAATCCTTGTACTGGCTGCCACACATTCGTGTTGTGATATAGCAAGGCGGAACAGGGTGTAATCACGCAGCCGCTGCATATTGCATGGTCACCGCAAGCGGCGACTGGAAAAATACGTGTGTGGCGTGCATGTCACTAGATGCGCTTACTGTTGGGCAGTTTCTGCATTTTTAGTAAGCCAAAATATTTTGTGACATAATTTGTTGGTTGGACATGAGAACTTTACAATTCGTGGGACTTGCGAAGACATGATGTTGGACATGTTTTAGTGGAAAAAAGCTGCTAATTTAGCTTCGTTGCATTGTGTTATAGTTTAATGTTTTGACAGAAGGACTTCAAATGTTTCATGGGCAGTTGATAAAGACGTGATGTTAGATATATTTCAGCGGTGGGAGACTGTTCCATTAAACCTGAAGATGGGATCTACTTCTGTCGAAACTCGTAGTTCAAAAAGAAGAATAACATCGCGTCGTTGAATTCAGTGATTCAAGGTGTTATTAATGTCTAACAACCACTACCTCACGTCTATGAAAACAGGCAGTGTTAAAATTTCAGGTTACTCCCGAAATCTGCTTTATCTGAGAGTTCCAGAAGTGTATCAATGCCTGTCATTGAAAAGTCATCAAATACAACATTGTTGCTTCTCTGGTGATCGAAGACAGACAGGACGTCAGCTGAAGAGGAATTGGTTCAAATGGCTCTGAGCACTATGGGACTCAACTGCTGAGGTCATTAGTCCCCTAGAACTTAGAACTAGTTAAACCTAACTAACCTAAGGACATCACAAATATCCATGCCCGAGGCAGGATTCGAACCTGCGACCGTAGCGGTCTTGCGGTTCCCGACTGCAGCGCCTTTAACCGCACGGCCACTTCGGAAGGCTGAAGAGGAATTCAGGGAGGAAAAATTAATACGTATTCCTTTATTTTCCTCTTTCTTTATCTGTCCACCTGTATTTATTGATGTGTAATCTACATGCTTTTTGTGGCCAGCCGGTGTGGCCGAGCGGTTCTAGGCGCTACAGTCTGGAACCGCGCGACCGCTACGGTCGCAGGTTCGCATCCTGCCTTCGGCATGGATATGTGTGATGTCCTTAGGTTAGTTAGGTTTAAGTAGTTCTAAGTTCTAGGGGACTGATGACCTCAGAAGTTAAGTCCCATAGTGCTCAGAGCCATTTGAACCATTTCACATGCTTTTTCGAAGCTGAATGTCTCAGTCCTCAGGCACCGTACAGTGACGCAAGGATCGATCAAGAATGTAATACATGTAACCCGACAGAGAGAATAATAAAACTATCTTTCTTGTCAAAGTTATTATAACTGAGCAGTCTCCGAGATTGTGTCTCCATCAGAAGAGCAGATGAAATGTTGATTCAGATTGATGACTGAATCCTCGTAAGGTGACTCAAGACGATGCCATTTACCTCTGAAAGGAAAACATAAAACCTTCTTTAAGTTGTGCTCAACGGCTATGACAGAAGAAATTGTTACATGTATCACCAAAAACCCGCTAGAAAACTATTTTAATACAAGTAGTTGCGACTATTTCCTCATCCGGCAGACTTTAAAATGGTATAGCTCTTCGCAAGTGCTATACGTGCTCTAGACCATAAAGGGAAAAGACTTTTCTCCCGACAACTGAATAGCTTTTAAGAAGATTTCCACTAATGAATATCTCAAGAAGCATCCCGTATGTGGTGATTACAATTGCATATAGCACGATTTATATTTTAAAGAAGCGCCAGGGACCCGCGGTATCTATCAGTGTTTGGTTTGTACGTAACAACTAACCTGAGACAAACCATACGTGACGATCTCATCATGGCTCTCATATCGCCATAACGCTCTATCACTACAAGATTTTCGTATTCGAAAGACACAAATCATATTTGCAAAAGTCGCATCAAGTATCTTGCTTTCCAAAAAAACTGCAAATTAAATAACACTTCATTGTGTCATTCAATCCAGAATAAATACTTGCGTGAAATCGTAAGAATATATGATAACACAGCAATTGAAGTGGACAGATAATGAGCAACGTTTGAAAACGAAGGCTTCTCATATATTTACTTTTAACACTCATGTCTTTGTGACTGATAAAAGAGATCATTAGCATTCATATTTGTTTCGTTGGAACTTAAAGGCACATTTCATTTACTTGTAGAATCCGAATAAAATATTCTAAACGTTTAGTTGACTGTAGAGCGAAGCGGTGCTATTTTACCCACGAGTCCACTTATCGGCTGAACTGTGGGTATTACACCGTATGTTTATAGACAGAATGTGAACTGCTCACCTTCGTGGCTTACACTTTAACACTTTAATTATCACTGGTAAAGACATATACCACCGGTGTTAAGTGCTGTTTATTACTTTATTTACTACATGCAATCGATTTTGATATTAATATATTCACAATAGTTTCTCTGATAAGTATGAATATCAAGTCGTCAGGCTTGAGATACCAGCGAAGAAGTAGGTAATTGTATCAATATCTACCGCTGCTCTTTCAGACAGCCGTCTTCAGAGCTGGTTTTGAGTTCGGTTGGCATTTGTCACCTGTGGATGTACTCTTCTCACATCCTATGATATATACGACGATACACGTTATTCACAGTAACATTTCCTACTTTATAAAGTAAGCATATCAACAGCTAGTTCTCTTTCGCGCCGTACATTGGGGCAAAAAGAGTTTCGTGAATTCTGTCCCTAGTTATATCTAATTTTATTGATTAAAATACTGCTTCTAATGAAGAATATGCATTGCAGATAATATAGTTTTACAAATTATCTCCTAAACATTAGCCGCTGAAATAATATAAATTATTTCCGCTGGCAGAGCACATGTAAGATGAAAACTGAAAACATTTAACTTGACGAAAACAGTTCAGGTACACACTTCAATATAACAGACATACTATGTACTGATTTATTACTGGATTTATTGTTAGAGGGATTATAATGAGACTCGTGAATATTTCTTTTATATCTATAAGAATGACGTCATGGAGGCGACATAGTTCACTGGAAGATGAAGTTCTGGCTGATCGTACTGCTGGGAAGAAGTTACAGAAGAGCACGCTGAAGATTCAGAATTTTGAGCAAACTCTAATGCAGATGATGTAGCTGCTATCCCCGTCAGTTTCATATGCTACTTCTGTAACTGATGGTAGTCTGGGTAATACAGCCTCGAATGGATCTGTGAGTGAAACGTCTAGTACAGATTCAGCAGGCAGCGTAGACTGTTTGCCTGTGTTTGAAACATTTTTGAAAATCGTGAAATTGATTCTGATGTCGAAGTAACTGCAAATATGCATGGTCTAGAGTTGGTTGTGAACCTCTTTCCTCTGGGATACGCCTTCCTCCGGAGCAATATATTAAGCAACAGAAGTTGACACTGATAATTTCCTGCAGATATTTTCAAACTTATTAGTGAAACTACATGTATGATTTTGTGTTCCTGTTTCATCGGTATGAATATTTACTACCCCGTAAATCAAAGTGGACTTCGAAATACGTAATAAACTGAGCAGTTTTACTGATTACTATTCCCAAAGAGTACATGCTGACTTGTATTTAATTCTTCTGCTGGCTATGCTATTTTGAGACTTAAAGGGTTAACCTACACAGATGACGACCCATTCTCATCTTATTGAACCGAATACTAAGTACTTACAAGTTTTTAGAAGTTAAAGTGGACATAAAAAATTATTGAAGGGAAAAAAGTCAACAGCAAGACCACAGTGGGTCGATTCGTGAGAAAACACAATTACAAAATAAAAGCTATTAACAGTCGTGTCATTGAAATCATGTGAGCAGCAGAGGATAAGAAGGTACCGATTATTGACAATATTCCATACATGGCAGCACCTCATCTGACACCAGACTGTGACATCATAATAAAATAAGAGCAAATAAGAGCTCGAACGGAAAGATTTAGGTGTTCCTTTTTCCCACGCGCCATTCGAAAGTGGAACAGCACAGAAGTAGTATGAAAATGGTTCGATGAACCCTCTACCAGGCACTTAAGTGGGAATTGCAGAGTAACTACGTAGATGTAGATGTAGATGTAGGTGTAGATGTAGAAAAGAGAAAGACGAACACTCTCCTTATTGAGGGGTCGAACATCATTTTTCTTTGTCCTGCAGGGATGACAGGGGATTATTAATTTTAATTTTATTTAATACTTAACGGCTACAAGTTCGTTACTACGCTTTTCAAAGAAAAGCTGTCATCGTGACGAAAAGAAAAAATAAAAAGCCTTTCTCTAGAAAATTTTTGTTTTAATACGCTAATGGTTTTGTAACCTAATATACTGGTCCGTACTTCAGTAGCTGAGAAGAAATAATAAGATTTGTACTTGTGCGTAATAGGTTCAAATGGCTCTGAGCACTATGGGACTTAACTACTGAGGTCATCAGTCCCTTAGAACTTAGAACTACTTAAACCTAACTAACCTAAGGACATCACACACATCCATGCCCGAGGCAGGATTCGAACCTGCGACCGTAGCGGTCACGCGGTTCCAAACTGACGCGCTTAGAACCGCACGGCCACACCGGCCGGCGCGTAATAGGTATTGGAGCCTAATACACTGGTCCGTACTTCAGTAGTTGTGATGAAATAATAAGATTTGTACTTGTGCGTAATAGGTGACATGTGGTCATGTTTCTAGCCAAGTTAACGATTCCTTGTGATTCTTAAATACACAGTGCTTCAATACCTCCCTGGGGAGCAGCCGAGACTTCATTAACTCCTCTTCAGATATTTTGGCTGGGAGCCTTACAGCCATTGTTAAGGTGAGTCCGTGAGTAATTTCTAAATGTGATCAGCAGTTCGTAATTTTGTGGTTAGGATTGCTAACTCTCAATCATGGGGCCCCGAGTTCGATTTCCGGCCGGGTCGGAGATTTTTTACCACTCCGGACAGTGTGTGTGTGTGTGTGTGTGTGTGTGTGTGTTTTGTCCGAATCATCATTTCATCATTATCGACGTGCAAGTCGCCGAAGAGGAACCAAATAAAAATTGGTTCAAATGGCTCTGAGCACTATGGGACTTAACATCTGAGGTCATCAGTCCCCTAGAACTTAGAACTACTTAAACCTAACCAACCTAAGGACATCGCACACATCCATGCCCGAAGCAGGATTCGAACCAACGACCGTAGCAGTCGCGCGGTTCCGGACTGAAGGAAGTAAATAAAAAGACTTGCACGAGGCGTAGAGCTCCCCTGAAGTGAACTCCCGGACAGAAATGACACACGTGAAGTTCCAATTTCTGAGTGACGTCAAAACGTCTTTGCGACATCAAGCCACATTACTCGAAGCAGTACCGAGGAGATTCATCTGCACGTGTGGCAGATAAAATAGTTGGCACAATATTCCGATGAGTGACGTAATAGATTCTTCAATTGCTGTGAACGGTGGTCGAACGGACTATCCGCCTATACTTCAAGCAGACTGTGTAATAGATCGCAGGGAGAGAAAATAAAATTCTGGTTTTCGTTTATTAGATCAATGGAAAGTCACAGCAGTGTCACCGGTGTTTAATTACGCGCGTTTAGGTGTCACTGAATCGGGAACGGCCGGTAACAATTAGAAATGAGCCAGCATAAATCTTATCTCTTTGTAATATTGGAACGTCTTTCAAGTTTCCCTCTGGCACAATTACGTTGGCACGCGAGCTTCGAAAATTCCCAAGATTCCGCGACTCACCTCTGCTCGCTCTTGGACGGCTTCCAGATGGACCGTATTGTCTAACGGGCTACACACGAGCCCTTTCATCCCGAGTACTTTCCTACGGATTTCATCCGCATTCCCGCGCGCCCGGAGCTCCTGTTTTGGGATAATAGCAGGCGTCAGTGCATCAGTCTTCAGCTGGGAGTTTTGAAGGTGCGGCTGGCGGGGCGAGAGGCTCAGGTAACGGTCGGGGCTCTGTTGTCACTACATGTGCGCGAGGGTCGGCGCGCTTTTTTAGGGAACAGGTAAAGGGGTAAAGAAAGGATGCGAGGAGGGGCGCGTGATAAGTCCCAGATAATTCCGGCCTGCGCGGAAAAACCGCCGTGGGAAGAGGGACCCGACGGCGTCGCCAGCTGCGCCGCGATACCTGACACCCGTTTACACATCCTTAATGTGGGGGCGTCCTACGGCAAACCGTAAGAAAATGAAAAGAGGACGCGCTCCCCTGTGCCACGCAACCGATCCTCCTTTGCTTCCTTCTACGGTTTAACGTACTTACGCCAGAGATGAGGACGCTTACATTTATTTCATTTATTTGTTGATTTATGTATTCTGACGAGACCAGGGCCATCAGGCATTCGCTTACATGTAATTGACATTCTATATATTTTGCTTCATACTAGCCATCTGCCCCGACTTCACAAGCGTAGTAGTATCTACCTCTGGACGACTTGTCTGGCGTAACGGTAGTCTACACTACTATGTAAACACAAGTCATTGTTTTTGAAACACAACCCTTCTAATGAACAAGTGATCATAACTTTTAAGGTATGCATTTTCGAGACATGTTTACTGGACATTTTCTCCTGTTTTGGTCCACACTAACACTTCCCAAAATATGGAAAGCAAAGAGATTGCAGTAGAAGAGATTTGTTTCACAGTATCGAAGATCAAGAATTTCTCATACCTCTTAAGGTATGCGTTTTAGACCCCATGTTTACTTGGCTTTTTTGTTTCTAATGATCATTCCTGTTATATCCCTGAATATTGACCACCACTTCTGAAACGCCCTGTATAACAGATAAATACATATGTAGTATAAAATATAGAAGCGTTGTTACCAAAAATCTGGAAAAGTTCTTGACCGATTTACTTTACACGATACTCTACTGGACATTCAGATGGATATAGGCTATACACTTCTAATATCTAATACACATAAATATGTATGTAATATATAAAGGGGGAACGTTGTTACCAGAAATCTCGAAACGTTCTTGAGCAATTTACTTCAAAATTTTATACGATACTCCAATGAACATTTAGACCAACATAGGTTACACTTTTTTTAACGGCAATGTACTGGCTTTCTGTTAACTCTGATTGCAAGAAAGAAAACGCTATGCTGTGCTATGAAAAAGTGCGGTTTCGATTCTCGCAGTCAGTTACAACTACGATATAAGGGCGTGTGAACCATTACAAAAATTGTTTCTTTCATATATATTTTTTCTTCTTATATTTTTTTCAAACAAAGATTGTACATACAACAATGTGCTGTTTTGTTTCCTTCCTTTTCCTCATTTTTACAGAAAACAGTAAAATTTTATTTATGAGTTATCGGCCCATGACTGGGGAATCTGAATCGTCCAGAACTTTGTAATCGTACCCATTCAGCGATTGAAACTATGCGAAATAATATCATTGAAGTTACTATCGTTACAGATTCAGCAGCTGGAGAGGTGTGTCTCATACCACGTATATCAATGATCTCAACCGATTTATCCGTTCATTTTTAGCGACTTCTATTCCCAATCAATGGTTGGTTCACAATAACATTAAACAAGGCTCGAGGTCAGAGAGAGGGGTAGGAGGACAGAGAGGGGTGGAGGATAGAGGAATAAATGGACGTAGAGAGGAGGAGGAGGAATGGACAGAAATAGGGAGATTAGGGAATCTGAATCGTTCGGAACTTTGTAATCTTACCCATTCGCCGATTAAAACTAGCCGAAATAATGTCACTGAAGCTACTATCCTCACAAATCCAGCAGGTGGAGAGGTGTCTCTCATAAACCGATACCAATTATCCCAACCGATTTATCAGTCCATTTTAAACAAATACATCCCCAGGCAAGGTTTCGTTTGCAGTAACAATGAACAAGGCATAAGGTCAGAGAGACGGGTAGGAGTCTGAGAAGCGAAGGGGGGAGTAAATGGGCGTAGAGAGAGAGGAGGAGCAGATGGACAAAGACCGAGAAGAGGAACAGGTGAGGAGAGAGAAGGGGGAAGGAGTTTAGGATGTATATCTAATTCCCACACATATTTAGCAATTGCAAAGCATTGCCGGTTTCGCTAGTAAATTTCATATACAAACCTTTTGTGAATAGTCTATCTGTTAGCAGAAACTGTATCAAAATTCCTACAGTAGTTCCTGTTCCTGAGATTAGTCTTCGCATACAGACCAAATAACGTGGTAGGGTACTTTAATTTAAATATGTATAGAAAGGTTCTGGTCAAGCTTCAACATCTAAACCTAGATAGATACTGTGGCGTCAATAGTTACGATGCCACAACGTAGGTGCACGTTCTCGTAAGTTGGCACTACGAGAGAAGACTAACTACGCCGACCATAGCGCCCTCTGTCCGACGCTGTGGAGCTCAGGGAGTGCCGTCTTGATTTCGGCCATTTCATCAAGAGCAGACGGCTTGGAAATATAGCTTCTACTACCGAGTGGGTTAGCTTGCTATTGAGACTTTGTATTAGTTACGTTCAGTTAAAGTTTGGACAGCAACGAGTATTTGTTAGTTTTGAGATTATACAGAACAGTCATCCTAACTTCACAGGATTAGACATGGACTACGGCTTCACACCTACGTGCTCATCCTAGCCAAAGTTATGTAAGCATTTGATATTTACTTGTTTTTTTGACTCTACTAAAAGTGTTATACGCAGTACCGAAGTGCTTCGCCTCTCCTGCTCCTATTCATTTCCTTCAGTCTCGGCCTGTATTACAGAAGCAGATCACAGGAGCAGACCCACGCACCGCCTATCTAGGCGGCATACAAAAGATACTCCGCAAGCTACCATACGCTGCGTGGCGGAGGGTACCCTGTACCACCACTAGTCATTCTCTTTCCAGTTCCACTCGCAAATAGAGCGAGGGAAAAATGACGGACTGTATTCCTCCGTATGAGACCTAATTTCTCGTATTTTATCTCGTATTTTATCACACGCAATGTATGTTGTCAGTAGTAGAATCGTTCGGCAGTCAGCTCAAATGCCGGTGCTCTAAATTCTCTCATTAGTGTTTCTCGAAAAGAACGTAGCCTTCCCTCCAGCGATTCCCATTTGTGTTCCCGAAGCATTTCCGTAACACTTAAGTGCTGTTCGAACCTAGCTGTAACAAATCTAGCGGTCTGCCTCTAAACTGCTTCGGTTTCCTCCTTCCATCCGAACTGGCACGGATCCCAAACACTCGAGCTGTACTCGAGAATAGGTCTCGCCAGCGTCCTATATACGGTCTCCTTTACAGGTGAACCGCTCTTTCCTAAAATCCTCCCGGTAAACCGAAGTCTTCCCTACCACAGTTCACATGCTCGCTCTACCTCATATCGTTTTGCAACGTTACGCCCAGATATTTAAACGACTTGACTGTGCCAAGCAGGACACCTAATACTGTACCCGAACATTAAAGATTTGACCTTCTACTCATCCGCATTAACTTACATTTTTCCACATTTAGGGCTAGCTCCCACTCATCGCACCAACTGGAAATTTTGTCTAAGTCGTCTTGTATCTTCCTACAGTCACTCAACTTCGACACCTTATCGTGCACCACAGCATCATCAGCAAACAACCGCAGATTGCTGCCCACACTATCCACCAAATCATTTATGTATATAGAGAACAACAGCGCTCCTGTCACACTTCCCTGGGGTACGCCTGACGATATCCTTGTCTCTCTGATAAACATTTGCCGTCGAGGACAACATACTGGGTTCTATTATTTAAGAAGTCTTCGAGACACTCACTTATCTGTGAACTTATTCCATATCCTCGTACTTTCGTTAACCGCCTGCAATGGGTCACCGTGTCAAACGCTTTCCGGACATCTAGAAACATGGAACCTACCTGTTACCCTTCATCCATAGGTCTCAGTATATTGTGTGAGAAAAGGGCAAGCTGAGATTCAGACGAGCGACGCTTTCTAAAACCTTGCTGACTCGTGGACATGAGCTTCTCAGTCTCGAGACAGTTTATTATATTCGATCTGAGAATATGTTCAAAGACTCTGCAGGAATCATAAGTTATGTAGATTGGTCTTACCTTTCTTATGTACTGGAGTCACCCGCGCTTTTTTCCAGTCGCTTGGGACTTTATGCTGGGTGAAAGATTCGCGATAAATGCAAACTAGGTAAGGGGCCAATGCCATAGAGTACTCTTTATAAAATCGAACTGGGATTCCGTCTGTACGTGATGATTTATTTGTTTTCAAATCTTTCAGATGTTTTTCTACACCAGGTATGCTTATTACTATGTCGTCGATTGTGTGTCTGTCCAATGGTCAAATGACGGTATGTTTGTACGATTCTCCCGTAGAACAATTTCTTGAACGTGAAATTTAAAACTTAGGCTTTCGTTTTGCTGTCTTCAACTGCCACAACTGACTGGTCAACAAGGGACTGAATGGAAGCCTTAACTTCGCTGCTCACAGGAGTTGAAGCGGATGTTTACTGTTTTTCCCGCCAGATACCGCCTCCTCTGTAGCTGACCAGCTCGTAACTCCCATCATTGGCACGAGATGTCATTCATGTGAAGCCAAAGCTGTTATCAACCCGAACGTTGATTTCAACGTCACATGCTTTATTCTGCACGGTACTATCGGAGATGGTATTCTCTTCTGTCCGTCCAACCTTCTTTGAACTGAATTACTAATCCAGTTACATAGAGTCCTACAGTTTAAAGTAGATTTCTAACCACGGTGCAACTCGGCATGTCATCACTGCCAAGAGTGAAAGAAGTGATAAACCTTTATTGTCGTAGTCTGGTACTTAACCACTGAGCTAGCGAGACATGCTTTCGAGTATGCTAGAGGACTTCAAAAAATGCGTTATACATTACAATCTCAGGCCCTCCGCCCCCGTAAGCTGAGGTTGCCGGCACGGTAGCTCAGCGTGTTCGGTCAGAGAGCTGCTTGGCCTATGTTATCCTAATAAAAAAACTGAGTGAAAGGAGCAACAACAAACTTGAACGGATGTCATCTGACGTCCGCAACGACCAAACACAACGATCAACAACGAACAAATTGAATAAAAAGCAAACAAAATGAGATTTAAAAAAACGTGGTCATCGAGATAGAACGTCAATCCTAAGAGCCCGGGTTCGGTTACCGGCTGGGTCGGAGATTTTCTCCGCTCAGGACTGGGTGTTGTGTTATCCTAATCATCATCATTTCATCCCCATCGACGCGCATGCCGCCGAAGTTGCGTCAAATTGAAAGACTTGCACCCAGCGAACGGTCTACGCGACGGTAGGCCCTAGTCACACGACATTTGCATTTTATTTATTTCAGGCCAAGTAAATGTTATTGAATTACGTACGACACTTCAAAGTGGCAGAGATACATGACTGTATTTTTCAACTCAGTCACAAAGTTTCTGTCAAGGACGGTCGGAGCGTTTTACCAATCGTTCAGTTCTTCGACGATATAAATCCGCTCCTACTTCACATAGTCCTTCGAGAACCATTGTGTGAACGTCCTCATCGTTGGAAAATCCGCATCCCTGCGGATCAGTTCCTCGGTCGCCTGAACGTTGCCGTCTGTTGTCGGTGTCGATGATATCCCTTCCTGATATGTTCAAATGGTTCAAATGGCTCTGAGCACTATGGGACTAAACTTCTGAGGTCATCAGTCCCCTAGAAATTAGAACTACTTAAACCTAACTAACCTAAGGACATCACACACATCCATGCCCGAAGCAGGATTCGAACCTGCGACCGTAGCCGTCCCGCGGTTCCAGACTGTTGCGCCTAGAACAGCTCAGCCATCCCGGCCGGCTCCTAATATGTGTCGACCAGGTCTGTGCGACCTTGGTAAAATGTTGACACCATTTCACTATGGCTGAACGGGACACAGCATATACCTCCAGAATTTCAGGGTGAATCTGTGTTCAATTTAAACGTTTTACCCACAAGAACCGTACTATCCCGCTTACTTCAACTTTGGAGTACGTTTGCAGTTGCCGTGCCATTTTACTCGCACTCTGAGATGCAGCTGTCAACTGTACCGCAGCAGAGCTGACTCCGCAGAGAACACAGAACATGTCCTCTCTTCTGAAAATAAATAGCTCTCGTTTCACAGTAGTCTTTACGTGGGGCTTAATGTGAATCTCAATTTCTGAAGTTCCCTCGTTGTTGTTATTGTGGTCTTCAGTCCTGAGACTGGTTTGATGCAACTCTCCATGCTACTCTATCCTGTGCAAGCTTCTTCATCTCCCAGTACTTACTGCAGCCTACATCCTTCTGAATCTGTTTAGTGTATTTATCTCTTTGTCTCCCTCTACGATTTTTACCCTCCACGCTGCCCTCCAATACTAAATTGGTGATCCCTTGATGCCTCAGAATATGTCCTACCAACCGATCCCTTCTTCTAGTCAAGTTGTGTCACAAACTTCTCTTCACCCCAATTCTATTCAATACCTCCTCATTAGTTATATGATCTACCCATTTAATCTTCAGCATTCATCTGTAGCACCACATTTCGAAAGCTTCTATTCTCTTCTTGTCCAAACTAGTTATCGACCATGTTTCACCTCCATACATGGCTACACTCCATACAAATACTTTCAGAAACGACTTCCTTACACTTAAATCTATACTCGATGTTAACAAATTTCTCTTCAGAAACGCTTTCTTTGCCATTGCCAGTCTACATTTTATATCCTCTCTACTTCGACCATTATCATTTATTATGCTCCCCAAATAGCAAAACTCCTTTACTACTTTAAGTGTCTCATTTCCTAATCTAATTCCCTCAGCATCACCTAACTTAATTCGACTACGTTCCATTATCCTCGTTTTGCTTTTGTTGATGTTCATCTTATATCCTCCTTTCAAGACACTGCCCATTCCGTTCAACTGCTCTTCCAAGTCCTTTGCTGTCTCTGACAGAATTACAATGTCATCGGCGAACCTCAAAGTTTTCATTTCTTCTCCATGGATTTTAATACCTACTCCGAGTTTTTCTTTTGTTTCCTTTACTGCTTGTTCAATATACAAACTGAATTACATCGGGGAGAGGCTACAACCCTGTCTCACTTCCTTGCCTACCACTGCTTCCCTTCCATGCCCCTCAACTCTTATAACTGCCATCTGGTTTCTGTACAAATTGTAAATAGCCTTTCACTCCCTGTTCAAAAATGGCTCTGAGCACTATGGGACTCAACATCTTAGGTCATAAGTCCCCTAGAACTTAGAACTACTTAAACCTAACTAACCTAAGGACATCACACACACCCATGCCCGAGGCAGGATTCGAACCTGCGACCGTAGCAGTCCCGCGGTTTCGGACTGCAGCGCCAGAACCGCTTTTTTTTTTTTATAGAAGGAAACGCATTATTTGATACAAAAAGTAATTAAAAAAGAAAGGGAGTTGTTAGTGGGAGAACTCACTCGTAGCCAAACGGCATTCCACAGAGAAAATAACGCAAGGGAACTATAGGTTACCTTTTCCCAGAAATAAATTAAAAATACAGTACTTCCAATCAATTGATTCTGACCAAGGTTTCCTTGGTTATAAGGCGATATCTGAAACTAGTAATCTCTTGCACTTTAGTCCAAAATGGCTCTGAGCACTATGGGACCCAACATCCATGGTCATCATACCCCAGAACTCAGAACCACTCAAACCCAACCAACCCAAGGACACCACACACACCCATGCCCGAGGCAGGATTCGAACCTGCGACCGTAGCAGTCCCGCGGTTCCGGACTGCAGCGCCAGAACCGCTAGACCACCGCGGCCGGCGTCACTCCCTGTATTTTACCCCTGCCAACCTTAGAATTTGAAAGAGAGTATTCCAGTCAACATTGTCAAAAGCATTCTCTAAGTCTATAAATGCCAGAAACGTAAGTTTGCCTTTCCTTAATCTTTCTTCTAAGATAAGTCGTAAGGTCAGTATTGCCTCACGTGTTCCAACATTTCTACGGAATCCAAACTGATCTTCCCCGAGGTCGGCTTCTCCCAGTTGTTCCATTCTTCTGTAAGGAATTCGCGTTAGTATTTTGCAGCTGTGACTTATTAAACTGATAGTTCGGTAATTTTCTCATCTGTCAACACCTGCTTTCTTTGGGATTGGAATTATTATATTCTTCTTGAAGTCTGAGGGTATTTCGCCTGTCTCATATATCTTGCTCACCAGATGGTAGAGTTTTGTCAGGACTGGCTCTCCCAAAGCCGTCAGTAGTTCTAATGGAATGTTGTCTACTCCCGGGGCCTTGTTTCGACTTAGGTCTTTCAGTGCTCTGTCAAACTCTTCACGCAGTATCGTATCTCCCATTTCATCTTCATCTACATCCTCTTCCATTTCCATTATATTGACCTCAAGTACATCGCCCTTGTATAGACCCTCTATATACTCCTTCCACCTTCCTGATTTCCCTTCTTTGCTTAGAACTGGGTTTCCATCTGAGCTCTTGATATTCATGCAAGTGGTTCTCTTTTCTCCAAAGGTCTCTTTAATTTTCCTGTAGGCAGTATCTATCTTACCCCTAGTGATATGCGCCTCTACATCCTTACATTTGTCCTCTAGCCATCCCTGCTTAGCCATTTTGCACTTCCTGTCGATCTCATTTTTGAGACGTTTGTATTCCTTTTTGCCTGCTTCATTTACTGCATTTTTATATTTTATCCTTTCATCAATTAAATTCAATATTTCTTCTGTTACCCAAGGATTTCTACTAGCCCTCGTCTTTTTACCTACCTGATCCTCTGCTGCCTTCACTACTTCATCCCTCAGAGCTACCCATTCTTCTTCTACTGTATTTCTTTCCCCCACTCCTGTCAATTGTTCCCTTATGCTCTCCCTGAAACTCTGTACAACCTCTGGTTCTTTCAGTTTATCCAGGTCCCATCTCCTTAAATTCCCCCTTTTTTGCAGTTTCTTCAGTTTTAATCTACAGTCCATAACCAATAGATTGTGGTCAGAGTCCACATCTGCCCCTGGAAATGTCTTAGAAATTGAAACCTGGTTCCTAAATCTGTCTTATCATTGTGTAATCTATCTGATACCTTCTAGAATCTCCAGGATTCTTCCATGTATACAACTTTCTTTTATGATTCTTGAACCTTCGTACTAGAACATAAATAGTGCGGCAGAAAACGCAGTTTGTATTCATTCACGAGAAGTCCATAAATAAATTACAGGCCGATAGATTTAAAGTATGAGCGCCAGCAGCAAAGGAAATGAGTGACGAGGTGGAAGAGGTAGAGAAAGAGGATCATGAAAAAACAGAGGTAATGAACACAGGGGAAAAGAAAGAGGAGTGACTGATGGAGAAATGAAAAGAGAAAGAGGTGTAGCTGGGGGACTTTAATGTTTGCAGAAACTAGTTATATGCGTTTATTTCTTGGGGAGAAGTTAAGAGCTGAAGGAAATGCTTCGCCGTTTTCTTAAATACAAAAAAAAATGGGTCAAATGGCTCTGAGCACTATGGGACTCAACCGCTGAGGTCATTAGTCCCCTAGAACTTAGAACTAGTTAAACCTAATTAACCTAAGGACATCACAAACATCCATGCCCGAGGCAGGATTCGAACCTGCGACCGTAGCGGTCTTGCGGTTCCAGACTGTAGCGCCTTTAACCGCACAGCCACTTCGGCCGGCTCTTAAATACAACGCGACATTGAACTGTGCACAGAGTACAGTTTAGGTTGTTCCAGAGGTGGTCGGCAAGAACAGAAAGGAGTTCGCAAATGCTTCTGTTTTATAGGTAGACACAAGTGGGATACTAGGTAAGTAAGGCTTTATATTGTGATTGTGATGGAATGACAGGTACTTAATCCCTGAAGCGAGGTACTGGGGTACACGCGCACTGAGCGACCGATGCAGTCGACATAGCTTACGGTAGTCACGTAACGTGTCTGGCTGCATCCATCTTAACTATGCACGTAAAGGACTGACATAGCTAAGTAGACAGGAGATCCTGGTATAACGCACACAAGGTTTCATGGTTAGCTCTAATCGTTTAGAGATTTCCCTACTCCACATCTGCATCTACAACAATACTTCGCAAGTCATATGACGGTGTGTGGAGGGGGTATTTCTGGTACCTCTAACTGATCCCGCCCTCCCCGTTCGATTCGCGTATGGCGCATGGGAAAAATTATTGCCGGTAAGTCTTTGCATTAGCTCTAATTTCTCGAATTTTCCCATTGCCGTCATTTCGTGAGACATATGTGGGAGGAAGTCATATACAGGGTAGTCCATTGATACTGACCGGGCCAAATATCTCACGAAATAAGCACCAAACGAAAAGACTACAAAAACAAAACTCGTCTAGCTTGAAGGGGGAAACCAGATGGCGCTATGGTTGGCCCGCTAGATGGCGCTGCCATAGGTCAAACGGATATCAACTGCGGTTTTTTTTTTAAAATAGGAACCCACATTTTTATTACATATTCGTGTAGTACGTAAAGAAATATGAATGTTTTAGTTGGACCACTTTTTTCGCTTTGTGATAGATGGCGCTGCAATAATCACAAACGTATAAGTGCGTGGTATCACGTAACATCCGCCAGTACCGAGCGAGGTGGCGCACTGGTTAGCACACTGGACTCGCGTTCGGCAGGACGACGGTTCAATCCCGTCTCCGGCCATCCTGATTTAGGTTTTCCGTGATTTCCCTAAATCGCTTCAGGCAAATGCCGGGATGGTTCCTTTGAAAGGGCACGGCCGATTTCCTTCCCCATCCTCCCCTCACCCGAGCTTGTGCTCCGTCTCTAATGACCTCGCTGTCGACGGGACGTTAAACACTAATCTCCTCCTCCTCCTCCATTCCGCCAGTGCGGACGGTATTTGCTTCGTGATACATTACCCGTGGTAAAGTGCACCGTTTACCAGTTGCGGAAAAGGTCGATATCGTGTTTATGTATGGCTATTGTGATCAAAATGCCCAACGGGCGTGTGCTATGTATGCTGCTCGGTATCCTGGACATCATCCAAGTGTCCGGACCGTTCACGGGATAGTTACATTATTTGAGGAAACAGCAAGTGTTCCGCCACATGTGAAACGTCAACCACGACCTGCAACAAATGATGATGCCCAAGTAGGTGTTTTAGCTGCTGTCGCGGCTAATCCGCACATCAGTAGCAGACAAATTGCGCGAGAATCTGGAATCTCAAAAATGTCGGTGTTGAGAATGCTACATCAACATCGATTGCACCCGTACCATATTTCTATGCACCAGGAATTGCATGGTGACGACTTTGAACGTCGTGTACAGTTCTGCCACTGGGCACAAGAGAAATTACGGGACGATGACAGATTTTTTGCACGCGTTCTATTCAGCGACGAAGCGTCGTTCACCAAAAGCGGCAACGTGAACCGGCATAATATGCACTATCGGGCAACGGAAAATCCACGATGGCTGCGACAAGTGGAACATCAGCGACCTTGGCGGGTTAATGTACATTGCGGCATTATGGGAGTAAGGATAATTGGCGCCCATTTTATCGATGGCAATCTAATTGGCGCAATGTACTCTCATTTCCTACGTAATGTTCTACCAATGTTACTACAAGACGTTTCACTGCATGACAGAATGGCGATGTACTTCCAACACGATGGATGTCCGGTACATAGCTCGCGTGCGGTTGAAGCGGTATTGAATAGCATATTTCGTGACAGATGGATTGGTCTTCGAAGCACCATACCATGGCCCGCACGTTCACCGGATATGGCATCCCCGGATTTCTTTCTGTGGGGAAATTTGAAGGATATTTGCTATCGTGATCCACCGACAACGACCGACAACATGCGTCAGCGCATTGTCAATGCATGTGCGAACATTACGGAAGGCGAACTACTCGCTGTTGAGAGGAATGCCGTTACACGTATTGCCAAATGCATTGAGGTTGGATATCATTTTGAGCATTTATTGCATTAATGTGGTATTTACAGGTAACAACGCTGTAACAGCATGCGTTCTCAGAAATGATGAGTTCACAAAGGTACATGTATCACATTGGAACAACCAAAATGAAATGTTCAAACGTACCTACGTTCTGTATTTTAATTTAAAAAACCTACCTGTTATCAACTGTTCGTTAAAATTGTGAGCCATATGTTTGTGACTTACAGCGTCATCTATCACAAAGTGAAAAAAGTAGTCCAACTAAAGTATTCATATTTCTTTACGTACTACACTAATATGTAATAAAAAATGGGGGTTCCTATTTTTAAAAAACGCAGTTGATATCCGTTTGACCAATGGCAGCGCCATCTAGCGGCCGAACCATAGCTCTATACCCGCATCTCGTGGTCGTGCGGTAGCGTTCTCGCTTCCCACGCCCGGGTTCCCGGGTTCGATTCCCGGCGGGGTCAGGGATTTTCTCTGCCTCGTGATGGCTGGGTGTTGTGTGCTGTCCTTAGGTTAGTTAGGTGTAAGTAGTTCTAAGTTCTAGGGGACTGATGACCACAGCAGTTGAGTCACATAGTGCTCAGAGCCCTTTGAACCAGCCATAGCTCTATCTGGTATCCCCCTTCAAGCTAGACGAGTTTCGTTCTTTGTAGTTTTTTCGTTTGACGCTTATTTCGTGAGATATTTGGCCCGGTCACGATCAATGGACCACCCTGTATTTTCCGACTCTTCCTGGAAAGTACTCACTCACAATTTCAATATCTAACTTCTCCGTCATGCACAACACCTCTCTTGTAGCGTCTGCCATTGGAGTTTGTTGAGCACCTTTGTAATGCTCCCTTGCCCACTAAATTTTCCCGTGATAAAACACACCACTCTTTGTTGGATCTTCTCTATCTCTACCGTCAGTCCCAGCTGATAAGGCTCTCAGATTGATAAACACTACTTAAGAATCTGTCAACCAAGCGCCTTATAAGCCATTTCTTTCGTTAAGTCGTTTCTTTCTTTAGATTCTTCCTATGAATCTGTCTGGTGTTCGTTTTTCCTGCTAAATGCTTTATGTGGTCATTCCATGTAAGGTCATTCTGTATAGTTACCCCTAGATATTTTACGGTATATAGGCTACTTTTTCATGAAATTTGTCATAAATAGTGTAGTTTTGCAGTAGTGGATTCCTTTTTCCTAAGTATGCCCAATATGTTACATTTATTTACACTCAGGGTCAACTGCCAGAGACTGCACCATTCATCAATCTTCTGTTAGTGTGCAAATTGATACTGTCTTCTGGGGTTGCGACTGTCTTATAGACAACCACAACATCTGCAAGGAGTCTTAAAGAGCTTCCGAAGCATTCTTTTAGATAATTTATATACATTGCATGAAAAGGAAGGAAGAAAGATTGGATTTAACGTCCCGTTGACATCGAGGTCATTAAAGACGGAGCACAAGCTCGGATTGTGTCAAGGATGGGGAAGGAAATCGGCCGCGCCCTTTTCTAAGGAATTGCGTGGAGCGATTTAGGTTAAATCAGGAAAACCTAAATCTGGATGGCCGGACGCGGGTTTGAACCGTCGACCTCCCGAATGCGAGTCCACTGTGCTAATCACTGCCCCACCTCTCTCGGTTACATTGCAATTGCAAAAGCATCGTCACAAAACACAGGTAATGAGTACAGAGAAAGAAGACGTGTTACAATACATCGCAACAGTGAACGTTCGGTAGAATGAGTGATAGCACAGCTTTAAGTTTCACATCCTGTGGAAATATATTCCAAAACTTATGTAGGACGTAGCGGCAAGCAGAAGTCTTCCTGAATGGATTTATTCCCAGCTGAAGTGATCATTCAGATTTACACCCAGGTTCTTGTCTTTTTTTATGACACAGTATCTGGATACCGTCGAGAGGAATAGGAGGCATACTAAAACTCCCTGGGGATTTTTATAAATTGCATTTTTGGATCCATAAAAGTGTTTAGAATCCACCCCTGAAACGATTTTTCCGAATACGGAACGGAAATGTTTGTTATTCGCGGCTGAACAAAAAAATGCACAAGCCTGAAATCGGCCTTTTTCACGCACCAGTTTTTTTTTTCTTTCGGAGGGCGAGTTATTGTACCGGTGCTTGGGAGGAAACACACAAAATTCAAATGAAAGTTTGAACGCGTGTGTTTGGAAGTTGGCCCCCAAGCATTTGTATTCTGGTGGGAAGACTGTGGAGATTGCGACTTTCGTAGCAGTGAGCAGCTTCAACGAAGGGTATTCAGCAATTCTGAAGACCATGACAACGATGGACGTCACGCTGGGACTCTATTCGACGCAGTTCGCCAAGCATTCGGAAGACCACCAGATTCAAGCGGCCGAAAACCGCTTGTCACCGGCCGTACGAGTGGCTCTGGAGCGGCGCAGGATGGCCCAGATCGAACAGGATGCCCTCTATGAGGAAGAGGAAGGACTAGTTTAAGGATTCGGAATAGCAGATTGAACGTACGTTGCATAATATTGCATTTATATGTAGTCAAAACTTCAAACGCGTTTTTCTCGAAATGACGTTTTTTTATCGCGCGGTGTGGTAACTTCAAATCTACTGAATCGATTGGCACGATTCTTTGTTTCCGACGAAGCTAACTAAATTGTCTAGGAGTTGTACCACTTTTATTTCGATCCATCAACTATAAATATTTTTACTTGGACGACGAAGTCGAAAAATCGACGAAAAAAAGCCCTATTTTATTCAAATAGCCGCCATTTTGTTTCCTATGGTCCAAATAACTTAAGCGAGGTACAGCTCCTAAATAATCTTATATACTTCGCTAACGTCAACTCAATTTTGATTTCAGACGAGCCGGCTGACCTGTGACATACCGCGCGTGGAGTTCTACATCGAAATTTTGTTTCGTTCCGACGGCACTTAGGCCTTTGCTCTTCGACATTTCCGGTCGAAAAAATTCCAGTTTGTAGAGGAAACATCAATAAACATTTTGACCAAATTTGACATTGATATCAATAATACATGCCGAGAAAAAAATTCTCAGAGAGCATGCTTTTTCGGGCAAAAGATAGTAAACCTCCCCTTAAAGCATCTGATTCAAGTCCCAGACTAGGCGCGCATCTTAACGCTGAAAACAGATGGCCATTCATCTGGACTATGGCAGTGTTGACATCTTCAGGTCTCGTACTTGGGTAAAATTGTAGAACAGGACCGACGAGGAGAACAAGAGTGGGCCCTGACTGACTCACATAGCACTCCTCGGAGAACATGCTTACGACACGACTTCTCATTTACACAGACAGCACGTTGCTGTCTGTTTTCTAAGTATCTTTCAGACCACTTCAGCATACTACCTGAAAAATTTCACAGAATCTTTTGTCCGAGCACTACGCAAGTCAGCCGACCGGGGTGGTCGAGCGGTTCTAGGCGCTACAGTCTGGAACCGCGCTACCGCTACGGTCGCAGGTTCGAATCCTGCCTCGGGCGGGGATGTGTGTGATGTCCTTTAGTTAGTTAGGTTTAAGTAGTTCTACGTTCTAGGGGACTGATGACCTCAGAAGTTAAGTCCCATAGTGCTCAGAGCCATTTCAACCATTTTTGAACTACGCAAGTCAATGGCATCAAATGCTTTGCTAAAGTCTAGTGGTGTCTATATCAAGCTTTTGCTGTTTTTTGTACGTTTACGTGGATTTTCAGATCCCAGTTTTCCGTAAAGTGATTCCCCATTGCAATTTCTGGTTGGTCGTGTGGACAATCCTATATCGGTTCCGAAGACGTGTATTTGCTGCTGGATTTCAGCTCCCACAGTCGATAGTCTATTCGTTCCTTGTAAAAGCTACACAGCATTTCAGTCGTGATCTGTTTACCAGGTCACAGCTTCCTTATTAAAACGTTGAATTATGTCGCCGAAGTGACTTTATGTGGAGTGAAAGGAAGAAAGAAGTATTTGACTAACGGTTATCCTTAACTTGGACAGAAACCAGACTGCGGCAAAATGAATCGAAGGACATGGACTGGAGGCAGCAACAGAGAAAGGAATGAGACAGGTGCGTGCCTTTTGTTCTGTGTTATTCAGTCCGCGTATAAAGCAAGCAGTAAAGGAAACTAAAGATGAATTTGGGGAAGAAAGTAAAGTTCAGAGAGAAGAAGTAAAATTTGTTGAGAATTGCTGATGACGTTGTTAATTCTGTCAGAGACGGCAAAAGGCTTGGAAAATCCGTTGAACAATGTGTGAACAGTGTCGTGAAAATATGTTATAAGATAAACATCAATAAAAGCAAAACACAGGTAATGAACTGTAGTTGAATTAAAGCAAGTGATGCTGAAGGAATTAGATTAGAAAATGTGACACTAAAAATAAGACTAGTTTTGTTATTTGGGCGGAAAAACAACTAACAATGACAAAAGAAAACAGGATATAAAATGCAGACTTGGAAATAGCATGAAACTTTTTTCTGAAAACGCAAATGTGGTGCTATAGAACAATGCTGAAGATAATATGGATAGAACTATCCATATTATCATAGTATCTAATGAAAAAATATTGCATCGAGCATGAGAGAAGAGCGATTTACATTAAAACGTGGGAAGACCATGAGATGGGCCGACAGGATACACCCTGAGGCATTAAGAAATTCTTAATTTGGCAATGAATGGAATTCGGGGGAGTACAAATTGTTGAAGAAGTCCTAGTAAGTGAGGTAAAATGGATGTACGTTGCAGCAATTAAGCATAGATAAAGAAACTTGCACAGGCAGGCTATCGTAGAGAATTGTATCAAACGAGTTTTTGGATTGGTTGGTTGGTTGGTTGGTTGGTTGGTTGGTTGGTTGCTTTGGGGCAGGTGACCAACAGCGAGGTCATCGGTCCCATTGGATTAGGGAAGGATGTAGGCCGTGCCCTTTCAAAGAGACCGTCCCGGCATTTGCCTGAAGCAGTTTAGGGAAATCACGGAAAACTTGAATGAGAACGGCCGGACGCGGGTTTGAACCGTCGTCCTCCCGAATACGAGTCCAGTGTGCTAACCACTGTGCCACCTCGCTCGGTCGAGCTTTTGGTCTGAACAAAACGGGGTGGGCTGATGAGGGAAGTATTTGTTTGCTTTATTTAATTGAAGGGAAATGTATTTTAACACTATTGTACGGGAAGAGATACGTAAATGCTGCTATATTTGTTGATTTATCAAACTCTAAATTATTAATAACGGTTCTATATTCTGCAAAGATGGCTATATGTGTAAACTACTATATCCACTTTTTTTTGTAGTACCGAAACCCTCCGTACACAATCAACAGTTGGTGACAAAATGTTTGCTAGTTCTGTGTACAGGTGTATCTTTAGTCATTTGTCATTTCATATCCATTTCACATCCCTAAAATTGTAAAGTATAATAATGTTTTACCAGGGATCACTCCTCACGTTTTTCGCAGAGCATGTGATCTAGAAGGATATTATAAAACTTTTTCCCCCGCAAAATTCTTTAAGAATATAATACTTCTTAAGCGTTCACTGACATCGTACTTTCTCTTTACTAAAAAATTACGAAGGTATGCATAAGTTCACTTCATCGTGTTGTCAGGAGCGGAAGTGAAAATTTACACAGACACTTGTGTTAAACTACTGGCACTCCGAAAATCGATATTTGACGCGGGAAGCAAAGTCGATTTATGCCTAACATGTAAACATGATAGTTAAAATCGGTCTCACAAAATCAGTTTTTATCTTCCACAAGTTGTCTCTCAGTTTTTACCTTTCACAAGTTGTCTCACGTAAACATAGTAACTCTCCTTCTAATCCAAAAGGCCCTGTAAAATACTCAGCTGTGACAGAGACCGACGGAACAGAGGCATCTTGTACCCAGTGAACGTAAGGAACTCTCCGACGGAGTCGACAAGACTAGCCATGCTAAGAATAAAACCAGCTGTTCTATTATCAGTTGTTGAAAACAAGATGAGATACAATACGTAAGAGAAGAAAGGTATGAAACCTTGCTGCATAGAATCTCTAACGGAAAATATCGTAAGTTACTCGTTCATTAGTCCCACAGTATATTATCAGTACTTTTCATTTTTTTCGTAAATTAGAAAGCTATCAACGACGGTAGAACTTCGTCAGATATTTTTAGGTATGAAAAATGACAGTGTACCGCATGGAAACGAACGTAAAAAGTCCTAAGTAGTAAGTAATCTATCGCCTGCCGGGATGGCCGAGCGGTTCTAGGCGCTACAGTCTGGAACCACGCGACCGCTACGGTCGCAGGTTCGAATCCTGCCTCGGACATGGATGTGTGTGATGTCCTTAGGTTAGTTAGGTTTAAGTAGTTCTAAGTTCTAGGGGACTGATGACGTCAGAAGTTAAGTCCCATAGTGCTCAGAGCCGTTTGAACCATTTTTTAAATTAATCTATCGACCCATATAAGCTGCCTAACAACAGAAATGAATCACCCGGAAGGGGAGAAGGAAACTAAACGAAACTCACGGTTTGAGGAAGTATGTGATGTTGTTTCAGTGATTTAAAAGTCGACTAAAATTTATAAGGTGTGAGCCCACTTACCAATATGACGTTGCAATCACTCTGCCCTGGATGCGTGCATTGATTCGGTTGGGAAAGGGTGTCATAAAGCCATTGTATCCTCTGTTAGGCAAGCTCTGGCTGTCCTGACTACTGTGACTGTTCCTTGATACCCGAACATTCGAAATGGGGCAAAGTTGATGGCCAAGCTGGTCCCAACCGTGATCTATAGGCGACAGATCTGGGGATTTTAATGATGTGAACCTCAACATCACGCAGACAGTTCGTACAGATGTGCGCCACGTGTGGACGACCACTGTCCTGTTGAACAAATCCAGCGTGATATTGTAACGGGAGATATGAAACATCAGTGCTCAGGGTGTCCGTCACCTACTGTTGCGCCTTCAATCACACAGTCACAATCAGCCGTGACCTGAGGTCGTACCCGATGATTCCCCACACCATGACGCCAAAACATTGCAAGAATGGGACCTCTCCCCTGGTCGCCGCCATAATCTCCGACGATGGTCATCTGAGGAAGTGCGTAACAGATGTCCATCGCTGAACACAGTGCGACAACATTCATCAGGTGCCCGAACTTCGCAGTCGCCGCACCACTCCAGATAAGGTTGTTTCTGTTGTATTAACGGCAGTTTGTGCATGAGGTGGTACTTCCTTAGTTCGGCTGCTGCTAGTCATCGACCAATGGTGCGGGACAACACAGAATGTTCTAGGGAGTCCATTGCTTGTTCTCCGATGGTACGCGCAGATGTGGAGGGGTTACGATGTGCTTGGTGCACACAACGACGGTCCTCCCTTCTGCTGGTCAGACGTGGTAACATTGATGATGAGTATCTCTGCCCTCACATTCTCATGCAGTCTAACATCGGGTCACTGCCACATTCGAAAGCACCACAAATCTGGAGATTGCACGATTCGACCAACTGGCCAAATGGAGACCTACAATGTGGACACTTTCAGACTCTGTCAGGTGTTGGTAACGCTGTCTCACAAGATTGCGCAAGATCTTCGTGCCCTTGACAGTTATCACTCATCATCTGACGCCGTTGACGCTCCATATTTACTATACCAAGCCTGGTAACGACACTAAGTACGAACAACGTTAATGCACTCAGGTGGTCGTTCTACCTGTCAGAACATTGTAGCTCTAATCATTTATACACTCGTAGATGGCGTGCACGGGTATTAAGTTAAGCCCGCATCTCGTGGTCGTGCGGTAGCGTTCTCGCTTCCCACGCCCGGGTTCCCGGGTTCGATTCCCGGTGGGGTCAGGCATTTTCTCTGCCTCGTGATGGCTGGGTGTTGTGTGCTGTCCTTAGGTTAGTTAGGTTTAAGTAGTTCTAAGTTCTAGGGGACTGATGACCATAGATGTTACGTCCCATAGTGCTCAGAGCCATTTCAACCATTTTTTATTAAGTTAACCTGAGATCCGACCCTGTCTTCTAGCAGCTTCACTTGTTTTGTCAGGCAGAGTACATTTGCTTACATTCTAGAGCTATGCTCTCTTCCTTCCATATTTTAAATGGGAACCATGTACAGACAGGGTGGCAAGAGGCCATACACTAGTGCCAAATCCAGAATTAATGGATTCTCCTGAAAGGTGACACAAATTTGAAAGAAAAAGAATACTTCATATTTCTTGGTATGAATGGACAAAAGAGGTGGAGTGAAGTAGCAACAAGATTGTCGTACGTACATATCGCATCCGGCTCCCGTAGTAAAGTTTTTGCGATCAATAAATATCTTATAATTTATGTTGCAGAATGAAGGAAAATCATCCTTTAATGTCGAGATCATTAGATACGGAGCAAAAGCTCGGATAGGGAAAGAATGGGAAGGAGAATCACCAGTGGTCTTTCAATGGAAAAATTTCGGCATTCTCCTTCAGACGGGGATTTGAACTGTCATCCTCCCAAGTATGAGACCAGTGTCTTACCACAGCATCACCTCGTTCGGTGAGAAGGGATGATTCGCAGACAGATGCCGTATATGCCTTTCTATCGGTCCATAGATAAAACCCATTTGACTCCTCGTTAGGCTGTTTAGATTCTGGTTTCGTGTAGCTTCTCTAAATCACTTAAAGCCACCGAGAGAGGTGGCGCAGTGGTTAGCACACTGGACTCGCATAAGGGAGGACGACGGTTCAAACCCGCGTCCGGCCATCTTGATTTAGGTTTTCCGTGATTTCCCTAAATCGCTTCAGGCAAATGGTTGGATTATTCCTTTGAAAGGGCACGGCCGACTTGCTCCTCCACCCTTCTCAAATCCGATGGGACCGATATCCTCGCTGTTTGGACCCCTGCCTCAAATCAACCAACCAACCAACTTAAAGCCAGTGCCAGGATGTTCCTTTGAAAGAGGACACGGCCTGTTTCATTCCACATCCCTCCCCACTCTGAGCTAGTGCTCCGTATCTAACAACAACATCGTCGCCGACGGGACGTTAAACTCTCTTCCTTCCATAGATTAAATGGGTACCATGTACGGACAGGGTGACAAGAGGCCATACACTAGTGCCAAATCCAGGATGAGTGGATTCCCCTGAACAACGACACAAACGTGAAAGAAAAGAATACTTCATATTTCTTAGTATGAATGGACAAAAGAGGTGGAGTGAAGTAGCAACAAGATTGTCGTACGTACATATAGCATCCGGCTCGCGTAGCAATGTTTTTGCGATCAATAAATATCTTGTAATTTAAGTTGTAGATTACGTAAAGCATATAAAACACTTCTGGAATGTATATACACTCCAGTATTACTAGTGCATACACATACTGGATCTTGTTGGGTTCACGATTTTGGTAGCGTTAAAAATACAACACGGAAATGTATGAATTACCAGTTCAAAATTATTAGGGGATTTTATAGCCCAACGCTGAACATTAATTCTCGATCCTACCACGCTCTCAAAGAAGGAAGTTCCGAATGCTTTCACCAGGCTCAGAAGCACTCAAAGTAGCCCATAGACGTTCGTGTATAGTTCCGTTCTCAAAATTCTTAAACCGCGATGCTCTCCATCGTTATACCCATCACATCGAAGTTGTTCTTTTCAATTCTTGCTACGTTACAGGAAATGGAACCGTCTAAACTTGGTCCTTAACGAAATTCCACAAGCTATGAAATGTATAATCTTATGAGTCAAGTGCCTGTACCCTACAAGTGTTTAATTTCACCAACGGCACGGTCAATTCATCGAGACCATTTGTCGGTTCAGCTACTCTTGGACTCTGTTAGCCAATACAGAGTCTCCATCTTATTTACAAAATATATGCCTATTCTCTCCTCTCCGCCACAATCTGCAGTATTTACCAACGCCTCTCGACGAAGAAAATTTAGTATATCAAAGATGGTATGTAAATAGCATAATAAAGAACAATTATCAAAATAAAGTTTGAAAAGGGCACAAAACAAGTTTTTCTTTTAACTTCCACAGTCATTCTTAGTGAAGGTGTAGACTTTGTCGGACATTATTATGTCTGTTAATTTTTCCACATAAATCAAAAATCTCTTCATCACTCAGGCAAGTGCTCGTGCTATTTGGTAAGTGTTATAAAACGCTAACAAAACACATGTCTCTGGACAGGATCATTATGTACTCACAGTAAAAGTGTTGGCAACTAAAATTGTTAGTAACTAAAACTATTGCCTGTGTCCTTGGATCATTTCTGGTAGGCTCCGTAGGAAATTTCCATGTATTTTTGCCGATTATATTTTCACTTACACGTAATATGACCTCAGCAATTCCTTGTTAACGTATGCTTCCTCCATCTTGAAACTCTTCGCACGTCCTTTGTATTGATGACGCAAGGGAAGCACGGCATACAACTGCTTTGTAGCCACAACAACACTGTCTCTTTGCTCCAGTCAAGCACATACGAGCTATCATCGGTCAATAACACAAATAACAACAACATACTGCTGCCCGCTGGACAGCATACGTAATAAAATACCACGTTTAAATAAATTTTGCTCTTTCCCGTGGGGATAAAACTTTTGATCAGTGTTGGTAAAATCATCCAATAAATTTTGCTCTTTCCCATGGGGATAAAACTTTTGATCAGTGTTGGTAAAATCATCCAATGAGTTTCAAGCACTCTATACAGAGCTTTAGTCACCTGCCCATTCCCACGAAACTTCCAGTACTTTTATAGATGCCGCTCGACGCTGACGCAAGGGATAACCTCTTAACCTATATGGTAATAGAGTTAGTGCTGCGCAACAGCATACCTTAGAAATGAAGGCCGTGTACAATAATATTTGCATTTGAACTAAATTTTCCCTATGCAACGGAATGTGCGCTGTTTTGGACTGCCTGGCTGATTTAAGCTGTGTGCCGGTACACGACTCGAACTTCAAACCTTGTCTCTCTCTGTAACGCTCTTACCAGCTGTTAAGAGCATTTCCAGTCATGGTCCGTGCAGAATCCCTGTCCGGCACACATCTTTAGACTGCCAGGTGTTTTAAAATACTTGCACTTATAACTGTGATGGGACACTGATTTGCGACCCTTCCAAGTGACCTGGACGAGTGAATCTACCCTTTAACACTACAACGACGATTTCAAGCTGTTGAAATTAACATATTATTAGGTCACAATACATGGTAGTGAATAAGTCATGACACTTGGGAATTTGTGACACAGCGGGACTCGAACCCCGCTAAAATTTTCTTGTCAACAACGTTTCGTCATTTACTCCCAACTGCTGCAACCAGAGGATCTCACACGGGGTATATACAGGGTGACGATTATTGAACGATATGAAATAAAATGGTCATAACTTATGAACGGTTTGCGTCAGAACGTTCAAACTGTACGGTTGGCCGCAGGGCATGGTGGGAATTAGTATATGCACGTGTGGTTTGGTTTGGCGACGAAGCCCACTTTAATTTGGATGGGTTCGTCAATAAGCAAAATTGGCGCATCTTGGAGACTGAGAATCTGCATTTCGCGATCGAGAAGCCTCTTCACCCCCACCGGGTGATTGTGTGATGTGCAATCTCCAGTCATGGAATAATCGATGCGGTATTCCTTGATGGCACGGTGACTACAGTACGATACGTGAAGGTTTTGGAAGATGATGTAATCCTCATTATCCAGAGTGGCCCTGACTTCGACAAAGTGTAGTTCATGCAAGACGGAGCTCGACCCCATCGAGGCAAGAGGGTCTTTGATGTCCTGGAGGAGCACTTTGAGGACCGCATTCTGGGTCTGCGGTATCCAGAGGCCACTGGCATGGGCCTCAATTGTCCACCATATTCTCCGAATCTGAACACATGCTACTCCCTTTTGCGGGGCTATACTAAAGACAACGTGTACAACAATAACCCCAAAACAATTGCTGAGCTGAAAACAGCCACTCACTAGGCATCGACAGCATCGATGTTCCGACGCTTCAGCGGGTCATGCAGAATTTCGCTGTTCGTGTCTACCACATCATCGCCAATGATGGCAGGCATGTCTAACATGTCATAAACTAAATCCGAATATCTGTAGTGACGTTTACATGTTGAATAAGTGTGTGCACGCTGTAGTTTGTAACTAATTTACGTTTTTTTTCACATAATTCAATAATTGTCACCCCGTACCCTTGTCGCTGCGTAAGGCATGGTCTTCCACGAAACAGTTTATATATATATATATATATATATATATATATATATATATATATATATATATATATATATATATAGCAGCGACAGCTCCACATACCCCGTATAAAAGCCTCTCATTACTGCGTTCGGAATAAGCAGGTAGAAACGTCAGTGACAATGTAAATCTGAGTCGCGCCTTGGCGCTTTCTAGAATAGTCTAGTGGTGAAGAGGACTGCTCGCACAAAGCAGGGGATGGGAGTTGGCGTCCCAGTCGTGTCACAAATTTACATTCGTGTTGGCCTACTCATTTTATTTCTGCAGAACCCAGAGGAGAAAGACGCGGTAGGGAAGCAGTAATTGAGAAGGGAGGGAGACAAAGTTGTATCCTGCCCCCGTTGCTGTTCAATGTGTACATTGAGCAGGCATTAAATAAAACCAAGAAGGAATTAGGAAAGGGAAAGAAAGTTAAGGGAGAAGGAAAAAAATTCGATGTTTGCCGACAACGTTGTAATTCTATCGGACACGGAAAATAACTTGACAGAACAGTTTAATGGAATTGGCTGTCTCTTTAAAAGATGTTATAAAACGAACACAAAAAAAGTAAAACAATGGTAATATAACATAGTTGAATTAAATGAGAGAATGAAGAGGGGAATTAGATTAGGAGCTGAGACAGCAAAAGCAGTAGCCGAGTTTTGCTATTTCGGCAGCAAAACAGTCGACGATGGCCGAATTATGTGAAATGTAGACAGGTAATAGTACGAAAAGTATTTCTGAAAAACAGAACTTCATTACCAACGAATTTAAATTTAAATATTTGGAAATATTTTCTGGAAGTTTTTTTCTGGCTTGTAGTCTTTTATGAGAGAAGCAGTTCAGACAAGGAGATGAGAATAGTTCTTTAAATGTGGTGCTACAGAAGAGTGCTTTATGTTAGAAAGTTAGATAGGATAGCTAATGAGGTGGACCTGAATCGGAGAGAAATGAAAAGAATGGCACAACTTGACTAAATGAAAAGTTCAGTTGATGAGACACGTTCTGGAGCATCAAGAAGTTTTCACGGAGGGAATGGGGGGGGGGGGGAGGAGGGGATATAAATTGTAGAGGGAATCAAAACTTTACTACAGCCAACAGGTTCAAATACTTATCGGTTGTAGTAGCTATACAGAAATAAGGAAACTTGCACGGGAGAGATTAGCGTGGAGAGGTGCATCAAATCGGTCTTCAGAGTGATGACCACAAAAACAACAGTATTCATTATATTTTAGGCTCAATATTTTTGAAAGATTCCTACTGATTTCACTGCACGTCATTGAAACTTCATTAATTTCAGCTTTCTCGACTTAATCTCATTTCAGTAAATTTAATTCAACTAATGCAATACACGATCCCTCCAACCCACAGCGATCACTGCATGGAGCAGGTCGGCAGATGCCCATAGTTTCGAACTATCGTGTTCCCTTCTGTTATCTCCGATACTCCAGTAGGACGCAATTACCAAGTCGCTGGGCGGCCGGAGGAAGTGTGGTAGGCGGTCTGTCTAGGCTAGGGGGTGCGGAGTTACCAAGTGGTGCAATCTGTTTACGGTAATATCTCACAAGCTGACGAGAAAACAGAGGAGGCGTTCATTGGACGAAAGACATTGAACAGACCTTCACACTCTATATTCCATAATATTTTACGTACCACACAGAGCAGCGTTTTCTCTATTCCTTTTGTAATCTGCAAATAAATTTGGCCGGCCGACGTGGCCGTGCGGTTAAAGGCGCTGCAGTCTGGAACCGCAAGACCGCTACGGTCGCAGGTTCGAATCCTGCCTCGGGCATGGATGTTTGTGATGGCCTTAGGTTAGTTAGGTTTAACTAGTTCTAAGTTCTAGGGGACTAATGACCTCAGCAGTTGAGTCCCATAGTGCTCAGAGCCATTTGAACCAAGCCAAATAAATTATTTTTCTCTGTGTCCAAAAGAACATTTTATGTGAGTAACTTTGCCGTGCGGTTCTAAGCGCGTCAGTTTGGAACCACGTGACCGCTACGGTCGCAGGTTCGAATCCTGCCTTGGGCATGGATGTGTGTGATGTTCTTAGGTTAGTTAGGTTTAAGTAGTTTTAAGTTCTAGGGGACTGATGACCTCAGTAGTTAAGTCCCATAGTGCTCAGAGCCATTTTTGTGAGTAACTTTGTTTTCAATAAGCGAAGAACTAAGTTCTAGTTTCCTTCGAAGTGAAGGTGGTGATTGCTTTTAAGTTACTTCGATACCAGTAGCAGTAAAACGTTTTTAATGCACTCTTATTACGGACAAAAGCATGTATTTCGTTGTTCTTAATTTAATGATTTTTCTGCCTCTCACTGGCGTATTTTTCTCCTGCCCTCCTCGCCAAAACTAATAACACTACTGTTTGTTTAAAATTTAATCGCAATCAAGGTCACTTTTGGTCTCCTTCTAGAAGTTTCATCCTTTTAGACGACGAGATTCGCTTACGTGATACCACATACCAAGCCAGTCTTACACAGAACTCCCTGTTATAAATACGGCTGTCCGTTCGAAAGATGGCGGTAGATTTTAGATACCTTTTCTCATTGTGTTTTCAATCCCTCTGCATCTTGCATAAACACGAAAATTTCTGAAGGTTTTTGCCTCGAAGATTTGTCAATAACATCCAATGGAAACAGAAAGCAGTCAGACAGATCTATCTATTTCATCTTTCTACTTTCCCTCTTCAAACGAAGGAAGTTTCAGACTCTGACCGAAACCTGCGCCATGGAAGAACTTCCTGCGGTCAGCGCTAAAGCTCGATTTATACGGACAACTCTCTCATTTCAGGTGCTCGCTCGTTACAAGTGAGTCTACTGTAGCATCCCTGGCGTATCATTCCTGTACTGAGACTCGCTTGTCACAAGTGGTTGTTTTTGTCTGCACACCGGCGCCGAAGTTACGTGTGTTGTGACGGTTCTTAGCGGTGAAAGTGAGGTTATAATGGATATTTCTTACAAAAAGTCGAACTATATTATCCGCACTATGCAACTAAAAACGACAGAGTTTGTTAATGACTAAAGCAAAATTCGTGTTGGTTGTTATTAAGAGCGACCTTATAGTAAACCCTTTACACTATTGAGAAATGAAATAATTGGATAGATGTCGGCCAAACATTACGAAATTTCAACATTTACTTGCTCAAAAAAATTATGTACATATGGACACATCAAATAATGTTTAGGAGGCAGTGCATAGACACTTCTTACCTTTTTTGTCTTTTTGTAAGTGTAAAAAAAATCAAACTATTTTTCTGTTTCTGATAAACTGTCTTTTTCGCTGTTGAAATAAATATCATTAAAAAGGATTTCATCTATATCGATTACGCGATAAGTCACACATATCTGAAGGCTTTAAATTCAACTAAATACTTAGGGATTACAATTACAAATAACCTAAATTGGAACGATCACATAGATAATATTGTGGGTAGAGCAAACCAAAAACTGCGATTCATTGGCAGAACACTTGGAAGGTGCAACAGGTCTACTAAAGAGACTGCTTACACCACGCTTGTCCGCTCTATTCTGGAGTATTGCTGTGTGGTGTGGGATCCGCATCAGATGGGAGTGACGGATGACATCGAAAAAGTTCAAAGAAGGGCAGCTCGTTTTGTATTATCGCGAAGTAGGGTATTTAGTGTCACAGACATGATGCGTGAATTGGAGTGGCAATCATTAAAACAAAGGTGCTTTTCGTTGCGACGGGATCCTCTCATGAAATTTCAATCACCAGTTTTCTCCTCCGATTCCGAAAACATTCTGTTGACACCCATCCACATAGAGAGAAATGATCATCACGATAAAATAAGAGAAATCAGGGCTCGCACAGAAAAATTTAAATGCTCGTTTTTTCCGCGTGCCGTTCGAGAGTGAAACGGTAGAGAGACAGCTTGAAGGGGGTTCACTGAACCCTCTGCCAGGCACTTTATTGTGAATAGCATAGTAATCACGTAGATGTAGGTTTACGTTATTAATTACGCTCAAAGTAGGGTTTTTCTTTTCCTAGGTGTTATAAAACCTAAACAAGCTTTTCCTTTCAGAGATTTGGCCTCTCTTGTGAAAGAACACTCCCAGGAAAGTAATAGAATCCTCATGCACTCTTTGCAACATATCACCAAAACAAAGTTAACACTAAATACTAAGCAAACACAAAATCAATTAACGTAAAATGAGTATTTGCTGCCAGAACTGGTTAACTTCCGATGTTGGCAAATAACGCACCGTTCCCGGACTGTGCACACGGGCTGTCTTCATCGTAGTCAGCGTTTTATAATTTTACAATCGGATCAGTCTCTCGATCATTGACGTCACTACCCATCGCGACGTGTTTAGCGGCTGGTTCACAGATGGCTCGTGTCGCACACCTACCACGAGTAGTCGATTTGGAGCAGAAAGCCTCTGTGAGGACAGAGCAGAGCGCGCCGTGGCGTATGCAGCGGACGCGCGTCCGGCCCTCTCCGGTACTCGGCTTGGGGGTCAAGGTCTGCGGCTCCTGCAGGTCCGTCTCGCGTCAGTAGCCGACCCGCGTGGCCTTACATTGAAGGCTAATGCTGCCACACCCACATGCCTCCACTAATGGCACAAATAAGGTCGTATCCGAGACAGGCCTAGATAACACCTGCCTCTCCAAATACAGTGCGCGAGACGCAGCTTCGCCTCACCTATCAGGTATCTTTACCCATTTTCCTTGTTGTCCTGAACCCCTTCGTGTCATTTGGCGTCTTTTATTCCGTCAGAGCGAGGTGGTGCAGTGATAAGACTCTCGAATCGTTTTCTGCAGGACATCGGTTCAAACCCCTTCCGTCCATCCAGTTTTAGGTTTTCCGCAATTTCCTCAAAATCGTTTAATGCGAATGCCCGGATGGTTCCTTTGGAAGAAAACATGCGTAAGTAGCATAGGTGCATGTTGCTGAAATCTATAATATACGGAAATATTTACAGGAGGCCTTTATCCAGCAGTGGATGTCAACCGGATGATTTTGTTGATGATGACGTGAGGATTATGCACACAAACAGGATTTCATGTACCCGTAAATCACCAGAACAAAGCTGAATAGACGCTAACATGTTTCCACGTAAATACCATTTTCTTTCTGCATCTCCCATCTGATTTCCACCTAAATCACTTCATACAATACATTAGACGACAGTAGAAAGTAAACAGTAGCTTGTGCTTTATGCGTCGGAAAAGTAAGAAATAAAACTACACGACTATGAAGACAGCAGAGCATACAGATGAATAGATATGTATTAACAGTTATCTACTCTGTAGGAATCAGCATGGGTTTCGAAAAAGACGATCGTGTGAAACCCAGCTCGTGCAATTCGTCCACGAGACTCAGAGGGCCATAGACACGGGTTCCCAGGTAGATACCGTGTTTCTTGACTTCCGCAAGGCGTTCGATACAGTTCCCCACAGTCGTTTAATGAACAAAGTAAGAGCATATGGACTATCAGACCAATTGTGTGATTGGATTGAAGAGTTCCTTGATAACAGAACGCAGCATGTCATTCTCAATGGAGAGAAGTCTTCCGAAGTAAGAGTTGGTTCAAATGGCCCTGAGCACTATGGGACTTAACTACTGAGGTCATCAGTCCCCTAGAACTTAGAACTACTTAAACCTAACTAACCTAAGGACATCACACACATCCATGCCCGAGGCAGCATTCGAACCTGCGACCGTAGCGGTCACGCGGTTCCAAACTGACGCGCTTAGAACCGCACGGCCACAACGGCCGGCGAAGTAAGAGCGATTTCAGGTGTGCCGCAGGGGAGTGTCGTAGGACCGTTGCTATTCACAATATACATAAGTGACCTTCTAGGTAACAACGGACGTTCACTGAGGCTTTTTGCGGATGATGCTGTGGTCTATTGAGAGGTTGTAACAATGGAAAATTGTACTGAAATGGCCGGCCGAAGTGGCCGTGCGGTTCTAGGCGCTGCAGTCTGGAACCGCGAGGTTCGAATCCTGCCTCGGGCATGGATGTGTGTGATGTCCTTAGGTTAGTTAGGTTTAACTAGTTCTAGGGGACTAATGACCTCAGAAGTTGAGTCCCATAGTGCCGAGCCATTTGAACCATTTTTTTTTTTTTTTTTTTTTTTAATGCAGGAGCATCTGCAACGAATTCACGCATGGTGCAGGGAATGGCAATTGAATCTCAATGTAGACAAGTGTAATGTGCAGCGAATACATAGAAAGGAAGATCCTTTATCATTTAGCTACAATATAGCAGGTCAGCAACTGGAAACAGTTAATTCCGTGAATTATCTGGGAGCAGGCATTAGGAGTGATTCAAAATGGAATGATCATATAAAATTGATCGTCGGTAAAGCAGATGCCAGACTGAGATTCATTGGAAGAATCCTAAGGAAATGCAATCCGAAAACAAAGGAAGTAGGTTACAGTACACTTGTTCGCCCACTGCTTGAATATTGCTCACGAGTGTGGGATCCGTACCAGATAGGGTTGATAGACGAGATAGAGAAGATCCAACGGAGAGCAGCGCGCTTCGTTACAGGATCATTTAGTAATCGCGAAAGCGTTACGGAGATGATAGATAAACTCTAGTGGAAGACTCTGCAGGAGAGATGCTCAGTAGCTCGATATGGGCTTTTGTTGAAGATTCGAGAACATACCTTCACCGAGGAGTCAAGCAGTATATTGCTCCCTCCTACGTATATCTCGCGAAGAGACTATGATGATAAAATCAGAGAGATTAGAGCCCACACAGAGGCATACCGACAATCTTTTTTTCCATGAACAATACGAGACTGGAATAGAAGGAAGAACCGATAGAGGTACTCAAAGTACCCTCCGCCACACACCGTCAGGTGGCTTACGGAGAATGGATGTAGATGTAGATGTAGAATACGAAACGGGACTTCAGACGAAAAGTTAATGGTAAAAAGTATGTTCCAATTAATATCTCTGACGTCCGTACACTTCAGGTATTACATATGGCATTAGCGACTCGTAGTGAAAGTAAGCAATTAGTTCCACACAACACACCGTCAAGCCCGTCTCCGTGGCTAAGTGGGCAACGAGACTGACGGAGGACCCGGGTTCGGTTCCCGATACTGCCAGGGACTTTTCCTTGGTGGGAGAACTGAACGGGCTGTACTCAGCATCGTGATGCCAACTTGAGGCGTACTCGACCAAATCGCAGAGGTCCCAGGTTCGAAAATTAACAATGGCCGGGAGAGCGATGTGCTGATCCCACGCCCCTCCATAGCACGTCCATTGACGCCAAAGACAGAGGATGACATGGCGGTCCGTCGGTACACTGTTTTGATCAGCTATGAAGGTTCAGTATGATTAACAAATACACAAATAAAGTCCTAAAATTGTGAGACTGTATCTGAGAGTAAACCAGTTATGCGTAATCAGCACCGTCTCATTACAATTAGGAATTAGGGGACGGAGTGTCAGTTATTCGTCAACTGCAGATAAACTGCAAGTCTAAAACTTGTCAAACAAAATATATCACCCGAGATCTAAAAGAAACTTTGAAGCATAGTTGATTCAAAAGGTTATCTAAAGTTTTTAAAGCTTCTGTTGTCACTAGTTTAAATGGACCACTCTTATTCTTTTATATATTTTCTAAAGCTCTACATAAACGTCAGTGAACCTCAAACAAAAAACAGATTTTTTTTAGGAGAAGTGAGGGTCGGATATCTTACTTACGTACTGGTTCGTATTTCTCTAGACTCTGTTAATCATTCTAGAATAATTTCAGAACGGTTTTAATTATGGTAACGTTCGATTTCTGTCATTGTAAATATCAAATTGGAATGGGAGGCCGCATATGCATACACCGTCCTTATTCTAGACAGAAGTTTAAATGGCAAGCTACAAAAACTGATCGTACAAGCTCAATAAATATTTGAAGCTACGAGTGTTCATATGATTTCTGTAGTATTTACTGTCAGACTACTTTATTGTGTTACTTGTGCTTCAGACACAAACAAGTTGCTGGCACCGACAGAGAACAGGAAATAAACTTGTGATTCTGTTCTCCTGTATTTGTTGACTTGTAGCGGAAACGCGTCTGTGGCCGTGCACATCTGTCCGCGGCGCACACCAGAGCCTCTTACGTCACGAGCGAGAAGATGGAGATGACTTAAGTCGGGCTGCTGCTCCGGAACTACTGCTGTGTGCAAAATGTGGGCGCAGCAGGGGCCAAGTAAAGAGATGCCTTCGTTGAAAGTCGAGTTGAAAGTCACCTTCTGAAACCTAACAGTTTCGCTGCACCTACCCCGTCAAGCGCGAAAAAAACTTCTAGCACCTGTATAGAACATATAACAGACGATTTGGTATTAACAATGACTCACTAACTTAATTTGCGTGTATGATGCAAAACATGGCTAAATGAGCTGCTCTTTGATATCACGTCGTAAGAAACAAATTGAAAAGATGTTTTGCCAATAAAGCTACCGTCCACTGAGTCTTGATATTTGAGTTCGTCTTTGAAACTTAACTTAATACTAAATAATCAATATACGTCTCATACAAGATACACGTAGTCGGTGCTAATAACTGAGAATGGTTCAAAAATGGTTCAAATGGCTCTGAGCACTATGGGACTTAACATCTATAGTCATCAGTCCCCTAGAACTTAGAACTATTTAAACCTAACGAACCTAAGGACACCACACGACACCCAGTCACCACGAGGCAGAGAAAATCCACGACCCCGCCGTGAATCGAACCCGGGAACGGAAAGCGAGAACGCTACCGCACGACCACCAGCTGCGGACAACTGAGAATGGTATTCGTCCACCCTAGGTACACGTTTACTGTCGCCGAAGTCCACAAACAGCGGTGATTTTGTACCTCTCCACTCTAATGTAGCCACTTCGAATCATATTGGTGGTGAAGACCATTCCCAGTGCCACAGTTTTCGAGAGGTGGTGAAAAGCCAGAAGTAAATGTACACTACTGGCCATTAAAGTTGCTACACTACGAACATGACGTGCTACAGACGCGAAATTTAACCGACAGGAAGAAGATACTGTGATATGCAAATGATTAGCTTTTCAGAGCATTCACATGAGGTTGGCGCCGGTGGCGACACCTACAACGTGCTGACATGAGGAAAGTTTCCAACCGATTTCTCATACACAAACAGCAGTTGACCGGTGTTGCCTGGTGAAACGTCGTTGTGATGTCTCGTGTAAGGAGGAGAAATGCGTACCATCACGTTTCCGACTTTGATAAAGGTCGAATTGTAGCCTGTCGCGACTGTGGTTTATCGTATCGCGACATTGCTGCTCGAGTTGGGCGAGATCCAATGACTGTTAGCAGAATATGGAATCGATGGGTTCAGGAGGGTAATACGAACGCCGTGCTGGATCCCAACGGCCTCGTATCACTAGCAGTCGAGATGACAGGCATCTTATCCGCATGGCTGTAACGGATCGTGCAGCCACGTCTCGGTCCCTGAGTCAACATCTACATCTACATCTAGCCGGCCGGAGTGGTCGTGCGGTTCTAGGCGTTACAGTCTGGAGCCGGGTGACCGCTACGGTCGCAGGTTCGAATCCTGCCTCGGGCATGGATGTGTGTGATGTCCTTAGGTTAGTTAGGTTTAATTAGTTCTAAGTTCTAGGCGACTGATGACCTCAGAAGTTAAGTCGCATAGTGCTCAGAGCCATTTGAGCCATACATCTACATCTACATCCATACTCCGCAAGCCACCTGACGGTGTGTGGCGGAGGGTATCTTGAGTACCTATATCGGTTCTCCCTTCTATTCCAGTCTCGTATTGTTCGTGGAAAGAAGGATTGTCGGTATGCCTCTGTGTGGGCTCTAATCTCTCTGATTTTATCATCATAGTCTCTTCGCGAGATATACGTAGGAGGGAGCAATATACTGCTTGACTCTTCGGTGAAGGTATGTTCTCGAAACTTTGACAAAAGCCCGTACCGAGCTACTGAGCGTCTCTCCTGCAGAGTCTTCCACTGGAGTTTATCTATCATCTCCGTAACGCTTTCGCGATTACTAAATGATCCTGTAACGAAGCGCGCTGCTCTCCGTTGAATCTTCTCTATATCTTCTATCAACCCTATCTGGAACGGATCCCACACTGCTGAGCAGTATTCAAGCAGTGGGCGAACAAGCGTACTGTAACCTACTTCCTTTGTTTTCGGATTGCATTTCCTTAGGATTCTTCCAATGAATCTCAGTCTGGCATCTGCTTTAACGACGATCAACATTATATGATCATTTCATTTTAAATCACTCCTAATGCGTACTCCCAGATAATTTACGGTATTAACTGCTTCCAGTTGCTGACCTGCTATTTTGTAGCTAAATGATAAAGGATCTATCTTTCTGTGTATTCGCAGCACATTACACTTCTCTACATAGAGATTCAATTGCCATTCCCTGCACCATGCGTCAATTCGCTGCAGATCCTCCTGCATTTCAGTACAATTTTCCATTGTTACAACCTCTCGATACACCACAGCATCATCCGCAAAAAGCCTCAGTGAACTTCCGATGTCATCCACAAGGTCATTTATGTATATTATGAATAGCAACGGTCCTACGACACTCCCCTGAAATCACTCTTACTTCGGAAGACTTCTCTCCATTGAGAATGACATGCTGCGTCCTGTTATCTAGGAACTCCTCAATCCAATCACACAATTGGTCTGATAGTCCATATGCTCTTACTTTGTTCATTAAACGACTGTGGGGAACTGTATCGAACAGATGGGGACGTTTGCAAGACAACAACCATTTGCACGAACAGTTCGACGACGTTTGCAGCAGCATGGACTATCAGCTCGGAGATCACGGCTGCGGTTACCCTTGACGCTGCATCACAGACACGAGCGCCTGCGATGGTGTACTCAACGACGAACCTGGGTGCACAAATGGCAAAACGTCATTTTTTCGGATGAATCCAGGTTCTGTCAACAGCATCATGATGGTCGCATCCGTGTTTGGTGACATCGTGGTGAACGCACATTGGAAGCGTGTATTCGTCATCGTCATACTGGCGTATCAACCGGCGTGATGGTATGGGGTGCCACTGTTTACACGTCTCGGTCACCTCTTGTTCGCACTGACGGCACTTTGAACAGTGGACGTTACATTTCATATATGTTACGACCCGTGGATCTACTCTTCATTCGATCCCTGCGAAACCCTACGTTTCAGTACGATAATGCACGACTGCATGTTGCAGGTCCTGTACGGGCCCTTTTGGATACAGGAAATGTACGACTGCTGCCCTCGCCAGCACATTATCCAGATCTCTCACCAATTGAAAACGTCTGGTCAATGGTGGCCAAGCATCTGGCTCGTCACAATACGCCAGTCACTACTCTTGATGAACTGTCGTATCGTGTTGAAGCTGCATGGGCAGCTGTACCTGTACACGCCATCCAAGCTCTGTTTGACTCAATGCCCAGGCGTATCAAGGCTGTTATTACGGCCAGAGGTGGTTGTTCTGGGTACTGATTTCTCAGGATCTATGCACCCAAATTGCGTGAAAATATAATCACATGTCCGTTCTAGTATAATATATTTGTCCAATGAATCCCCGTTTATCATCTGCGTTTATTCTTGGTGTAGCAATTTCAATGGCCAGTAGTGTAACATAAAGTTCATGGTAGAGCGTCAAAGTCCTGTGCTAAATTTAGGCCCTCTTTGCGTTGTCTTGCGAAGTTAGGATGTAAAAACCGTTGATGGTCAGCCATTCGTTGGCTGACGCATTAAGTTGGACTGATCTCTTCTGTTTTCAGGATGAACAAATGCTAGGTTATGCTATCTCCTGTCCATTCACTTCATACTGTTCCAAAACAAGGTATATGCAACTCTTCTCCTTCTTCTACGTGACCAGGCCCAGTGGACCGCACGCTGCTACTGTATTCTGTCCGTTGCTGCTATCCGCCATCCATCCATATCTATTGATGCTTGGTTTAAATCTTCATGGAGGCCATACCTCCTATGCTTCTTGGGTCTCCCTGGGGGTCTCTTTCCTGTAGATGAGAAACCCAGGAGCTTCCTAGGCCATGTGTGATCTTCCATCCTGGCCACATGGGCAGCCCAATGCATTCGTTTGGCTTTGACATTTCCTGCTATGTTGCGCTGCTGGTATAGTTCCTCAAGCTCTTGGTTGTGTCTGGTCTTCCATTGCCCTGTGCCTGCAGACCGGACCGAAGATCTTCTGAAGCACTTTTCTTTCAAAAACGAGGAGCTTATGGAAGTCCTGTTTCCGGATACTCCATGTCTCACAGTCATATAGAACAACAGGTTGGATCAGGGTTTTGCACAGTCGAATCTTGAACTGTCTGGAGAGCTATCTGTACCGAAGCAGTTGTGCTAGGTTGTGGTATGATCGGTTTCCTGCTTGTATTTTGGCATTGATCTCTGCTTCACATGACGAGTTCTCAGTGAAAAGTGCCCCTAGATATTTAAATTCATGCACCGTCTTGTAGGACTGGTCTCCCACCTGCAGTGGTTGTAGATGACCAGCAGCCTGACGTTGACCACGCGTCATAACGAGGTACTCTGTCTTGGCTTCGTTATGTTTAGCCCAAATATGCTGGCAGCCTCCTTTAGTGCTCTGGTCATTTGCTCCAACTACTCTTCAGACCTAGAGAGTAAACAGATGTCGTCTGCATAGGCTAAGTATGCCAGTCGCTTTCCTACGATTTCAATGCTTTCGTTCTCTTAACATGCAGCTCTTAACATAACAAACATTCATAACGGTCATTACACAAATACACATCTGATTGTTCGCAGATCGTAAGAATGCTAAGGTTAAGAACCTCTCCAAAGATCTTGCCAAAGAGGAATGTTAGAGACATACACTGTCCCGAAAGTTCTTTAGTTATTAAAGAACTTACCATTTTTTGCTAGAGGAAACTTAAACCTTCAGCTATAGTGGACGAAAGTCGTGTATTATGACCAGTAAACAAAGTTGACAAACATTAAGTAGGAATCGGTATTTTGTTTTTGCTGTAGTCAAAAGTTAGCATCGTTTCTCCCACTACGATATCACAACAGTAATTCACTTTACCCAAAAGCCGTTAATATTTCTTCTACTGTTGACTCTTTCAATATGTGGCTTTAAGTTATCCGTAGCTATTGGTAGAAGTAGTCTGTGGTGCAAGCATAAATCCTGCATCCTTACGTGTTTCCTCTCATGCGATAGTATTGTGGTGCCATTTTCAAACAAGGCAATGCTCGTCCATACATGGCACGTGTCTCTATGAACTGTCTGCCTGATATTGAGGTACTCATGTGGCCACCAAGACCCGGGGAGAACATGTGTGTGTGCAGGTTGGGCGTCAATTCCGACCCAGTACCTGTGTCCACGATATCAAAGACCAGTTACAACAATTGTGGACCAGCTTGCCGCAGGCGAGGATACAAAAGCCTTATGACACCCTTCCCAACATACAACTAGGCCAGAGGAGCTGCAACGTCATGTGATAGGTGGCCTCATACTGCCAAATTCTCTCTAAATTTCACTCGATCTTGTAATGAATGAAAATACATCAGATACTCTTATCCCGTAAAGTTTCGTTTCGTTTCGTTTCCTCCTCCTCTTATGGATAATACACTTTTATTTCAGATTGTGTAGATGAGGAAAGACAATGTTGCCGAGTTCCCGGGTTCGATTCCCGGCGGGGTCAGGGATTTTCTCTGCCTCGTGATGGCTGGGTGTTGTGTGATGTCTTTAGGTTAGTTAGGTTTAAGTATTTCTAAGTTCTAGGGGACTGATGACCATAGATGTTAAGTCCCATAGTGCTCAGAGCCATTTGAACCATTTTTTTTGAAAGACAATGTTGATACTTCGAAAGTACGTAAGTGCGGTCATCAACGAGCCACGAGATTATCTACGCTGCCGCTCAGGTAAAACTATATGTTCCTTGCCGTTCTATCATTATGTGACCATACCTCTCTCGCTCGCTTCTTTCTTCTGGTTTGTATGAATGAACTAACCCAGAAATTATTGTCGAATTAATTGCATGTTTTTATTGAACAACTTAATCACAGCAGGAAGTGTAAGCTGATGTCTAGGTGACAGACGGGACAGGAATGTCTGGGCAGGTCCCCAGTTTAGCCGGACCTGAGAGCACAAGGGCGGAGTTTGGTGACCTTAGCGACGTCCTGGGGAGAGCGTGGCGGGACTTGGGCCGACCGATTCTTGTTTTTCTTTATACTGTCAGCATAATCACTAAAATCAATTCTTCTACATAAGCTACAGACGTCAATGAAGAGAAACGGGCAGAGGGACGGCAAGAGATGACGTCGTGAGCGGGTGAGCCTTCTTAAAGGGTGAGCGGCCTCGCTGAGGAGCAAAGAACTCTGCGGAACAAGCCTGACTCTTGTCCATCTAAGTTAAAGCTCAGTCTTCATCGACCTCACCAGAAACTAGGCACTAAACTTGAGCTTTCGTATTACAGGAACTTATTTCCTTAAGACTTAACATAAAATTATGGCATACATGGATGTAATGTCTGGCATGTATCAGTGTAATGTGACAGGACTGTTGTTGTTCGTGTTATACATTAATGACTAGGCTGTTATTATTACTTGAAATTTCAGGTTTTCCACAGATGATCCATTCCTCTATGAGGAATTTCTGTCCGGCAAAAATGACTCAAACGGCTCTGAGCACTATGGGGCTTAACATCTGTGGTCATCAGTCCCCTAGAACTTAGAACTAATTAACCTAACTAACCTAAGGACATCACACACATCCACGCCCGAGGCAGGATTCGAACCTGCGACCGTAGTGGACTTTAAAAACTGTAGTAACAGCCAGTTAGTTAACGTCAAAGCAAAAGCCTACTAGAAATATTGCCAAATAGCTCCTAATGTAAATAAATGCAAAGTTTCGACATTCAAGAAACGTAAAGGCAAGGTGTCCTGTGACTACGATGTTAATCATATTATATTATATTATAGTCAGTCATGTCATACAAATATTTAGGAGTAACAATGTACATGTACCTGAAATGTAATGACCACTTAAGCTCACGTGTAAGAAATGCAAGCTACTATTCAGTTGTAGGATACTGGGAAGCCGCGCGGGATTAGCCGAGCGGTCTCAGTCGCTGCAGTCATGGACTGTGCGGCTGGTCCAGGGTGGAGCTTGGAGTCCTCCCTCGAGTTGGGTGTGTGTGTTTGTCCTTAGGATAATTTAGGTTAAGTAGTGTGTAAGCTTAGCGACTGATGACCTTAGCAGTTAACCCCCTAAGATTTCACACACATTTGAACATTTTTTTGAACTGCTCAGAGGTGTCGGACGCATATCAGATCAGGCTAACAGGGGACATCTACAGATACAAAGAAGAGTAATGCAATGATCATAGGCTCGTTTAACCGGCGAGAGACTGGAGAAATCTTAACTGGCAGACACTCGAAGACAAGCGCTATGTTACTCTCGAAAACATGCCCAGGTAACTCTAAGAACTTATTTCGGAGCTGAAAGTAGGAGTATTCTTCAACTATTTCCTTACCCACTCCTAAAAGTCTCAAAGATAAAAATAGACATACAACAATTCGCTCAGCAGCGTACAAGCATTGTTGTTCCCACCCTTCATCCATGAATGCTACGGGTAGAAACAGTAAAATATGATACAATAAAAAGCATTCTCTGCCACACAGTTTTGCAGTGATTCACATATTACAGATGTTGATATATATGTACGGAAACCACAAAAATACTCAGAACAAACCATCAGTGATTTTGGAACAATAGGTACAACCGACCTCATCCTACTGTAATGTCCAGTAGGCCTTGAAAGAAAAAAAGAAAAAGAAAATAAAAACTTTGTGTCCGTATCTGTAGCCTAGATAATGGACCTTGAATAAAGATAAACTTTTTTTAAAAAATTGTAACGTATCCCAACATGTAGCGTCTCGGTAGGGACAGAAAAATATAGGGGTTGCACAAAAAGATAGAAACACGGCGAGAAATGTCTGCTTGAACATAAATGTAGATGCTGGCCAAGCCTGCAGGTTGCGCTGTTATATTTTAACACGAACGGCACCTGTGCAATGTTTTCATTACGTTGCAGGTGTCAGACACGATCAGAACAGTATTCTGTGTAATTGTGTGTGTGTGTTATGTCGGAGCGAAGTGAATTCGAACGTGGGCAAACTGTTGTTGGAGCTCGGACGGTGGATGCTTTCGTAACCAAGGCAGCCGAAGTGTTTGGTGTTTCAAGGAGCACCATATCGAAGATTTATAGTGCATACAGAGAAAGCGGAAAAATATCATCCGCTATGTCTTAACGCTGATGAAAGTGTGTGTTCACTGAGCGTGATGGACGGTCGTTGAAGTAGATTGTAGCGAAAAATTAGAAGACGATAGGCGGAAAAGAGCCCACTCATCAGTGACGCAAATGTCCGTAACAGAAAAACGTGGTGCCAAACCCATAAAACCTGGTCTGTAGAGCTATGGAAAAAATTCATATGGTCGGATGAGTCCTGTTGCACATTTTTTCCAACTTCTGGCCGAGTTTACATGCCAGGAGTGAAATATGGTGGGGGTTCGGTGATGATTTTGGCAGCCGTATCGAGGTACTCCATAGGCCTCATGGATACTCTGCAACTTAGCATTACTGCAAAGGATTATGTGACCATTTTGTCCGATGAGCTCCACCCCTGGGACAATGTTTGTTCCCCAATGGTGATGCCGTGTTCCAAGACGTCAGGTCCCCTTTTCACGCAGCTTTCACCGTGCAGGACTGGTTTTGTGATGACGAGAATGAACTGTCGCATCTCTCGTGGCTAGCACGACCACCAGTTTTTAATACACTACTGGCCATTAAAACTGCTACACCAAGAAGAAATGCAGATGATAAACGGGGATTCATTGGACAAAAATATTATACTAGAACTGACAAGTTATTACATTTTCACACAATTTGGATGCATAGATCCTAGAGAAATCAGTACCCAGAGCAACCACCTCTGACCGTAATAACGTCATTGATACGCCTGGGCATTGAGTCAAACAGAGCTTGGATGGCGTCTACAGGTACAGCTGCCCATGCAGCTTCAACAGGATACCACAGTTCATCAAGAATAGTGACTGGCGTATTGTGACGAGCCAGTTGCTCGGCCACCATTGACCAGACATTTTCAATTGGTGAGGGATCTGGAGAATGTGCTGGCCAGGGCAGCAGCAACATGCGGTCGTGCATTATCCTGCTGAAATGTAGGGGTTCGCAGGGATCGAATGAAGGGTAGATCCACGGGTCGTAACACATCTGAAATGTAACGTCCACTGTTCAAAGTGCCGTCAATGCGAACAAGAGGTGACTGAGACGTGTAACCAATGGTACCCCATACCATCACTCCGGGTTATACGCCAGTATGGCGATGACGAATACACGCTTTCAATGTGCGTTCACCACGATGTCGCCAAACACGGATGCGACCATCATGATGCTGTAAACAGAACCTCGATTCATCCGAAAAAATGACGTTTTGCCATTCGTGCACCCAGGTTCGTCGTTGAGTACACCATCGCAGGCGCTCCTGTCTGTGATGCAGCGTCAAGGGTAACCGCAGGCATGGTCTCCAAGCTGATAGTCCATGCTGCTGGAAACGTCGTCGAACTGTTTGTGCAGATGGTTGTTGTCTTGCAAGCGTCCCCATCTGTCGACTCAGGGATCGAGACGTGGCTGCAGGATCCGTTACAGCCATGCGGATAAGATGCCTGTCATCTCGACTGCTAGTGATACGAGGCCGTTGGGATCCAGCACGGCGTTCGTATTACCCTCCTGAACCCACCGATTCCATATTCTGCTAACAGTCATTGGACCTCGACCAACGCAAGCAGCAATGTCGCGATACGATAAGCCTCAATCGCGATAGCCTACAATTCAACCTTTATCAAAGTCGGAAACGTGATGGTACGCATTTCTCCTCCTTACACGAGGCATCACAACAACGTTTCACTAGGCAACGCCGGTCAACTGCTGTTTGTGTATGAGAAATCGGTTGGAAACTTTCCTCATGTCAGCACTTTGTAGGTATCGCCACCGGCGCCAACCTTGTGTGAATGCTCTGTAAAGCTAATCATTTCCATATCACAGCATCTTCTTCCTGTCGGTTAAATTTCGCGTCTGTAGCACGTCATCTTCGTGGTGTAGCAATTTTAATGGCCAGTAGTGTATTACTGAGCCTTTGTGGTCTGCTTTGGAGGGGAATGTGCGCGGAGGCTATCCATTCCCCTTATCGTTACTTGAGCTTGCCACAATTTTGCGGTAAGAATAGCGTGATATTCCCTTGAAAACCATACAGGACCTGTATTGATCCATTCCGAGCCAACAGGAAGCTATTTTGAATAACGCCGTATTAGGCACGGTAACTTGTGTTTTTAGTGTCTCCATATTTTTGTGCACTCCTGTAGATAGCTTATGAGATTTAAAACAAGTAGATACTAGTATGTAGCTCGGAAAATAGTAAAAATTTAAAAAAGTGGACACACGTGTAAAGAAATGGCTCTGAACACTATGGGACTTAACATCTATGGTCATCAGTCCCCTAGAACTTAGAACTACTTAAACCTAACTAACCTAAGGACATCATACAACACCCAGTCATCACGAGGCAGAGAAAATCCCTGATCCCGCCGGGAATCGAACCCGGGAACCCGGGCGTGGGAAGCGAGAACGCTACCGCACGTGTAAAGAAATAAATAGGAGGGTACAAATGGTATGGACTTCGTTTGAGAAACTCAGTGGTATATTCAAAAGTAAACTTCCAATGTACCTTGAACGGAAAGCCTATAATCAGTGTATTAAATTACGAGTGTACAACATGGACCTTAAATTCACAAATATTTCAAAAATTGATGGTTGCTCAACATCAGTGGAAAGATACATGTCGGCAGAACAAGCTGGATATGAAAACAAACAAATGGATAACAGAAATTACGGGAGTTGAGGACGTCTTAGAAGCAGTTACGACCCTGAAATGGGCAAGACGTATAGCGATGTGAAACTGGGAGATGGACTAAGACGAACCTATGTTTGAGTCATCGTGATAAGAAAAGACCTAGAGGATGACCTAACGGAATGATTGACGATCTAAAGAGACACACAGGACACAAGAATTTTTAACATGTTGCAGCCCTGTCAGCAACTGTGATAAATTAATAGGTCAAAGATCCGCCTCAGTTGCGAAAAGTTACTGGTCTTTACCCAGGTTTCAACTAGAGTAATCTAGCCTTCTTCAGAAGCATAAAATAAACCAATACATGCCAGAATATGGCACGGTCAAACATAAAAGCTAAAGTACCGTGGTACCATGTCAAGCTAAACGCAGCGTCCGCGGCTAATCGACCGCTCTCCATGAAGTGGGACCGGGGCTGTTCCTCAGCTAACAAGGGAACCTCCCCATCGCACCCCCCTCAGATTTAGTTATAAGTTGGCACAGATCAATCGAGAAAACAGGAAGAAGTTGTGTGGAACTATGAAAAAAATAAGCAAAATATACAAACTGAATAGTCCATGCGATAGATAGGCAATATCAAAGATACAGGAAGCTCAGGAGCGCCGTGGTTAGCGTGAGCAGCTGCAGAGTGAGAGGTCTTTGGTTCAAGTCTTCTCTCGAGTGAAAAGTTAAACTTTTTATTTTCAGACAATTATTATCTGACAAACTCTTATGTTTTCATCACTTTTTTGGGAGTGATTATCACATCCACAAGAAAACCTAAATCAGGCAAGGTAGAAGAATCTTTTTACGCATTCGCCAAGTGTACAAGTTAGGTGGGTCGACAACATATTCGTGTCATATGACGCACCTGCCGCCACCATTTTCGTATAGAATATATCAGACGTGTTTACCTGACGATGAATCGGTTGACCTATGACCTTGCGATCAAATGTTTTCGGTTCCCATTGGAGAGGCACGTCGTTTCGTCTACTAATCGCACGGTTTTGCGGTGCGGTCGCAAAACACAGACATTAAACTTATTTCAGTGAACAGATACGTCAATGAACGAACGGACAGATCATAACGTTGCGGAAATAAAAAAGTAAACTTTTCACTCGAGGAAAGACTTGAACCAAGGACCTCTCGTTCTGCAGCTGCTCACGCTAAGCACGGGGCCACGGCGCTCCTGAGCTTACACTGTCCTTGATGTTGCCTAGCTTGGGCATGGACTACTCAGTTTGTACGTTTTGCTTTTTTTTTTTCATAGTTCCACACCACTTCTTCCTGTTTTCTCGATTGATCTGTGTTCAGTTTTTCAAGGCCTATCCATTGTGCCAACTTATAACTAAATCTGAGGGGGGTGCGATGGGGAGGTTCCCTTGTAAGTAACGTAGCTTGACGTGGTAACACGGTACTTTAGCTTTTTATGTTTGATCGTGCCTTATTCTAGCATGTATTAGTTTATTTTATGCTTTTGAAGAAGACTAGATTACTCTAGCTGAAACCTAGGTAAAGACCAGTAACTTTTCGCAAATGAGGCGGATCTTTGACGTATACACAGGACACAGTTGGTTGCAAAAAGTTGAAGTTAGTAACGTATGGAGGAGTGTGGAAGTAGCCTGTATCTGGGAGTGGCTGATAAATGGTTGAGAATGACGATTGCTGACCGACAAAGAATATTCACCTGATGTGTCAGCTGGGGCTGCCTGCTGCTTGAGGCAGAGGGACTTTGAGTGAGACGGGATACGAACAAAGCGCTGCTGCTGCGGTGCGGGCTCCTGGCTGCTGGCTCCTGGCTCGCAGCTCGCGTCTGGATTTCTCCGGCAGCAGCGCCCCTTTTTATGCCGTCGCTCCTACGTCTGGCAGCAGGAATGTTCTACACTTGTCCGTTTTTTGTCGGAAAGTCAGCTTCCTCGAATGTCCACTGTGGCGAGACATCTGAGAGGCGCGCGGAAAAACTGCCCGCCTCCGACAGCTCCGCGCCGAGGAACACGAATTGCGGCGCGGCCTTCACGCGCCATCACCACACACTGCCGTCATTATCTCGGCCCACCTATGCATCAGCTTCCACGTCTCTCTGTGGACTTACACCATACAGCGATGAACGCGCTGTATTTCGACCCACGCTTTCAGTCGTTACGCTCTAACTGACATTTATAACGTGCAAATATTTTCTCTTCGTATGAATAGGGCAGGTCGGTACACGAATACTGCTACTAATGTAGTCCACTTGCATTTACAGTGGAGACAGACAAGATCCAAGGAACAGCGTCACATGAACTTTACTCCTGAGGTAGCACACTCGCATCTACACTGAAATTATGCAGGGTGTACCAGAACTCCCCTAACAAAATACTGTAGGTCGTTCGAATTTTTTTTTTTAGTGTTTCTGTATAAGGGACCCATGGCTCGTTACACACATTTTACTCGTAATTATGATTTATTACCTCAGTTACCCTGCTTCTTCGAAAATGCCTCCACAAGTGAAAGAGGTTTTGACACGTAATAACCATATCACAGAAGCGTCCAGTTTCTGGTAGGCACCTATGAACAGACGCAAAAGTAATGTGACGTGGTTACGGGAACAACTCAGCACAGCATCGCTGTGTCGCTCTTCTGTTTCATTAAGTGAACCCGTACACGAGATGTTCAAATGTGTGTGAATACCTAAGGAGCCAAACTGCTGAGGACATCGGTCCCTAGTCTTACACACTACTTAAGCTAAGAACAACACACACATGTATGCCCGGGGGAGGACTCGAACCTCCGGCGGGAGGTACTCGAGATGTATTAAGCCAGTTATTCATCAGTAAACCTTAGCGAACACATGGATCTTCTTTATCTCCATTGCAAATACAAGGGTGCTATGTTAGTGGCAACACACGAAGAAAACACGCCAGTTTCCTTTGGATCTTCTACAGGGCGAATTCCAACTGCAACGACTAAATTTTGGTGGTTGTGCAGGAATATTTTCTGAGGATTTTGGCGGGAAGGACCTACGATCACCGGTGGCTTATTACACACTAATTGTAGTTAGTTTGATACTGCTACATATCACTGGCAACGCCCAGCGTCCAACATCCAACTAAGGCTTCCGGAAAAACAAATCTGAGGCACAGCCGAGCAACACTGATTACAAACTTGAGGACAAACATTAGAGTGGCCATTACTGTTGTAAACAGCAACTACCGAGAGTGGTTCAAATGGTTCAAATGGCTCTGAGCACTATGGGACTTAATTTCTATGGTCATTAGTCCCCTAGACTTAGAACTACCTAAACCTAACTAACCTAAGAACATCACATACATCCATGCCCGAGGCAGGATTCGAACCTGCGACCGTAGCGGTCGCGCGGTTGCAGACTGTAGCCCCTAGAAGCGCTCGGCCACCCCGGCCGGCCTACCAAAAGTGAATGGAACAAGTTTGTTTCTAAACAAGACACACAGCGCATACAATTGACATTAGCATGCCGTGCATATATTTTCACTGGAGTATAGATACAAATATGAATTGGAGTAGGCAGTCAAACTAATTGCAATTACTGTGTAATAAGGCACCAGCGGTCGAGGCTCCTTTCCGTCAAACTCCTCAAAAAATATTCCTGAACAACCATCAAAATTTAGTCGGAGCAGTTCGCCCTGTAGAAAATCCGAAGGAAACTGGCGTGTACTCTTCATACGCTGCTCCTAACGTAGCACACTTGTATTTGCAATGGAGACAAAGAAGATCCACGTGTTCGCTCAGAAAGTGCGAGAGTGTGACGGAGATGCTCAACAAACTCCAGTAGCAGCCACTACAGGAGAGACGTCGTGCATGGCGGAGAGGTTTACTTTTACAGTGTCGAGAGAAAACAAAGAGAAGAAGAAGAAGAAGAAGAAGAATGAAGTTTGAGGTACCGTCGACGACCAGGTTATTAGAAACGAAGCTCTAGGTCGGACTGGGGAAAGAAATCGGCCATGTCCTTTCAAAGAAACCACCTAAGCATTTGCCTTAGCGATTCAGGGAAATAACGAAAAGCCCACATATCGATGGCCAGAACAGAATTGAACTGTCGGCCTCCATAGGAGTCCAATGCCTTACCCCTGTGCAATCTCACTCGGTTATTTCGAGAGAGTGCATTCCAAGAGTTTTGAGCAACGTACTAATTCCTCTCACATAAAGTTCGTGAAATGACAACAACTGGAAAGTCAGAGGAACCAGAGCTGATAAGGAGGCATGCTGACATCTTTCTTCCCAGCCGCCATTTCCGAATGGAACAGGAAAGGGAGGAGTGATATTGGTACCAAAAGTACCTCCCGCCACATGCCATCAGCTGCTGCCGAAGTTCGGATATAGATGTACATGTAGTTTTCGACTAACCCAGGAAAATTACACCAAAACTCAAAGGGTTCTGGGTCGAATGAAACGCCAAGTGTCCAAAGCGTAGAAGATATGTCACTATGTGTTTAAAACACGAAAACAGAATTCAAACAAAGACTTTATGTTCGAAATCAAGACACTGAACATGCCAGTTTTGAATGTCACATTTAAAGTTAATATGTAGTGTGATTACTCCCAGAAACACACTGTGGATGACTAGTGCTGTCTGTGATGAAGCCAATGAGATACGTAGGAAGTGTATCTCACTCTGATGATACTCTCCTAGGGCTTGCAGCCGGATAATGTAGTCATTTTGACCCAGTATTTCAACAGACCAATTGGTCGCCGCCGGCCGGGGTGGCCGAGCGGCTCTAGGCGCTACAGTCTGGAACCGCGCGACCGCTACGGTCGCAGGTTCGAATCCTGCCTCGGGCATGGGTGTGTGTGATGTCCTTATGTTAGTTAGGTTTAAGTAGTTCTAAGTTCCAGGGGACTGATGACCTCAGAAGTTAAGTCCCATAGTGCTCAGAGCCAAGCCAATTGGCCACCATCTTCAGGTGTGTATGCTCATGCACAATCTCGCCGAAACTGAGTTTCCAACATTATTGGTGCCTCCTTTTGTACACCGCCCCGGCCCACCACATGAGCGCGAGCAGCGGTGCTGCTGCCCTCAGGCTAAGTGAACCAGTAGCGCAACAGAGGAAGAGACAGACATAACGGTATATCGCTAGCAGGATAATAATTAAAAGAATTTGTTGGTCAAAGTGAAGCTCCTGTTTAATATCAGATAAAATCGGATTCCACACCTTACTTAAAGTGAAACCCTTATCCTTGGTAATAATATTATTAGATAATCGAATTTCAATAGATTCCTTTAGAACTCACTCCCAGAAGCGGGAAGCACAAGCCATCATTTACATTATACAACATTTTGTATCCCTCATTAAAACAGTGTTCTGCCATTGCAAATTTCTCTGGCAGCAGCAAGAGAGTGAGAGGATGGTGTTCTACACATTGGTCCTGCATAGTTTGGCCAATATAAGCCAATATTTTTGTGGAAGACTTTGAAGGTATGGTGCTCAGGACTTCGTTTCTCAAACCTGTCTGTTTCTGGCGGTACGTTGATGATTCTTTTATGGTCTGGCATCATGTGATTGGTGCTTTGAATCGTCTTTTAGTCAATCTAATTGTCCATATTCTAGTATCAAATTTCGATGGAAGTTGAAAGGAAGGAAAACTTCCTTTCCTTGATGTTTTGTTTCACAGAAATGACGATAGGATTTTAGGGCATAGTATACAGGGTGTTACAAAAAGGTACGGCCAAACTTTCAGGAAACATTCCTCACACACAAAGAAAGAAAATATGTTATGTGGACATGTGTCCGGAAATGCTTACTTTCCATGTTACAGTTCATTTTATTACTTCTCTTCAAATCAAATTAATCATGGAATGGAAACACACAGCAACAGAACGTACCAGCGTGACTTCAAACACTTTGTTACAGGAAACATTCAAAATGTCCTTCGTTAGCGAGGATACATCCATCCACCCTCCGTCGCATGGAATCCCTGATGCGCTGATGCAGCCCTGGAGAATGGCGTACTGTATCACAGCCGTTCACAATACGAGCACGAAGAGTCTCTACATTTGGTACCAGGGTTGCGTAGACAAGAGCTTTCAAATGCCCCCATAAATGAAAGTCAAGAGGGTTGAGGTCAGGAGAGCGTGGAGGCCATGGAATTGGTCCGCCTCTACCAATCCATCGGTCACCGAATCTGTTGTTGAGAAGAGTACGAACACTTCGACTGAAATGTGCAGGAGCTCCATCGTGCATGAACCACGTTTTGTGTCGTACTTGTAAAGGCACATGTTCTAGCAGCACAGGTAGAGTATCCCGTATGAAATCATGATAACGTGCTCCATTGAGCGTAGGTGGAAGAACATGGGGCCCAATCAAGACATGACCAACAATGCCTGCCTAAACGTTCACTGAAAATCTGTGCTGATGACGTGATTGCACAATTGCGTGCGGATTCTCGTCAGCCCACACATGGTGATTGTCAAATTTACAATTTGATCACGTTGTAATGAAGCCTCATCCGTAAAGAGAACATTTGCACTGAAATGAGGATTGACACATTGTTGGATGAACCATTCGCAGAAGTGTACTCGTGGAGGCCAATCAGCTGCTGATAGTGCATGCACACGCTGTACATGGTACGGAAACAACTGGTTCTCCCGTAGCACTCTCCATACAGTGACGTGGTCAACGTTACCTTGTACAGCAGCAACTTCTCTGACGCTGACATTAGGGTTATCGTCAACTGCACGAAGAATTGCCTCGTCCATTGCAGGTGTCCTCGTCGTTCTAGGTCTTCCCCAGTCATAGGCTGGAATGTTCCGTGCTCCCTAAGACGCCGATCAATTGCTTCGAACATCTTTCTGTCGGGACACCTTCGTTCTGGAAATCTGTCTCGATATAAACGTACCGTGCCACGGCTATTGCCCCGTGCTCATCCATACATCAAATGGGCATCTGCCAACTCCACCTTTGTAAACATTGCACTGACTGCAAAACCACGTTCGTGATGAACACTAACCGTTTGATGCTACGTACTGATGTGCTTGATGCTAGTACTGTAGAGCAATGAGTCGCATGTCAACACAAGCACCGAAGTCAACATTACCTTCCTTCAATTGGGCCAACTGGAGGTGAATCGATGAAGTACAGTACGTACTGACGAAACTAAAATGAGATCTAACATGGAAATTAAGCGTTTCCGGACATATGTCCACATAACATCTTTTCTTTGTTTGTGTGTGAGGAATGTATCCTGAAAGTTTGGCCGTGCCCTTTTGTAACACCCTGTATATCGTAACAATTAGCATACTGATCGTTAGCTTCATGCAAGCAGCTGTTATTTTCCACACCAATGCACGGGAGTCTTGCGGACTTTGGTGAAGAGAGTCTATGCTATTGCGACGCAGAAAATTTTACCCACGAATTAGATAATATAATGTTGTTTTTAAGAAGTATTGTTATACTGACCAACAAAATATTCGCGCTGTTCAGTTCACACGGCCATGGAAACCATCAGAGAATATCTGCAATTCTGTTGCTTTTTTACCTGTTGCTGCTAGTACATCCTCTAAAATTTCAAGAATTTAAGACGATAGCGGCCAGCTAATATTAGAGCCCTTTTTGGATGACTTAAGACTGAGGAAACACAGAGTATACAAAATTCCTTATCATTGTGGGATGACTTATGTCGACCAAACTATCAGTATTATACAGGAGCGATGTGTAGAACACGATCGTCACACTCGCTTGCTCCAGCCAGAGAAATACGCAGTGACAGAACAGTGTCTTAGTGAGGAACATAAAATGTTGCATAACGAGACAAAAATGATCACTCCTGCTTCCCGACTCGGCGGGTAATGTTTGAAGCAGTGGGTGTCTCAATAATCTACAACTACCGGTTTTTGAATTCTGGCCCCTATTTCGACTGGACAAAGGTGGACTCTTCTTATAGGTCGGTCAGTGGGGCTGAAGATGGCGTAATATATCGGCGAAACTGGTAGCCCAATAAAACAACAATTTTGAAGCTTAGACGGCTGAAAGGTGTTTGATTTGAGATTTTCTAGTTTAAATAAGCGTCCCCCACCCTCGGTTGACCAATGCTACGGGGTTTAATTAGCCATTGCTAATACAGCACCAGTAAACGCCCAATAGCAATTTCACTACTGCACCTTCCGAAAGACTCTCAGATCCGACCACTAGGTTGTAGAACGCACACTGCAAGGTCTGTACGCCGCCTCCACCTGATTTCTATTAACTCCCGACAATTATCTCCTCCAAAAACAAAACAGGATAACTGTTCAAAGCAGAAAAGGGAAAAACATGAAAATACACCACATGTCAAGTTTTCACAGGAACAAATGGAATTTATTGCCATCAACTGGATCGTCCGCAGCTCGTGGTCTAGTGGCTAGCGTTGCTGCCTCTGATGCACCGGTTCCCGGGTTCAATTCCCGGCCGGGTTGGAGGTTTTTCTCTGCCTGGGAGCTGGGTGTTTGTATTGTCCTGATCATTTCATCATTATCATCATCATTCGTAATAGTGGCTAGATTGGACTGTGTAAAAAACAATGGACTGTGTAAAAATTGGGACTCTGTACGGGCGCTGATGACCGCGCAGTTGAGCGCCCCACAAACAAAACATCATCGTCATCAGGATTTCACTAACTCTGCCTCGTTCATTGAACACCACCGCCTACTAGCTATTAGCCCACGCCTCTTCTACCGAGCAAGTGCACGCTCACTAAAACTGCCACATTTTCCAAGAAAATCTATAGATTAATTAGAATTTCACTCCCGCAGGCACTTGCAAACTCTTTCGAAGCATTTCGTACTTGCACAATAATTTTATTGATCACTGAGGATGAATCATTCGCGGCTTAACACACTCTCTCAAAGCATCACCTCAGCCCGCAGGCCCACGACTACCGTGCTACAGCTGCAAGGGCTGCCAGCAGACTCCAAAAATGACTGTAAAGCGCCGCATCTGCCCCAAATGGCTAGCCTCCTCCACCAGCAAGGGCTATCCGCTCACTACTCCGTTTCGCAAGCTCTAAGCAACTTCACGAAGTTGTTTTACATCTAGATCTTTCAGAAAATCACCTCAAGGAAGTTTCGTTGTCCAGTTTCTTGTCCCTTGTCGTGGCATGCCTTAGCGCGGCTTACTGTCCTGAATTTTCAAAAGCTTACGTCCAACGGGTCGTCGTAAAATTGCTAGCCCTTAGTCCGGCATGGTATGCCACGACCACAATCCATTTAGAAGGATTGTATAAAGATTGACTTGTTATCTCTATGCTGAAGCACGCCCCCTCCCACCAGATACTAGAAATCGGCTCTGGCGTCCTTATGCACAATAGCCAAAAGGGCGATCTTGCGGGCGCGGCCAGGAATAATATGTTACAATCTGTGAACTATTTTCTCATCGTCTTCTCAGTGAGAAAATAAAGAGTCACAACGAAAGCTTTTTATCCTTTGTGTATTCAAAATGTGTTATGAAAATATCGTAGAAATATAGAGAGGGTGTCACTGGGACCAAGTCTAAGAGATGTACAGAGCGCAGAAAAAATGCCGTACTTGGCGGTCAGCATACGATTCCTCATACAAACTGAAGACGAAAGAGTGTCTAGCAAAACTAATCCCACCAATAGGTTTAACAGAAATGTCATTTAAAAAACGAATCTCTGGTAGCGCTGTAATTGCGTGCAGCGTGGCCAACTCTGCACTCTGCACGAGCTGTCCCATTAGCTCAGCGAGTCGGTCGGCATTCAGCTGGGACACGGTTCGGACGTGCTGCGCGCCGAGCAATGCTCCGCACGTGTGTTTGTTTACTCGCAGCGCGAGGTACTGCGTTCGTTGTTGTGATTTAGAGCCCGCAATAAACATGGCGTTCTCTTACCGCCAGGCGACGGTGAAACTCACGTTCGACGATTCCTACGCACGTCTAAATGCTTATGAAGTCGAACAGTTTTCGAGAGACGACATGCATGTCGATCCCCACAACCTGACAGACATCCATCTGTCTGTCACTTCCAGTCTACCTCAAGATGAAGAGCGAAGAGGCATGTGACAATCTAGTCCAACGTTCCACCAACGGCTACCGCCTTCGCCATGCAGACGGTAACGTCAGCACGGTAACCGTGGTCAATGCGGGTATGGGAGTGCGTACTGCCGTTCGAAGTTCCGGCCTCGCTCGTCACTGACGCATTACGGCCATATGGCACGGTCCTAAGTTACATGGAAGAGAACTGGAACATCTTTGAAACCTATCACGTTCTCAATGGCGTCCGACAGGTACGCATCGAACTCCGCAAACACGTGCCGTCATACGTGTTCATCGGCGGTTACCGAGCAATCATTGTTTGTGACGGACAACCGCGGACGTGTGCCGGCTGTGGACAGGAAGGCCATGTCTGATCGAGCTGCCTCCAGCGCCGCCTTGTCCAGGTGCCACGTGCGGAACCAAACAAGCAGCGGTGCCGACCGCATTTGCACTTACGTACGAGGGGCGTTTGAAAAGGCCGTGCAAAAATAAAAACTACTTATGTGTTTGGGGTAAACTTTTATTTTTCGACATAGTCTCCTTTCAGACTTAACATACTTCGTCCAACGCTGTTCTAATTTGTTGATCCCTTCCGAATAATAGGAATTGTCCAAGTCTGCAAAATAGCTATTAGTTGCTGCAATCACCTCCTCGTTTGAATAAAATCTTTGTCCCGCCAGCCATTTCTTAAAATTGGGGAACAAATAGTAGTCCGAGGGAGCCAAGTCTGGAGAATAGCGAGGATATGTAGTTGGAATCCTATTTCGATTAATCTTGCAACCACAACTGCTGAGGTGCTGATGCATTGTCGTGATGGAAAAGAACTTTTTTGCGGTCCAGTCGCCGGAGTTTTTCTTGCAGCTCTGTTTTCAAACGGCCCAATAACGATGAATAATATGCACCTGTAATAGTTTTACCCTTTTCCAGATAGTCGATGAGGATTATCCGTTGCGAATTCCAAAAGACAGTCACCACAACCTTTCCGGACGAAGGACTGGTCTTCGCCTTTTTGGTGCATTTCCTCCTTTGGTAACCCATTGCTTAGATTGCTGTTTAGTCTCAGGAGTAAAGTAATGTATCCATGTTTCAACCAGAGTGACGAAACGACGCTTAAAGTCCTGCGCATTCTTCCTGAACAGCTGCAAACCATCCTTGCAACACTTCACACGATTCCGTTTTTGGTCAAGCGTGAGCAATCGCGGAACCCATCCTGCGGATAGCTTTCTCATGTCCAAATGTTTATTCAAAATATTATGTACCTGTTTATTCGAGACGCCCACAGCACTAGCAATAACACGCACGTTAATTCTTCCGTCATCCATCGCCATATCATGGATTTTACCAATGATTACTGGAGTCGTAAGCTCCACAGGGCGTCCAGAACGTTCAGCATCACTTGTGCCTATATGGCCACTCCGAAAATTTTGAAACCACTTATAAACTGTTCTAATCGAAAGTGCAGAGTCACCGTAATGTTTATCAAGCTTCTCTTTAGTCTCCCGAGGCGTTTTGCCTTTCCTAAAGTAATGTTTAATCACCACACGAAATGCTTCTCCGTCTATTTTTGACAATCACTCGACTTCCTTGATTCACACGAATGCCAAACACAAAGAAATAGACCAACATGGCTGAAACTTGGTGTGCGCTCTTTCCAAAGATGCTACTAACTAAACATGACCTCAATATGCCCCGGTTAAAGGCGCTACAGTCTGGAACCGCGCGGCCGCTACGGTTGCAGGTTCGAATCCTGCCTCGGGCATGGATGTGTGTGATGTCCTTAGGTTAGTTAGGTTTAAGTAGTTCTAAGTTCTAGGGGACTGATGACCTTTGAAGTTAAGTCCCATAGTGCTCAGAGCCATTTGAACCATTTTTTGATATGCCCCGGTAGTGTCATCTCTCGGACTTTGCACGGACTTTTTAAATGCCGCTCGTACGTAGAGGCGTAGAAGCGGTGCGGGCGGTGTGTACTGGCGCAGCCCCACGCGACCTCGAGCTCTGCCACCGAGGACGCCGTCACGGCGCCGCCGCACGACAAGACGCCCTCGAAGGACACAACACCCGCCACTGCCACTGCCACCACCACCACCACCACCACCACCACCACCAACGTCGTCGTACCAGAGCCGCTGGTTCCGGACGCCGGCCTCATGGCCGAAGGTACTGACTCCGGCCCTTCAACGGGATGGACACGCGGTCGCGGAAACAACAGTCGCCGAAGTGTAGTAAAAATCGCCGCCTCTCGACGGAAGACGACCAACGGGGCGGAGACAGGGAGCAAGCTGCCGACGCCGTCTCTGACGCGTCGTTGCCAACAGAGTCTACCAGTAACTCTACCAGTACCACGGACAGGATGGCGCCCTCACGCACCCCGGACGTCCCCGTGATTGATGCCCCTCAGGACAAAGACCAGCCGATGGAGCCCATTGCCCGCGACGATGCGCCGTCACTGACCCTTTCCCCGCTCGGTGACTGGGCTGCTGAAATGAAGGCAGAAGGCGCACCAGACTCCCTTGAAGCTTCTCCGCCACACGGGAATGGCACTCTACTTGGGAGAGCCTAACACCCGCAGAAGGGCCGCGTTAAACATGCCTGCCACAAGGCTGGGTAGCCAAGACGCCCCATTACCACCGAGAGGCCGCCGTTTTTATCTACATACTCCGCATTAAGATGTCCCAATCCCACCGTGTGAGTATGGTCAATGTTAATGACCTTCAAGTCTATGTCCCTTGTGTAGACCCTCTATATACTCCTTCCACCCGCAGAAGGGCCGCGTTAAACATGCCTGCCACAAGGCTGAGTAGCCAAGACGCCCCATTACCACCGAGAGGCCGCCGTTTTTATCTGCATACTCCGCATTAAGATGTCCCAATCCTACCGTGTGAGTATGGTCAATGTTAATGACCTTCAAGTCTATGTCCCTTGTATAGACCGCCTATATATTCCTTCCACCTTTAACCTTTCCCTTCTTTGCTTAGGACTGGTTTTCCATCTGACCTCTTGCAGTTTATACAGCTGCTTTTCTTTTCCCCAAAGACCTCTTTAATGTTCCCATAGGCAGTATTTATCTTCTCCCTAGTGAAATGAGCTTCTAAATTCTTACATTTGTCCTCTAGCCATTCCTGCTTAGCCATTTTGCACTTCCTGTCAATCTCATTTTTTAGACGTTTGTATTCCTTTTCCATTGCTTCATTTGCTGCATTTTTATATTTTCTCATTTTTCTTGTCCTTTTACATATTTAATCCTCTGCTAACTTCACTCTTTCATCTCTTAAAGATATCCAGTCATCTTCTACTATACTTCTTTCCCCTATCCTAGTCAACCGTTTGCCTAATGTTCCCTCTGAAACTTTCAGCAGTCTCTGGTTCTTTCAACTTATCCAGAGCAGATATCCTTAATTTCCTACCTTTCTCCAGTTTCTTCTGTTTTAATCTACAGTTCATAACCAGTAAATTGTGATCATCTGCTCCTGGAAATACCTTACAATTTAAAATCTGGTTCCTAAATCTCTGTCTAACTATTATATAATAAATATGAAACCTTCTGGTGGCTGCAAGTCTCTTCCAAGTATATAACCTTCTTTTATGATTCTTAAACCAAGTGTTAGCAATGATTAAATTATGCTCTGTGCAAAATTCTACCAGGCGGTTTACTCTTTCATTCCTTTCCCCCAGTCCATATTCGCCTACTATTTTTCCTTCTCTTCCTTTTCCTAATATCGGATTCCAGTTCCCCACCACAAATAAATTTTCATCTCCTTTAACTACCCGAACAATTTCTTCTATCTCATCATACATTTCTTCAATCTCTTCATCATTTGCGAAGTTATTTGACATATAAATTTGTACTACTGTGGCAAGCGTGGGCTTCGTGTCTATCTTGGCTACGATAATATGTTCACTATGCTCTTCATAGTTGCTTACCAGCAGTCCTATTTCCTTATTGATTGTTCAAATCAAATGGCCCTGAGCACTATGGGACTTAACTGCTGTAGTCATCAGTCCCCTAGAACTTTGAACTACCTAAACCTAACTAACCTAAGGACATCACACACATCCATGCCCGAGGCCGGGTTCGAACCTGGGACCGTAGAGGTCGCGCGGTTCTGGACTGTAGCGCCTACAGCTGCTCGGCCACTTCGGTCGGCCAATTGATTGTTAATCGCACTCTTACATTACCCCAAATTGATTTAGTATTTATAAACGTGTATTCATCTGGCCAGATGTCCTGTTCCCGCTGCCTCGAACTTCACTAACGCCTACTATATTTAACTTCAGCCTATCCATTCCCACTTCTAAATTTTTTGACTAACCTACCTGATTAAGGGAGTTGGTATTTCACTCCTCGATCCATAGTATGCAAGTTTTTTTCTCCTGATGACAACGTCCTCCTAAGTAGTACCCACCCGGAGATCCGAATGGGGGACTATTTTACATCCGGAATATTTTACCCAGGAGAGTGCCATCATCATTTAACCGTGCAATAGAGCCGCATGCCCTTGGGAAAAATTACGGCTGTAGTTTCCCCATGCTTTCATCCGTTCGCAGTACCAGCACAGCAAGGCCGTTTTGGTTGATGTTACAACGTCAGATCAGCCAATCATCCAGTCTGTTGCCCCTGCAACTACTATAGTTCGGCACACGAACTATGGCGCTGTTCACGCGTGTCGAGCACGGATGGCAGTGCAATTGTCGATGATTCCAAGCGACAGTTGCGGTTTGCGCATGCGCATGCTTTCCGCCTGCAGAAAGCGTATATCCTGCAAATTATGTCTCTCGCTTACTTATGCAAAATTTATCACTTACCACCACAATCAGCGATGACAACTCGCAACAAATTAAATCGAAATTCACTAAACAAGTCACTACGATCACGTTTAACGCTCGCCTTAGCTACGGCATTCACAGCAGAGCGCTCAAAACATACTTAACGCTCATTGGCTGTCGGAGTACACGTGATGTAGGTGCGCAGAACAAGCCTAAACTCGACCGCCATCGTTCGTGGCTTCAACTGCGGCGCGCCGGATCAAAACCCGATATATCCACTTTTGCTGTATTAGCGTGTTTGAGCTGTAGGGGGGAGATACGGGAGTAATAATACATGCTGCCACAAAATAATCTTCAGCACAACGCGACATCAAGTTTTTTATGGTGTGTTTCTTCTTTTTATAGCTTGTGGAGCCATTTAGAGATCAGTATTTGTTACTTTCTGTATTAACAGCAAATGCGGATTTATCGGTTTTTGTTCCGGTGCTCCTCAACTGTAAAAGGCTCCTGCTCCTCTTCAGAAATCACACGTTGTCTGGTCTCTCAACAGACACCCCTCTGTTGTGGGTGCACCTACGGTAAGACAAGGTGCATTGCTGAAGCATGTAAGCCACCCTACCGAGGGGAGTTCCCGAAGTTAATACAATTTATCAAATACCCTGCATATCTTTGCATCTCGTATGGGGCTAGTTCACCACAGGTTTGATTTGTATGCGGAAAAACAATTGGGTCTGGACTTCCGTAATGGTTCAACAGAAAGCTGAGCTGTTTCCCGATTTCCCCCTCACATTCAAAATACACAGATAGATGATAGATGCCATATAAATCTCTCCTGTCCGAAGGAGCGTAGTTTCAGCTGTTGCTGCTGCTGCAGTTGCCAGTATTTGCGTGGAAAGAGGGAATGGTGGATTAAAGACTGATGCAACTGTTGACTGATGGACGTACGTGGAACGAGAACTGGGAATAAAAAAGACTAGTAAGAGATGAGGACGAGGAGAGCTAGAGAAAAAGTTTTAAAGTCCTCATTCATGATTCAGCTTTCGCATTACTTTTTCACGGTTTGATTGATCACTCTATAGCATGTCAAGTATTTGGAATATTCTTACATGTTAAATACATAAACTCTCTCGGATCTGTGATATCGAAGGTTCATTTATTTTTCATTCTCTGACAATCGACTGTGAATCACGATAAGCAACACGATTAAGCTTTAGTACCATAATAATAACAACGCTATTGCCTAACTTATGTTCATTACCTACCGTATCTTCGTTGCTTCGCGGAAAATTACATAAAACAGCAGTTTTGTGCGAAACAAGTAGAATATATGAGTTCTTATATTACCTGAAAACATGAGATGTTAACTGTATAAGTGCGATTACTTCCGGGAAGCAATAACGCCAGGTTAACGCGTGAGAAAACGGTGTTAGATTATAATCTTTTTCCCAGGCGCTTCGTTGTGGCAAGAGTCATGTTTTAAACAGCTCTGGCTCTCATAACGACAAAGCACGTCCTTTTACACCACGTTAACACTTTGAAGTCAGTCTGAGTGGAAAACTTTCGTAGAGCTACTGGGAAACAGATTCTAAGACAGTACAAAGTACAAAACTGAGCTAGTTGTTTTCATCATATTTGAGAAATCGATACGCACTAAAATATGAAGATTGCGAATCTTCTTTTAACTGCATGCTCCGCACTGGATCACTATATAGCTAATTAGAAATTTCTTCGCCACTCATGGGTTTCTAAGCAGAAAAACGAGGTATTTTCATTTGCATCATAGTTCTCTTCCGACTTTCTGAGGTTATCAAACAAGTAGTAAAAATTAACTGGTTCTTTCTGTAGGACATTGAAATATGCTCACCATTTTTTATTTACTTAAATTCGGCATATTTCATGAGAGTACCTTATCCGTGAAATGTTTACAAGGCGATATTTGTCTCGGCTTCAGTTGTCTAATGGAAGTATGATTCCACAATACAGTTTCGTCGGCTGCAGAAATGACCTGGTCTATGTGTTTGCCTCATTTTTGGTGCTTCAGATACCATTTCTTCGAATATGGTTTCTTCTTAAAGTTTATATAAAGAAAAGTGGTAACATAATTCATTTTTTTCTGTTCACTTCCAAATTATTATGATGGCGACCTGCACATTATTCTACCGTCAACACACACCACGAGTTCACTGCCGACTGAGTACAGTCAAAGACGACTCCAGCGTCAAAGACATTTTACACGACACACAAGCTTCCACCTGTAATCAGTCTCTTTGATATTCTTCGTCACATTTACTAATAGTAATTAATATGCTTTCACTCTCAAAAATATAAGTAAATTAACATATAATAAGGCAAATTACAATAAAAAATTCTGACAAAAAATATAAGAAAACATTTACAATTTGGTATCGACAAATCCGGTAGAAAATAACACATCTCCCAGATCCATTACAACATGTGACATAAGTGGTGTTACTACATGAATGTCCTTACAAGAGTACAGTTACTGAGATTTACAAGATCCTACGCTTAACTGAGCTCAGGTTCAAGCGTGCCTTATTTCTCTAACACAAATCACAAGCTATTCACCACTATTTGGTCCCAGATCCGTTACAAAATTTTCTTTACAATCGTTACTTTTTGTAAGTATAGAAAGCTCAAGTTGGGTACTTAATCTAGGTTTGTCATATTTTATTGAACCAAATATACCGAAGAAGCATATCTTCTACATCTACATCTACGTTATTACTCTGCTACTCACAATAAAGTGCCTGGCAGAGGGTTCAATGAACCACCTTCAAGCTGTCTCTCTACCGTTCCACTCTCGAACGGCACGCGGGAAAAACGAGCACTTAAATTTTTCTGTACGACCCCTGATTTCTCATATTTTATCGTGATGATCATTTCTCCATATGTAGGTGGGTGCCAACAAGTGTTTTCGCAATCGGAGGAGAAAACTGGTGATTGAAATTTCATGAGAAGATCCCGTCGTAACGAAAAACGCCTTTGTTTTAATGATTGCCACTCCAATTCACGTATCATGTCTGTGACACTTTCTCACCTATTTCGCGATGTCTTCTTTCACAAATGCCTCAGGTGAATGTCACTGCGACCTCACACATACATAACGCACTGTCAAGTAAACACAAACTAATGACAGAAGATCGACGCATTCCCTGACTCTGAAACAGACGTTCTTGCGTTTGTATTTTCTGTCACTCTGACCTGCTTCTTTTTTAGATGACCTTGTTCACCTGCAAACACAGACTCACTGTCAAAGTTGCTTATGGCTCATTCACAACATTCTCTAACATCTCTTTTTTTTATTAGACTTAAGCACTGTAGCTGCTTTTGACAAGAATAATGCAACGTTCCCCATGTAGCGAGGAAGGAAGGATAGAAGATTAAGATTAAACAGGTCTATGGCGCTGCAGTCATGGACTATGCGGCTGGTCCCGGCGGTGGTTCGAGTCCTCCCTCTGGCATGGGTGTGTGTTTTTGTCCTTAGGATAATTTAGGTTTTCAAAGAATCGTTCAAATGATCTACGGAACATGTTTTATTTATTTATTTATTTATTATTCCGTGGGACCAAATTAAGGAGAAGTCTCCATGGTCATGGAACGAGTCAATACATGAAATTATAACACGATATTAGAAACAGATAAAATGAAATATAAAAAAACAGCAGGAGCATTTCAGGTAACAGTCTCGGAACACTTTTTTCTAAGAGCGCTATATGATTATTCTGTTGGGACTAGGTTTCTATTTAGTTCACCTGCTATATTCAGAAAGTGATTATTAAATACTGTACATAAGATTTCACGCACATTTGAACTTTTTTTTTTAAATTAAACGTCCGGTCGACAGCGAGATCACTAGGGACCGAGCGCAAGTTGTAATTAGGAAATGGTGGAGAAATAAATCAGCCGTGCCATTTTCAAAGGAACCATCCCAGAATTACCTGGAGCAATTTAGGGAAAATGCGAATAACCTATCCTCCCGCGTAGCTGTGTGGTCAGTGCGGCTGACTGCCATGCAGCTAACACGTGTTCGATTCCTGGTACTGCCAGTAATTTTTCCTTGGTGGAAGGACTCAGCCTCGTGAGGCCAATTGAGGAGCTACTCGACCCATTAGTAGCGGTTCCAATGTCAAGAAACACGAAAACGATCGGTTGGTTGGGTTGAGTTGTTTGGGGAAGGAGACCAGACAGCGAGGTCATCGGTCTCATCGGATTAGGGAAGAACGGGGAAGGAAGTCGGCCGTGCCCTTTCAAAGGAACCATCCCGGCATTATCCTGGAGCGATTTAGGAAAATCACAGAAAACGTAAATCAGGGTGGCCGGACGCGGTATTGATCCGTCGTCCTCCCGAATGCGAGTCCAGTGACTAACCACTGCGCCACCTCGCTCGGTCAACGATCGAAAGAGAAAAAAAAATTAAGTGTAGCTGCATGAGCAAGAATAAAAGATAATAATGTGTTGATTAATGTCAACACTAACATGTATAAATATGCTGCAAACTGACCCGTTCAAAGAATCGTTCAAATGATCTACGGAACATGTTTTATTTATTTATTTATTTATTTATTATTCCGTGAGACCAAATTAAGGAGAAGTCTCCATGGTCATGGAACGAGTCAATACATGAAATTATAACACGACATTAGAAACAGATAAAATGAAATATAAAAAAAACAAAACATATTCAGGTGACAAGTAAGTTTAAATAAAGAAAATCAACAATGTAACACTGGAATTTGCTTAATTTTTTAGCTCTTCCAGGAGCTCCTCGACAGAATAGAAGGAGTGAGCCATGAGGAAACTCTTCAGTTCAGACTTAAAAGAGTTTGGGCTACTGCTAAGATTTTTGAGTTCTTGTGGTAGCTTATTGAAAATGGATGCTGCAGAATGCTGCACTCCTTTCTGAACAAGAGTCAAGGAAGAGCATTCCACACGCAGATCGGATTTCTGCCTAGTATTAACTGAGTGAAAGCTGCTAACTCTTTGGAATAGGCTAATATTGCTAACAACAAACGACATTAAAGAAAATATATACTGTGAGGGCACTGTCAGAATTCCCAGACTATTGAATAGGGGTCGACAAGAGGTTCTCGAACTTACACCACATATAGCTCGAACAGCCCGTTTTTGAGCCAAAAATACCCTTTTTGAATCAGAAGAATTACCCCAAAAAATAATACCATACGACATAAGCGTATGAAGATATGCGAAGTAGACTACTTTTCGTGTTGAAGTGTCACTTATTTCAGATACTGTTCTAATGGCAAATAAAGCAACATTTAGTTTCTGAACAAGATCCTGATCATGGGCCTTCCACAACAGCTTACTATCTATCCGAACGCCTAGGAACTTGAACTGTTCCGTCTCGCTTATAATATGCCCATTCTGTCTGATCAAAATATCCGTTCTTGTTGAATTGTGAGTTAGAAACTGTAAAAATTGAGTCTTACTGTGATTTAGCATCAAATTATTTTCCACAAGCCATGAACTTATTTCATGAACTACATTATTTGATACTGTTTCAATATTACACACAAGATCCTTCACTACCAAGCTGGTGTCATCAGAAGGCATATCAATTATATAAATAAGAAAGAGCAGTGGCCCCAGCAATAACCCTTGGGGAACGCCCCACTTAACAGTGCCCCATTGGGACTGAACATCACTACCACTCTCAATATTGCGGAGAATTACCTTCTGCTTTCTGTTCTTAAAGTAAGAGGCGAACCAATTGTAAGCTACTCCCCTTACTCCATAATGGTCCAACTTCGGCAGTAATATTTTGTGGTCAACACAGTCAAAAGCCTTCGTTGAATCAAAGAAAACACCTAGCGTTCGCAACCTTTTATTTAATCCGTCCAAAACCTCACAGAGAAAGAGAATATAGCATTTTCAGTTGTTAAACCATTTCTAAAACCAAACTGAACATCTGACAGCAAATTATGTGAATTTAAATGCTCCAGTAACCTTGTATATACAACCTTCTCGATAACTTTAGCAAACACCGATGGCATAGAAATAGGTCTATAATTGTCAATTTTATCCCTGTCTCCCTTTTTATAAAGTGGCTTCACTACCGAGTACTTTAATCGGTCAGGAAACCGACCACTCCTAAAGGAAAAGTTACAGATATGGGCTAACATACATAGAACAATACTTAAGTATTCTGCTAGATACCCCGTCATATCCATGAGAGTTCTTGGTCTTTAGTGATTTAATTATTAATTCAATCTCCCTCTTGTCAGTATCATGGGGGAGCATTTCAGGTAACAGTCTCGGAACACTTTTTTCTAAGAGCGCTATATGATTCCCTGTTGGGACTAGGTTTCTATTTAGTTCACCTGCTATATTCAGAAAGTGATTATTAAATACTGTACATAAATGCGACTTATCAGTAACACGGACATTCCCACTACGCACTGATTCTATATCCTCGACCTGTCTCTGCAGACCAGCCACTCCCTTTACGACTGACCATATGGTTTTAATTTTATCCTGAGACTTAGCTATTCTATCTGCATACCACATACTTTTTGCCTTCCTAATAACATTTTTAAGCACCTTACAGTACTGTTTGTAATGGGCTGCTGCATTTAGATTCTGACTGTTTCTAACGTTTTGATATAATTGCCACTTTGTTCTACAAGACATTCGTATCCCTCTAGTCAGCCACCCAGGCTGCCTGTTTGTGCTATACCCTGTTTTGGACGTTCTAACGGAAAGCAACTTTCAAAGAGCACGAGAAAAGTCTTGAGAAAGGCATTATATTTATCGTCTACTGTATCAGCGCTATAAACATCTTGCCACTCTTGTTTCTTGATAAGGTTTACAAAGGTCTCTACAGCAACTGGATCAGCTTTCCTGAACAGCTGATGACTATATTTAACACGTTTTGCAGCACAAAAATCTTTTAGAGTTACAATTTGTGCATCATGATCTGAAAGACCATTCACCTTTTTGCTAACAGAATGCCCTTCTAGTAATGAGGAATTAACAAAAATGTTGTCTATGGTTGTTCTACTGTTCCCTTGCACTCTCGTTGGAAAGAATACGGTTTGCATAAGATTATATGAATTAAGGAGGTCTACCAGCATCCTCTTCCTTGCACAATCACTTATACAATTAATATTGAAGTCACCACATATAACTAACTTTTTGTATTTCCTATAAAGTGAACCAAGAACCTCCTCTAGCTTTAGCAAAAATTTTGTGAAATCGGAGTCTGGGGATCTATAAATAACAACAGTTAGAAGTTTAGCTCCGTTAAATTTAACCACACCTGCACAACATTCAAACACCTTTTCAGTGCAGTACTTTGAAACATCAATTGACTCAAATGGGGTGCCGTTTTTCACATACATGGCTACTCCCTATACCGCAAAGAGCTCCTCGAAAAGCTGCCAGCCAACCTGTATCCTGGTAAAGGAAGCCTCTGAATTATCTCCTTATTTAAGAAGTGTTCAGATTTACCAATAATTTCAGAGTCAACATCTATAAGCAGTTCACTAACTTTATCTCTAATACCTTGTATATTTTGATGAAATATACTAATTCCCTCATTACTCGGATACCTAAGCTTTGTCAAAAGTGGTTCCTTTGTTAGAGAGACTTCCCTTAAGCAGGAATACCTATCAGCTGACTTTAATCTACTGTAAAAAAGGTGCAGCTCTAACACCCACTACTGCAGGAATTTTCCCATGAGTGATCCCACCAACCCCACCTATGCTATCAGCTATAAGCTTTGCTAACCTTCCCTTCCCATACCTGTTGAGGTGCAGGCCATGTCTAGTGAAACCCGTCCTGCTGATAGACTCCACCGACACCACTGAAATGTGACCCATACTTTCTGTCATCAGCGCACCCCCAAGTCTCATGTTATTACGCCTGACGGCTGTATTAAAATGAGGCCGATCGTGACGCTGAAACAGTTCCACGAAATGCACATTCGTAACTAACTACCTAACGTGCCCCTCCAGACGGCGTTCGGTGGCGCCGTTTGGCAGAGGATTACACGACGGGCGGTTGCGCCCGACTGGCCAGTCTAAGACCAGAACGCGAAAACACAGAATTTTACATTTTTTCAAGGAAAGCCTAACTGAGGATGGCCGGATGCGGATCTAAACCGTCATCCTCCAGAATGCGTGTCCAGAGTGCTAACCACTGGAGAACTTCATACGGTGCTGCGTGAGGAACCAGCTGAACACTCATCATGAATGCTTTAGCGAAACAACGACAGACAATGCCAGAAAGTTTCGTCTAAGATTTGAAATACAGTTTTGGCCGAGCGGTTCTAGGCGCTTCAGTCTGGAACCGCGCGACCGCTACGGTCGCAGGTTCGAATCCTGCCTCGGGCGTGGATGTGTGTGATGTCCATAGGTTAGTTAGGTTTAAGTAGTTCAAAGTTCTAGAGGACTGATGACCTCAGCTGTTAAGTCCCATAGTGCTCAGAGCCATTTGAGCCATTTGAAATATAGTTTATCCGTCACCAGTGTACTGTTTTACTGCTGCGCCACGTCGCATGAAGAATACCGCTGTCATCTTCCGGAGAGTTCGTACTAATTACGTGCCTCACACTTCCCAGAAACGTTCGCTTTCTGTGCATCATCGAACCCTTCCCCCTTTCTTGCAAAAATACGTTCACTCAACGCAACTTTTGAAAACATTACTGGTTTTTATCAGCAATCTAGAGATAATTAAAATACTAATCAGTCTTGGTCACAAGGACTGATTAAAATTAATAATCACGCTTCCAAATGGTAACCGGTTTCGATTTTGTCAAAAATCATCTTCATACCATGTCTCATCAGATGGTGAACAGAGACGACGGCTGGAGTTTTGGTAAGCGTCGAAGAATTTACCAGGAGTGTCCTCTGATATAAAATCTCTTCTATATAAATACAGCTTTCACTTTAATCCCCGTGATACATCAGACCAACTCCACGAGAATTTGTTCCTCCAGAATGAGATTTTCACTCTGCATCGGAGTGTGCGCTGATATGAAACTTCCTGGCAGATTAAAACTGTGTGCCGGACCGAGACTCGAACTCGGGACCTTTTCCTATTCGGGGGGAAAGTGCTCTACCAACTGAGCGACTCTCGCCCCGTCCTCACAGCAAAGGTCCCGAGTTCGAGTCTCGGTCGGGCACACAGTTTTAATCTGCCGGGAAGTTTCAATTTGCTCCTAGTTTTCCACACGAAGTCTTTTACAGTCTGCCGCGCGGGGTAGCCGTGCCTTCTAGGGCGTCTTGTCACGGTTCGCACGGCTCTCCCCGTCGGGGGTTCGAGTCCTTCCTCGGGCATTGGTGTGTGTGTTGTCCTTAGCGTAAGTTGGTGTAATTTAGATTAAGTAGTGCGTAAGCCGAGGGACCGGTGACCTCAGCAGTTTGGTCCAATAGTCCTTACCACTAATTTACAAAAATTCTTTTACAGTCTGCTTCCGAGCGGTGTAAACGACACTAATGCAATAGGAATCTACAAGAGAGCAATCGTGTGTGTGAGTAAAACAAATGTTGCAGTGTCACGGTCTTCTTTACTATCTGAGCTACGGCTTACGTGCCAACTTTGGAAACCAAATGTTGCTGCATGACGATGAAGATTTCCTGGATAGTTTCGTCTTCGGTAATGAGTCGACATTTCACCTGAGTGGAAATGTGAACATCCAAGATATGTGCATCTGGGAGTCAGTAACAGTTGCAGTATAATTGCAACAAGACTCGCCTACATCGAATGTTCTTTGTTTCGCATCCAGATAGAAAGTTTATAGGCCTTCCATTTGCGTTGAAATAACTGTCACTGATGTTTCTTATCTTGATGTGCTAGGACTATGGCTCTTCCTCATTTGGAAGAAGCTGAACCACAAAACTTTATTTGGTAGCAATATTTTGTGCCATCTCACTGGTAACTGAGTACGCGATCTGTTAAAACGGCATTGTACCCGACCGCTGGATTGGCTGTAAGGGGCCGGAAGACAGAGATTTAATAAAATCAACATTGAACGTAATTCTGCTGTCTGCGTACATCCTTCTGCTAAAGGACTATTCCCGGTACATCTTATTTAATATTTTGTACTTATTTTTGTTTTATATTCATTGACTGCTCCTTAGACTGGCTAACTATTATCTAAGAATTTCTTAAGGTTACAATGCAACAGCGCACAACCAGACCCCTATGTTAGCAGACGAGCCACTAAATTTATTAAATGGTTGTGTGCTTTCCCACCGGTTGTGAGGTAGCAGCAAATTCTTTCATCTGATAGTTAATTTATCTTCAATTTTTTTGTTGTTGTAAACCAAGTGGTGCATTACGATTTGTTTAACTTTTGTCAAAAAACAAAGTATGAAAAGCACTCATGAATTTGCAGATTCACGCTTGTTTCAGATGTGGATTTATTGACACTAAAATCTGTAAGTTTACTTGCACAGGCTAAAAGACATAAGAATACGAATAAAGGTGTCTTCCCTATTGATGTCGACGTCGACGGGACGATAAATCCTAACCTTCCTTTCTTTTTTACAAATAAAGGAATAGCTGGTATTTCTCAGAAGAAAGAACGGTAGATTCATCACTTGGGAAGAACTTATTGCTCCGATTATGACGTAAATTGTGAAACAAAAAATAATGCAGTTAGGTGGAAATATGAAAAGTCCATTAATTTCACTATTCATAAAAGAATTTCGGAGAGACTGGAAGATTACAAATGCTAAATTATGACAGAATTCCGTAAGCAATACAACAAAAAGAACCACAAAAAATAATTTAGTAACAAATTACAAATAGTATTTCGCAAGGAAGGAATACAATAGCGTGTTGAAGGAATCATTGCAGTTCAGAATCATGAACAATATGCACAAATTTGCTCTACCGTCTAATACTTTATCGTTGTAGTACATACTATCCGTGACACAAACTTCAAAAATAATGTAAAAATTCAGATTTCTTTTACTTTCATTAACTTATTTATTTTTCATTCTAAATAAATTTTCCTTTAATTTGTATATGACGAATTTCCAACAGCTTTGTGACGACTAGTTACTTAAGAAGGAAGAAGATTATTACTTTCTTTTGAGAAACACAGTTTTGAGTTTATTTTTCTGCTTGGAATATGACATTTAAATTGCTTTTTGTTCCATGTATTATGAATACTATTTTATTTGGGATTATGATTATGGTAAGAAAATTATTTTGTAAAAATAATAATGCTTCTGTAAAGTGTTTATTAAAAAAAGTGGTCCAGTGGTAAAAAAAGGTGATTAAGACACTGAACTCACACTTTGAACGACGGCGGTTTTAATGCCCATTCGCAGTTAGATATTCTATGAATTCCATAAAACACACCAGGCAAATTCCGAGTCGGTTCGTTTGAGAAGAACAATTTCAGTTTCTAAAATTATGCTCCGTCTCTAATGCCCTCGTTGTCGACGGGTTGTTAAACCATAACTTTCGTTTCTTTCTTGCTAATAGCGTCTTGCTCCACCTTTGGCACAAATAGCAGCTGCAATTCATTGTGGTGTCCTGGAGACAGATGGCACCAAATTTTCACACTCACGTTATGCAATTCCTGTGATTTCTTTGCTGGCTCTCGATAATGACATTCCAGATGTGTTCAAGATGTTTCATTCCCAGCAAGTATTAGGTTGTGCCATTAATTGGGCCGGCCGGAGTGGCCGTGCGGTTCTAGGCGCTACAGTCTGGAGCCGAGCGACCGTTCCGGTCGCAGGTTCGAATCCTGCTTTGGCCATGGATGTGTGTGCTGTCCTTAGGTTAGTTAGGTTTAATTAGTTCTAAGTTCTAGGCGACTGGTGACCTCAGAAGTTAAGTCGCATAGTGCTCAGAGCCATTAATTGGAATTGGTTACATACCACTCGAGAAACACTTGACGGTTCTACCACTCCGATATGGACAAATATCTTGTTAGAAATAATATATGCAGTGGATAAAAATGTCAGCCATGAAGGGAAGAGACCGCTACGGTCGCAGGTTCGAATCCTGCCTCGGGCATGGATGTGTGTGATGTCCGTAGGTTTGTTAGGTTCAAGTAGTTCTACGTTCTAGGGGACAGATGACCTTAGGCGTTAAGTCCCATAGTGCTCAGAGCAAATTGAACCATGAAGGGAAGAAAGTGGCCAGGAATAATGTTCGTGTATTCATCTTTACGCCTCACAAACCTAAACATGAATATATAATAAACCTAAACATTCTGATCTGGTCGTAGATGATATCCCAAAATTGTCCATTAAGGTTGATATTCGGCAAACTCGCTGAGTAGGACATGAATTGAAATTTATCACTTTGCTTCTAAAATCATTGTATCCCGACTTCGGATTCGTTGCATGGAAAATCTTACGTCTGTCGGAAAAGACGTCAGCCATCAAGAAAACAGCAATAACGCTGACGTATTCTGTTGCTTTCGCAGTTTCTCTTCTCCCAGAATAACATAACACAGCCACCATCTACCCGTGCGCGTTTACGTTCGTTGGACGCCTTCTGTCAGACGATGGAGTGTCCCGATGCGATGTAACAGGAAGTGTGATTCATCCGACCAGGCAATTTGTTTCCATTGTTCCGTGGTCCAACCACGTTCTCCCCGTGCACACTGTAATTGGAAATGAGATCTCGTTCCATCAGCAGCGGCACATGTACAGGTCATCTGCTGTAGAGGCGCACATGTAGCAACATTTGATGAACGGTGTATTCCAAACACTTGTGCTTTGAATATTATTATACTGTACTATCTACTGTACCACAAAAATCTGCCAGTTCTAATTTACATAACAAGTAAGCCTCTGATATCCACGTTCTCAGACGCAACTGGCACCCTGCTGTCATTTCGTCGACTGCAGGTGTCGACTTATTTGTCCGGTTTCGATACCAAAATCGTTTAAATCAGCAGCTATCCTCATTCTCGGCACACGGAGACAATTCTACGCTTTCTCCGGCGTCAGCACTTCTTATACAGGTCAATTCTTACAATACAGTAAGAGCAGTAAATAGACACTGTTGATATAGCTATTTATTAAAAACAAATAGCTCCCTTACCGTATTCGAACAAGCAGTTCCATCATAAGACGGCTGTTCACGTTTAAAATTACATATCGCAACACAGCAAGAACCGCGACGCAATTCAAAAATGCAATACTTGAAAAAAAAAACCACTTGAAGAATTCTATAAAACTTATTTTGAAATAATATAACCTTTCTTTAAATTTCAAGTAAGTATTGTATGCAACAAAATTCCATTATATTCTAAACAACAGTAATATGAACGTGCAGTTCTGTTCTTGTCGAATATGATGTGTTATAAGATAATTATTGATTACTTCATTGAGTTGTGTCACTTGTCTTGCACTTTTAAAAAGCTGTTTTGTTTTTGTTACAACCCCTCTTGCTGCAATATAATAAGACATTAGAACATTCATTAGGCTAAACTAGTACTTAAGTTGGAAGAAAAAATTAAAAACATGTTGAACTTGTTTTATTAGACAAATACAAAATGCAAAATTTTAATTTATGAAAATGAATACAGTTCAATAAGGAACATCTCTCAAGTACAATTTCAGGAGTGTATGAAAACACAGAATCATGAAAGGGCTTATATTATCTAGGAATAGTTTTCGTCGAGAAAAAGGATTCAATATGGACTTTTTATAGCAGAAAGTTTCATTTTTTCTTGTACGCTGCAACACACGAAATTTCGTTATATTTGCAGCATCTAATGTAAGATACAGCACTGTATATACACAGACACTTTTATGATCAATTATATTAGAAATTACGTACATCTTACCTTATACACGAAAAGTATCACAACTCAGAATGTACCGCTCACGTTGAATGGCCCATTCACATCTGTTAGTAGCAACACTGAAACGACACTGCCCTTGTCGGGTGAATCAGCCTGCAACAAAACTGACAAAACTGCACTGAAGAGGACAAATTACAAGACTGAGATTACGTTTTTCGTGCACAGTGGGACACGTTACACGTATTTTTCAGTGACATAAACTAAACATTGCCGCTTTTTGACATATGTTGCTTTTCCTGCCAGGCTTGCAATGTATCTTATGATGTACATGTGATGTTGGCTGCCGCAGTGGCCGAGCGGTTCTAGGCGCTTCAGTCTGGAACTGCGCGACCGCTACGGTCGCAGGTTCGAATCCTGCCTCGGGCATAGATGTGTGTGATGTCCTTAGGTTAGTTAGGTTTAAGTAGTTCTAAGTTCTAGGGGACTGACGACCTCAGCTGTTAAGTCCCATAGTGCTCAGAGCCATTTGAACCTTTTTTTATGTTGGCTGATTTGTGGCGTAAGCTATTTCGGGTTGGTGGTGCCCTACAACAAAAACTTATGGAAGAGAAAGGACTACTTTACAGTAACTGAACCTAACCATGAGTTAAAACAACGTAAATAACTTTCTAATTTAAGTGGTGAGTAAGTTTTCTGTTACTACATCGAAATTCTTGAACCTTTTTGTGGAACCGATGACTGCTTTCGAATAATAATAATAAATACGATTTAACAATTTAATGAATCCTGAAGACATGCATAGTGTAGAGCGCCACACAAACACATCTACCCTATCTGTGTAGTCAACGTTCAGAGAAGTGCTAAATTTTGCTCCCTATCTGGCAAATTGTGCATCTCTTTGAATGGAGTCAACAGTGTTATAAAATGACGTAGCGTTTTCAATGGAAGTATCACAAAACTAACTCAGCTCCTATCTTAGATAGTTGTTTACGTTGTGTTAATTCATTACTAGGCAACCTTTCTTCTTACATCCCTTTTTACTGCAGGGCACCACCACCCCAAGGAACTTTTGCCACATAGAAAATCAGCCACCATCACTTGTACAGCATAAGCTATATGTAATTTTAAACCCGAACACCCGTATGATGGCGAAACCGTCGCCTCAAAATCGGGAATGGCGCTATTTACTCTTGATAAAAAGCATTACTGAAAGTGATTGGTTTCTATTTTACTTTATTTTAAACCTTAACCTCTATTTCCACACAGTTACAGTCTCATCATGTCAGCTTACCATACAATTGCACTTATTGTGCACCTTTCTACGTGGCCTAGACCGGTTATTTCACATGGTAGGGTGGTTATAATTTTCTACCTCAGCACCACATATTAGGTTCACATATGACGATACGACGAACAATGCTGAACTGATGTCGCAGTCAAACTTTTCAGCTGGATATATACTGTTTTATAATTATGCACATACTGCGCGATCTAGTTCTTCTTAATTACTTCGTACGAGATCGAAATGGGATATTGTTATGAATCGGAAATGAAAGAGCATAATGGTTTCTTCGCTAATGGACTCTTGAGCGGAAAATAAGCGCATTTTCATTAATCACCCAGAATGCACAAAACAGTAAATTAATGAATAGTTAGTCCTACTCAAAACAGCACGGACTGTAGAGTTAACATATGATTTACACTGCACCACGGTTGCATATGACTGTACTGGAGCAATAATACATCAAGTGAAGCAGAAGTTTGATCTGATAAGGAAAGCTGTTGAATTTCGTAAAATCTGCAAGAGTAAATCATTAATAAGATACCCGCATTGTCATTTTTGCGTAAAAAACCCTAAGGCTTTGGAGTGAGATCCCGGTGTCAAATTACTAACCGCTCTGCAGTTTCTCCATGGAACATGTACATGTGACACTGTTGATGTTGATTGTCCTTCGGACACGTTATAGAAAACAATTACTTAACAGACTGTGGAAAGGAGCAACAAGATCCAATTTATGATGCACAATACATTACAGATCTGTATACAGGGCGTAATGAATATAAGTGTATATATTTTTGTATGTGATACCTTAATATGTAAACATATCAGTGTGTTGGTTGTTTTCCTTTGCGAAAAACAGTCTTCCCACAAACACATCACAAACTTTGTGACCTGATGTTTTCTGCACGGTCGTAGTACACCACTAAGTAGACTACGCTGTCAGTATAGACTGGCCATTTTTGTGTCTATCTGTCGACACTTCAGAACCTGACCTGTTTTACAGTGGAAAATAAGCATTAAAGGCATGCTATTGACATATGTATTTGGAGCTACCAGGCAACCTAAAAACATGCGACTTTTAATGGCTATAGCTGTTAGTCTACAAATGACTAAAGTACCGATTTAATGTTGTCCAGTATACCGTCCTCGATCACCAGCAGAAATATCTGTACTTACATTCGTTGTCACCCTATATTTCCACAATTCACGCTTAGTTTATATTGATTTCGGCTCAGAAAATCAGATATCAGAGGACGGCTACCAAGTGGTTGGCTGTTCAACAAATTACTGCTCTGACACTCTCTGGCAGAAACTGATGGTGACACAGATTTTTTAATATTTTCTGTCAGATTAGCGGTCTCAGTCCTGATGACGCAGTCCATAATTCACGAAACAGTGGCTCTCCAGCACTGTGTGACACTGCTGCCTCAGAAAGAGGAAAGACGGTAACAACCCTACTTATGCGTGATTTCCATTGTGCACTGGCCTATATTAGAAGAAAATCCCAGTGGCTAAAAACTGTTCCCCTAAGGGTGGCCGAGCGGTTCTAGGCGCTACAGTCTGGAACCGCGCGACCGCTACGGTCGCAGGTTCGAATACTGCCTCGGGCATGGATGTATGTGATGTCCTTCCTTTAGTTAGGTTTAAGTAGTTCTAAGTTCTAGGGGACTGATGACTTCAGAAGTTAAGTCCCATAGTGCTCAGAGCAATTTGAACCATTTTTGAACCTAATGATCTTCTTGTCCTAGTGTCAGACCGGTAGTATAAGGGAGTAGATACAACTCGCGATTACTCGTGTTAGGGGGAATCACTATAAAAAGTATCACCTTACGGTGTTTGCCAGCTACTGTAAACATAAACTCATCTTAACAAAGACCAGCTGCTAGCCTCAATATGAAATAAAGGATAAGATACTTGCAGTAAAATATCAAGATTTCTTCAGAAGTCTCGTCAGCAGAGTACACTGAACGGAATGATTAGAATCTGTTTTAGTGAAAAGTGAACTGCAGATAACGCCCAGGACACTAACAAATTCCAGAAACAACTGTATTTTAGGAAAAAACGCCATGAAGTATATCTGGGTGTTATAGTTCCTAAAAACTTTTCTATCTAAATATTGTTACAGCTTTTTATTGTTTCGGCAGAGATTGTGTCATGTCTACGTACCGAGTTGTCGCAGTGCTTAAGGTACTGGTACTGAACTCTAATGAGAGAGTACCGGACTTCCAATCCCCGCTCCGCTAGCATACTTTGCAATAAATTACCCTCGATAACATATTTTCGGTGGCTCACCTGTATTAGTTCTGTGCTTAACTGCAAGCTTTCAATTCTTTTCATCTTCAGCGTCGGCAGGTGTAAAAACTGACTTCTGCGACATGAAGGCGTCCGCTGCAGAGGGTGTCTCAAAGCTGTAAGGTCCAGTCACGTTAATGTGAGCACCTGTGAAAAGCTTCAATAACAACATTTACCGCTGCAAGGCGTGCAGGTAGGATCTCAACGAGTTTCTGGAAGGCCATCAGTTGTAAAATTCACGCAAAGGACTAAAAATATTTCTTGTGATGGCATCTTATCTGAAAAGCGATGCCGCTAAAGGCTGAATATGTCTAGTAGACTGTGCTCTCATCAGCTACCGATTTGAATAAGACTGCAGGAGAACATGGCAGCAGCCCAGGAAAACGTAATAATTTTCAGAAATGACTATGAGATCAAAATAATTAAAAATAAATTTAGAATTAGAATTATTCAATAAAAAAGTGATAGATCGCATTAGTAAGGTTACATCTGTCCTCTAACGGATCACATGGAGCACAGTTCCACCAAGCAGTTGAATCAGAACAAGAAGCACCATGCAACCTTAAAATCCGGTAGTAATATTAAACTAATGGAGTAGTAATGAACGCCATGACGTACTTTCATGGATAAATAAAAGAAATACGGATATTGATCCTCAAACATAGAACAAAGACTCTAGCTTTGAACAGCAGACTTAACCTCGTACACAAAGAACGTGGATCTATTAAGTTAAAAACTGGAAATGAAATATTATGCCAACGCACACTTGCAGGCAATGGTATCACTATATATTACTCTATGTTGCAGCATAAAAATAGCCATCTAAAACATAACATCAGGCAGAGCCTTCGAATTAGAACGCTCAGCATCCTCTTGCTGCATCTGTATAAAAATGGTTCTAATGGCTCTGAGCACTATGGGACTTAACATCTTAGGTCATCAGTCCCCTAGAACGTAGAAATACTTAAACCTAACTAACCTAAGGACGTCACACACATCCATGCCCGAGGCAGGATTCGAACCTGCAACCGCGGCAGTCGCGCGGTTCCAGACTACAGCGCCTTGAACCGCATGGCCACGACGGCCGGCTGCATCTGTATAGGTTGCTACATAAATTCGTAGCGTTTTCGGTTTGTATGTTGGTATTACGGTTGCTATGGGTTTATTTACCAATTGTCATTTTTTATTTGTAGTTCACTGTTGCTATTAGAGTCTACATATTGCCATTTTGTCATTTGGAGATAGTAAGAGAAATCGGAGCACTTCCTACATTGAATTCAGTCGAAATGTGACAGCAGCAAAGGCAGCCAGAAACATTTGCGCCGTGCATAGTGATAACTGCAGTGGACAAAGCACGGCAAGAAATGGTTTTCTCGTTTTAAAGAGGATGATTTGACATTAGTGACTCCCCAAGTGCAGGAAGACATTCAGGGTTTGATGAAGATCGTTTAAACGCATTAATTCACAATGATACACGTCAGCATACTAGAAAACCGGCAAATGTGATGGACTGTGATCATTCCACTATTGTACGACATTTGTATTCATTGGGGAGGTTCAAAAATAGAGTTTATGGGTGCCGCATGGTCTAACAAGGTCAGCAGGTAGCCATATGTACATCTCTGCCTGCTCGTCACCACTTAGGTCGTGAACAACACCGACCATTCCTATCCTGTATCGCCACTGGTGATAAAAAATGGTATCTTTATGCTAACATAAGGAAAAGAAGGGAATGGATGAGCCTAAAAGCGGCAGCAACTCAACATACTTAGACCTGCGAGCATCCGCAAAAGACAACGTAATGTGGATCAGCGACGGTGTGGTGTTCTGTGATTGTTTCCCCGAGGTGTAACCATCTCTGCTAACATTTATTGTCAACAACTGAGACGTCTTTCAGAAACAATGCAAGAACAACGACCAGGAAGACTGCGTAAGGAGATGCTGCTCCACGATAACGGCCCCGCACATTCTGCTAGACTAAAAAAAATCGCTACACAGGAGTTGGGCTGGGAAGTTACTCCTCACTCTCCTTATTTTGCGCCCTCAGATTTTCACCTTTTACTCTCTATATCGAACAACATTCAAGGAACTTCCTTTCCGGATGAAAATGCGCTCCGAACATTGTTGGACGAGTTCTTCGGCTCAAAACCCCGTGATTTCTACAGGCGAATAGAAAAGTTACGCCAGTGTTGGCAGAGTTTTGTAAATAGTGAAGGAGTATATATTATTGACGACTCAAGTCTCTGTTATGTGTATCTGTTGTGTTTATCAAACATGTGCACAAATGCTACGAACTTAAGCACCAACCCAACAGATCCAGCGAAACCCACAAACACAAGTCAGAATGCTTTGTCTGCTGTCTACACACGCACACTGCTCAAGACTCTGCCGCTCTGACAACGGATTGGTCGGACAGCTATCCTTCCAAAGGATAGCGTATACACACTACTGGCCATTAAAAGTGCTACGCCAAGAAGAAATACAGATGATAAACGAGTATTCATTGGACAAATTCATTATACTAGAACTGACATGTGATTATATTTTCACGCAATTTGGGTACATACATCCTGAGAAATCAGTACCCAGAACAACCACCTCTGGCCGTAATAAAGGCCTTGACACGCTTGGGCATTGAGTCAAACAGAGCTTGGATGGCGTGCACAGGTACAGCTGCCCATGCAGTTTCAACACGATACCACAGTTCGTCAAGAGTAGTGACTGGCGTATTGTGACGAGCCAGTTGCTCGGCCATCATTGACCAGACGTTTTCAATTGGTGAGAGATCTGGACAATGTGCTGGCCAGGGCAGCAGTCTAAGATTTTCTGTATCCAGATAGGTCCGTACAGGACCTGCAACATGCGGTCGTGCATTATCCTGCTGAAATGTAGGGTTTCCCAGGAATCGAATGAAGGGTAGAGCCACGGGTGGTAACACATCTGAAATGTAACGTCCACTGTTCAAAGTGTCGTCAATGCGAACAATAGGTGACCGAGACGTGTAACCAATGGCACCCCATGCCATCACGCAAGGTGATACTCCAATATGGCGATGAAGAATACACGCTTCCAATGTGCGTTCACCGCGATGTCGCCAAAAACGGATGCGACCATCATGATGCTGTAAACAGAACCTCGATTCATCCGAAAAAATGACGTTTTGCCATTCGTGCACCCAGGTTCGTCGTTGAGTACACTATTGCAGGCGCTCCTGTCTGTGATGCAGCGTCAAGGGTAACCGCAGCGATGGTCTCCGAGCTGATGGTCCATGTTGCTGCAAACGTCGCCGAACTGTTCGTGCAGATGGTTGTTGTCTTGCAAACGTCCCCATCTGTCGACTCGGGGATCGAGACGTGGCTGCACGATCTGTTACAGCCATTCGGATAAGATGCCTGTCATCTCGACTGCTAGTGATACGAGGCCGTTGGGATCCAGCACGGCGTTCCGTATTTCCCTCTGAACCCACCGATTCCATATTCCGGTAACAGTCATTGGATTTCGACCAACGCGAACAGCAATGTCGCGATACGATAAACCGCAATGGCGATAGGCTACAATCCGACCTTTATCAAAGTCGGAAACCTGATGGTACGCATTTCTCCTCCTTACACGAGGCATCACAACAATGTTTCACCAGTCAACTGCTGTTTGTGTATGAGAAATCGGTTGGAAACTTTCCTCATGTCAGCATGTTGTAGGTGTCGCCACCGGCGCCAACCTCGTGTGAGTGCTCTGAAAAGCTAATCATTTGCATATCACAGCATCTTCTTCCTGTCGGTTAAATTTCGCGTCTGTAGCACGTCATGTTCGTGGTGTAGCAATTTTAATGGCCAGTAAAGTATATACCCTACCCATGCAGCCAAGACTGTGTTACTCGTAGCAGACGAAATCGGTGCATAGCGAGTCTTTGTATCTCGCTAGTTACTAGTAACTCCCGTGAAGATAAATGATTTGAAAGACGTTTTCTAATGGACAGCTTTCGAGATGAACTACAGTCCCAAAGTATTTTGGTAAATTTTTAGGGATATGTAAAAGCGGTAGCGTCTCGGAAACCGTGTCCATATAGCTTGATGATGACGCCCCTCTCCACTAGCAGTGATAGGAACTAGCGGTTCACTAGCGAGCTAGACTCGTCTTCGGGAGGACAATAGTTCAGGTTTAAGTTTTTCTTGGCGTCCTTACATAGCTTAGAAGTCTTTTGAAAAGCACACAACCGATTACCTTCCACAATCCAAGCTTGTGCTCCATCTCTGACGATCTCTTTCTTAAACCGTAATCCCCCTTCCTTATTTCTAAAAGGTCACACGTAGCAGATATAGTGTGGGCCGATAAAAACTTGTAATCTTCGATTTCTTCCTTTCCTGGTCTGTAACGTAGAATCAGTGTAGTTATTCGTGTAAGAACGCCACTGAAACTTTAAAAACTGTTAAAATGCCTCAGTCTGGACTGACAGGATAAATTAACAGTTTAAATACGTCTGCGACTTCTTAACGAAAGCTGCGTTCGATCGATTCCCTCAACCTTTTATTACCCGAATAGAAGTGCTCCTCGTCTTATCAGCACTCGTGCTGGGGAGAGGTTATTTAATACGAGCACACGCGTTAACAGCCTCCGATTCTGCACTTTCGTATTCTAGATCGTCTTATTTACTGACACTATAAAGCGGTCTTCCTTAGCCAAGACAGCGACCAGTGCAGCAACACTTAGTTTTAAAATTCTGTTTACTATGTGGCTACTTTCGCAGCAGGGTAAGCCAGTTGTAATTTTTCTAATTGCACCGCGTCCCCACGACCTCAAAGATTTCAAGTGCATGCAGCCGCTAATGAACGGCATTGCAATAAACCTTTATACTGCCTGTACGTCTTCGCCACATAAACCCAATGGCGTGCGGAACACAAATAAAACGCTTTAGAAATCTCTGGAGTGTCAGTGGCTCAGGGCGGGCAAGCGGCGGTTGGCATCACGCCATGCAGCCTTTGTGCAGCAACGTGCATCGTAAAATCGTGCTCTTTTCATATTCCTGCCTTTCCGTCGCGTTATTAGCATTCTCTCGGCAAGTGTTCATCGTTGAGCATCAGCTCCGAATACTCAGCATCACATGCACAACAACAGAACGTCGATGCGCGTAAAGAAACGACAGACGGAGTAAGAGGAAAACGGTGTTAGCTCCCGAGAAATGGTAACGATATTCATATCTTGTGCAAGTGCTCGAGTTTCTCGGAATATTTTATTTGCTTCTGACAATGGACAGTAATGCGACGTTTCAGAAAACGGCAGCGGTGTCTGCTTCCAGCACCCTACTCCTGCCACGGCTCTGCGCGACGGCCCGATTTGAATAGACTTCTGAGCCTCACAAATTAGTAATTCGGATGCTGAGGACTCGTGCCCAGCTAAGCGCAGAGACGAAACCTTGTATAGGAATTAGCCGCTGCACATCCAGTAAGCACACAGGTCATTGGGTTTATGGACGCTGTCGGACACATTCGCTGTTTCGAACGCTGTGCAGCGATGTGAAGTGTTCGTGACAGTAATGAGTAACTAGTGCACCATTCATTTAGTTGTTCTCCTCACATCGCATCTGCTGGTGTGCACTGGGAGGAGATGAGATCCCAGGTTGGCAAGCTGCTAAGCCTAAGGATAAGCCGTCACCAACGGTTGACTCACTGAATCGTTGTGGTATTCACAATCTCAGAACTTAAAACAAAATCTGTGATGATTCACGAATCATTTCTTTTTCAGATAAGTGACCGTCCTGGTTCAGTTCATAGCCATACAGGTTACGGCCTGCTGCAAACCATACTAGTTGGCTGCTTGTTTGTCCAGCCTCTTAAGCTGCGTACCCACTATATTCGTGAAGGATTCAGTCATAGTACATGCTCCATGTGTCCATCTACTCGATCTTCTGGACGCTGCAGAAAACATAGCGCTGTTCCACAGCGTTCGTTTGAAAGTTGAGTGAAAATATCTTTGAAATTAGCAGTAATTAGGGTTGATATTTTAGTTCCCTGTCTCCCGGAATATTTCAGAAGCCACCCTCGCCATTGGCAGGCAAAGCTGTACAATAATAGATGTACTTTACTGTCAGAACTGAAATTTGAACAAAAATATGAGCAATGAACGTACAGGGAGTAATGGGTATAAGTGCAAAAAATGGCTCTGAGCACTATGGGACTCAACTGCTGAGGTCATTAGTCCCCTAGAACTTAGAACTAGTTAAACCTAACTAACCTAAGGACATCACAAACATCCATGCCCGAGGCAGGATTCGAACCTGCGACCGTAGCGGTCTTGCGGTTCCCGACTGCAGCGCCTTTAACCGCACGGCCACTTCGGCCGGCTGTATAAGTGCAGATATTTCTATTAGTGACTGTGGGCTGTGTACTGAACAACATTACATCAGTATTTACGTCACTTATAGATTAGTAATTGTGTCCAGTATAAGTCGCGTATTTTTAGGTTGGGTAGTACCTCCACGTATATGTGGTAGGAACCACCCTTAACGCTTATTTCCACTGGACAGGGGGTCAGGTGTTTTAGTGTGGATGCGTGAACGCAAAACGATTAGTCTACACTGGCAGGCGTAGTCCACTTAGTGCTGCACTTATAACCATGCAGAAAACATCAGGTCCCAAAGTTTGTGATGTGTTTTGTGGGAAAACTGTGCGACTCAGAGAAACAATCAACACACAGACGTGTGTACATATTGAGGTACCACATATAAAAATATCTGCACTTGCGCCCGTTACTCCCTATATGCATAGGCTGCATTTACCTCTATTACCATGTGTTGAGTGTGTCTTTCCTAAGAGTAGTCTGGCGCATTTGCTATGGTGTTTCGTCAGATATTTGCAATTTCGTTTTTGCAACACGTAGGTGTAGACAGCTCAAACAAAATAAGTATTAATGGTTTTCTCGTGCCAGTCTGCCTCAGTAGCTGCGGAGTCAGCGTAGCACACTGCTAACCGAAGAGGCCTGTGTTTTCAAATGGCTCTCAGCACTATGGGACTTAACATCTGTGGTCATCAGTCCCCTAGAACTTAGAAATACTTATACCTAACTAACCTAAGGACATCACACACATCCATGCCAGAGGCAGGATTCGAACCTGCGACCGTAGCGGTCACGCGGTTCCAGACTGACGCGCCTAGAACCGCACGGCCACACCGGCCGGCTGGCCTGTGTTTGATTCCTGACCATGTTGAAGATTTTCTCCACTCGGGAACTGGGTGTTGTGTTGTCTTCATCCTCATACAGACTTAACTGACATGAAAATCGCCTGTATGGCATCACATGACAAGTCTACGCATACGTAAATTTGTACCAGGGCACAGCTTGGTCCTAGTGAACATTCTGAATTGCTGAAACACACTGTCGTATCTTCTACTGTTGAGATGGCTGTATGGGCACGTCCTGAAAGACATTTAAATAACAAAATTTTAAAAAATAAATAAAAAACTGCTCTTGCCAGCCGGCCTCTGTGGCCCAGCGGTTCTAAGCGCTTCAGTCCGGAACCGCGCTGGTGTTACGGTCACAGGTTCGAATCCTGCCTCGGGCATGGATGTGTGTGATGTCCTTAGGTTAGTTAGGTTTAAGTAGTTGTAAGTCTAGGGGACTGATGACCTTAGATGTTAAGTCTCATAGTGCTTAGAGCCATTTGAACCATTTTTGCTCTTGCCATATATACCTGGAGGCACTACCCAACCTTCAAACGTACGACTTGTAACATTATAATTATTAGCCTGCAAATTACATAAATACCGATGTGATGTCGTTCAGTACATTGGCCTCAGGCACCAATTGAAACATCTGCAGTTATACCCGTTACTGCCTTTATATACTCGTATATACGTATACTGCGAATTCATTCTGCTAATTTCGAACATTTGTAGTGTTTGGTTGCGGCGTTAATTGAGAAAAATGGACATATTTTGTAAATCCATGTCGCCTAAAGAAAGCTTATTTTAATGTAAACATTTTTAGGCACAGCTGATGGCTTTACAGATCCGCAGTACTTATTTAAATTTTCCAAACAAGCTATCAGCGAATCTGTTCCAGTAGTTTGTCAGGTTTTCATAACGAAATCTTTTTATTGTTACTGGCTTTTTTACTCATCCAATCATCTCCGATATACGGGGAATACTCTTGTTTATTCATACACTCAAAGTATAAATTATTTATGTCACATACATTTCCATTCGCAAACCCACATGGCGAGATAGCTACGAGGTACTTGAGCAACACTAGCTAGTATCTTGATGTCTCGTACATGCATGACATCACGCATAAAGTATATGAAGACACAGTATCATATATATAAACCGTAAATAAGAGACTAATGTTTCTTTCAGACCTTGTCTCACTGCTGTGGAGTGTCAGGGCCCCACTTCAACCGACGAAAGGAAATTTCACGATTACGTTAAAATATTGTTTTCAGGCGTGTTTTCACACTGAGTGGTCTGCTGTTTAGCGTGCCACGACAAAAATTATTTTCTTAAAAAAAGGCACTTTTCTTTTAATACGGCCACTGCGTCCTTAGTACCAGGGACATCGAAAAGTAAGCTACATATTATTATGGTAGGGCAAGTAACTTTTATGAATGCTGTAGTACACTTCAAAGTGACACAGATATGTTACATTATTTTTCAGCATAGTCCTCAAGTCCCTATAAACACCAGTCGGAACGTTCAGTTCCTCGACGCAGAAATCCGCTCCTTGGTCATGGAGTCATTCGAGAACCGCTGTGTGAACATCGGGGACTGATGACCTCAGAAGTGAAGTCCCATAGTGCTCATAGCCATTTGTGAACGTCCTCATCGTTGGAAAACCTCTTTCCCACAGATGTTTTTTCTGCTCGTCGTGTTTGGTCGATGTCGGTGGCCTTCCTTCCCCATCGTCATCAGCCACGTCCGAGCGACCTAATTCAACTTGTTGGCACCATTTCACTACGCCTGGACGCGACATTGCATTCGGTCCATATTTCGTGGTGAATCTGTGCAGTTTACATTTTTTTCCCACAAGAATCGCATCGCCCCGCGTATTTTAGCTTTGGAGTACTTTAAGTTTCCGCTCTATTTCACTCCCACACTGTGATGCAGCTGTTATCTGTACCGCAGAAGAACTTTGTTTGCAGGAAACCCGGAATGTGCAATTTCTTCTAAGAAAAAAATGGCTCTGAGCACTATGGGACTTAACATCTGTGGTCAACAGTCCCCTAGAACTGAGAACTACTTAAACCTAACTAACCTAAGGACATCACAAACATCCATGCCCGAGGCAGGATTCGAACCTGCGACCGTAGCAGTCGCGCGGTTCCGGACTGAGCGCCTAGAACCGCTAGACCGCCGCGGCCGGCTCTCTTCTAAGAATGCGCCCCTGTTGTTGCGTAATAGTCTTAGTGCGAGACATGTGTCGCTTACTCTCAGCAATCCCTACGTATATAAACAACGAAGAGTTCTATAAATTCTGCTATGTAATTCTTGAAAATAAAGTTATTAGTTCTAAATTAAGACGCTTCGTGTGTTTTCAAATACAATAGACTAGCCAGATACCGACGTTATACGCACTTCACAAAATGGGGAGACAGATGCTGACGGCTTCCTCTCCCAAATCTCTCACGGCAACTGAAGCCTTGTTCTAATGCTATTTTGTCTAAAACTGACATGGTGAGACCGTGGCTGTATACAATTAATGTAGGTTAATTCTTACAAAGAAGAAAACAGCAACCAGCCACTATTAATACTGCTATTTATTTAGGTAAGTAGCGCCGTTACCGGTTTCGAACTGGCAGATCTGCAATCTTTGTGATAACTTCACATGTGGCAAATTCTTTTTGGTGTGTGTTTGTGTAGTTGGTTGGTTGGTTGGTCGGGGAAGGAGACCAGACAGCGAGGTCATCGGTCTCATCGGTTTAGGGAAGGACGGGGGAGGAAGTCGGCCGTGCCCTTTGAAAGGAACCATCCCGGCATTTGCCTGGAGCGATTGAGGGAAATCACGGAAAACCTAAATCAGGATGGCCGGACGCGGGAGTTTGTGTAGTGCTTTGCACAATATGGTGATGTAAAAATTACATAAGTGCTGGATATATTTTGGAATATTCGAAAAATACAATCCAGCAACTCCGCAACAAAATCGCGCGGAATTTTCGACGGAAGCAACACACTAAAAATACAGGAAGAATAAAAATCGTAAACGGACGATAATGTAAAGTGTATCTTGAAAATCATGTGAACAGCCGTCTGGTGATGAACTTGCCAGTTCGAAACCGGTAAAGGCGCTATTTAACTAAATAAATAACAGTATTAATAGTGGCTGGTTGCTGTTTTCTTCTTTGTAAGAATTAACCTACATTATTTGAAGCCTTGTTGCCAGAGCAGACGTACTGTTAAATTCAGCTATATGGTCGGCAAGCGATCACAACCAAACACCTGTATGCGAATTACAAATCTCCCACGCCTGCTCAGTAATTCTCATGAATCATCTCGATGCATAAAAAATGTAACGCCTTCAAACGGGAACCGATCACTCCTGCAGATACAGGACGAATTTTAAACAGACATCCCTTAGTCTGTACATGCACACGCGACGCATACAGAATTCATAATATTATAACGTTAAAAACTGCAGAATAATTAAAAATTCATTAATGGTAACAATACAGCACACTATTGTGTTTCTGTATACGTCCGCTGGTGCATTACCCTCCTTACTTTCTTAAGCGAGCCTTCTTATACAGGGTGTTACAAAAAGGTACGGGCAAACTTTCAGGAAACATTCCTCACACACAAATAAAGAAAAGGTGTTACGTGGACATGGGTCCGGAAACGCATACTTTCCATGTTAGAGCTCATTTTAGTTTCGTCAGTATGTAATGTACTTCCTCGATTCGCCGCCAGTTGGCCCAATTGAAGGAAGGTAATGTTGACTTCGGTGCTTGTGTTGACACGCGACTCATTGCTCCACAGTACTAGCATCAAGCACATCAGTACGTAGCATTAACAGGTTAGTGTTCATCACGAACGTGGTTTTGCAGTCAGGGCAATGTTTACAAATGCGGAGTTGGCAGATGCCCATTTGATGTATGGATGAGCACGGGGCAATAGCCGTGGCGCGGTACGTTTATATCGAGACAGATTTCCAGAACGAAGGTGTCCCGACAGGAAGACGTTCGAAGCAATTGATCGGCGTCTTAGGGAGCACGGAACATTGCAGCCTATGACTCGCGACTGGGGAAGACCTAGAACGACGAGGACACCTGCAATGGACGAGGCAATTCTTCGTGCAGTTGACGATAACCCTAATGTCAGCGTCAGAGAAGTTGCTGCTGTACAAGGTAACGTTGACCACGTCACCGGGAGAACCAGTTGTTTCCGTACCATGTACAGCGTGTGCAGGCACTATCAGCAGCTGATTGGCCTCCACAGGTACACTTCTGCGAATGGTTCATCCAACAATGTGTTAATCCTTATTTCAGTGCAAATGTTCTCTTTACGGATGAGGCTTCTTTCCAACGTGATCAAATTGTAAATTTTCACAATCAACATGTGTGGGCTGACGAGAATCCGCACGCAATTGTGCAATCACGTCATCAACACAGATTTTCTGTGAACGTTTGGGCAGGCATTGTTGGTAATGTCTTGATTGGGCCCCATGTTCTTCCACCTACGCTCAATGGAGCACGTTATCATGATTTCATACGAGATACTCTACCTGTGCTGCTAGAGCATGTGCCTTTACAAGTACGACACAAAATGTGGTTCATGCACGATGGAGCTCCTGCACATTTCAGTCGAAGTGTTCGTACGCTTGTCAACAACAGATTCGGTGACCGATGGATTGGTAAGTCCCGGCGGAGGTTCGAGTCCTCCCTCGGGCATGGGTGTGTGTGTTTGTCCTTAGGATAATTTAGGTTAAGTAGTGTGTAAGCTTAGGGACTGATGACCTTAGCAGTTACGTCCCATAAGATTTCACACACATTTGAACATTTTTTTGATGAATTGGTAGAGGCGGACCAATTCCATGGCCTCCACGCTCTCCTGACCTCAACCCTCTTGACTTTCATTTATGGGGGCATTTGAAAGCTCTTGTTTACGCAACCCCGGTACCAAATGTAGAGACTCTTCGTGCTCGTATTGTGGACGGCTGTGACACAATACGCCATTCTCCAGGGCTGCATCAGCGCATCAGGGATTCCATGCGACGGAGGGTGGATGCATGTATCCTCGCTAACGAAGGACATTTTGAAGATTTCCTGTAACAAAGTGTTTGAAGTCACGCTGGTACGTTCTGTTGCTGTGTGTTTCCATTCCATGATTAATGTGATTTGAAGAAAAGTAATAAAATGAGCTGTAACATGGAAAGTAAACGTTTCCGGACACATGTCCACATAACATATTTTCTTTCTTTGTGTGTGAGGAATGTTTCCTGAAAGTTCGGCCGTACCTTTTTGTAACACCCTGTAGATATTTTTTCTCATATCGGTATCTAGGATCCCACGATATTAGTTTTTGTTGATTTGGTTCGATCAGTGTCAAACAGCTTCCGTCTGAAAGCTCCATAGCTGTGTAAAATAAACTAAAGCTACACTCATGTTTGACCAACACTACCATACGTGCCTCAAGTGGCTTCCAGACATTTAAACGCGATCCCGTTCTTGTTGGTAGGAAAAACAGGCAGGGTGTGGAGCGTCTTTGGCGGAGCGTGAAACGTTCGTGTAATGTTTGTGTTGTCGATAATGATGGGTGAAGAGGGAGAAGTTGAAAATGTGGTGCCGGCGCAAAGCATCCTTCTTTCGAATAGCACCAGGGGGACTGCTGCGCCTAATGGCCCCTGCCGACGAAAGGATCTCTCTTAAAAATGCCACACGGCCTCACTCCACGAAACACCGTGAGAGGCTCTGGAATTTAGCTCGGGGCAATGACGCACACTACGGAATTCAACGCTCCTACTTCTTCTCCCCGTGTCGGTTAAATATTATGGAAATTTTTCGCTCCACTAGGATCCAACCCCGCTACCTCCATGTCAAATGCCAACGCACTAGAGTATGCTTCGATTTTAAGACGAAAATTTTTCCCATGATTCTAAGCAAATACTGTCATTCTGACAAGGGTCTTAGTCCTAATTACCACCCAGTATTTCATTTAAATGGTGGAAATAGGCACCAAATAAAATGTGCAGTAAAAGAGAGAGCTAATAAATGCCAAACAGAATTTTCTGCCTACAGTTTTTCTACAGAAACGATTCAGAGAAAGCTGCAAAACATCTGAGAGTGAGATTTCAATGGCGCCACGGCCCTAATTACTACATCTCTCCATCGGCATATTATGCGACAGGTTGTTTAGTGGAAAGCAGTTATACGTATATAGTTTTGTTTCCTCATTAGTGTCTGTTAGAACAGACACACACTGGTGATACGTATTAACTCTGCATTAACAAACGTCATCCTTCGGCCTGCTACACAAATCTAAAACCAAAGGAGGAAAATCCTGACGTCGTAGTGACACAGATACAACACATTTGAAATAATGTCGCACGGCTCCACACACAAATCACGTGTCATAACGTTGTAGTAATTCGCGTGAAACGGAATACAGATACCTTTCTCATACTACTACGGCAAATGAACTGATCAACGTCTCGAAACATGGCACGTAGCGTAATCAGACACCTTATATTTTTTACTTCAAGCTTGTTCATAGTTTAGTCAGTAACGGGATGGAAATTTCAGGAAGTTCATTTCGTAGATTAAGTTCAAAATATGAAAAACACAAAGCACATTATCTCAGATATAGCAAGATCATAAATATTCGTCCCTTTCCAGAAAGATCATAAATATTCGTTCATTTCTAGTACACAAAAGGAGCTCGTGTGCATGGAAACTATTCCGAAATCTGTTGTTTTTCTTTCGTTTTGGAAGATATTTACAGACCAATTACAGGTCTTATTTATGCACACTTATAAAAAGTATTCTGGTTTGCTGGCGTTTCGTGTAACATGTGGACGAATTATCAGAATATCAGAAACGTCAGAGTCAATCAATTTAATTTATTAAGTACAATAACTTATCATAAAAGATAAATTCAGACATTAAACGTAATATAGAACCTAGGTTTTTACACCCAAGAAGTAATTATACAAACGAGAAGCAAATTTGGCATGTTCCATATTATGAATTCTAGCGTAGCTGCTTGATATAGAACCTTTTTAGTCTAGAATGAAAAACAGAAGTAGCGAATATTCTGCTGTATTAATTTTTTTGTTTAGTAGTTTTCGGGTTCCAGAGCTACCATACGTCAACGATTGACTATCGTCGTCAAAGACATTATCGTTACGATGAACAACTTCGGGAAATAATTATGACAGTCGAAAGGTGCGATTGGAAACTCGTAGAGATGCAGCAATAACAGTAACTGATCTGAATGTACGGAAATGAGGAGGTGACAAATGAGACTATACGTTACCATCTGCGGTGCAACTAAATTGAGCCGCGCGGGATTAGCCGAGCGGTCTACGGGGCTGCAGTCATGGACGGTGCGGCTGGTCCCGGCGGAGGCTCCAGTCATCCCTCGGGCATGGGTGTGTGTGTTTGTCCTTAGGATAATTTAGGTTAAGTAGTGTGTAAGCTTAGGGACTGATGACCTTAGCAGTTAAGTCCCATAAGATTTCACACACGCTTGAACATTAGAACTAAATTGAAATTCGTGTCTAAGAAATTACCGACCACTCTCAGCTACAAATATCATAACAGATGGAGGACTGTGTGTCAAATGTTTATTAATTTTATGGTATTTCAATAAGTTCAGGTTATGCTTTTGCCCTCTGTGTGCCAATTGGAAACCATGAACCAGTATTTGGTAGCTGTAACCTTCACTCTATACGCACCAAGCACATGCAGTCAGACGCATGTATTCTCTGGTTACGATAATGTACATCCAGTCTAGCTAGCTGTTATAGCTCTGTCTTATCGTTAAATGCCAACGGCCTTGCCGCTGCGGTAACACAGGTTCCCGTCAGATCACCGGAGTTAAGCGCTGTCGCGGTTGGCTATCACTTGGGTGGGTGACCGTCCACGTCTGCTGAGCGCTGTTGGTAAAGGGGGGTGCACTCAGCTCTTGTGAGCTACTTTATTGAAAAGTAGCGCCTCCGGTCACGAAAACTGACAACGGCCGGGAGAGGGGTGTACTGATCACATGCGCCTCCATATCCTCATCCACTGATGCCCAGAAACCAAGGATGACAAGGCGGTCGGTCGGTCCCGTTAAGCCTTCTCAGTCTTGTTCGGACGGAGTTAGCTACCTGTGAAAGCAGAACTTATTATTGTCTCGGCAAAGTATTCACACTCTCCAGTTATGCTTTTCCTGTTGAATGCACAGCGGTCTGCGGTTTCGATGAAGCGTATTGAAATTTTGAAAATTGATATATTAATGTTTTGATCCAACTGTAGGACACTGTTTTGTTGTTTCTGTTGCAAGACGTGTTCAGTTAAGACAGTTCTACGAAGTACCATTCCATCGGAGACCTGGACGATGACAAGAAGAGACAAGAGTAGAATCTAAAGCAGCGAAATGAAATTCCTAAAAAGTATCCTAGGGAAAACGAGGAGAGGCAGAGGGAGAAATGAAGACGTTATAAAGGGATATGCACAAGAAAAGCTGATTGACAGAACTGATAAGTGTAGGTTAAAATGTTTTGGATGTGTAAAGAGAATGGAGAATGGAAGAATATCAAAACAAATTATGGAAACCAAGTTTGAGGGCAAGACGACAAGAGGGGAGCCAGAACAAGATGGATTGACTCAATCAAGACCAGTTAAAGAAGAAAAAAATCTGGACTGGCAAAATACATCTATAGAAGAACAGTGGAAAGACAGAGAAAAGTGGAAAAGTACCATAAATGTCCCGTAGTGCTTTTCCGTATGTACGATACATCATGTGCATCTACATCTACATTCTGCAATCCACTGTGAAGCGCACGGTAGAGGGTACTTCCATTGCACGACTCTTAGGGTTCCTTCCCGTTGCTTTAACGTGTGCAGCGCGGGAAGAACGACTGCTTAAGTCCCTTCGCGCAGTCTCTTGCTGGCCAAATCTTGTCATCGGGATCCCAGTGGGAGCAATCGGTGCGGATCTGTAATATATTCTAGATTCCTCAGTTAATACTGGTTCTTAAAAGCTTGTAAATAGGCTTTCGCGTTATGGGAGGTCTCTACCTACAAGGAAGGAAGACTAGTGTTTAACGTCCCATAGACAACAAGGTCAGTAGAGACGGAGTGCAAGGTCGGATTGTTTCAAGAATGCTCCCTCAAAGCAACCAACCCAGCGCTCGTCTTAAGCAGTTTAGGTTCAAATGGCTCTGAGCACTATGGGACTTAACATCTCTGGTCATCAGTCCCCGAGAACTTAGAACTACTTAAACCTAACTAACCTAAGGACATCACACACATCCATGCCCGAGGCAGGATTCGAACCTGCGACCGTAGCAGTCGTGCGGTTCCGGACTGAGCGCCTGAACCGCTAGACCACCGCGGCTGGCTAAGCAGTTTAGGGAAATCGCGGAAAACCTAAATCTGAATTGCCGCTCGGGGATTCGAACTGTCGTCCACCAGAAAGTGAGTCCAGTGGGCTAACGGCTGCCCCACCTCTCCCGGTGGTGTCTACTTTTAAGCATCTGTTAGTTCAGGTTTCCCAGAATCGCCCGTGACGCTCTCCCGTTAGTCAAATAAATGTGTGACCATTCGTGCTGCCCTTTTTGTGTACGCTCAATATCCCCTTTTTGTCTTATTGGGTATAGGTCCCACACGCGCAAACAATAGTCACGGGTGAATCGCACGAGTTCTTTTGTACATTTATTGCATCTTTCCAATATTCTATCGACTACACGAAGTCGGCAACCTACTTTATCTATGACAAAGCCTTTACGATCGTTTCATTTCATGCCCCTTCAAACCTGATGTTGTTAAAATTCTAGCAGACTTGCAAGAAGTTGTCCTGTAATGCCACACTCGCTGTCATACACTAAAATGACATATCTGTTAAAAAACTTAGGTTTCTTAACTCTTGAATGTATTTTTTTCTAGTATGGTGTTCTACAAGTAGGTTTTAATTCCTTCGCTAGTTTCCAGTCATTAACATTGAGTAATACAATCAATATACCACAGAATAGTCCCCATTATCGTGCTCAGATTCTGGAGGGATTACGGTATGAATCACGCGAAGGCAACACTTAGCCTACCATATTATTTTGTCGACGCTCATAACACCGAGCAGTTAGGAAATATACTTGCGTTATTCCTGCCACATAAGCGACGTTAATGCAGTGACTACGGCGGCAACACGAACTAACCTCTGTAAACAATTGGTGTTCATTCGGCCAGTCATTTATGAGCGGGTAGTGTTAAGTAGTGACCGTGCGACCGTAGTGCGTCAACGCTGCTGCGTCACAAATCGCAGTGGAGCAACATCTCTAAATCAAGTGTTCAAGACATTCTCCAGAAAGTTTTGAAGAAGAGAAAACTGTCTTCAAAGTTTGTCCCGCACACCTCGACGCCCGCACAAAAGGGAGGATTCGTGGACGCAGACCGAGACTTGATTGTAATGCAAAACGTGGAAAATTCTTTTCTGGAAAAAAGAGATTTGGTGTTATCAATACGAACCTACCACAAAACGACAAGTGCAGAAATCCACGTGAAGGGTCAACGTTTTGAAGACATAGCCGACATTCAAGCTGCGAGTTGAATCACATCCCAAAACAGGACTTTCCTGATAGTTTCACGTGGTTGTATGAACGTTCTGTGCTTTATAGTGCACCTGAAACACTAAAGCCAACATCTTAACGTTTATATATCTTTTACTAACCCAGTCTCACAACTTTTTGGACCGACGTGGTGTATTCATTCCGGATGTTCAGAGAAAGAACCCCCCTGAACCACTATATTGTTCGGTAAGCTCAATGTAAACTGACGTCTCGAGTTTCTCGGCTTTCCCGATTCCTTTCAAGCTACGAAACCTTAGAAACAAGGTAGATGTAGCGTCACTATTTCATTCACTACTGTTAGGTGAGTGCCAACCTACACCAGTCGTATCAAGGCGCTGGACTTGTATTCCAAACGTTCGGACCTCATGTCGGACAGTCTGATTTAGTTTTCTGTCATTTTTCTAAACTGCTTTAGGTGAGTGCTGGGGTGTTTCCCACAACAACGCAGTGATAAAATCGCTCCACTATCCTTCTCCAAAATCACTAAATGCATTTCTTTCTACGGAACGATAAGCCATGATCTCTCTTACTTTTCATTTATCTACCGCTCACAGCTTCCTAATTGTATGCTATCACATGTGCAGGAGATTCACGTCGCCGGACTGATATTTCGTGAGCCACCGTAGGCTTCACTATGTCTCTGTATTATACACCAATACTGCCTTTTTGTTGCTGTTTACATCTGTTGTGATGTGCACAGTTTTGTGGTCGTAAAGAAAAGATATATACGCTTAACAAACGTTCCAGGTCTTCTACAAGTACTGACATGGCTCGCTGCCACTCGAAAGGACCTTCCTTCGCATGCAGGAGGTATCTATTTGTCACTTGACTATATTACTGCGATATGAGAAGTATAACCTATGTACGAGTGAGGTAACGCCCTGACACAGACAATGGTTTTTTCTTGAAAGGGCATCACTCATGTTCTCGTCGACCATCCTGATACACGAAGAATTTCTGTATACGTGATTCTGTAGCTTTTATACATTTTAAGAAACATGTCATTTTATCCCACATCAGCTGTAATTTGTTTTATTTATTTACCCGCAGCTCGATTCGAGTGAAACTAACCATCAGACAGTATTAGTATTACAAAACCTTGCTCGCTGGTAAGAGGCCAAATATGGTAGGTAAACATACGTGTTTTTATATCGTATGCAGATGCAGAATATTTATGTGCCGTTTGTTGTGCGGTGAAATCCATCAGAACTAAAAGTATCTGGTTAACGACATTGCCTTACGTTCACAGATATGCTGAGGCGGTACAGATATGCATATGTCAAAATGTTGTTTACGTATCGTTGAGAAAGGTATTTGCTACCCTGTCCAGGATTTAAATATTTGTTGCTATATCAACCGTGATCTGTCCGTTTTCCCTATGATGCTTATTAAACATGTAGGTGCTGTTTTCACTTTTGCTAACGTGTTCTTTGCATCTTGCAGTGAAGTTACATCCTGTTTGTCACGTACTGTAATACGTAAGTCTGCTCAGAATAGAGCAGAGTAGGGCATATACATATCTGTGACGTATCAACATATTTATGAGAGTGAACCACATTCTTGTTCTGATGGTCCTCACTAAACAACACACTGTAAGCAATTCTGAATCAACTCTTAATACTAACACATGTTTGCACTGGACAGCATATGACAATGACACAGACGTTTCACCAACGTTAACATACACACGAACGTTTTAAAGCTTGTTAGCAATATTTTAAAATTACTGTTTATATTGACGTGATTCAAAAGTTAAGTGGATAAGTGCCAGTGCACACAACGGAAGGTTCGGGGTAGAGTCCGGATTAGGTCATAGGAGCTTTATCTGTCGCTGCTTTTTTCCACTCCGACAATAACAGTAATCTGTATATAGGGTAGAAAAGATAACTGCTTATAACGTACCACACTTGTGTAGATGATGTCGAGACGAACAAATTGGTATAGAAGCTTGTGGTCTATCAAGCCGGGAAAGAGCCTCAAATTGGGCCACAAAAGCCTCCTAAGATAGGGCCTACAGCGCATGCGCGCCGCGCTAGATTTTGGCTAAAATTGGCCCTGAATGTTAAAAAGATCTTTTCTTGCACGTACAAAATGTAAAATTGACCTTTCTGTAAATTTTGCCTGAAAGTATTGTGAACTATAACAGCATAAAATTAGCAGTTAAATCATTTTGTTTGTCTCAAATGGCTCTGAGCACTATGGGACTTAACTTCTGAGGTCACCAGTACCCTAGAACTTAGAACTATTTAAACCTAACTAACCTAAGGACATCACACACATCCACACATCCACAGGATTCGAACCTGCGAACGTAGCGGTCGCGCGGTTCCAGACTGTAGCGCCTAGAACCGCTCGGCCATTCCGGCCGGCTGTTTGTCTCATTCTACGGAAGTAAACTGAGGTGACGAAGTCATGGGAGAGCGATATGCACATATACAGATGGCGGTAGTATCATGTACACAAGGTATAAAAGGGCAGTGCATTGGCGACGCTGTCGTTTCTACTCAGGTGATTCATGTCAAAATGTTTCCGACGCAACTACGGCCGCTCGGCAGGAATTAACAGACTTTGAACGCGGAATGACAGTTGGAGCTAATCATATGGGCCATTCCACTTCGGAAGTCGTTAGGGGGTTCTATATTCTGAGATCCACTGTGTCAAGTGTGTGCCGAGAATATCAAATTTCAGGCGTTACCTCTCACCACATACAACACAGTGGCTGACGGCCTTCACTTAACGACCGAGAGCAGCGGCGTTTGCGTAGAATTGTCTGTGCTAACAGACAAGCAGCAGGAATCAAAGTGAGACGTACAAAGAACGTATCCGATAGGGCAGTACGGTGAAATTTGTCGTTACTGGGCTATGGCTGCAGACGACCGACGCGAGTGCCTTTGCTATCAGCATATCATCGCCTTCAGAGCCTCAACTGGTCACTTAACCATATCCGTTGGACCCTAGACAACTGTCAAACCGTGACTTGGTCAGATGAGCTCCGATTTCAGTGGTAAGAGCTGATAGTAGGATTCTATTGTGACGCAGACGCCACGAAGCAATGGGCCCAAGTTGTCAACAAGGCAGTGTGCAAGCTGGTGGTGGCTCCATAATGGTGTGGGCTGTCTTTACATGGAACTGAACTGATCATTGACTGGAAATGGTTATGTTCGGCTGCTTGGAGACCATTTGCAGCCATTCATGGAATTTACGTTTCCAAAAAACGATGGAATTTTTGTGGATGACAATGCGCCAGGTCACGGGGCTACGGTTGTTCGCGATTGGTTTGAAGAACATTCTGGACAATTCGCGCGAATGTTTTGGCCACACAGGTCGCCCGACATCAGTCCCATCAAAGATTTTGGGACGTAATCGAAAGGTCAGTTCCTGCACAAAATCTTGCACTGGCTAACCCTTTCGCAATTATGGACGGCTACGGAGACAGCATGGCGCATTGTCACCGCAGGGGACTTCCAACGATGTGTTGAGTCTTTGCCACGCTGAGTTGCTGGACTACGCCAGGCACGTTCGACGCGATGTCAGGAGGTATCCGACAACTTTTGTGACCCCAGTGTATTCTGCTTGAAAGAGTTAAGTTTAGATCGCAGGGCAAACGTAATTATTTTTTGCATAACGTTCCAAAACCTGTTTTTTTTTTCAACCAGCCTGTGGTTGAGGACAGCTCTAGCTTGTACTGATGATATTGGGTAATGGTCTACTCTCTGAAGACTGATCTGATGCAACTGTCCACGATAGTCTATCCTGTGCAAATCTCTTCATCTCTGCGTAACTACTTCAACCCACATCCTCTAGAATTTGCTTACTGTAATCAAGCCTTTATCTCCCTCTGTAATTTTTACCCGCTGCTTTTCTCCATAACCAAAATAACTTGTTTTTTCATTACTCATACTGCGTTCTATCAACTTGTCCCTCACTTTAGTCTGTTGGGCCATAGACGTCTTTTCTCTTCTGTTTGATCCATCACATCCTCATTTATTATTTCAAAAGCCTCTGTTTTTTTTTTTTGTTTTTTTTGTTTTTTTTTTTTTGTCTGTACTGTTTGTCATCCACATTTCACTGCCATATAAGGCGACACAGCAGAAAAATGCTTCCACAAAATATTTCCTAGCGTTTAAATTTATACGCGGTCCAGTCATATTAATCTGATCATCTACATCTATATTTACATCCGTACTCCGCAAGCCACCTGACGGTGTGTGGCGGAGCGTACCTTGAGTACCTCTATCGGTTCTCCCTTCTATTCCAGTCTCGTATTGTTCTTGGAAAGAAAGATTGTCGGTATGCCTCTGTCTAGGCTCTAATCTCTCTGATTTTATCCTCATGGTCTCTTCGCGAGATATGAGTAGGAGGGAGCAATATACTGCTTGACTCCTCGGTGAAGGTATGATCTCGAAACTTCAACAAAAGCCCATACCGAGCTACTGAGCGTCTCTCCTGTAGAGTCTTCCACTGGAGTTTATCTATCATCTCCATAAAGCTTTCGCGATTACTAAATGACCCTGTAACGAAGCGCGCTGCTCTCCGTTGGATCTGCTCTCTCTTTTCTATCAACTTTATCTGGTACGGATCCCACACCGGTGAGCAGTATTCAAGCAGTGGGCCAACAAGTGTACTGTAACCTACTTCCTTTGTTTTCAGACTGCATTTCCTTAGGATTCTTCCAATGAATCTCAGTCTGGCATCTGCTTTACCGACGATCAATTTTATATGGTTATTCCGTTTAAAATAACTCCTAAAGCCTACTTACAGATAATTTATGGAATTAACTGCTTCCAGTTGCTGACCTGCTATATTGTAGCTAAATGATAAAGGATCTTTCTTTCTATGTATTCGCAGCACATTACACTTGCCTACATTGAGATTCAATTGCCATTCCCTGCACCATCCGTCAATTCGTTGCAGATCCTCCTGCATTTCAGTACAATTTTCCATTGTTACAACCTCTCGATATAGTACAGCATCGTACGCAAAAAGCCTCAGTGAACTTCCTATGTTATCCACAAGGTCATTTATATACAGGGTGGCGCACGAAATGTGTTACCATTTTGTTTTTGAATATAAACTTTATTGTCAATACAATCTGAAAGGAACATATACTACAATGAAGAGCCGTCCATGGAGATTTGTTCTAACTCAGCACATGCTCAATATGTCCACCATTTCGTTTCCTGACTTCCTTCAAACGAACACTGAAGTTAATGACTACCCTACGGCACATGTCTTCCGTGATTTCACTGCAAGCTTGAAGAACAAGTCTTCTGAGCTCAATTAAATCACTTTTAAGAATGCGTTGAACGGAGCGTCTGGATATTCCCAGTTGCACTGCTGCCTTTCTACACGATTTCCCGGGACTTCTCTGTACAGCAACTCGCACCGCTTCAATATTCTCCGGCGAACAAACAGGCTTAGGCCGAGGTCGCTTCGCTTCCAGTACTGTTCCTTCCTGTACAAATTTATCGTACAGCCTGTGGATGGTCTTCTTGCAAGGGACCCATCGTGTGTAAAACTGTTGTCGGAAACGCCTCTGAGTCACAACAAGGCTTTTCGTTTCATGAAAAAGTAACACAATTCCCTATCGTTGCTGTGTCGTCAGTCTTCCATTGTCCGCCATTGCTGCTTACTAGTCTCCTAGCGGCAGTATCGTGAATTACACGTCATTTCGTAACTCATTTGTTTTTCCAAGCTCTGCTTGTACTACTGTAGAGATCCCAGCGGGATATCTAATGTGCATCATAAACTGTGAAAGAAACAATTGGTAACACATTTCGTGCGTCACCCTGCATATTGTGAATAGCAACGGTCCTACGACACTCCCCTGCGGCACACCTGAAATCACTCTTACTTCGGAAAACTTCACTCCATTGAGAATGACACCGCCTGTGTTCGACGTCACCGTGCAATACCCCAATACCCACTCACAGACGGCGGGTGGCAGCACTAGCAGTGGAGGGCATATGAAGCATGCCGGAGAGGGGGGGGGGGAGTTGATGGGGGGGGGGGGAGGGGGGAAGGAGGGTTATGGGGAATACAGTGCAGTCGCTGAAGTTGTACGGAAACGGAGCGAGTTATCTGACGTCCAAAGTGCCATGATTATTGGCTTTCGGGCCAAGAGCGGAATCATTTCAGTAACGGCTAAGTTTCTAAGGTTTTTGCGTACCGTTGTGGTTAAAGTATACCGTGCTTATAAAAACAGCGCTAACCAAAACCGGCGCCAAGGCAACTGTGGTACACGACGGGCCATAGATGACACGGGTGAACTACGGCTGCAGAGATGTGTACGGAGGAATAAACGTGAACTGTTGAGCAACTGTCGACTGAGATGAACCAAGGGGCTGTCAACAGGGTCTCCTCAACGACCGTTTACCGAACGTTACTGCGTATGGGCCTCCGCAGCAGACGCCTGATTCAGGCATCCATGCTGACTGCTGTTCATCGGCGACGAAGGCTGGAATTTGCACGCCAGTACAGCAACTGGATGTCCACTGCGTAGCGACAGGTGGCCTTTACAGATAAATCATTTATGCTCTATTAAGCGAATGGTCGTTGGCGCATGAAACGTCTGAAAGTAAACACCCTGCACGCGTTATGGTCTGGGGAATGTTTTTGTGGCATTCTCTGGGTGATCATGTCATTGTGGAAGGAACGGTGGATCAACATAAATGTGGATCTGTTCTCGAGAACCACTTCCACCCCTAAATGCAGTTTCTTCTTCCTCGGCACGCTGGCATCTACCAGCAGGACAATGCAACGCGTTGCACAGCTCGCAGTGTACGTGCGTGGCTCCAAGAGCACCAGGATGAGTTTACTGTACTCCCCTGACCACCAAACACCCCGGATCAAAACCCAGTCGACAATCTATGGGACCACCTCGATCGGGCTGTTGGCCCCATGGATCCTCAAGCGAGAAACTTAGCGCAGCTGGAGACGGCACTGGAGTCTGCATGGCTCCAGATCCCTGTCGGTGCCTTCCAGAACTTCACTGACTCTCTTCCTGCACTTCTTGCAACGGTCCGCGCTGCAAAATGTTGGGTTGGGTTGTTTGGGTGAGGAGACCGGACAGCGAGGTCATCGGTCTCATCGGATTAGGTTCAAATGGCTCTGAGCACTATGGGACTCAACTTCTGAGGTCATTAGTCCCCTAGAACTTAGAACTACTTAAACCAAACTAACCTAAGGACATCACACACATCCATGCCCGAGGCAGGATTCGAACCTGCGACCGTAGCAGTCGCGCGGTTCCAGACTAAAGCGCCTAGAACCGCTCGGCCACTCCGGCCGGCTCATCGGATTAGGGAAGGACGGGGAAGGAAGTCGGCTGTGCCCTTTCAGAGGAACCATCCCAGCATTTGCCTGGAGCGATTTAGGGAAATCACGGAAAACCTAAATCGGGATGGCAGGACGCGGGATTGAACCGTCGTCCTCCCGAATGCGAGTCCAGTGTGCTGCAAAATGTGGTTATTCAGACATTTACAGGTGTAAATACATAAATCTGCAAACCAATCACTTTTTGAATAGTTATTTATTTTCGAATCTATTCAGGTTCATCTTCAAATGATTTTCCGTATGTTACATCACTATTTCTAGCACAATGCTAGGTGCTGGCTCCGTGACAACAAGATGAAATACGCTTTAATGTATCGCAATGACTGTTGCTTCTCTTTTGATATGGATGCAAAATTTAGTTTTATTCTTACTGCGACAGTATGGGCGGCTTTTTTCCATTAGTGTCCATCTATCTGCTTCCATTTTGATGGCCACTTGGTACATTAATTCACACACTTTCACACAATCTGTAGTCATTTACACTATGACAGCGAAACTTAGCCGGCCGTTGTGACCGAGCGGCTCTAATCGCTTCAGTCCGGAACCGCGCTGCTGCTACGGTAGCAGGTTCGAACCCTGCCTCGGGCATGGATGTGTGTGATGTCCTTAGGTTAGTTAGGTTTAAGTAGTTCTAAGTCTAGGGGACTGATGACCTCAAATGTTAAGTCCCATAGTGCTCAGAGACATTTTAAACCATTTTTTTTGAACAGCGAAACTTTGCCAGCATCCAGCATGCGATACACAACTCGACAAAAAGATATGGCATAGGTCTACTTTGCTCAGAAATGTAATCTGTTCTTGTTCACATGTATTAAAGTCGATATAAGGGCAAATATTTTAATTAGATTGGCCATAACAAGAGAGCACAAAATAAAGTAAATAGGTAAATAAATGAGTTACTACAAGAACAAACTTCGAGTGATCTGATGTCTTATTTCTATTCGTATATTAACGTATAATACAGTCAATTTACGAGCACATATTTTAATCAAAATTGGCATTAACATGAATGCCCAAGAATAAAATAATACAGAGTTATAGTATTTGCAATGAGATACAGCTGTTTGTATGATCACAAGTTTTATATTTAAATTGAAAACAATAAGAAACCTTCAAAAGAACTGCTCACTTACTTCTGTTCTTACAATAACATGATCTGGAATATTAAGAATATTAAGAAGAATAGATTCTGTTTATTTTAGCTAAAGTTAATATGTATAAAAGTTGTAGTGCTTCTAATGAACTAAAGTTGTTCGTAAGACCGTGCACTTTATATTTAAAACCAAGAACAAAAGTTCAAATGAACTGTTGACTTACTTCTGTTCTTACATTAACGTAATCTGGAATTTGACAAGTGGCCACATCAATGATACTGGACGGTGTATTCGATGTTAACGTATTTACTATTTTCAGGAAAGCTTTTGTTGTTATTGGCAGGGTACACTTTGTATTCTCTTTACTTCTAGCATTGTCACTCATTTTGCTCCACAAATAACAAAACTGGCGTATTACAGGGTGATTCAAAAAGAATACCACAACTTTAGGAATTTAAAACTCTGCAACGACAAAAGGCAGAGCTAAGCACTATCTGTCAGCGAATTAAGGGAGCTATAAAGTTTCATTTAGTTGTACATTTGTTCGCTTGAGGCGCTGTTGACTAGGCGTCAGCGTCAGTTGATGCTAAGATGGCGACCGCTCAACAGAAAGCTTTTTGTGTTATTGAGTACGGCAGAAGTGAATCGACGACAGTTGTTCAGCGTGCATTTCGAACGAAGTATGGTGTTAAACCTCCTGATAGGTGGTGTATTAAACGTTGTATATAAACAGTTTACTGGACGGCCGAGAACGAGTGATAAAAATGTAGCACGCATCCAGCAAGCATTTGTTCGCAGCCCAGGAAAATCGACTCGCAGAGCTAGCAGAGAACTGCAAATTCCACAATCAACTGTATGGAGAGTCCTACGAAAAAGGTTAGTTATGAAATCTTATCGTCTGAAATTGGTTCAAGCACTGTCTGCAGCTGATAAGATTAAAAGAATCGATTTCTGTGATTTTATCCTTGCTCTAATGGAAACAGATGAATCTTTCGTTTCAAAGATTGTGTTTAGTGATGAAGCAACTTTCCACACTAACGGGAAAGTCAACCGTCACAATGTCTGTGTATGGGGCACTGAGAATCCGCGGGAAACAACTCAGTATGAACGTGACTCGCCTAAGGTGAACGTTTTCTGTGCCATTTCAGCCAATAAAGTTTTTGGTCCCTTTTTCATCGAAGGTGCTACTGTAACTGGACTACAGCATCTGGAGATGTTAGAGAATTGGCTGTTCCCTCAGTTCGAACAAGAAGCACAACAATTCATATTTCAGCAGGATGGAGCGCCACCACATTGGCACTTATCTGTCCGTAACTACCTGAACGTCAACTACCCGAGGCGATGGATCGGCCGCCAGGCAGCCCGTGACGAGCACTTCATCACTGGCCTCCAAGAAGCCCTGATCTTACCCCCTGCGATTTTTTCTTATAGGGGTATGTTAAGGATATGGTGTTTCGGCCACCTCTCCCAGCCTCCATTGATGATTTGAAACGAGATATGACAGCAGCTATCCAAACTGTTACGCCTGATATGCTACAGAGAGTGTGGAACGAGTTGGAGTATCGGGTTGATATTGCTCGTGTGCCTGGAGTGGGCCATATTGAACATCTCTGAACTTGTTTTTGAGTGAAAAAAACCTTTTTAAATACTCTTTGTAATGATGTATAACAGAAGGTTATATTATGTTTCTTTCATTAAATACACATTTTTAAAGTTGTGGTATTCTTTTTGAATCACCCTGTACGTTCAGAGTCTCGAAACTAATCTATTTCTCTCAGCATCACCTGATTTAATTCGATTACATTCCACTATCTTTCTTTTCTTTTTGTTGATATTCATCGTCTCGTTTAGGTGATTGAGATGATCTGGAACCTTCCCGGAGCCGGCCGCGGTGGCCGTGCGGTTCTAGGCGCTGCAGTCCGGAACCGCGGGACTGCTACGGTCGCAGGTTCGAATCCTGCCTCGGGCATGGATGTGTGTGATGTCCTTAGGTTAGTTAGGTTTAAGTAGTTCTAAGTTCTAGGGGACTGATGACTTAAGATGTTGAGTCCCATAGTGCTCAGAGCCATTTGAACCATTTGAACCTTCCCGGACTGCTTGGCTTTGTAATACATGTACGACTCGTGGGTCAACTAAACTCGAAACTAATTGCAGAAGATGAATAAACTGAAACTAATGTGTACTTTAAAGATTTGTCTGTAGAGGTATCCTCGTTTTTTCAGTGACTCGCTAAAATCAGATCAGGCGAATACTTGAATGGTTGGGTTCACTTTTCTCCTCCAATAATGTGAAACTAAACTGCATTAGTAAATGATATGAGCTCTGAAAAAAGAATGTGCGAACACTACCGGACCATCATCACAATAAACATATTTCCACGTTACATATTGTTGCACTCAGAATTTGGCCATTGCGCATAACGGTAATACCATTGAATTGAAATAGCACCTTAGTGTATTCCAGCTTATATTTGTTAAACAAGGGTCGCCTATTCAAAGGAGAAGTTGCTGGAAGTAGAGCTCACAAATGGAAGTCAGTAACACAACTACCAAACATTTGTTCACATTCATAACCAACATGAAATCTTACTTCAATGTAACTTTTGAAAAACAAAAACACAGAGAGCTGACATGAAATAATGAAGTTAATTATGTGGAGCCTTGACTGATAGCGTTAGGAAGACTGAAAGATAAACAAATACAAAGAGACAAATAAATTCGAGCTGCTCAGAGTACGGACTCTGAAATCTGAAACTAAAACCTCATGCTATGAGCAAAAGCGACACTTACATCTTCAGACTGCACATTCAGCGAAGGACGACAGCCAGGAAGCGAATCACATGAATACGAGGTTCTCTGTTCTCAACCCAAGCTCCGTTCGAGGGTCGCCAGAACGTTTGTAGTGAATATGATGAACGAGAAAGTTCCTCGAACCATGAAAATGGAGGGGAACACTGCGTAAGTTCGGCTGATATGGCGTAAAAATGTTCATAAACAACTCAGTAGACCGGTACCGGGTTTGAGCGGTCTCCCACCAGTGGCTGACGTAGCAAACGCAGTGTCTAAAAGGGGAGTCAATGCACAGGATTGGACGAACAGAAACATTGTTCAGGCGGTGCTAAATTTCTCGCCAGAAATGCAGGATTCTCGTTCACATCCGTGGTGGAAAGATAGTTCCTACACCTGAAGTGAGCACTTGCGAAAGTGAGAACCTTCCAGGCACCATCCAACGGCTTGTACTGCCCATTTTTACAAATCTAACTGAGCTGATAGAGGACCGTGATGTGATCCGTACCAGTCATGTTAGACATTTTTGTTCTCCGTTACTAATGCTCTCCATGTCGACAGCACAAAGCACTGTAACTTTACAAGGGGTAGTCATGAAGTTCAACCACCAACTTGAAAACTTAAGCTTCGGCCATGATACTTGGTGATAGTGCCAGTACATCTCATTCGCCCTTCAGTGCTGCACATATGTCGTGAACATTGCTTGTAGAAATCTGCATTCCGGCCGTTCAGATAACATTCCACCTGGCAAATCACCTCGTCATTATTCCGGAAATACCTGCTACGCAATGGTTTCTTCATCCGAGGAAACAGGAAGAAATCATTTGGTGTCATATTATGGGAATTCGGGGGAGGGGGGGGGGGGAGAGGGGGACAAAATTTGATAGTCCAAAGAAACAGCATCTGTCGCAGTGTCCTGTGCGGAATGAGCTGGGGCGTAGTCGTGGAGCAAAAACGCCTCCTTTGGCAGCTTCCCGCGACTTTTCGTCTTGATAGCCTCCCTTAACCTTGTCAGATTTAGGTAGTATGCTCCTACGGCGGTTTGCCCCTACGCGTATAATTTGTTAGCGCCACACCATGACCGTCTCAAAAAACACTCAGCATCACCTTGCCCGATGATGGTTGTGTCTTCCTTTTTCAGCAGTGATGATATACACTCCTGGAAATTGAAATAAGAACACCGTGAATTCATTGTCCCAGGAAGGGGAAACTTTATTGACACATTACTGGGGTCAGATACATCACATGATCACACTGACAGAACCACAGGCACATAGACACAGGCAACAGAGCATGCACAATGTCGGCACTAGTACAGTGTATATCCACCTTTCGCAGCAATGCAGGCTGCTATTCTCCCATGGAGACGATCGTAGAGATGCTGGATGTAGTCCTGTGGAACGGCTTGCCATGCCATTTCCACCTGGCGCCTCAGTTGGACCAGCGTTCGTGCTGGACGTGCAGACCGCGTGAGACGACGCTTCATCCAGTCCCAAACATGCTCAATGGGGGACAGATCCGGAGATCTTGCTGGCCAGGGTAGTTGACTTACACCTTCTAGAGCACGTTGGGTGGCACGGGATACATGCGGACGTGCATTGTCCTGTTGGAATAGCAAGTTCCCTTGCCGGTCTAGGAATGGTAGAACGATGGGTTCGATGACGGTTTGGATGTACCGTGCACTATTCAGTGTCCTCTCGACGATCACCAGTGGTGTGCGGCCAGTGTAGGAGATCGCTCCCCACGCCATGATGCCGGGTGTTGTCCCTGTGTGCCTCGGTCGTATGCAGTCCTGATTGTGGCGCTGACCTGCACGGCGCCAAACACGCATACGACCATCATTGGCACCACGGCAGAAGCGACTCTCATCGCTGAAGACGACACGTCTCCATTCGTCCCTCCATTCACGCCTGTCGCGACACCACTGGAGGCGGGCTGCACGATGTTGGGGCGTGAGCGGAAGACGGCCTAACGGTGTGCAGGACCGTAGCCCAGCTTCATGGAGACGGTTGCGAATGGTCCTCGCCGATACCCCAGGAGCAACAGTGTCCCTAATTTGCTGGGAAGTGGCGGTGCGGTCCCCTACGGCACTGCGTAGGATCCTACGGTCTTGGCGTGCATCCGTGCGTCGCTGCGGTCCGGTCCCAGGTCGACGGGCACGTGCACCTTCCGCCGACCACTGGCGACAACATCGATGTACTGTGGAGACCTCACGCCCCACGTGTTGAGCAATTCGGCGGTACGTCCACCCGGCCTCCCGCATGCCCACTATACGCCCTCGCTCAAAGTCCGTCAACTGCACATACGGTTCACATCCACGCTGTCGCGGCATGCTACCAGTGTTAAAGACTGCGATGGAGCTCCGTATGCCACGGCAAACTGGCTGACACTGACGGCGGCGGTGCACAAATGCTGCGCAGCTAGCGCCATTCGACGGCCAACACCGCGGTTCCTGGTGTGTCCGTTGTGCCGTGCGTGTGATCATTGCTTGTACAGCCCTCTCGCAGTGTCCGGAGCAAGTATGGTGGGTCTGACACACCGGTGTCAATGTGTTCTTTTTTCCATTTCCAGGAGTGTATTTCCAAGGCTAGCTTTGCTCATTTATGTCTGGATCATAGTAATATACTCAACACGTGTCCACGGTTACTAAGCTGCTAAAGACGTTATATGCAACTTTCGCTGGTGCCTCAGCTCGCCGGGTTTTTTGAATGTGTGTGAGGCTGTGAGAAGTAGTGGAATTCAGCTGACAGCTTTCTTCTTCATGTTCAAAATGTCGCGCATGATGCTGAAAACTGATCCATAACTGATTTTCACTTTTTACGCCACTGCCTCGACCATGAAACCCAGGCCCTCCACTTCTCTTGCGATTCCGTTCGACACAGAGAGACGGTCTGCCACATCGTTCTTATTCATTCACGCTTCTTTGACCGCACTGGAAGCGCCTGCGGCACCCGACCGCTGTGTCATATGATGGTTTCATTTTGTTTTGGTTTTTATAGCGGCGTGCAACGTCAATGTGGCGCCTTGATTTCAGTGTGTAGCACAACTGCAGATATGCTCCTCCAAATAAACAAAAAAATATTTATGTAACTTTGATTTTCGAGTTGGTGATTAAAACATTATCACTATCGCTCGCACTTGTTCTGGTGGCTTTCGCTGCACACGACACATAAAATAATTCTTAACCAATACCATGCAGGAGACCGGGTATACGTTAGACATCGTATGACGATGACTTTGCCATTTTACCAATGTAAAATTCAGTTAACATAGACATTAAAGTTTTTAATCTTGTTGAGAAATACTAAGAAAAATTCTAGGTCCTGAGAAAAACAAGGAAAATAGGTGGATTAAAAGGAGAAATGAAGACCTATACAAAAATACAGAAAAGATCACAGATACAACGAGGAAGAGACGGCTAAAATGTTATGGACATTTAAAAAGAATGGAAGAAACACGGATTACAAAGAAAGTTTTTAATTACGTTAGTAAGCTGAAAAAAACTGTAGGATGGATAGAAGCAGTAAAGAAAGACGCCAACAAAATAGGTGTTACAGAAGAAATAATACGAGACAGGAATCACTTTAGGCTACTTATAGAAAACGCAAATTATGAAGAAGATGAGCCAAAACCTCGACCCAAGAGAATGTGGACAGATGAGCAGAGACGAGCAGTTGGCGAGAAAATGAAGAAGTGCTGGGAAGAACGGAAGAAAAAGAAATACCATAAATCTTAAGTTGTATGCGGTCCGCCGGCCGCGGTGGCCAAGCGGTTGTAGGCGCGCAGTCCGGAACCGTGCGACTGCTACGGTCGCAGGTTCGAATCCTGCCTCGGGCATGGATGTGTGTGATGTCCTTAGGTTAGTTAGGTTTAAGTAGTTCTAAGTTCTAGAGGACTGATGACCACAGCAGTTGAGTTCCATAGTGCTCAGAGCCATTTGAACCATTTTTTGTATGCGGTCCATAGCTGGCCAAATTCATAAATAAATAAAAAAATACTACTTCTACTGGTGTGCCTCAGTGGCTAATTCGAAAGTGTGGGGTTCAGTCTTCAGCTAGTCCTAGAATTTGGTTCAGTATCTTTCCCCTCTTGCAATGATCAGAAATTCCAAACTGCATCGTGCTTTGGTGCCCACTTAAAACTGTAGGTCCCTCTATTACTGGCTAGGTAAGTCACTGCAAACGTCGAAGGAAGGCAAGGGACATACCATCTCCAAAAGCAGCATGCCCAGCAAACCACTTTGGTGTTCAAATGAACCTTCGGTCGAGGACGGCTTTAGTTTTTACTGATATAGAAAAAACAGTCGTATGACATTTTTGGCTGGGAAATCTCACAGGGTGGATTCAGCCACATGTTTTTTCTCCATACTCACTGGTCCTCTTCCTTGTGGATATATGAGAGCTGTGCCGTACACATATTTGTGGAGAGGAGGTTGTAAGGTACCCCTTATTTGCAGATAAAAGCGCAATTTACTTTATTTCCAGTTTTGGTATTTCACATACGTGAAGTGAAGTGAATGTAGCAAGGCTGAAGTACATACCGAATAAGGAGTTAGCGGTAGGTTTCCAAGCTGGCTAGCAGAGGCGGTTGGCCATCTGGCGCATTCAGGGCCAGTGGGATGAGGTGCGATGCAGAAATCGTTGGTGACGTTAGCAAAGAAATACCTAGGGGAAGTACATTTGTTCTGACGGGAATCAAGAAAATGTTATTAATAAGCATTTGCTAACAACACCTGCCTTTCGCCATTCAGACATTAGGAGGAGTCTACAGGTCAACATACTCTATTTCAGAAATTTTACAATGCCAGGAAACGGTGATATTAATAAATAAATGAATAACTTTGGCATAACCGGAGATGTACGATCTTATACAAACTGTACCGATTGTACGCTCAAGTTAAAGACACTGCGCCATAGCCGGCCGCGGTGGTCTCGCGGTTCTAGGCGCGCAGTCCGGAACCGCGCGACTGCTACGGTCGCAGGTTCGAATCCTGCCTCGGGCATGGATGTGTGTGATGTCCTTAGGTTAGTTAGGTTTAAGTAGTTCTAAGTTCTAGGGGACTGATGACCACAGCTGTTAAGTCCCATAGTGCTCAGAGCCATTTGAACCACTGCGCCATAGTCGGCAGTCGTCGATAAGATGCCTTTCGATATAGTCATGCGGTACAGCATGCTCTCGTACCGTTAATAGTTGGCTTATAATCAATGAGAACAAGTCCATTTTACAGTGTTTCTTAAATAAAAGCACCATAATGGCATCCTAAGTGCAAATTATTTGCGCAAAAGCTTCTTTCCCCTTCATTACGTAAAACATAGCCAGTAGTGTTGCACTTTCAGAATCCGACGGCGCTGCTGCGGCTGTGCAAGGGGACATAAAATTACGAGAGCATCACCACATAACAGGTAGTAAGAATTTCTATACGGCGGCTCACTAAATCAGTTCAAGGACAGACTGGCTTAATTATCGCAAAACTCGGGTGAGAAAGCGTGGTCAGTTATACTGTACGCCCCTACGGGCTCACCAACTAAACTGAGACATTTCTGAAGATTTAGTACGAGTGGGGGGGGTTCTTCCAAGGTGACTGTAACAGATGGGTGTGTAGTGTAGGATCATGTTTATGATGATGATGATGATGATGAAAAAAGGGTGTTGTATGATGAAGATAAGAGAAGGCAGAGCGTGAAACCCAGTGCCAGCACATAGCTTATTCTTCTCAAAATAGCACTCGAATAGTACCAAGCTTAACGTCCCAGTCTGATGGATGATACTGAGGAGAGATTTGGAATTTAATTCAGGACATCGGCGCAAATACTGGTGGCAAGGAATTTTACACCACCACCTCCCCTCGCCTTGCCGGCCAAATACGGGCAGTGCGAAATTCATTCATCACCAGGATTCGAACCGGCTTACCTGCGAGTAGAGCAGCATCACACAGTCGTGCGTTAGCGACTTCGGCTACTGAAGCGGGTACGTTTTTACAGACTATAATGGGTAATTAAGATAACATACCCCTTTCCAGACACCTTGACTTTGTATTAAATGTTTGAGCCTTATGCTCAGCCTTACTCGAAACTCGTTGCGGAAATAACTAAACTGAAATTACTGTCGAATAAACACTCATTTATTACATTGTAGGCTGCTTCCTATAATTTGCACGAAAGCTGTATTCATTCGTATTCAAATCATTACTATCCACAGTCAATTTTTTCCTGTACATCGGTGTCTAATGATACAAAATGCACTATTAAAATGGTTCAAATGGCTCTGAGCATTATGGGACTTAACATCTGAGGTCATCAGTCCCCTAGAACTTAGAACTACTTAAACCTAACTAATCTAAGGACATCACACACATCCATGCCCGAGGCAGGATTCGAACCTGCAACCGTAGCGGGCGCGCGGTTCCAGACTGAAGCGCCTAGAACCGCTCGGCCACACCGGGCGGCAAAATGCACTATTAAAACTAACACAATACTATAGTGTTTCCCATCACTATAACTTTTTCTGTTATTAATAAAGACTATCTGTGGAAAAACAAATCAATGTCTTTACACATCCTGATTACAATTTTAGTGACTCATCAAAAACACACGGTAAGTGCTTGAATGGTTCCCCCAGTATGCCGCGGCGGTAGATTTGAGGACACGAATTCCGCAGCTCAGAAAATGTCGATGAAGGATCCACTTCATCTATTCCAATTCCGCAAATTTCCGTTCAGATAAGAGTAAAAGTGTGCGTTTTTCGCCAGAGATGTGCGCCTGACAATGTAACTACAAGCTGGTGGCAAAGACGTGTGTAGTGTTGACTCTAGTAGTTCCGAGAAAGTAAATTACTGACTAGTGCTTTTAGGTATTTGGGACAGTGATAGCGGAGCTGGAGAACAGTGTATAAGTAAGGTATGCTGGAACGAGCCAAACACGCCTACTTCATAAAAACTTTACTTTAATATATTACACGTAAGTTAAATCTACTGGTAACATCGTTGGAAATGCTCGAACAAGAAGAAATACAGTGCCAAAAGTTTTAGAATAGAAAGTGATAACTTTTTGTCTATGTTTAGCTTCTCTCTAATTTATTTGAAACAATAAGTAGTAGGAGATGTGTTTTGTTATCTAATGCTCATCGTGCCAGAAGATTCATTACTCGCACAGTTCACTGTTTGGCTCATAGAAACCATTATTAACGAGAAAATGCTTCACACTCCCCTCTCCAGTCGGCAAAATAATTTCGGCTCTGGTTCCTACCGAAAACTGGCAAGGAAACCAAAGAAAGCCAAGTATTCATCCTCAACAAACCTGTGCAACGGCAAAATAGTGAAATAGACAGATTGCATTTTTAAGAGTGTTTCGTACAAAACTTGAAGGTTAATCCCAGCTTCTAAATAAAAGAACTCTCAATTGCGTCTCGTTATTATATAATTCTTTTTCCTCGAAAGACTTTTCCGTCATCCTTTTGTCATTTAGGGTATTTAAGATGATAATTTGAAACACTACTAGCTCTTTACTCACACGAACTGTTGAGTGCTGCTGATAAGGGATATCAGGTTGATTTCGTGTTTCTAGATTTCCTGAAGGCTTTTGACATTGTACCACTCAAGCAGTTTGTAGTGAAATTTCGTGCTTATGGAATATCGTCTCAGTTAAGTGACTGGATTTGTGGTTTCCTGTCGGAGAGGTCACAGTGCATAGCAATTGAAGGAAAATTTGGAAATTTGTGGTAAGATCTTACGGGACCAAACTGCTGAGGTCATCGGTCCCTAAGCTTACACACTACTTAATCTAACTTCAGCTAACTTACGGTAAGGACGACACACCTACCCATGCCCGAGGGAGGACTCGAACCTCCGACGGGGGAAGCCGCGCGGACCGTGACAAGGCGCCCAGACCGCGCGGCTACGCCGAGCGGCAATTGACGGAAAATCATCGAGTAAAACATAGTGATTCCTGGTGTTCCCGAATGTAGTGTTACAGGCGGTCTGCTGTGTCTTATCTGTATGAATTATTTAGGAGACAATCTGAGCAGCCATCTTAGGTTGTTTGAAAATGATGCTGTCGTTTATCGTCTAGTAAAGTCATCAGAAGATCAAAACACATTGCAAAACGATTTAGAAAAGATATTTGTATCGTGTGAAAACTGGCAATTGACTCTAAATAATGAAAAGTCTGAAGTCATGCATATCAGTGCTAGAAGGAATCCATTAAACTCGGTTACGCAATAAATCTATCAAATCTAAAGATCGTAAATGAACTAAAGACCTAGGAATTACAATTACGAACAACTTCAATAGGAAATAACACATAGAAAATTTTGAGCGGAAGGCGAACCGAAGACTGTGTTTTATTGGCAGAACACTTGGAAAATGTAACAGATCTACTAAAGAGACTGCCAATCGTAGGCTTGTCTAACCTCTTTTGGAGTACTGCTGCGCGGTCTGGGATCCTTACCAGATGGGGTTGACGAAGTACATCGAGAAAGTTCAAAGAAGAGTAGCAGGTTTTGTATTATCGCGAAATAGGAGAGAGTTTCACTGACACGGTACCAGGTTTGGGGTGGACAACATTAAAAGAAACGCGTTTCTCGTTGCGGCGGAATCTTCTCACGAAATTTTAATCACCAATTTTCTCCTCCGAATGCGAAAATATTTTGTTGACGCCGACCCACATAGGGAAAAGCGATCAAGATAATAAAATAAAGGAAATCAGAGCTCTAACGGAAAGACTTGTACAGGATTTGTGATTGGTGTAAAGAATGGCAGCTAACTCTAAATATAAATAAATGTAAATTAATGCAGATGAATAGGAAAAAGAATCTTGTAATGTTTGAATACTCCATTAGTAGTGTAGCGCTTGACACAGTCACGTCGATTAAATATTTGGGCGTAACATTGCACAGCGATATGAAGTGGAACAAGCATGTAATGGCAGTTGTGGGGAAGGCGGATAGTCGTCTTCGGTTCATTGGTAGAATTTTGGGAAGATGTGGTTCATCTGTAAAGGAGACCGCTTATAAAACACTAATACGACCTATTCTTGAGTAATGCTCGAGCGTTTGGGATCCCTATCAGGTCGGATTGAGGGAGGACATAGAAGCAATTCAGAGGCGGGCTGCTAGATTTGTTACTGGTAGGTTTGATCATCACGCGAGTGTTACGGAAATGCTTCAGGAACTCGAGTGGGAGTCTCTAGAGGAGAGGCGTTCTTTTCGTGAATCGCTACTGAGGAAATTTAGAGAACCAGCATTTGAGGCTGACTGCAGTACAATTTTACTGCCGCCAACTTGTATTTCGCGGAAAGACCACAAAGATAAGATAAGAGAGATTAGGGCTCGTACAGAGTCATATAGGCAGTCATTTTTCTCTCGTTCGGTTTGGGAGTGGAACAGGGAGAGAAGATGCTTGTTGTGATACGAGGTACCCTCCGCCACGCACCGTATGGTGGATTGCGGAGTATTTATGTAGATGTAGAAGATAGAGGTGTTCGTTTTTTCCTCGCGCTGTCAGAGATTGGAATGGCTCTGAGCACTATGGGACCCAACTGCTGAGGTCATTAGTCCCCTAGAACTTAGAACTAGTTAAACCTAACTAACCTAAGGACATTCTATGTACCGACTTGACAGAAAATCCTAGGAAGTTCTGGTCTTACGTTAAATCAGTAAGTGGCTCGAAACAGCATATCCAGACACTCCGGGATGATGATGGCATTGAAACAGAGGATGACACGCGTAAAGCTGAAATACTAAACAAATTTTTCCAAAGCTGTTTCACAGAGGAAGACCGCACTGCAATTCCTTCTCTAAATCCTCGCACAAACGAAAAAATGGCTGACATCGAAATAAGTGTCCAAGGAATAGAAAAGCAACTGGAATCACTCAATAGAGGAAAGTCCACTGGACCTGACGGGATACCAATTCGATTCTACACAGAGTACGCGAAAGAACTTGTCCCCCTTCTAACAGCCGTGTACCGCAAGTCTCTAGAGGAACGGAGGGTTCCAAATGATTGGAAAAGAGCACAGGTGGTCCCAGTCTTCAAGAAGGGTCGTCGAGCAGTTGCGCAAAACTATAGACCTATATCTCTGACGTCGATCTGTTGTAGAATTTTAGAACATGTTTTTTGCTCGAGTATCATGTCGTTTTTGGAAACCCAGAATCTACTATGTAGGAATCAACATGGATTCCGGAAACAGCGATCGTGTGAGACCCAACCCGCTTTATTTGTTCATGAGACCCAGAAAATATTAGATACAGGCTCCCAGGTAGATGCTATTTTTCTTGACTTCCGGAAGGCGTTCGATACAGTTCCGCACTGTCGCCTGATAAACAAAGTAAGAGCCTACGGAATATCAGACCAGCTGTGTGGCTGGATTGAAGAGTTTTTAGCAAACAGAAAACAGCATGTTGTTATCAATGGAGAGACGTCTACAGACGTTAAAGTAACCTCTGGCGTGCCCCAGGGGAGTGTTATGGGACCATTGCTTTTCACAATATATATAAATGACCTAGTAGATAGTGTCGGAAGTTCCATGCGGCTTTTCGCGGATGATGCTGTAGTGTACAGAGAAGTTGCAGCAATAGAAAATTGTAGTGAAATGCAGGAAAATCTGCAGCGGATAGGCACTTGGTGCAGGGAGTGGCAACTGTCCCTTAACATAGACAAATGTAATGTATTGCGAATACATAGAAAGAAGAATCCTTTATTGTATGATTATATGATAGCAGAACAAACACTGGTAGCAGTTACTTCTGTAAAATATCTGGGAGTATGCGTGCGGAACGATTTGAAGTGGAATGATCATACAAAATTAATTGTTGGTAAGGCGGGTACCAGGTTGAGATTCATTGGGAGAGGGCTTAGAAAATGTAGTCCATCAACAAAGGAGGTGGCTTACAAAACTCTCGTTCGACCTATACTTGAGTATTGCTCATCAGTGTGGGATCCGTACCAGATCGGTTTGACGGAGGAGATAGAGAAGATCCAAAGAAGAGCGACGCGTTTCGTCACAGGGTTATTTGGTAACCGTGATAGCGTCACGGACATGTTTAATAAACTCAAGTGGCAGACTCTGCAAGAGAGGCGCTCTGCATCGCGGTGTAGCTTGCTCGCCAGGTTTCGAGAGGGTGCGTTTCTGGATGAGGTATCAAATATATTGCTTCCCCCTACTTATACCTCCCGAGGAGATCACGAATGTAAAATTAGAGAGATTAGAGCGCGCACGGAGGCTTTCAGACAGTCGTTCTTCCCGCGAACCATAAGCGACTGGAACAGGAAAGGGAGGTAATGACAGTGGCACGTAAAATGCCCTCCGCCACACACCTTTGGGTGGCTTGCGGAGTATAAATGTAGATGTAGATGTAGATCACAAACATCCATGCCCGAGGCAGGATTCGAACCTGCGACCGTAGCGGTCTTGCGGTTCCAGACTGCAGCGCCTTTAACCGCACGGCCACTTCGGCCCAGAGATTGGAATAACAAAGAATTATTGTGAAGGTGGTTCGATGAATCCTCTGCCAGGCACTTAAATGTAAATTGCAGAGTACCCATGTAGATGTGGGTAATTTATCTTTTGTAAATTTTATGATGAATATCTGCAGTAATCATTAACATAACTTAGCTGGTTCTCTGCCTCGTGATGACTGGGTGTTGTGTGATGTCCTTAGGTTAGTTAGGTTTAAGTAGTTCTACGTTCTAGGGGACTGATGACCATAGATGTTAAGTCCCATAGTGCTCAGAGCCATTTAACTTAGCTGGACTCCTGCAATATGACTTACGGATGTTGCGGGGAGCAAATTGCTGCTGGTTCTGGACTTGGTGTGCTAGCGGTAACGGCAGTACTGACAAGTTGCAGAGTTCGTGTGTTGAGCGGGTAGAAGTTACAGAGATCGTGTAAGCCGGCAGATTCATTCCATTTTCTTCTGCAACGAAGTTAGTGCTCCGTCACTAATGCCCTCCGTGGGATGGGACGAACACTGTGACCTAACTTCCGAGCTGGCGTCATTTCGAAATCTGAAATGTCTTGTGTAACACGGCGAGATTTTCGATTCCTCCCGTTAACACAGCGGATAATGATGGCGTTCTCCCGTTTTGTGGATTTCGCCAGAGACCGTTAGCGCCAGCCAGAAACGTGTCGAATTCAGCGCTGCCTCCGAACCCCCCACAATGGCGCCCGATACCTGTGGCGCGCATTCCTTTGTACACATTCAGCGCGCTGTGTAACCCTTCTGTACGGCTTATTCTGAACGCCGGTTCATTGATGTGGCATCATTAATCATACGGCGTGACTGCCGCTGTCCTTCAAAATATGTCGAAAATGATCATCAATTCACATCCGTCTTTCGCCTCGCTCGGATTGCTCCTTTATGGCGGCAGCGAAGCGAATGGTGTGCGGCGGAACGCCACGGAGGAGGAGGAGTTCTGTTCCTTTTAAAAAATGTCCGCGTGAAAACACGAGGCGAGCATCCTGAATTATTCGCAGGCTGCGGCGGTTTCGCAAGCTGCTGTTGTGGTCGCGGCTTTAGGCGGTTGTTTACGGCGCATAATCAACGAAAGAAACGTAAAAAATTAGGTTACCTTTCGGGTAAGTTTAGCAACAACTTACCATTGCAGCTATCGTATTTTGCGCAGCTTGAAAGGAAACTTTGTTCGTCAAAAACAACACATTCACACTCCAAGTTAACATTTCTATCTTCATTTGCCGAAAAAATCCTTATCAGCAGTAAATATAAGTTACTTCCTCTGTACTACAGAGATGGTAACACAGAAACTTGTACTACAACGATATCAGGCGAATAAGACGGCCAACCAGTTGTAATAAATGGTGGTTTTCAATTAACCTTAACCATGGTTTCAACGGATTTAAAATCGTCTTCCTCAGAAGGACAAGAAACTTGCATACAATGCGACAAAATAAATTACAATCAGAACGTCATGGACCAATACTAGATGTCGTACAGAAAATAATACCTACAACTAGTTCACGGCCGGGCGGTGTGGCCTAGCGGTTCTAGACGCTTCAGTCTGGAACCGCGCGACCGCTACGGTCGCAGGTTCGAATCCTGCCTCGGGCATGGATGTGTGTGATATCCTTAGGTTGGTTAGGTTTAAGTAGTTCTAAGTTCTAGGTGACTGATGACCTCTGATGTTAAGTCCCATATTGCTCAGAGCCATTTGAACTACTTCAGCCGCGTGGGATTAGCCGAGCGGTCTGCGGCGCTGCAGTCATGGACTGTGCGACTGGTCCCGGCGGAGGTTCGAGTCCTCCCTCGGGCATGGGTGTGTGTGTTTGTCCTCAGGATAATTTAGGTTAAGTAGTGTGTAAGCTTAGGGACCGATGATCTTAGCAGTTAAGTCCCATAAGATTTCACACACATTTGAAAATTTTTTGAACTAGTTCACGCACGTCACAAACAACATGATATATACCAACATAGGACTAGTAGTACTTCACAAACTTCACATTGGCAAACAGTCAGTTAGTAAAGCGATCTAACATCACCACAAGAAATGTGTCGGTAACGATTTGTACATCCATTTGTAAAAGTTAAGGCCCCTAAATTCAAGGGCTGGTCACATCAGTTAAATCACTCATATAAAATGCCAGTCCATGTTAAGAGCTACATGCTGACTGAGGGAGAGACTGTGGATCCAATAAGCGAAAGCACATTGAAATTACTAACAGAATTAGAGAAATATACCATGCGAAACAACGAGTGTAGAATAAAATGTTGAAAGAGACCAATCCAAAAAATATACTATCTTATATTAAGACCCTTATAGGACCATCAGTACATTATGGTACAAAAATAATGATGTCTGTGGATAAGTACGTTGTTACTAGCATAATGACAGTAAACAGATTAATATGACCTCCAGTACATCATCGCACGGAAAGTAATGACTCCAGTTTATAAGCACGCTATTAAACATAATGACAATAAAAGGCAAAATTTCATGGGTCCCAGTATGGTGACAAACATAACAAGAGTGGGTTGCATCAATACAATACACAAACTGACAAAGAAACTGTATGCACAAAAATTGTGTAATAGAATTTTGAGGAACTGAACCACTCTAAAAGGCTACTGGCAGTCGTATGAAGACTTTTTTTTTTGCGAACAGCATGGTTTTAAAACCCTCGAAAAATTGTCTACAGCCGAGCTGCAGCTGATCGTTCTGTAAAGTTACATCTTTGCGCTCTAGATGTTTATAGATCTCTAATTCTTCCCAAAGAGCCATCCTACGCCCTTTGACTTTTCTGTGAAGAATAACTGTATCTTCGTAGTATGTTGGCAATCAGTAGATGTTCAGCAAACGTAGAGTTATGTATGTTTGCTCCTTTCTTTCCTAGCAGATCTTTATATCTTGTCCTCACAGCTCTGCCTGTTTGACCAATGTAATAGCGTGGGAAATTGTTGCCGGTTAATCTATAGATACCTGTATTGGAAAACGAGTCGCCAGTATTTTCACTGTATGAAAAAGTCTTCTCTGCAATCTATTGTCTGTAGAGAAAGAGACATTACACTTAAAATTTATTCACTAGAAGACGTTTTTTGGGCCTCAACTTTTACAAATGGATGTACATATTGTTGCCGACACATTTCATGTGGAGGAGATGTTAGATCGCTTTACTGACTGACTGCTAATGTGAAGTTTGCCAGTACTACTTATTCTATGTTGGTCTATATCATGTTGTTTGTGACATGACTACACTTCTTTCTAGTTTCTGTATGACATGTAATATTGGTCCATGATGTTTTGATTATAATTTATGTTGTCGCATCGTATACAGGTTTTTTGTCATTCTGAAGAAGACGAGTTTAAATCCGTTGAAACGACGATTAAGGTTAGCTGAAAACTATCATTTATTGCAGTTGGTTGGCTGTCTTATTCATCTGCTATTTTGTACCCGTTGCCCAAGTGCAGCCATGTTAAAAATATTGAACTACAGCGAGTATTATACCTTGTGATGTGCACCTTCAGTCATGCCGGAATCTCAGTAAACTGCGGTATCAAGCAGACTGTCGTTCTCAGTTGTATGAACCATTTGTAAAGATTGAAATTGAGCTACCTGGAGGACAAAAAATGGTTCAAATGGCTCTGAGCACTATGCGACTTAACTTCTGAGGTCATCAGTCGCCTAGAACTTAGAACTAATTAAACCTAACTAACCTAAGGACATCACACACATCCATGCCCGAGGCAGGATTCGAACCTGCGACCGTAGTGGTCGCTCGGCTCCAGACTGTAGCGCCTAGAACCGCACGGCCACTCCGGCCGGCGGAGGACAAAATGGCAAGCGCCAAAACTAGAGTTGGGACATATAGAGGATTAAAGTTTGCAACTGATACACAAATCTGAATAATTTTATTCTAACATCCATTTTGTTCTGGATGGATTTTAACATCTCTATTCCTTCACACAGGCATAAAAAAGGAAAGACATTACTGTAGGGGAGATACTATTATGTCAGTCAAATCAATTACGCCGACGTGGGTAAATAGCTGAGAACATTTACACAGAGTTACTAGAAGACTTAACTGTATAGGTCGTTGCTTCTCATCACTGTTATCACAGACGTGTCCATTATGCAAACATGTTGGTTTTAGTAACAAGAACGATCAATGATGAACAGGTGGAATGTAATCTAAGAGGGAATGTGAGAGACTTTCTTCTTTTCAACGTGTCAGAGTCCGACTTATTTTAATCGAAGAGTAAAAACTGGGTTTCGCCTCCCACGTTTCCTGAAACTTACTTTGCGCCAGATGTCATAACATACAGTCTCGCTGATGAATAAAGATGATGGCTATTCAGAAGTCACCTTCCTTCCACCTTCATACATTCCTTAGTATGGCAGCCAGATACATTCTGAACATCAGAGTAACAAGAATGAGATTTTCACTCGGCAGCGGAGTGTGCGTTGATATGAAACTTCCTGGCCCGCATCTCGTGGTCGTGCGGTAGCGTTCTCGCTTCCCACGCCCGGGTTCCCGGGTTCGATTCCCGGCGGGGTCAGGGATTTTCTCTGCCTCGTGATGGCTGGGTGTTGTGTGCTGTCCTTAGGTTAGTTAGGTTTAAGTAGTTCTAAGTTCTAGGGGACTTATGACCACAGCAGTTGAGTCCCATAGTGCTCAGAGCCATTTGAAACTTCCTGGCAGATTAAAACTGTGTGCCAGACCGAGACTCGAACTCGGGACCTTTGCCTTTCGCGGGCAAGTGCTCCATCAACTGAGCTACCCAAGCACGACTCACGACCCGTCATCACAGCTTTACTTCTGCCAGTACCTCGTCTCCTGCCTTCCCAACTTTACAGAAGCTCTCTTGCGAACCTTGCAGAACTAGCACTCCTGAAAGAAAGGATATTGCGGAGACATGGCTTAGCCACAGCCTGGGGGATGTTTCCAGAATAAGATTTTCACTCTGCAGCGGAGTGTGCGCTGATATGAAACTTCCTGGCAGATTAAAACTGTGTGCCAGACCGAGACTCGAACTCGGGACCTTTGCCTTTCGCGAGCAAGTGCTCTACCAACTGAGCTACCCAAGCACGACTCACGACCCGTCATCACAGCTTTAATTCTGCCAATACCTCGTCTCCTACCTTCCCAAAAAAATGGTTCAAATGGCTCTGAGCACTATGGGACTTCACATCTATGGTCATCAGTCCCCTAGAACTCAGAACTACTTAAACCTAACTAACCGAAGGACATCACATAACACCCAGTCATCACGAGGCAGGGAAAATCCCTGACCCCGCCCGGAATCGAACCCGGGAACCCGGGCGCGGGAAGCGAGAACGCTACCGCACGACCACGAGCTGCGGACCCTACCTTCCCAACTTTACAGAATCTCTCCTGCGAACCTTGCAGAACTAGCACTCCTGGAAGAAAGGATATTGCGAGACATGGCTTAGCCACAGCCTGGAGGATGTTTCCAGAATGAGATTTTCACTCTGCAGCAGAGTGTGCACTGATATGAAACTTCCTGGCATATTAAAACTGTGTGCCGGACCGAGACTCGAACTCGGGACCTTTGCCTTTCGCCGGCAAGTGCTCTACCAACTGAGCTACCTAAGCACGACTCACGACCTGTCATCACAGCTTTACTTCTGCCAGTACCTCGTCTCCTACCTTCCCAAGGTCCCGAGTTCGAGTCTCGGTCCGGCACACAGTTTTAATCTGCCAGGAAGTTTCATCAGAGTAACAAATTTCCCTGATTGTTTTGAAGGTTTGTCTCACATAATTTCCAACAACTTTCTCAAAAAATTTAAGAGAACAGTGCCAGTTATTCCCTTCAGCCCTTTTATCTAAACTCTTTCCAGAACGAGATACATATTCTTCGCTTGTATTACCCTTCTCTGCATAAGCTTATGTTTTCGGGAGCATCTAAATGTTTTCCGAGCAGATCCCTTCTTCTGTTCTTCTGCTCAGTCATGTTAGGTACCTGAGACACTGACAGACTGCTCGATATTACGGATGTTTCGATATCCATCGCAGATTACCTGAATAGCGACAAAGTTTTTAGCATTATTATTACTTGTACGAGTATAAATGAAGAAATATGTATATAAACACCATCAAGCCTTCAACAGCACCCATTCAGTAATAACTTCATATTTCAAGCCTTTCAGGAACATAATTATATGTACATGCACTTACCAATATGTTCATGAAAGTTACTAAGAAAACATATTTGAAAATTTACATACCTCTGTGACATCTGAGTCATTGGGAATGTACTCTGGATCCCATGAGGCATCGCCCTGAGTTCTGTTGAGTGAAATTAGAACTTTTTCCTGCCGTATTATATTCTGCTGCTCATTGGCAGCGCCGATTACATTATAGCCGGCCGGAGTGGCCGAGCGGTTCTAGGCGCTACAGTCTGGAACCGCGCGACCGCTACGGTCGCAGGTTCGAATCCTGCCTCGGGCTTGGATGTGTGTGATGTACTTAGGTTAGTTAGGTTTAAGTAGTTCTAAGTTCTAGGGGACTGATGACCTCAGAAGTTAAGTCCCATAGTGCTCAGAGCCATTTGAACCAATTTTTGATTACATTATAATCAAAACCACACGGTACTGGCGCTTACCACCGTGTCTCCCAGAGCTGCTCAGTTGTTAGTCACAGGCAGCCTCTCAGTCTCCTGTTTTGCTGGTGTTGTTCCCATTTTCACGGTCGGTATATGACAGGCACTCGCCCGTACTGGAGTCAGTATTTATAATAAAATAAACGTTACACATTTGTGACCGACAAAGTAATTTTTATTGAATGCTGCACTACACTTCAAAGTGAAAGAGAAACATTACACAAGTTTTGAATGAGGTCACTAAGTCTCTGTAAGCGACGGACGGAACGTTCTACCAATGGTTCAGTTCTTTGACTATGGTCACGAAACCATTCGAAAACCTCAATGTGAACGTCATCAGCGTTGTGTTTTCTTCAGATTTTATTTCAGTTTTCCGGAAAATCTGTGATTGTTACGTATCAGTTCCTCGATTGTCTGCACATTGTTGTTTGTACAATATTACAGTGCCTGTGTTGTTCCAAATTGCGACGTAAAGTTCCTTTGGATATGCATGCCGAAGGAACTTTACATCGTAATTCGGAACAACACAGCCACTGTAATATCGTATTTATCCGCCGACACCGGTCAAGCTACTTTCAAGTAACATGTCTCCCCTGTACGGGAAAATACATAATGGATGTAAGAGTACGGGATGTTGACACATGGTTGACGACATATGGAAGTTTTGGTCTGGCCGTCAGTAGTGCAGGGATAGCCAGATGGTAAGGGGCGATAAGCGGGAAATCGAGTTCCAGTCCGGCACAAGTTTGCATTGTCGTCATTTCATTATACATGTGATGGTACTCATATTCGCGATTGCCGATACATTTCATGTATTGTTGTTTCTGGTCGACGTCAATGTCATTCCTTTCCGATCAGCGTCTCCCACGTTTGTGCGGTCTTGGACAAATTGTTGGCACCACTTCACTACGGCTGGATGCTACACTGTCTGATCCGTGTACAGTATGTGATCAAACGTATCCGAACACCTGGCTGAAAATGACTTACAAGTTCATGGCGCCCTTCATCGGTAATGCTGGAATTCAGTATGGTGTTGGCCCACCCTTAGCCTTGATGACAGCTTCCACTCCCGCAGGCATAGGATCAATCAGCTGCTGGAAGGTTTCTTGGGGAATGGTAGCCCATTCTTCACGGAGTGCTGCACTGAGGAGAGGTATGGCTGTCGTACGGTGAGGCCTGGCCCGAAGTCGGCGTTCCAGAACATCCCAACAGTGTTCTATAGGATTCAGGTCAGGACTCTGTGCAGGCCAGGGATGTTATTGATGTGTAACCACAACACCGTGCATTATGAACAGGTGCTCGACCGTGCTGAATGATGCAATCGCCAACAGCGCTCGCCAGATTCGGACGGTGAACCATCCAAGTGCTAGCCAAGCCCGTCAGCGCGGTTATCTGATGATACGCAGTGTTACCACTACGGCGAGGCCGTGTGATTGTAGCCAATGAATATGAAATGGGAATCGGCGGGACATGAAGGTATGGGAAGAAAGCTGGATGTACCAAGAAAATGCGTTGCTGGATTCAAGGAAATCAGAGAGATTGGTAAGACAACTTCATAAAAGGTGGATAGGTGACAGAAAACGAGCAAAAGCAGTGTCATGCGTACAGCTGAAAGCCTACAGGGATAAATCGGGAGGAGGCTTTTATCGAGTAAGGCGTGCCAAACGGCTGACGATGATGGGGAACACAAATGTGAACTAAACTTGTAGTGGACTGTAACTGAAAATAATTCTTACGTGATTAACGTCCTTCTCCAAAGAGCAGTTTCATGTTTGGTAACACTTTCGCAACAGAATGATTCATCGACATATGACAGCAGGTATGGTAATGAAAATCAGAAGCGTGTGTTCCTTCTTTTTACAGGAGACGTTTGGAATATTCCGTCCACAAATAAGAGCCACTTGTAAAATGAAGAAAAAGAAATTCAGGCGACAAAATAACTATAATCCTATATCTACAGTACCACTGCGTTGTCTTCTTTCGGTATATGTGCGCATTACGGCCAATCCATTAACTTTGTTCAAGCATCTTAAACATCCATTAAGTCATGTGAAGGATACACTCATACTGCGTGTCATACTACATTAATTCCTGTAACTTGAAGAATAAACATGATCTCAGTGACAATCGTAGCTTTGTCCTTAACACGGGAATGCTAGGATTCATTTACCTACAAAACGAATTTTGCGCTCCTGACAAGCGTCCCTGTCCTTCGTCTTCTTTCTTGCAGGTTTAAAACGAAATACTTCTTCCACATGGGATCTCGTTTCCGAAATTGTGGGACATCTACTTCATGACGAATTCTTTATATGTTCAAATCCTGCGCTGTGGCGAACGAGCATCGTTTTATCGATAACTGGTTAGCACACTGGACTCGCATTCTGGAAGACGACTTTTCAAATCTGCATCCACCTAACCAGATTTAGGTTTCCATGGTTTCCCTAAATCGCTCCAGGCAAATGCCGGGATGATTCCTTTGAAAGGGCACGGTCGATTTCCTTCCCCATCCCAGCTTGTGCTCCGTCTCTGATTACCTCGATGTCGAGGGGACATTAAACCCTTATATTCCTTCCTTTTCCTTCCTTCATTTCGGCGACAGTTTCATGCAGTGAGGTTATTGCATGTGCAGCCAAACAAAATTATTGACATTTGTGGTAACCATTAGCAACATATATCAGAAGGGTTTCCTGTAATTCGTTATTTCACAATATTTAGCTACGAAATATTGATACTGTCAGCCTATCCTCCTTCATGTGACAAAATAATCGTTACAACAAACTTAATATATTTTTAGGTGCGGTCATTATTTCTTTGTTGATAGGACTAGTTAGACAGAAGCCTGTACATGGAACAATGACATTCGAATGTTACCTAGTCCACACCTGTCTACAGTATTCCTATACTCCGCAAGCCACTGTACGATGCGTGGACGAGTACCAAAGTGCACTATATGCCTCTAAATTAACCTCATGGTATGCACAACCAGCTCATACATATATTTGTGTGCAGACGCAAATAATTTCGCACATTTTATGCACTTCCCTGTTACATAGGCACTTACTGATAACTTGGAGGTTAACCATTGCAGCCGACATCGACAGATAGTGTGTGACGTGTAAACATATCTCTGATTGTTGCAGCCAATAAAGAAACCATGACAGCAATTTAGTATAATCTACTTTGAAGGAATTATTAAAAAACTAGCGACCCGTCCCGACTTCTCACAGGTAGCACTAAATATGTATTGTCGGACGACGTGTCTGGCCTAGCGGTAGTAAATTGTATACTCAAACCCTCCACGTGAATCAGTCTACATGCTAGTGAAAACCGTATCAACATCCCTAAAGCAGTTCCTGAGATTAGCCTTCACATACTGACAGATAAACGAGGTGGCGTACTTTAATGTATAATAAGCGTAGATGACATATACTGTAGCACATTAAGCTTCTAACTGTGATTTTTTTATACAATAACGCAGACCAAGAAAACCTTAATCTTTAAGGTTGACATCCATGTCGGAGCCACGTGTCTCCAGTCTGCAGTATTCGACCTTCTCTACGTTGATGGTTTTCTTTTGCGTTCCTTATTGTGCTTATTAAAAAAGAGCGCCAATAACGCTGTAGTCATATTTCTTACTGTGAAAGCGCTTTGAAGCATAAAAACCAGCCAGCATAAGCACATGTTGGCAGATTTCACAACTTCTAATTTCAAGACGTTTCTGAAGTATAGGTTAAAACAACTGTTTCTTTGCTGATTATTGTATAAGCGAAAGCAAGTTTTTCATCTGGCCATTCTAAACTTCCACAACGCAATAATAATCTTTTCTTGTTTTGAATTTTTCTTTAGTTTTGCACTCAATACATTTCTTTACATAAGCGTATCATTAATTACTGCCTAAGAAGGTGTCTCCCAGTTCGAACTATTTTTCTTAAGGTGTAACGTCCTGGTGATTACATTTCAGGTTGAAACTAGCTGAGTTAAATAAAAAACGTTACTGTCAGGACTAATTTTTCTTCCACGTGGAAGCATTGAGGAAAACCAGCTTTTCAATCTGTCTCCTTCGGAACACGATTGTAACGTTTTATCATTGTGATGGCGCCTTTCGTACAGAATATCTTATGTAGAGCCGTGAAAAGTACTTCCAGATCTTTGGAATGCATCTCAGTATTGCAAGTTACTACCGTGCAGTCATACTTTTCGATATAATGCACTCTAAATATGGTACTCGCCTAGATACCGCATTAGCTCAGCCTCTTGTCTCTAAACACACATTGACCTTGTCGAGCTGTTGGTGCTTAGCACACTTGCCTCCTTTTTTTTTCCCCCTCCACGAGCGAGAAAGGATTTTCTGCTTCCTTTAGCATCAAATGCGTCGAAGTTATCAAGCATTAAACTTCGAATCTACTGAATTTTTCAGATCCAGGACTCTCAGTTTTTAGCCTTATTCTTACACCGACATTTCGAAGTGTTTCGCCTTCGGCTGAGAAGATATTAAGATAAACTGTTATGCTATGCCGGGCTATCCAGAAAAAAGGGTCAAAAACATGAAGAATGGGTTGCAGCAGGCTGGCGATTATTTGGAGAAACATTTCAGATAAACCAGTTCGACAGCAGTTCGACATGGAATGGCAGTATATAATACCTGTTTTATGACTGACTTGTTGAAAGAGTGCATTATGACGAAACTCGCTTGAAGAGCATGAGACGTAGCAACGTGGAATAGCTCCAACTGCTACAACTCTGTTCCTTAAATAAATATTCTTTTTCCGTTACACAGGTAACGCACTTACCATTTGAACACAAAACTGCCAAATTTTTGCTCATGCAGTACTTTCCCTGACCTTTGATAGTCAGAGGATAATGTACAGTTTAATCACGACAACAGTATAAATATTTCATGTAGAAACATTTTATTTAAAGAAGTGTTCATAATTTATGATACCTGCAAACCACGCTCACGTTAAAATTCAACGCCGCTAAAACCCGTTTTTAAATTAACATAGGCCACATTCTCCTCTTTCAAGCATCATTTTACTTTTATGAAAACCAAATGTTTCAAAAGTTATTTTTATACAGAATTTTTGTGTTCTAGAATGTTCTAATCGTAAAATGCAATCCTGTCAAAATTGAACTGCTATGGTTTCCGTTGCCAAAAATAACTTTATTGGAAGAACATGTTAGAATATTAAATATCGAAATTATAAAATACAGCTTTCCGTAAAATTCTTGTTGGGCTTCGGGACTCCAGTGCACGTTAAAATTTACCAATAATAAAATAGTACCTATAATTTTCGTAATTTCTAATTACACAGCTAATAATTTATCAAGCTAACTTCACTACCTGTTTTTTCGTATGTTTTGGTGCTTTTGTTATTTACGTTAATATAGTAATACCGTATTTCCTCATTTTGTCATTTTTATACTGCGCGCACAAAGACCATGTCAGTCGGTACTTAGAATGCAACCAGCATAGTTTCTATATATTCTGTTAGTCAGTCTGGAATAAGCATACAACTTGTAAGATTTAATACTCAGTCCGCTCATAAACTCCCAAGTCAAGATGCTTTATTATTATGCCACTTCCGAATATGTGCAGCCTCTTATACTCCAAGTAGCTTACCGATCTGTGTAACGAAACTGACATTAACACACACAAACAAGTTGATCGTAGAAACAAAGTTTAGTTTCAAGGAATGGGAAGAGTAAGACAATTTACATTTTACAGTATTATGTAATTAATTCAGTAGCTGCTTACAACATCAAACAATCAAAGAAGAAAGATTAAAAAAGAAGTCCCAGGAAATTTATGAGGCATCAAACAGGTCGAAATGCTTCAAGCCTGATACGGATTTCATGAAACTTTATAAATACTCACTCCCTGAGAGTGAATATGAAAACAAAACTTCATTGTTTTCATGTATTCGTATCTTATGTTGTAATGTAACCATCCATTCATTGTAGCACGAGGAAATGGGGTATATAACAAAGGAGTAAATGCAAATAATGACTTTATGTTTTGTGGTAATTAAAACTGGTTACACCCTAGAAAGCAGTTCGTTGTGGACAGCATATGTCTGGTGAACATGAGCCCACAAGGGGCAACTGTGGGTCACGTTTCAGTATAAAAAAACTCGCTTCGATACATGTCTGGAGTGATTTATGGGAGCTTCAAGATGAGATGCGGACTTAACTCATTTCCTTCGACTGCCAGTTCTACAACGCAGTCCTGTGAAAATCTAAACTATCAGTTTACTTAGCTACAGCCTCTGTACGTATTTAAGAACGGAAGCATCTGCGCGATGCAAACAAACATTTTTCACTTCGTGTGCACGCAGTGCGTGCGTGAGGATGTGCAGTGGTTAACAGTAATGGACTCGTAATCGAAAGGAAATAAGTTCAAATTCCCGTCCGACTACCCCGATTTAGCTTTTCCGTAGTTTAGCTAAATCAATCAGGAGGACGTCAGGACCTTTAATTCCTCTCCTCTCTTTCTCTCTCTCTCTCTCTCCTTTTCCCTCCCGCTATGCCGCTTCACTCTTCTCGCAAAGACGTCCTGTCGTTAACTGAAGCGTTGCAAACTCAGTCCCGCTGTGGCCATAGATATTTTCGTCTACCCGATACCCTATATCGTGGTGATAACCACATCACTGTGTAGTGTTAAGAGCAGGAAGTAATCAACAAACCGAAAACTACCGCAAGGTGTTATTGCTACCGCATACCTACTGGTTTCACTACAAGGAACCGCTATTAAGCTGACGGCTGCACAAAATTCATACCCGCCTATTCAATTATTCCCTGACTGGTTTCAGTGCAATCGCCAGAACGATACCTTAGAGAGATCTTTGTCTAGTCGCTGTCAAATATAAACAAGCTGTCAACCTTTCACGATCTCAAGGTCATCGGCTATTAAAAGCTGCCGGCTACTAACAAATAACAAAATAAAAAAAGGACAAACGGACAATTTTCTGTCGGGTATTTTCTTTCCTTTTATGTGCCTCTTTTCAGCTTAAGAGAATGGATGTGTTTTTTATTGCTGTGTATGTTATTTAACACGAAACGAAGGCCAGATCGTTGGAAGATGACCACATATGGCGGCCTACTTACCTGCGAATGTATAAGGGATAGCTTTTGGATTTAGGGGCTGAAATTTAGACCACTGCGAAAGTTATGAACCAGGCCATCCGAAAAGGGTTCTAAATTCCAGATTCGGTAACGAAATCCACTCTAGCTTTATCACCCTTAGATTTAAAACAAAATAATGTGTGAATCCGGGCCCACATAAACAAGAACAGGGGAAATCGGTGTTCCCGAAGTTTAAGGCTTTGCTGTTATACTTGCGTAGCGCCATTTGTGGAGTCATTACAAATCGTATCTTTATACTGAAGGTCCTCATTTTATTTTACCCGTTGTAGAAATTGTTGAACGCAGCGACTGTGAAGTAAATAAAGGATCTTTCCAGAAGAAAGAGAAAGCAGCTGGGGTTTACTCATACGATAGCTGGCTTTCCAGCCCACGAGTATTACCAGTAATCGGTGACATAAACAGCATAGCAAAAATGTTAACAGCGTGCAGGCGATCGCTGAAGTTGTAGTGTAGCGAAAACATTTGCATTTAGATGGGAACTACTGCTAAAGTAATTACAGAAAACTTGCGGAGTTTCATTCAACGTGCTTACTAAAATAGCAAATTTCATCTACATAAATCAGTTTTCAACAGCATTATAGCTTTCACGATTATCTGATAAATTGTTTCCGCTGTTAGTGCAAATGTCACCATCTCATGATCAGCTTGCTGTATCTTGAAAGTTAGCTGACGGACAAATAAATTTGAAGAACGACATTGGAGGACTGTCAGTAGCTATTGTAAAGAATATTTATTTCCAGACGTCCATTTGTGGTAAAGAGACTATCTTCAGGGCGCCTAAATACGCATAAAGAGTAGAAGAATCATTCCATGGCCAAAATAGTTACGATGAACGACTGTAGGTACAATAAACTCACAGATTAACTGTAAGCCTACATCAAGTTTAAGGGAGGTTCCTTGCCGTGTAATATACAATTTCTTGTTAGTTTCGGCATCTACGTGAAAGTAGTTACAAATAAATATCCGTCAAAACACCACAATGCATAGTATATAAATATATTATCGTTATAAATATAAACTTATTTATCACAAGTACCTCTTACATAAGAGTGCATCTATTATCTCATACATGTAAAATGATCGCTTGACTGAAATCAGATGTCTGGATATTCTTTACAACCAAATGCCTAACACCTAAACATCGAAGAAAAAGGAGGAGGATGTTCATTACAGCAGCTTTTGGTGGTGAAACTAACTTGTTCATTAAACACACTGAAGCCGTGCAACACTGCCTACAGAAAATATTTGGAACAAATAAATATATCAGAAAAGAAATCTTGACTAGCCGCTGTTGTTTGTTTCTAGACTTACCCTTTATTTTTACTCCTGTCCTGTGTCATAACCAAAACCGTCTTTTACAGTTTGGTTGTCCATCGAGCATTTCAGTGACAATGAATTTCTTCTCATATGCTTCCTCTCAACGCTTATATTCTTTGTGAAGTACGTGCGTTAAACACACTATCTTGTGATAGGAGGAACGACATGTGTAGTAGTGTCTATTACCCTTCAATTAAAATCTGAGTTTTAAACAAGATGTATTATATAATTTAATTCTCAAAATTTGACCCATTAAAACTAAATATAATTTTTCTGTTGATAACATAACACGGCTATGTAACCATGTTTCTTAAAAAACAAAATTATTCACTGCAATTACTACTTTATCCATATGTGTGATGAGTAACTGATAGATGCCCACAACAAGACAGGAATTCCCATTTCTAATACAAGACAAAGTGGCTCTTTCCATAGACACGTATCACATTTAAAATAAATTGCGAAAAAATATTTAAATAGTAGTAAAAAGAGGTTTTTCTATCTTTCTAATGCCTTACACCTTGATACTTGGTCGAACTGGAAGAACTGAAACAATCGTGGAGATAGACTGAAAGCTTATTTACAGCAGACGAAGAGCATCAACCCACGCTAACAGGTATATGAGTCTATAAAGAACATCATTGCTCTTCAAAAATTGTGGATAAAACACAGTACTATCGTGTTAAAAAATATCCCACCACCTCGTCATCTATCATTTAGTCAGTTCATGTACAAAAGTAGTACGTTGTTAGTAATTATTCTCTTTAGGTTTATGATTAAGAGTATTAAAAGTCTCTAACATTCGCAAATAAAATAACTTACAGGCCACAATCTACTGTAAAACGTATGGATTGAGCAGCGACTCACGCATGGAATTTCTTGAACGAAAATGTTAAAGCATCTTTCATGAGAGATAAAATGTTACTAGCCGTTTGAGTATAAGACATCATTTGCACTGTTTTCGTTGCAATTGTCACGAACAGAAGTATGTACTTCAGTTATTTTTTTCGAACCGCCGCTTTGCGGAAAAGGAGCCAGACGGACAAGTAGAGCCATCTGTCAAGGGACAACCGACTACTGTTGTTTGCTGTGTCTTCACTAGGGGGCAGCACCAGACAGTAGCTTTAGCCTTCCATTCAGTTTCGTCTATTTACGCATGCGAATCCGAGTGGACTAAACATTTCACAGAACACCCTAGAACATTTAACTACGTACTCAGCCTATAATTTTAGAAATAATTAAAATTTATATTTACAGGTAAATAAAGCGCATGAAATGCAACAAGAAAAAATTGTTTTTCTATACCGATAGTAATTGTGACAAAAGTAGCTGTTTACGGGCAAATGTAATCTTTTCCCATACAGGTAGGGTGACCATATTTTCTTCGGACAAAAGTGGGACTTTCATACATTTTCTTGGTCAAAAATTGGGACAATTTTTTATTTCTCTTTAAATATCACGTTTAATGCAAACATTTCTTCTTCCTCTGCAAATATAGCCTTCACTGATATTTGTGTGTGTGTGTGTGTGTGTGTGTGTGTGTGTGTGTGTGTGTGTGTGTGTGTGTACAAAACCAAACAAAGAATGGAAAGACTGGAAAGAAGTACGTTTCAAGTTTTCAGAAATTTACTTTTCAAGAAATGTAGCATTTATAACACAGATTGTAGAAAGACATACAGTAACAATCACTACAAAAAAAGTTCTTAGTGAACACAAGGAATTTATGGTTTTGTGGATTCCACACTGCAATCATATTTCTTCGGAAATGAAATTTCATTCAGCAACTCAGGTTTGCCTAATAGGTATGAATAGAAGTCAGTGCAACTGTATTTACTGAAGTTTAAACAGGCCAGTAAAATACACTTAACGCTCCTCACCGTAAATCTATTCCTCTCATCTGTCCACTGTGACGATAGTAACCTGAAAACTCTTTCAACATTTGCATTGTGGGCAGGGAGTGAAAAGAAGTACTGCGCTATATTAAGCGATTCTCTGAACTGTTCATTACACTGGCAAGATCTGAAAAACCTACACCATTTTTCATGTGCCATCAACTGATTCCATTGTTCACTGTCTGTTTCCACTTGTTGTTTTACAAATGACTGTATATGAACTATTTCATCAAATAAGAGGCTGTCATTTCCTATAATGCCCTTTTCATTTAGCCACATTAAAGTATTTTCAACTACTGACCATTCTGGTGATTCTATGAGCATCATCCATGAGAATACAGAAAACTCAGCTATTCCCTGTAACCATGAGGATAAATAGTCTACTGAAGCATCATAAACCGTTGATACTGCTATGTCAAATTTCTTAACAGACTGGTCATCACAATCATTCAGCAGTTTTTTTTACACTTAGTGGTACAAAATGTTCATGTTTCCTTGAATTTAGACTTGTCAAAGCTTTATTTAAGACTGCTAATACTTCACATATAGAATTATTCCGTTTCTCAATGCTCAGAATGGATTGTTGGAAAGCATTCATTTGTGAATGCATAAAAAGTAAATAACATTCATTTATAGGATCATCGAAAAAACTCTTTAAGATTGCGGGGCACTTTGAGTTAGACTGTGACAAAAAGTAAGATTTCAAAGGTTAATACATTTTCAAGATCCTTTCTGTGGCTGACAACAATGAAAGCCACCTTGTTTTGGAAAAGGAAAGTAAATTTCTGTAAGTGACAACAACAAATTCACAGAATTCAGTGAGTTCTGCAACACGAACAGAAAAAATATGAAAATGGTTGTACAACTTCATAACAATGCAGTCAATGTCAACAGGTAAAACATCACAAGCACCTGGAAGTGTGTTATGAACAACATGTGCCGGACAACCTATACCAACAATGTTAGAGTTTTTTAATTTTTCTTTCAGATGTGTGAAAACATTATTACCCTCTTTCTTCATTTTTCATTTTACAGTTAGTATTGTCTCCAACAAATGCAGCACACTTTGAGATGATACTGAATTACTGTATAACATGAGAAAGATAATTGGAAATAGTTTCGGGGTTTCGTTCTGCAATTCATCAGGATCAAGCAATTTCGTCTGCAGTCCACCCTCACTTACAGAAAGATACTGAACTATCACAGAAAAAATTTTCTGATGCCCATGGTTGCTAGCATCAGTAGATATTGAAAAGTATTTTGCACTGTTTACAGCAGCTATTATCTGTTTCTAGGAATGCGGAGCTATAACATTGTTGATAATTACTTCACACTTTGTTCTGCCACACGAAACATTTTCTGCAATCTTAGAATCAGGAAAAAAATTTTGTTTAATTGAACACTGCAGTCATTAGAACGATAGCGTTGGTGGTGTTTAACAACATGGAATGACAGGGTTTCTTCTGCTGCAGCTACGTTTTTCTGCTCCTGTGTATTTGAAGTTACAAAATTTCTCGTCATTTTTTGCGAGGAACCTGCCGATCGAAGATTCTTCCTGTGTTTCACTGATTCCATATGATGCTTGAGATCTGCAGCGCCACCATGAGTCACGGATACAGCACAGTTACATACGTTACATTTTGCTGAACTGTCATTGTCTGTAGCAGTGAAGCAAGGAAATTTCCTCTGAAGCTCTTCCGAAAACTTTGATTTTCGTTTCGGCACCGCCACGACGTGCTAGCACTTCACGAAACTGATACTGACAAGGGAACCTCCCCATCGCACCCCCCTCAGATTTAGTTATAAGTTGGCACAGTGGATAGGCCTTGAAAAACTGAACACATATCAATTGCGAAAACAGGAAGAAGTTGTGTGGAACTGTGAAAAAATAAACAAAATACACAAACTGAGTAGTTCAACGCAACATAAGCAACATTAAGGACAGTAGGAACGCAGGAGTGCCGTGGTCTCGTGGTAACGTGAGCAGCTGCGGAACGGAGGGTCCTTGGTTCAAATCTTCCGTCGAGTGAAAAGTTTAATTTGTTATTTTCAGTTTATGTGACAAACTCTTATGTTATCATCACTTTTTTGGGAGTGATTATCACATCCACAAGAAAACCTAAATCGGGCAAGGTAGAAGAATCTTTTTACCCATTCGCCAAGTGTACAAGTTAGGTGGGTCGACAACATATTCCTGTCATGTGACGCACATGCCGTCACCAGTGTCGTATAGAATATATCGGATGTGTTTTCCTGTGAAGGAATCGGTTGACCTATGACCTTGCGATCAAATGTTTTCTGTTTCCATTGGAGAGGCACGTCCTTTCGTCTACTAATCGCACGGTTTTGCGACGCGGTCGCAAAACACAGACACTAAACTTATTATAGTGAACAGAGATGTCAATGAACGAACGGACAGATAATAATTGTACAAAAATAAAGAAAGTAAAATTTTCAATTGAGGGAAGACTTGAACCAAGGACCTCTCGTGCTGCAGCTGCTCACGCTACCACGGGACCACGGCGCTCCTAATCTCATATTGTCCATTATGATGCTTATGTCGCCCATGGACTACTCAGTTTGTATATTTTGCTTATTTTTTCACAGTTCCACACAACTTCTTCCTGTTTTCTCAATTGATCTGTGTTCAGTTTATCAAGGCCTATCCACTGTGCCAACTGATAACTAAATCTGTGGGGGGGTGCGATGGGGAGGTTCCCTTGTGAGTGCTGACAACAATGGCAAGCAAAAGCAAAGAGTACGCAACAATTATAGTGCTTAAGCTGTACATTATCAGGGGGTACCAACGTACGGAATGTCAGCTTCAATTAATAGTTTATAAAATCGACACTCAGAAAATATTTTAACCACTTTGTAAATGTCTGAAAATAATCCTTGAAAATCGGGACAAATTGCTTGTTTTAAAAAAAAGTCGGGACAAATTTTTGAACCTCAAAAAACGGGACAATCCCGATTAATCGGGACGTATGGTCACCCTACGACACAAGTTACAATCTGCTAGAAGAATCGTAGCCCATTTTTTTGAGTTTATTTCAGTTGTATTCTTAACATTTATAACCTACAACCATTTTCCTCCTCTGACATCGTTCTGTGATGTTTGTAACAATAAATTACCCCCATGTACCGTGGGCAAGAGGTCGACATACATTTGCGTTTATTAAGTATAGGGGGAGGGGCGATGACCTGTTTCTGTTCTGTTTACACGTTTCTCTTGACTTCAGTATGTCTGTTACAACAGCTGTAATTAAATACATAACAGCTGTTAACTTAAACAATCTCACCCGAAAAAAAGCTAATTCTCATAATTACGAATCATCATTTTAAGTGAAATATTCTTCATTACTGGCGCGTTATGAGTTACAGAATTATTTTTTGAAGAAACTTAATTTACAGACGTAGTATTACAAGGAAGACAAAAGTCGTTGTAAGAACAATGTCTGGTGTTAGACATCCCGGTGAGATCTCTTCAAAAACAAAAAACTTGGTAATTTAACAACTTTTTCTCGGTACACATATAAGCCCTATACATTTATGTTCGTTGGCAGTACCAATATTTTTCTTTTCTCAAATGGTTCAAATGGCTCTGGGCACTATGGGACTTAACATCTGAGGTCATCAGTCCCCTAGAACTTACAAGTAATTAAACCTAACTAACCTAAGGACGTCACACACATCCATGCCCGAGGCAGGATTCGAATCTGTGGCCGTAGCGGTCGCGCGGATCCTGACTGTAGCGCCTAGAACCGCTCGGCCACCCCGGTCGGCCTTTCTTTTCTCAACAAATACTGAAAAGCATTAAGATAACACTAGTACCAAAAACAATCTCTAAAGCGACATCAAGTGGTTAATAGTAGCGCAGAAAAGAGTCAGATACAAATAATCAACAACCTGCCAGAGCATATGAAATGTGTTGCAGATTGTATGGAGCCAACCGTTGTGGCCGAGCGGTTCTAGGCGCTTCAGTCTGCAACCGCGTGACCGCTACGGTCGCAGGTTCGAATTCTGCCTCGGGCATGGATGTGTGTGAGGTTAGTTTGGTTTAAGTAGTTCTATGTTCTAGGGGACTGATGACCTCATAGTGCTCAGAGCCACTTGAACCATTTTTGTTAGACTGGTTACAGCAGATACCACGGCACGTTATCAAGATTTAAGTGAGTTTGAACTCACACATTGACCTTGTCGAACTGTTGCTGCTTAGCACACTTGCCTCCATGTGCTTTTTTTTTCCACGAGCGTGAAAGGATTTTCTGCTCCATTTAGCAGCAAATGCATCGAAGTTATCGAGCATTAAACTTCCAATCTTCTAAATTTTTCAGGTCCAGGACTCTCAGTTTTTAGCCTTATTCTTAAACCGACTTGTCGAAGTGTTTCGCCTTCGATTGAGAGGATATTAAGACAAACTGTTGTGCTATGCTGGGCTTGTAACGCCGGAAATGCATATCCTCCTATTTCCATCTATTACGCTATAAATTTTTTCCTTATTTTGTTACCTGAAGATATGATGTTTCTGTGTCTTTGTGTATTGTAATTGTTTTACTATTTGTATATACATGCATTTATGTCGATGTATAATTGGTTTGTTTTGTAAATACTATTTGTATTTTTACGCTGGGTGTTGCCTAGGGGAAACTATGCTATCGAACGAATACATCGATAGGTCGTGTGGAGAACCAAAGTGTTTAGGATCTTTGGTAGTGTGAACTCGACCGCGTGGAGCGCGGGCAGAGCAGGAGTCTGGCTGGAGGAGGGCAGTGGAGCAGGTGTGTTGTGTGATGCTCCCGCGAGTTGCCGCGCTTTCGGGGTTTGGCAGCACGTAATTGCGCTCGACTTGCTATGATAGTTTCTGACACGGTGTCGCGGACGGGAAGCGTTAGCTGGCACACATCAAGAGCCCGTTTCGGATGGAGACCGTGTCGAGAAGACGGCGCGCCAACATCCAGCTTCTGCAACAGCGACGGCCGACAATGAGTGACTGTCGCCACCTCCTCGATCGACAACTTCAAACCTTCAATCAACCAACAAGGAAGACTGGTAGCACGTAAAGTTTTAGAACTGTATGGCAGACCTCAGCTTTCCAAACTGTTAAATTTTTCTCACTAAATTACAGTAACGTAGCATGAACCTTTGTTGCCCATTGTCCCAATTGCATTACCAAGCAGGGTCCCTTCCTTTTCCGGAATGAACCCGAGTGTCGTTGAAATTCAAACGCCAGCATTAAAGTAATATTCGATTTCACTGCTTTAATTTCAAAGTTCAGTTAAGGTATTCATAGCTGGCTACAGTATTTAGATTACACAAGCACAAATTATGAGTGCGAGTTTTGTTACCGTATTTTAGCTTACCTGTGACTGCAGCTCAGCTTGGTACGTACTAAATTTTACTATTGTTAATTGTTCAGAATCATTTAATTCAAGTTCAAAGTTAAATCTCTTATTTCTAAATTGCGTAGATTCAAGTAGCTTTTGAAATGATTGTTGAGGTAGCCCAAGACTAACGGTATTTTACTGAATTTCGACGTGCTTCAGAAACAAAGCTCACTATTAATTTCAGTCACTAAATTAACTTTCAATTTTCCGGTTTTATTAATTCTTTTGCTAAATTAAGTCAGAGTGTAGCGAAATTTATTACTTCTGACAAACATTCAGTTTTCACACAACACGTGACAACCTTCAGTTGCCACGCTTTTAGTGCTAATTGTATGTGCAATAACCTTTCTTTTTCAGTTACTATAGTAATTGTCCATAGGACTGGCGACCGTAATTTTCCCAAAATCTCAAATATCTAATTACCGCTAGTTAATTGTTAACGTAACGACCGCACATTTACTTTCTTTATTAACTTTACCCTTTTTCAAAATTAATTTCCACCAGTTTCATTTGCATTTTTCCTTTCATTTAGATGTAACCCTTTCCTCCCTCTTTACCGACAGATTAACTTCGGTGACGATTGCTTTTCCCAAATTTCCATTAGGTACACGCGGTTAAATTTTTCATTGTCATTAAGGTCGATAAGTGAGGGGGAGGTTACAGGCTACCCAGAAAAAAGGGTCAAAACATGAAGAACGGGTTGCAGCAGGCTAGGGATTATTCGGAAATACATTTTAGATAAACCAGTTCGACAGCAGTTCGGCATGGAATGGCAGTATATAATATCTGTTTTATGACTGACTTGTTAAAAGAGTGCATTATTATGAAACTCGCTTGAAGAGCTTGAGACGTAGCAACGTGGAATAGCTCCAACTGCTACAACTCTGCTCCTTAAATAAATATTCTTTTCCTTTATACAGGTATCGCAGCCGGCTGCTGTGGGCGAGCGGTTCTAGGCGCTACAGTCTGGAACCACACGGCTGCTACAGTCGCAGGTTCGAATCCTGCCTGCGGCATGGACGTGTGTGATGTTCTTAGGTTAGTTAGGTATAAGTAGTCATGCATTTGAACCATTTCATTGTATGGAGGAGCTTAAAACAGAATGAAAGAAATTTCTGTTTGGCAACTCCTTCTATTCCACTGCAGAGAAACGTGGCAGAAAATCTTGCCTGTAAAACAATAGTATTTCTTAATGTTACGTCAATTCATTACATTGTACATACATAAAATGTACATCTTTGTCTTTGAGGTGGCGCAGTGGTTAGCGCACTGGACTCGCATTCCGGGGTACGACGGTTCAAACCCGTGTTCGGCCATCCTGATATAGGTTTCCCGTGATTTCCCTAAATCGCTTCAGGCAAGTGCCGGGTGCTTCCTCTGAAGGAGCACGGCCGACCTCCTTTCCCATCCTTTCCTTCCGATGGGACCGATGACCTCGCTGTTTGGTTCCCTCCCCCGAACCAAGAATCCGCGGAATAAGATTAATATTATGA